>NC_082718.1:68448172-69051172 GCF_030144855.1 Hypanus sabinus | reverse complement strand
GTTACTTTCAGTATCATTACCGTCTCTACACAGCGGAACTTTAGACGTTGCAGAATTAAACCAAGTCAATGGCTGTTCCACTGTAAATGGTACCAGGTAGGTTACTGAAATCAGCTTGCATTGGAGTATTCCATGGCACTGAGCACTCTACATGCAAAATCAATACAGTTCCAAACCACCCAGAGTAGTTATGTACACAACCTTACCACAGAATGCATTGAATAGAAAGTAATGCATTCAACTCAATGGAGTGCACAGTTGAGTTTTGCTGATAACTACTATGTGCTAACATGATGTAAACATTGTTCGTACGCTAACCATATGATTTAGAGTTGTCTGCAACCAATTTTATCAGTGTGCTACCTATGCTCCAGAAGTTACTTTCAGTAACATTACCTTCTCTACACAGTGGAACTTTAGACTTTGCAGAAGTAAACCAAGTCAATGGCTGTTTCAATCGAAATTGTAACAGGTAGGTTACTGAATTCAGCTTGCATTGGAGTATTCCATGCCACTGAGCACTCTACATGCAAAATCTATACAGTTCCAAACCACCCAGAGTAGTTATGTGCACAACCTTACCACAGAATGCATTGAATAGAAAGTAATGCATTCAACTCAATGGAGTGTACAGTTCAATTTTGCTGATAACTACTATGTGCTAACATGATGTAAACAATGTTAGCACACTAACCGTATGATTTAGAGTTGTCTGCAACCAATTTTATGAGTGTGCTACCTATGCTGCAGAAGTTACTTTCAGTATCATTACCTTCTCTACACAGCGGAACTTTAGACCTTGCAGAATTAAACCAAGTCTATGGCTGTTCCACTGTAAATGGTACCAGGTAGGTTACTGAAATCAGCTTGCATTGGAGTATTCCATGGCACTGAGCACTCTACATGCAAAATCAATACAGTTCCAAACCACCCAGAGTAGTTATGTACACAACCTTACCACAGAATGCATTGAATAGAAAGTAATGCATTCAACTCAATGGAGTGCACAGTTGAGTTTTGCTGATAACTACTATGTGCTAACATGATGTAAACATTGTTCGTACACTAACCATATGATTTAGAGTTGTCTGCAACCAATTTTATCAGTGTGCTACCTATGGTCCAGAAGTTACTTTCAGTAACATTACCTACTCTACACAGTGGAACGTTAGCCTTTGCAGAAGTAAACCAAGTCAATGGCTGTTCCACTGTAAATGGTACCAGGTAGGTTACTGAATTCAGCTTGCATTGGAGTATTCCATGGCACTGAGCACTCTACATGCAAAATCTATACAGTTCCAAACCACCCAGAGTAGTTATGTGCCCAACATTACCACAGAATGCATTGAATAGAAAGTAATGCAATCAACTAAAAGGAGTGTACAGTTCAATTTTGCTGATAACTACTATGTGCTAACATGATGTAAACATTGTTAGTACGCTAACCATATGATTTAGAGTTGTCTGCAACCAATTTTATCAGTGTGCTACCTATGCTCCAGAAGTTACTTTCAGTAACATTACCTTCTCTACACAGTGGAACTTTAGCCTTTGCAGAAGTAAACCAAGTCAATGGCTGTTCCACTCTAAATTGTAACAGGTAGGTTACTGAATTCAGCTTGCATTGGAGTATTCCATGGCACTGAGCACTCTACATGCAAAATCTATACAGTTCCAAACCACCCAGAGTAGTTATGTGCCCAACCTCACCACAGAATGCATTGAATAGAAAGTAATGCATTCAACTCAAAGGAGTGTACAGTTCAATTTTGCTGATAACTACTATGTGCTGACATGATGTAAACATTGTTAGTATGCTAACCGTATGATTTAGAGTTGTCTGCAACCAGTTTTATCAGTGTGCTACCTATGCTACAGAAGTTACTTTCAGTATCATTACCTTCTCTACACAGCGGAACTTTAGACGTTGCAGAATTAAACCAAGTCAATGGCTGTTCCACTGTAAATGGTACCAGGTAGGTTACTGAAATCAGCTTGCATTGGAGTATTCCATGGCACTGAGCACTCTACATGCAAAATCAATACAGTTCCAAACCACCCAGAGTAGTTATGTACACAACCTTACCACAGAATGCATTGAATAGAAAGTAATGCATTCAACTCAATGGAGTGCACAGTTGAGTTTTGCTGATAACTACTATGTGCTAACATGATGTAAACATTGTTCGTACACTAACCATATGATTTAGAGTTGTCTGCAACCAATTTTATCAGTGTGTTACCTATGGTCCAGAAGTTACTTTCAGTAACATTACCTTCTCTACACAGTGGAACGTTAGCCTTTGCAGAAGTAAACCAAGTCAATCGCTGTTCCACTGTAAATGGTACCAGGTAGGTTACTGAATTCAGCTTGCATTGGAGTATTCCATGGCACTGAGCACTCTACATGCAAAATCTATACAGTTCCAAACCACCCAGAGTAGTTATGTGCCCAACATTACCACAGAATGCATTGAATAGAAAGTAATGCAATCAACTCAAAGGAGTGTACAGTTCAATTTTGCTGATAACTACTATGTGCTAACATGATGTAAACATTGTTAGTACGCTAACCATATGATTTAGAGTTGTCTGCAACCAATTTTATCAGTGTGCTACCTATGCTCCAGAAGTTACTTTCAGTAACATTACCTTCTCTACACAGTGGAACTTTAGCCTTTGCAGAAGTAAACCAAGTCAATGGCTGTTCCACTCTAAATTGTAACAGGTAGGTTACTGAATTCAGCTTGCATTGGAGTATTCCATGGCACTGAGCACTCTACATGCAAAATCTATACAGTTCCAAACCACCCAGAGTAGTTATGTGCCCAACCTCACCACAGAATGCATTGAATAGAAAGTAATGCAATCAACTCAAAGGAGTGTACAGTTCAATTTTGCTGATAACTACTATGTGCTAACATGATGTAAACATTGTTAGTATGCTAACCATATGATTTAGAGTTGTCTGCAACCAATTTTATCAGTGTGCTACCTATGCTTCAGGAGTTACTTTCAGTATCATTACCTTCTCTACACAGCGGAACTTTAGAGCTTGCAGAATTAAACCAAGTCAATGGCTGTTCCACTGTAAATGGTACCAGGTAGGTTACTGAAATCAGCTTGCATTGGAGTATTCCATGGCACTGAGCACTCTACATGCAAAATCAATAAAGTTCCAAACCACCCAGAGTAGTTACGTACACAACCTTACCACAGAATGCATTGAATAGAAAGTAATGCATTCAACTCAATGGAGTGCACAGTTGAGTTTTGCTGATAACTACTATGTGCTAACATGATGTAAACATTGTTAGTATGCTAACCGTATGATTTAGAGTTGTCTGCAACCAATTTTATGAGTGTGCTACCTATGCTGCAGAAGTTACTTTCAGTATCATTACCTTCTCTACACAGCGGAACTTTAGACCTTGCAGAAATAAACCAAGTCAATGGCTGTTCCACTGTAAATGGTACCAGGTAGGTTACTGAAATCAGCTTGCATTGGAGTATTCCATGGCACTGAGCACTCTACATGCAAAATCAATACAGTTCCAAACCACCCAGAGTAGTTATGTACACAACCTTACCACAGAATGCATTGAATAGAAAGTAATGCATTCAACTCAATGGAGTGCACAGTTGAGTTTTGCTGATAACTACTATGTGCTAACATGACGTAAATATTGTTCGTACACTAACCATATGATTTAGAGTTGTCTGCAACCAATTTTATCAGTGTGTTACCTATGCTCCAGAAGTTACTTTCAGTAACATTACCTT
This sequence comes from Hypanus sabinus, assembly GCF_030144855.1. Lineage (NCBI taxonomy): Eukaryota > Metazoa > Chordata > Chondrichthyes > Myliobatiformes > Dasyatidae > Hypanus > Hypanus sabinus. The sequence continues at coordinate 69,047,389 of NC_082718.1, read as the reverse complement.
CTCTACACAGTGGAACTATAGTCTTTGCAGAAGTAAACCAAGTCAATGGCTGTTTCAATCGAAATTGTAACAGGTAGGTTACTGAATTCAGCTTGCATTGGAGTATTCCATGCCACTGAGCACTCTACATGCAAAATCTATACAGTTCCAAACCACCCAGAGTAGTTCTGTGCACAACCTTACCACAGAATGTATTCAATAGAAAGTAAAGCATTCAACTCAAAGGAGTGTACAGTTCAATTTTGCTGATAACTACTATGTGCTAACATGATGTAAACATTGTTAGTATGCTAAGCATATGAATTAGTGTTGTCTGCAACCAATTTTATCAGTGTGCTACCTATGCTCCAGAAGTTACTTTCAGTAACATTACCTTCTCTACACAGTGGAACTTTAGCCTTTGCAGAAGTAAACCAAGTCAATGGCTGTTCCACTCTAAATTGTAACAGGTAGGTTACTGAATTCAGCTTGCATTGGAGTATTCCATGCCACTGAGCACTCTACATGCAAAATCTATACAGTTCCAAACCACCCAGAGTAGTTATGTGCACAACCTTACCACAGAATGCATTGAATAGAAAGTAATGCATTCAACTCAATGGAGTGTACAGTTCAATTTTGCTGATACCTACTATGTGCTAACATGATGTAAACAATGTTAGCACACTAACCATATGATTTAGAGTTGTCTGCAACCAATTTTATGAGTGTGCTACCTATGCTGCAGAAGTTACTTTCAGTATCATTACCTTCTCTACACAGCGGAACTTTAGACCTTGCAGAAATAAACCAAGTCAATGGCTGTTCCACTGTAAATGGTACCAGGTAGGTTACTGAAATCAGCTTGCATTGGAGTATTCCATGGCACTGAGCACTCTACATGCAAAATCAATACAGTTCCAAACCACCCAGAGTAGTTATGTACACAACCTTACCACAGAATGCATTGAATAGAAAGTAATGCATTCAACTCAATGGAGTGCACAGTTGAGTTTTGCTGATAACTACTATGTGCTAACATGATGTAAACAATGTTAGCACACTAACCATATGATTTAGAGTTGTCTGCAACCAATTTTATGAGTGTGCTACCTATGCTACAGAAGTTACTTTCAGTATCATTACCTTCTCTACACAGCGGAACTTTAGACGTTGCAGAATTAAACCAAGTCAATGGCTGTTCCACTGTAAATGGTACCAGGTAGGTTACTGAAATCAGCTTGCATTGGAGTATTCCATGGCACTGAGCACTCTACATGCAAAATCAATACAGTTCCAAACCACCCAGAGTAGTTATGTACACAACCTTACCACAGAATGCATTGAATAGAAAGTAATGCATTCAACTCAATGGAGTGCACAGTTGAGTTTTGCTGATACCTACTATGTGCTAACATGATGTAAACATTGTTCGTACACTAACCATATGATTTAGAGTTGTCAGCAACCAATTTTATCAGTGTGTTACCTATGCTCCAGAAGTTACTTTCAGTAACATTACCTTCTCTACACAGTGGAACTTTAGCCTTTGCAGAAGTAAACCAAGTCAATGGCTGTTTCAATCGAAATTGTAACAGGTAGGTTACTGAATTCAGCTTGCATTGGAGTATTCCATGCCACTGAGCACTCTACATGCAAAATCTATACAGTTCCAAACCACCCAGAGTAGTTATGTGCACAACCTTACCACAGAATGCATTGAATAGAAAGTAATGCATTCAACTCAATGGAGTGTACAGTTCAATTTTGCTGATAACTACTATGTGCTAACATGATGTAAACAATGTTAGCACACTAACCATATGATTTAGAGTTGTCTGCAACCAATTTTATCAGTGTGTTACCTATGCTCCAGAAGTTACTTTCAGTAACATTACCTTCTCTACACAGTGGAACTTTAGCCTTTGCAGAAGTAAACCAAGTCAATGGCTGTTTCAATCGAAATTGTAACAGGTAGGTTACTGAATTCAGCTTGCATTGGAGTATTCCATGCCACTGAGCACTCTACATGCAAAATCTATACAGTTCCAAACCACCCAGAGTAGTTATGTGCACAACCTTACCACAGAATGCATTGAATACAAAGTAATGCATTCAACTCAATGGAGTGTACAGTTCAATTTTGCTGATAACTACTATGTGCTAACATGATGTAAACAATGTTAGCACACTAACCATATGATTTAGAGTTGTCTGCAACCAATTTTATGAGTGTGCTACCTATGCTGCAGAAGTTACTTTCAGTATCATTACCTTCTATACACAGCGGAACTTTAGACCTTGCAGAAATAAACCAAGTCAATGGCTGTTCCACTGTAAATGGTACCAGGTAGGTTACTGAAATCAGCTTGCATTGGAGTATTCCATGGCACTGAGCACTCCAAATGCAAAATCAATACAGTTCCAAACCACCCAGAGTAGTTATGTACACAACCTTAACACAGAATGCATTGAATAGAAAGTAATGCATTCAACTCAATGGAGTACACAGTTGAGTTTTGCTGATAACTACTATGTGCTAACATGATGTAAACAATGTTAACACACTAACCATATGATTTAGAGTTGTCTGCAACCAATTTTATGAGTGTGCTACCTATGCTACAGAAGTTACTTTCAGTATCATTACCTTCTCTACACAGCGGAACTTTAGACGTTGCAGAATTAAACCAAGTCAATGGCTGTTCCACTGTAAATGGTACCAGGTAGGTTACTGAAATCAGCTTGCATTGGAGTATTCCATGGCACTGAGCACTCTACATGCAAAATCAATACAGTTCCAAACCACCCAGAGTAGTTATGTACACAACCTTACCACAGAATGCATTGAATAGAAAGTAATGCATTCAACTCAATGGAGTGCACAGTTGAGTTTTGCTGATAACTACCATGTGCTAACATGATGTAAACATTGTTCGTACACTAACCATATGATTTAGAGTTGTCTGCAACCAATTTTATCAGTGTGCTACCTATGCTACAGAAGTTACTTTCAGTAACATTACCTTCTCTACACAGTGGAACTTTAGCCTTTGCAGAAGTAAACCAAGTCAATGGCTGTTCCACTGTAAATGGTACCAGGTAGGTTACTGAATTCAGCTTGCATTGGAGTATTCCATGGCACTGAGCACTCTACATGCAAAATCTATACAGTTCCAAACCACCCAGAGTAGTTCTGTGCACAACCTTACCACAGAATGCATTGAATAGAAAGTAATGCATTCAACTCAAAGGAGTGTACAGTTCAATTTTGCTGATAACTACTATGTGCTAACATGATGTAAACATTGTTAGTATGCTAAGCATATGAATTAGTGTTGTCTGCAACCAATTTTATCAGTGTGCTACCTATGCTCCAGAAGTTACTTTCAGTAACATTACCTTCTCTACACAGTGGAACTTTAGCCTTTGCAGAAGTAAACCAAGTCAATGGCTGTTCCACTGTAAATGGTACCAGGTAGGTTACTGAATTCAGCTTGCATTGGAGTATTCCATGGCACTGAGCACTCTACATGCAAAATCTATACAGTTCCAAACCACCCAGAGTAGTTCTGTGCACAACCTTACCACAGAATGCATTGAATAGAAAGTAATGCATTCAACTCAAAGGAGTGTACAGTTCAATTTTGCTGATAACTACTATGTGCTAACATGATGTAAACATTGTTAGTATGCTAAGCATATGAATTAGTGTTGTCTGCAACCAATTTTATCAGTGTGCTACCTATGCTCCAGAAGTTACTTTCAGTAACATTACCTTCTCTACACAGTGGAACTTTAGCCTTTGCAGAAGTAAACCAAGTCAATGGCTGTTCCACTCTAAATTGTAACAGGTAGGTTACTGAATTCAGCTTGCATTGGAGTATTCCATGCCACTGAGCACTCTACATGCAAAATCTATACAGTTCCAAACCACCCAGAGTAGTTATGTGCACAACCTTACCACAGAATGCATTGAATAGAAAGTAATGCATTCAACTCAATGGAGTGTACAGTTCAATTTTGCTGATAACTACTATGTGCTAACATGATGTAAACAATGTTAGCACACTAACCATATGATTTAGAGTTGTCTGCAACCAATTTTATGAGTGTGCTACCTATGCTGCAGAAGTTACTTTCAGTATCATTACCTTCTCTACACAGCGGAACTTTAGACCTTGCAGAATTAAACCAAGTCAATGGCTGTTCCACTGTAAATGGTACCAGGTAGGTTACTGAATTCAGCTTGCATTGGAGTATTCCATGGCACTGAGCACTCTACATGCAAAATCTATACAGTTCCAAACCACCCAGAGTAGTTCTGTGCACAACCTTACCACAGAATGCATTGAATAGAAAGTAATGCATTCAACTCAATGGAGTGTACAGTTCAATTTTGCTGATAACTACTATGTGCTAACATGATGTAAACAATGTTAGCACACTAACCATATGATTTAGAGTTGTCTGCAACCAATTTTATGAGTGTGCTACCTATGCTGCAGAAGTTACTTTCAGTATCATTACCTTCTCTACACAGCGGAACTTTAGACCTTGCAGAAATAAACCAAGTCAATGGCTGTTCCACTGTAAATGGTACCAGGTAGGTTACTGAAATCAGCTTGCATTGGAGTATTCCATGGCACTGAGCACTCTACATGCAAAATCAATACAGTTCCAAACCACCCAGAGTAGTTATGTACACAACCTTACCACAGAATGCATTGAATAGAAAGTAATGCATTCAACTCAATGGAGTGCACAGTTGAGTTTTGCTGATAACTACTATGTGCTAACATGATGTAAACAATGTTAGCACACTAACCATATGATTTAGAGTTGTCTGCAACCAATTTTATGAGTGTGCTACCTATGCTCCAGAAGTTACTTTCAGTAACATTACCTTCTCTACACAGTGGAACTTTAGCCTTTGCAGAAGTAAACCAAGTCAATGGCTGTTCCACTCTAAATTGTAACAGGTAGGTTACTGAATTCAGCTTGCATTGGAGTATTCCATGCCACTGAGCACTCTACATGCAAAATCTATACAGTTCCAAACCACCCAGAGTAGTTATGTGCACAACCTTACCACAGAATGCATTGAATAGAAAGTAATGCATTCAACTCAATGGAGTGTACAGTTCAATTTTGCTGATAACTACTATGTGCTAACATGATGTAAACAATGTTAGCACACTAACCATATGATTTAGAGTTGTCTGCAACCAATTTTATGAGTGTGCTACCTATGCTGCAGAAGTTACTTTCAGTATCATTACCTTCTCTACACAGCGGAACTTTAGACCTTGCAGAAATAAACCAAGTCAATGGCTGTTCCACTGTAAATGGTACCAGGTAGGTTACTGAAATCAGCTTGCATTGGAGTATTCCATGGCACTGAGCACTCTACATGCAAAATCAATACAGTTCCAAACCACCCAGAGTAGTTATGTACACAACCTTACCACAGAATGCATTGAATAGAAAGTAATGCATTCAACTCAATGGAGTGCACAGTTGAGTTTTGCTGATAACTACTATGTGCTAACATGATGTAAACATTGTTCGTACACTAACCATATGATTTAGAGTTGTCTGCAACCAATTTTATCAGTGTGTTACCTATGCTCCAGAAGGTACTTTCAGTAACATTACCTTCTCTACACAGTGGAACTTTAGCCTTTGCAGAAGTAAACCAAGTCAATGGATGTTTCAATCGAAATTGTAACAGGTAGGTTACTGAATTCAGCTTGCATTGGAGTATTCCATGCCGCTGAGCACTCTACATGCAAAATCTATACAGTACCAAACCACCCAGAGTAGTTATGTGCACAACCTGACCACAGAATGCATTGAATAGAAAGTAATGCATTCAACTCAATGGAGTGTACAGTTCAATTTTGCTGATAACTACTATGTGCTAACATGATGTAAACAATGTTAGCACACTAACCATATGATTTAGAGTTGTCTGCAACCAATTTTATGAGTGTGCTACCTATGCTGCAGAAGTTACTTTCAGTATCATTACCTTCTCTACACAGCGGAACTTTAGACCTTGCAGAATTAAACCAAGTCAATGGCTGTTGCACTGTAAATGGTACCAGGTAGGTTACTGAAATCAGCTTGCATTGGAGTATTCCATGGCACTGAGCACTCTACATGCAAAATCAATACAGTTCCAAACCAGCCAGAGTTGTTATGTACACCACCTTACCACAGAATGCATTGAATAGAAAGTAATGCATTCAACTCAATGGAGTGCACAGTTGAGTTTTGCTGATAACTACTATGTGCTAACATGATGTAAACATTGTTAGTATGCTAAGCATATGAATTAGTGTTGTCTGCAACCAATTTTATCAGTGTGCTACCTATGCTCCAGAAGTTACTTTCAGTAACATTACCTTCTCTACACAGTGGAACTTTAGCCTTTGCAGAAGTAAACCAAGTCAATGGCTGTTCCACTCTAAATTGTAACAGGTAGGTTACTGAATTCAGCTTGCATTGGAGTATTCCATGCCACTGAGCACTCTACATGCAAAATCTATACATTTCCAAACCACCCAGAGTAGTTATGTGCACAACCTTACCACAGAATGCATTGAATAGAAAGTAATACATTCAACTCAATGGAGTGTACAGTTCAATTTTGCTGATAACTACTATGTGCTAACATGATGTAAACAATGTTAGCACACTAACCATATGATTTAGAGTTGTCTGCAACCAATTTTATGAGTGTGCTACCTATGCTGCAGAAGTTACTTTCAGTATCATTACCTTCTCTACACAGCGGAACTTTAGACCTTGCAGAAATAAACCAAGTCAATGGCTGTTCCACTGTAAATGGTACCAGGTAGGTTACTGAAATCAGCTTGCATTGGAGTATTCCATGGCACTGAGCACTCTACATGCAAAATCAATACAGTTCCAAACCACCCAGAGTAGTTATGTACACAACCTTACCACAGAATGCATTGAATAGAAAGTAATGCATTCAACTCAATGGAGTGCACAGTTGAGTTTTGCTGATAACTACTATGTGCTAACATGATGTAAACAATGTTAGCACACTAACCATATGATTTAGAGTTGTCTGCAACCAATTTTATGAGTGTGCTACCTATGCTACAGAAGTTACTTTCAGTATCATTACCTTCTCTACACAGCGGAACTTTAGACGTTGCAGAATTAAACCATGTCAATGGCTGTTCCACTGTAAATGGTACCAGGTAGGTTACTGAAATCAGCTTGCATTGGAGTATTCCATGGCACTGAGCACTCTACATGCAAAATCAATACAGTTCCAAACCACCCAGAGTAGTTATGTACACAACCTTACCACAGAATGCATTGAATAGAAAGTAATGCATTCAACTCAATGGAGTGCACAGTTGAGTTTTGCTGATAACTACTATGTGCTAACATGATGTAAACATTGTTCGTACACTAACCATATGATTTAGAGTTGTCTGCAACCAATTTTATCAGCGTGTTACCTATGCTCCAGAAGTTACTTTCAGTAACATTACCTTCTCTACACAGTGGAACTTTAGCCTTTGCAGAAGTAAACCAAGTCAATGGCTGTTTCAATCGAAATTGTAACAGGTAGGTTACTGAAATCAGCTTGCATTGGAGTATTCCATGGCACTGAGCACTCTACATGCAAAATCTATACAGTTCCAAACCACCCAGAGTAGTTATGTGCACAACCTTACCACAGAATGCATTGAATAGAAAGTAATGCATTCAACTCAATGGAGTGTACAGTTCAATTTTGCTGATAACTACTATGTGCTAACATGATGTAAACAATGTTAGCACACTAACCATATGATTTAGAGTTGTCTGCAACCAATTTTATGAGTGTGCTACCTATGCTGCAGAAGTTACTTTCAGTATCATTACCTTCTCTACACAGCGGAACTTTAGACCTTGCAGAAATAATCCAAGTCAATGGCTGTTCCACTGTAAATGGTACCAGGTAGGTTACTGAAATCAGCTTGCATTGGAGTATTCCATGGCACTGAGCACTCTACATGCAAAATCAATACAGTTCCAAACCACCCAGAGTAGTTATGTACACAACCTTACCACAGAATGCATTGAATAGAAAGTAATGCATTCAACTCAATGGAGTGCACAGTTGAGTTTTGCTGATAACTACTATGTGCTAACATGATGTAAACAATGTTAGCACACTAACCATATGATTTAGAGTTGTCTGCAACCAATTTTATGAGTGTGCTACCTATGCTACAGAAGTTACTTTCAGTATCATTACCTTCTCTACACAGCGGAACTTTAGACGTTGCAGAATTAAACCATGTCAATGGCTGTTCCACTGTAAATGGTACCAGGTAGGTTACTGAAATCAGCTTGCATTGGAGTATTCCATGGCACTGAGCACTCTACATGCAAAATCAATACAGTTCCAAACCACCCAGAGTAGTTATGTACACAACCTTACCACAGAATGCATTGAATAGAAAGTAATGCATTCAACTCAATGGAGTGCACAGTTGAGTTTTGCTGATAACTACTATGTGCTAACATGATGTAAACATTGTTCGTACACTAACCATATGATTTAGAGTTGTCTGCAACCAATTTTATCAGTGTGTTACCTATGCTCCAGAAGTTACTTTCAGTAACATTACCTTCTCTACACAGCGGAACTTTAGACCTTGCAGAATTAAACCAAGTCAATGGCTGTTCCACTGTAAATGGTACCAGGTAGGTTACTGAAATCAGCTTGTTTTGGAGTATTCCATGGCACTGAGCACTCTACATGCAAAATCAATACAGTTCCAAACCACCCAGAGTAGTTATGTGCACAACCTTACCACAGAATGCATTGAATAGAAAGTAATGCATTCAACTCAATGGAGTGTACAGTTCAATTTTGCTGATAACTACTATGTGCTAACATGATGTAAACAATGTTAGCACACTAACCATATGATTTAGAGTTGTCTGCAACCAATTTTATGAGTGTGCTACCTATGCTGCAGAAGTTACTTTCAGTATCATTACCTTCTCTACACAGCGGAACTTTAGACCTTGCAGAAATAAACCAAGTCAATGGCTGTTCCACTGTAAATGGTACCAGGTAGGTTACTGAAATCAGCTTGCATTGGAGTATTCCATGGCACTGAGCACTCTACATGCAAAATCAATACAGTTCCAAACCACCCAGAGTAGTTATGTACACAACCTTACCACAGAATGCATTGAATAGAAAGTAATGCAATCAACTCAATGGAGTGCACAGTTGAGTTTTGCTGATAACTACTATGTGCTAACATGATGTAAACATTGTTCGTACACTAACCATATGATTTAGAGTTGTCTGCAACCAATTTTATCAGTGTGTTACCTATGCTCCAGAAGTTACTTTCCGTAACATTACCTTCTCTACACAGTGGAACTTTAGCCTTTGCAGAAGTAAACCAAGTCAATGGCTGTTTCAATCGAAATTGTAACAGGTAGGTTACTGAATTCAGCTTGCATTGGAGTATTCCATGCCACGGAGCACTCTACATGCAAAATCTATACAGTTCCAAACCACCCAGAGTAGTTATGTGCACAACCTTACCACAGAATGCATTGAATAGAAAGTAATGCATTCAACTCAATGGAGTGTAAAGTTCAATTTTGCTGATAACTACTATGTGCTAACATGATGTAAACAATGTTAGCACACTAACCATATGATTTAGAGTTGTCTGCAACCAATTTTATGAGTGTGCTACCTATGCTGCAGAAGTTACTTTCAGTATCATTACCTTCTCTACACAGCGGAACTTTAGACCTTGCAGAATTAAACCAAGTCAATGGCTGTTCCACTGTAAATGGTACCAGGTAGGTTACTGAAATCAGCTTGTATTGGAGTATTCCATGGCACTGAGCACTCTACATGCAAAATCAATACAGTTCCAAACCACCCAGAGTAGTTATGTGCACAACCTTACCACAGAATGCATTGAATAGAAAGTAATGCATTCAACTCAATGGAGTGTACAGTTCAATTTTGCTGATAACTACTATGTGCTAACATGATGTAAACAATGTTAGCACACTAACCATATGATTTAGAGTTGTCTGCAACCAATTTTATCAGTGTGTTACCTATGCTCCAGAAGTTACTTTCCGTAACATTACCTTCTCTACACAGTGGAACTTTAGCCTTTGCAGAAGGAAACCAAGTCAATGGCTGTTTCAATCGAAATTGTAACAGGTAGGTTACTGAATTCAGCTTGCATTGGAGTATTCCATGCCACTGAGCACTCTACATGCAAAATCTATACAGTTCCAAACCACCCAGAGTAGTTATGTGCACAACCTTACCACAGAATGCATTGAATAGAAAGTAATGCATTCAACTCAATGGAGTGTACAGTTCAATTTTGCTGATAACTACTATGTGCTAACATGATGTAAACAATGTTAGCACACTAACCATATGATTTAGAGTTGTCTGCAACCAATTTTATGAGTGTGCTACCTATGCTGCAGAAGTTACTTTCAGTATCATTACCTTCTCTACACAGCGGAACTTTAGACCTTGCAGAATTAAACCAAGTCAATGGCTGTTCCACTGTAAATGGTACCAGGTAGGTTACTGAATTCAGCTTGCATTGGAGTATTCCATGGCACTGAGCACTCTACATGCAAAATCTATACAGTTCCAAACCACCCAGAGTAGTTCTGTGCACAACCTTACCACAGAATGCATTGAATAGAAAGTAATGCATTCAACTCAAAGGAGTGTACAGTTCAATTTTGCTGATAACTACTATGTGCTAACATGATGTAAACATTGTTAGTATGCTAAGCATATGAATTAGTGTTGTCTGCAACCAATTTTATCAGTGTGCTACCTATGCTCCAGAAGTTACTTTCAGGAACATTACCTTCTCTACACAGTGGAACTTTAGCCTTTGCAGAAGTAAACCAAGTCAATGGCTGTTCCACTCTAAATTGTAACAGGTAGGTTACTGAATTCAGCTTGCATTGGAGTATTCCATGCCACTGAGCACTCTACATGCAAAATCTATACAGTTCCAAACCACCCAGAGTAGTTATGTGCACAACCTTACCACAGAATGCATTGAATAGAAAGTAATGCATTCAACTCAATGGAGTGCACAGTTGAGTTTTGCTGATAACTACGATGTGCTAACATGATGTAAACAATGTTCGCACACTAACCATATGATTTAGAGTTGTCTGCAACCAATTTTATGAGTGTGCTACCTATGCTACAGAAGTTACTTTCAGTATCATTACCTTCTCTACACAGCGGAACTTTAGACGTTGCAGAATTAAACCAAGTCAATGGCTGTTCCACTGTAAATGGTACCAGGTAGGTTACTGAAATCAGCTTGCATTGGAGTATTCCATGGCACTGAGCACTCTACATGCAAAATCAATACAGTTCCAAACCACCCAGAGTAGTTATGTGCACAACCTTACCACAGAATGCATTGAATAGAAAGTAATGCATTCAACTCAATGGAGTGCACAGTTGAGTTTTGCTGATAACTACGATGTGCTAACATGATGTAAACAATGTTCGCACACTAACCATATGATTTAGAGTTGTCTGCAACCAATTTTATGAGTGTGCTACCTATGCTACAGAAGTTACTTTCAGTATCATTACCTTCTCTACACAGCGGAACTTTAGACGTTGCAGAATTAAACCAAGTCAATGGCTGTTCCACTGTAAATGGTACCAGGTAGGTTACTGAAATCAGCTTGCATTGGAGTATTCCATGGCACTGAGCACTCTACATGCAAAATCAATACAGTTCCAAACCACCCAGAGTAGTTATGTACACAACCTTACCACAGAATGCATTGAATAGAAAGTAATGCATTCAACTCAATGGAGTGCACAGTTGAGTTTTGCTGATAACTACTATGTGCTAACATGATGTAAACATTGTTTGTACACTAACCATATGAATTAGAGTTGCCTGCAACCAATTTTATCAGTGTGTTACCTATGCTCCAGAAGTTACTTTCAGTAACATTACCTTCTCTACACAGTGGAACTTTAGCCTTTGCAGAAGTAAACCAAGTCAATGGCTGTTTCAATCGAAATTGTAACAGGTAGGTTACTGAATTCAGCTTGCATTGGAGTATTCCATGCCACTGAGCACTCTACATGCAAAATCTATACAGTTCCAAACCACCCAGAGTAGTTATGTGCACAACCTTACCACAGAATGCATTGAATAGAAAGTAATGCATTCAACTCAATGGAGTGTACAGTTCAATTTTGCTGATAACTACTATGTGCTAACATGATGTAAACAATGTTAGCACACTAACCATATGATTTAGAGTTGTCTGCAACCAATTTTATCAGTGTGTTACCTATGCTCCAGAAGTTACTTTCAGTAACATTACCTTCTCTACACAGTGGAACTTTAGCCTTTGCAGAAGTAAACCAAGTCAATGGCTGTTTCAATCGAAATTGTAACAGGTTGGTTACTGAATTCAGCTTGCATTGGAGTATTCCATGCCACTGAGCACTCTACATGCAAAATCTATACAGTTCCAAACCACCCAGAGTAGTTATGTGCACAACCTTACCACAGAATGCATTGAATACAAAGTAATGCATTCAACTCAATGGAGTGTACAGTTCAATTTTGCTGATAACTACTATGTGCTAACATGATGTAAACAATGTTAGCACACTAACCATATGATTTAGAGTTGTCTGCAACCAATTTTATGAGTGTGCTACCTATGCTGCAGAAGTTACTTTCAGTATCATTACCTTCTCTACACAGCGGAACTTTAGACCTTGCAGAAATAAACCAAGTCAATGGCTGTTCCACTGTAAATGGTACCAGGTAGGTTACTGAAATCAGCTTGCATTGGAGTATTCCATGGCACTGAGCACTCTACATGCAAAATCAATACAGTTCCAAACCACCCAGAGTAGTTATGTACACAACCTTACCACAGAATGCATTGAATAGAAAGTAATGCATTCAACTCAATGGAGTGCACAGTTGAGTTTTGCTGATAACTACTATGTGCTAACATGATGTAAACAATGTTAACACACTAACCATATGATTTAGAGTTGTCTGCAACCAATTTTATGAGTGTGCTACCTATGCTACAGAAGTTACTTTCAGTATCATTACCTTCTCTACACAGCGGAACTTTAGACGTTGCAGAATTAAACCAAGTCAATGGCTGTTCCACTGTAAATGGTACCAGGTAGGTTACTGAAATCAGCTTGCATTGGAGTATTCCATGGCACTGAGCACTCTACATGCAAAATCAATAAAATTCCAAACCACCCAGAGTAGTTATGTACACAACCTTACCACAGAATGCATTGAATAGAAAGTAATGCATTCAACTCAATGGAGTGCACAGTTGAGTTTTGCTGATAACTACCATGTGCTAACATGATGTAAACATTGTTCGTACACTAACCATATGATTTAGAGTTGTCTGCAACCAATTTTATCAGTGTGCTACCTATGCTCCAGAAGTTACTTTCAGTAACATTACCTTCTCTACACAGTGGAACTTTAGCCTTTGCAGAAGTAAACCAAGTCAATGGCTGTTCCACTGTAAATGGTACCAGGTAGGTTACTGAATTCAGCTTGCATTGGAGTATTCCATGGCACTGAGCACTCTACATGCAAAATCTATACAGTTCCAAACCACCCAGAGTAGTTCTGTGCACAACCTTACCACAGAATGCATTGAATAGAAAGTAATGCATTCAACTCAAAGGAGTGTACAGTTCAATTTTGCTGATAACTACTATGTGCTAACATGATGTAAACATTGTTAGTATGCTAAGCATATGAATTAGTGTTGTCTGCAACCAATTTTATCAGTGTGCTACCTATGCTCCAGAAGTTACTTTCAGTAACATTACCTTCTCTACACAGTGGAACTTTAGCCTTTGCAGAAGTAAACCAAGTCAATGGCTGTTCCACTCTAAATTGTAACAGGTAGGTTACTGAATTCAGCTTGCATTGGAGTATTCCATGCCACTGAGCACTCTACATGCAAAATCTATACAGTTCCAAACCACCCAGAGTAGTTATGTGCACAACCTTACCACAGAATGCATTGAATAGAAAGTAATGCATTCAACTCAATGGAGTGTACAGTTCAATTTTGCTGATAACTACTATGTGCTAACATGATGTAAACAATGTTAGCACACTAACCATATGATTTAGAGTTGTCTGCAACCAATTTTATGAGTGTGCTACCTATGCTGCAGAAGTTACTTTCAGTATCATTACCTTCTCTACACAGCGGAACTTTAGACCTTGCAGAATTAAACCAAGTCAATGGCTGTTCCACTGTAAATGGTACCAGGTAGGTTACTGAATTCAGCTTGCATTGGAGTATTCCATGGCACTGAGCACTCTACATGCAAAATCTATACAGTTCCAAACCACCCAGAGTAGTTCTGTGCACAACCTTACCACAGAATGCATTGAATAGAAAGTAATGCATTCAACTCAAAGGAGTGTACAGTTCAATTTTGCTGATAACTACTATGTGCTAACATGATGTAAACATTGTTAGTATGCTAAGCATATGAATTAGTGTTGTCTGCAACCAATTTTATCAGTGTGCTACCTATGCTCCAGAAGTTACTTTCAGTAACATTACCTTCTCTACACAGTGGAACTTTAGCCTTTGCAGAAGTAAACCAAGTCAATGGCTGTTCCACTCTAAATTGTAACAGGTAGGTTACTGAATTCAGCTTGCATTGGAGTATTCCATGCCACTGAGCACTCTACATGCAAAATCTATACAGTTCCAAACCACCCAGAGTAGTTATGTGCACAACCTTACCACAGAATGCATTGAATAGAAAGTAATGCATTCAACTCAATGGAGTGTACAGTTCAATTTTGCTGATAACTACTATGTGCTAACATGATGTAAACAATGTTAGCACACTAACCATATGATTTAGAGTTGTCTGCAACCAATTTTATGAGTGTGCTACCTATGCTGCAGAAGTTACTTTCAGTATCATTACCTTCTCTACACAGCGGAACTTTAGACCTTGCAGAAATAAACCAAGTCAATGGATGTTCCACTGTAAATGGTACCAGGTAGGTTACTGAAATCAGCTTGCATTGGAGTATTCCATGGCACTGAGCACTGTACATGCAAAATCAATACAGTTCCAAACCACCCAGAGTAGTTATGTACACAACCTTACCACAGAATGCATTGAATAGAAAGTAATGCATTCAACTCAATGGAGTGCACAGTTGAGTTTTGCTGATAACTACTATGTGCTAACATGATGTAAACAATGTTAGCACACTAACCATATGATTTAGAGTTGTCTGCAACCAATTTTATGAGTGTGCTACCTATGCTACAGAAGTTACTTTCAGTATCATTACCTTCTCTACACAGCGGAACTTTAGACGTTGCAGAATTAAACCAAGTCAATGGCTGATCCACTGTAAATGGTACCAGGTAGGTTACTGAAATCAGCTTGCATTGGAGTATTCCATGGCACTGAGCACTCTACATGCAAAATCAATACAGTTCCAAACCACCCAGAGTAGTTATGTACACAACCTTACCACAGAATGCATTGAATAGAAAGTAATGCATTCAACTCAATGGAGTGCACAGTTGAGTTTTGCTGATAACTACTATGTGCTAACATGATGTAAACATTGTTCGTACACTAACCATATGATTTAGAGTTGTCTGCAACCAATTTTATCAGTGTGTTACCTATGCTCCAGAAGTTACTTTCAGTAACATTACCTTCTTTACAGAGTGGAACTTTAGCCTTTGCAGAAGTAAACCAAGTCAATGGCTGTTTCAATCGAAATTGTAACAGGTAGTTTACTGAATTCAGCTTGCATTGGAGTATTCCATGCCACTGAGCACTCTACATGCAAAATCTATACAGTTCCAAACCACCCAGAGTAGTTATGTGCACAACCTTACCACAGAATGCATTGAATAGAAAGTAATGCATTCAACTCAATGGAGTGTACAGTTCAATTTTGCTGATAACTACTATGTGCTAACATGATGTAAACAATGTTAGCACACTAACCATATGATTTAGAGTTGTCTGCAACCAATTTTATGAGTGTGCTACCTATGCTGCAGAAGTTACTTTCAGTATCATTACCTTCTCTACACAGCGGAACTTTAGACCTTGCAGAATTAAACCAAGTCAATGGCTGTTCCACTGTAAATGGTACCAGGTAGGTTACTGAAATCAGCTTGCATTGGAGTATTCCATGGCACTGAGCACTCTACATGCAAAATCAATACAGTTCCAAACCAGCCAGAGTTGTTATGTACACCACCTTACCACAGAATGCATTGAATAGAAAGTAATGCATTCAACTCAATGGAGTGCACAGTTGAGTTTTGCTGATAACTACTATGTGCTAACATGTTGTAAACATTGTTAGTATGCTAAGCATATGAATTAGTGTTGTCTGCAACCAATTTTATCAGTGTGCTACCTATGCTCCAGAAGTTACTTTCAGTAACATTACCTTCTCTACACAGTGGAACTTTAGCCTTTGCAGAAGTAAACCAAGTCAATGGCTGTTCCACTGTAAATGGTACCAGGTAGGTTACTGAATTCAGCTTGCATTGGAGTATTCCATGGCACTGAGCACTCTACATGCAAAATCTATACAGTTCCAAACCACCCAGAGTAGTTCTGTGCACAACCTTACCACAGAATGCATTGAATAGAAAGTAATGCATTCAACTCAAAGGAGTGTACAGTTCAATTTTGCTGATAACTACTATGTGCTAACATGATGTAAACATTGTTAGTATGCTAAGCATATGAATTAGTGTTGTCTGCAACCAATTTTATCAGTGTGCTACCTATGCTCCAGAAGTTACTTTCAGTAACATTACCTTCTCTACACAGTGGAACTTTAGCCTTTGCAGAAGTAAACCAAGTCAATGGCTGTTCCACTCTAAATTGTAACAGGTAGGTTACTGAATTCAGCTTGCATTGGAGTATTCCATGCCACTGAGCACTCTACATGCAAAATCTATACAGTTCCAAACCACCCAGAGCAGTTATGTGCACAACCTTACCACAGAATGCATTGAATAGAAAGTAATGCATTCAACTCAATGGAGTGTACAGTTCAATTTTGCTGATAACTACTATGTGCTAACATGATGTAAACAATGTTAGCACACTAACCATATGATTTAGAGTTGTCTGCAACCAATTTTATGAGTGTGCTACCTATGCTGCAGAAGTTACTTTCAGTATCATTACCTTCTCTACACAGCGGAACTTTAGACCTTGCAGAAATAAACCAAGTCAGTGGCTGTTCCACTGTAAATGGTACCAGGTAGGTTACTGAAATCAGCTTGCATTGGAGTATTCCATGGCACTGAGCACTCTACATGCAAAATCAATACAGTTCCAAACCACCCAGAGTAGTGATGTACACAACCTTACCACAGAATGCATTGAATAGAGAGTAATGCATTCAACTCAAAGGAGTGCACAGTTGAGTTTTGCTGATAACTACTATGTGCTAACATGATGTAAACAATGTTAGCACACTAACCATATGATTTAGAGTTGTCTGCAACCAATTTTATGAGTGTGCTACCTATGCTACAGAAGTTACTTTCAGTATCATTACCTTCTCTACACAGCGGAACTTTAGACGTTGCAGAATTAAACCATGTCAATGGCTGTTCCACTGTAAATGGTACTAGGTAGGTTACTGAAATCAGCTTGCATTGGAGTATTCCATGGCACTGAGCACTCTACATGCAAAATCAATACAGTTCCAAACCACCCAGAGTAGTTATGTACACAACCTTACCACAGAATGCATTGAATAGAAAGTAATGCATTCAACTCAATGGAGTGCACAGTTGAGTTTTGCTGATTACTACTATGTGCTAACATGATGTAAACATAGTTAGTATGCTAACCGTATGATTTAGAGTTGTCTGCAACCAATTTTATGAGTGTGCTACCTATGCTGCAGAAGTTACTTTCAGTATCATTACCTTCTCTACACAGCGGAACTTTAGACCTTGCAGAAATAAACCAAGTCAATGGCTGTTCCACTGTAAATGGTACCAGGTAGGTTACTGAAATCAGCTTGCATTGGAGTATTCCATGGCACTGAGCACTCTACATGCAAAATCAATACAGTTCCAAACCACCCAGAGTAGTTATGTACACAACCTTACCACAGAATGCATTGAATAGAAAGTAATGCATTCAACTCAATGGAGTGCACAGTTGAGTTTTGCTGATAAGTACCATGTGCTAACATGATGTAAACAATGTTAGCACAGTAACCATATGATTTAGAGTTGTCTGCAACCAATTTTATGAGTGTGCTACCTATGCTGCAGAAGTTACTTTCAGTATCATTACCTTCTCTACACAGCGGAACTTTAGACCTTGCAGAATTAAACCAAGTCAATGGCTGTTCCACTGTAAATGGTACCAGGTAGGTTACTGAAATCAGCTTGCATTGGAGTTTTCCATGGCACTGAGCACTCTACATGCAAAATCAATACAGTTCCAAACCAGCCAGAGTAGTTATGTACACCACCTTACCACAGAATGCATTGAATAGAAAGTAATGCATTCAACTCAATGGAGTGCACAGTTGAGTTTTGCTGATAACTACTATGTGCTAACATGATGTAAACATTGTTAGTATGCTAACCGTATGATTTAGAGTTGTCTGCAACCAATTTTATGAGTGTGCTACCTATGCTGCAGAAGTTACTTTCAGTATCATTACCTTCTCTACACAGCGGAACTTTAGACCTTGCAGAAATAAACCAAGTCAATGGCTGTTCCACTGTAAATGGTACCAGGTAGGTTACTGAAATCAGCTTGCATTGGAGTATTCCATGGCACTGAGCACTCTCCATGCAAAATCAATACAGTTCCAAACCACCCAGAGTAGTTATGTACACAACCTTACCACAGAATGCATTGAATAGAAAGTAATGCATTCAACTCAATGGAGTGCACAGTTGAGTTTTGCTGATAACTACTATGTGCTAACATGATGTAAACATTGTTCGTACACTAACCATATGATTTAGAGTTGTCTGCAACCAATTTTATCAGTGTGCTACCTATGGTCCAGAAGTTACTTTCAGTAACATTACCTTCTCTACACAGTGGAACTTTAGCCTTTGCAGAAGTAAACCAAGTCAATGGCTGTTTCAATCGAAATTGTAACAGGTAGGTTACTGAATTCAGCTTGCATTGGAGTATTCCATGCCACTGAGCACTCTACATGCAAAATCTATACAATTCCAAACCACCCAGAGTAGTTATGTGCACAACCTTACCACAGAATGCATTGAATAGAAAGTAATGCATTCA
Organism: Hypanus sabinus; assembly: GCF_030144855.1. Taxonomy (NCBI): domain Eukaryota; kingdom Metazoa; phylum Chordata; class Chondrichthyes; order Myliobatiformes; family Dasyatidae; genus Hypanus; species Hypanus sabinus. The sequence continues at coordinate 69,027,996 of NC_082718.1, read as the reverse complement.
ACTCAATGGAGTGCACAGTTGAGTTTTGCTGATAACTACTATGTGCTAACATGATGTAAACATTGTTCGTACACTAACCATATGATTTAGAGTTGTCTGCAAACAATTTTATCAGTGTGCTACCTATGGTCCAGAAGTTACTTTCAGTAACATTACCTACTCGACACAGTGGAACTTTAGCCTTTGCAGAAGTAAACCAAGTCAATCGCTGTTCCACTGTAAATGGTACCAGGTAGGTTACTGAATTCAGCTTGCATTGGAGTATTCCATGGCACTGAGTACTCTACATGCAACATCTATACAGTTCCAAACCACCCAGAGTAGTTATGTGCCCAAAATTACCACAGAATGCATTGAATAGAAAGTAATGCATTCAACTCAATGGAGTGTACAGTTCAATTTTGCTGATAACTACTATGTGCTAACATGATGTAAACAATGTTAGCACACTAACCGTATGATTTAGAGTTGTCTGCAACCAATTTTATGAGTGTGCTACCTATGCTGCAGAAGTTACTTTCAGTATCATTACCTTCTCTACACAGCGGAACTTTAGACCTTGCAGAATTAAACCAAGTCAATGGCTGTTCCACTGTAAATGGTACCAGGTAGGTTACTGAAATCAGCTTGCATTGGAGTATTCCATGGCACTGAGCACTCTACATGCAAAATCAATACAGTTCCAAACCACCCAGAGTAGTTATGTACACAACCTTACCACAGAATGCATTGAATAGAAAGTAATGCATTCAACTCAATGGAGTGCACAGTTGAGTTTTGCTGATAACTACTATGTGCTAACATGATGTAAACATTGTTCGTACACTAACCATATGATTTAGAGTTGTCTGCAACCAATTTTATCAGTGTGCTACCTATGGTCCAGAAGTTACTTTCAGTAACATTACCTACTCTACACAGTGGAACTTTAGCCTTTGCAGAAGTAAACCAAGTCAATCGCTGTTCCACTGTAAATGGTACCAGGTAGGTTACTGAATTCAGCTTGCATTGGAGTATTCCATGGCACTGAGCACTCTACATGCAACATCTATACAGTTCCAAACCACCCAGAGTAGTTATGTGCCCAACATTACCACAGAATGCATTGAATAGAAAGTAATGCAATCAACTCAAAGGAGTGTACAGTTCAATTTTGCTGATAACTACTATGTGCTAACATGATGTAAACATTGTTAGTACGCTAACCATATGATTTAGAGTTGTCTGCAACCAATTTTATCAGTGTGCTACCTATGGTCCAGAAGTTACTTTCTGTAACATTACCTACTCGACACAGTGGAACTTTAGCCTTTGCAGAAGTAAACCAAGTCAATCGCTGTTCCACTGTAAATGGTACCAGGTAGGTTACTGAATTCAGCTTGCATTGGAGTATTCCATGGCACTGAGCACTCTACATGCAACATCTATACAGTTCCAAACCACCCAGAGTAGTTATGTGCCCAACATTACCACAGAATGCATTGAATAGAAAGTAATGCATTCAACTCAATGGAGTGTACAGTTCAATTTTGCTGATAACTACTATGTGCTAACATGATGTAAACAATGTTAGCACACTAACCATATGATATAGAGTTGTCTGCAACCAATTTTATGAGTGTGCTACCTATGCTGCAGAAGTTACTTTCAGTATCATTACCTTCTCTACACAGCGGAACTTTAGACCTTGCAGAATTAAACCAAGTCAATGGCTGTTCCACTGTAAATGGTACCAGGTAGGTTACTGAAATCAGCTTGCATTGGAGTATTCCATGGCACTGAGCACTCTACATGCAAAATCTATACAGTTCCAAACCACCCAGAGTAGTTATGTGCACAACCTTACCACAGAATGCATTGAATAGAAAGTAATGCATTCAACTCAATGGAGTGTACAGTTCAATTTTGCTGATAACTACTATGTGCTAACATGATGTAAACAATGTTAGCACACTAACCATATGAATTAGAGTTGTCTGCAACCAATTTTATGAGTGTGCTACCTATGCTGCAGAAGTTACTTTCAGTATCATTACCTTCTCTACATAGCGGAACTTTAGACGTTGCAGAAATAAACCAAGTCAATGGCTGTTCCACTGTAAATGGTACCAGGTAGGTTACTGAAATCAGCTTGCATTGGAGTATTCCATGGCACTGAGCACTCTACATGCAAAATCAATACAGTTCCAAACCACCCAGAGTAGTTATGTACACAACCTTACCACAGAATGCATTGAATAGAAAGTAATGCATTCAACTCAATGGAGTGCACAGTTGAGTTTTGCTGATAACTACTATGTGCTAACATGATGTAAACTTTGTTCGTACACTAACCATATGATTTAGAGTTGTCTGCAACCAATTTTATCAGTGTGTTACCTATGCTCCAGAAGTTACTTTCAGTAACATTACCTTCTCTACACAGTGGAACTTTAGCCTTTGCAGAAGTAAACCAAGTCAATGGCTGTTTCAATCGAAATTGTAACAGGTAGGTTACTGAATTCAGCTTGCATTGGAGTATTCCATGCCACTGTGCACTCTACATGCAAAATCTATACAGTTCCAAACCACCCAGAGTAGTTATGTGCACAACCTTACCACAGAATGCATTGAATAGAAAGTAATGCATTCAACTCAATGGAGTGTACAGTTCAATTTTGCTGATAACTACTATGTGCTAACATGATGTAAACAATGTTAGCACACTAACCATATGATTTAGAGTTGTCTGCAACAAATTTTATGAGTGTGCTACCTATGCTGCAGAAGTTACTTTCAGTATCATTACCTTCTCTACACAGCGGAACTTTAGACCTTGCAGAATTAAACCAAGTCAATGGCTGTTCCACTGTAAATGGTACCAGGTAGGTTACTGAAATCAGCTTGCATTGGAGTATTCCATGGCACTGAGCACTCTACATGCAAAATCAATACAGTTCCAAACCACCCAGAGTAGTTATGTACACAACCTTACCACAGAATGCATTGAATAGAAAGTAATGCATTCAACTCAATGGAGTGCACAGTTGAGTTTTGCTGATAACTACTATGTGCTAACATGATGTAAACTTTGTTCGTACACTAACCATATGATTTAGAGTTGTCTGCAACCAATTTTATCAGTGTGTTACCTATGCTCCAGAAGTTACTTTCAGTAACATTACCTTCTCTACACAGTGGAACTTTAGCCTTTGCAGAAGTAAACCAAGTCAATGGCTGTTTCAATCGAAATTGTAACAGGTAGGTTACTGAATTCAGCTTGCATTGGAGTATTCCATGCCACTGTGCACTCTAGATGCAAAATCTATACAGTTCCAAACCACCCAGAGTAGTTATGTGCACAACCTTACCACAGAATGCATTGAATAGAAAGTAATGCATTCAACTCAATGGAGTGTACAGTTCAATTTTGCTGATAACTACTATGTGCTAACATGATGTAAACAATGTTAGCACACTAACCATATGATTTAGAGTTGTCTGCAACCAATTTTATGAGTGTGCTACCTATGCTGCAGAAGTTACTTTCAGTATCATTACCTTCTCTACACAGCGGAACTTTAGACCTTACAGAATTAAACCAAGTCAATGGCTGTTCCACTGTAAATGGTACCAGGTAGGTTACTGAAATCAGCTTGCATTGGAGTATTCCATGGCACTGAGCACTCTACATGCAAAATCAATACAGTTCCAAACCACCCAGAGTAGTTATGTACACAACCTTACCACAGAATGCATTGAATAGAAAGTAATGCATTCAACTCAATGGAGTGTACAGTTCAATTTTGCTGATAACTACTATGTGCTAACATGATGTAAACAATGTTAGCACACTAACCGTATGATTTAGAGTTGTCTGCAACCAATTTTATGAGTGTGCTACCTATGCTGCAGAAGTTACTTTCAGTATCATTACCTTCTCTACACAGCGGAACTTTAGACCTTGCAGAATTAAACCAAGTCAATGGCTGTTCCACTGTAAATGGTACCAGGTAGGTTACTGAAATCAGCTTGCATTGGAGTATTCCATGGCACTGAGCACTCTACATGCAAAATCAATACAGTTCCAAACCACCCAGAGTAGTTATGTACACAACCTTACCACAGAATGCATTGAATAGAAAGTAATGCATTCAACTCAATGGAGTGCACAGTTGAGTTTTGCTGATAACTACTATGTGCTAACATGATGTAAACATTGTTCGTACACTAACCATATGATTTAGAGTTGTCTGCAACCAATTTTATCAGTGTGCTACCTATGGTCCAGAAGTTACTTTCAGTAACATTACCTACTCTACACAGTGGAACTTTAGCCTTTGCAGAAGTAAACCAAGTCAATCGCTGTTCCACTGTAAATGGTACCAGGTAGGTTACTGAATTCAGCTTGCATTGGAGTATTCCATGGCACTGAGCACTCTACATGCAACATCTATACAGTTCCAAACCACCCAGAGTAGTTATGTGCCCAACATTACCACAGAATGCATTGAATAGAAAGTAATGCAATCAACTCAAAGGAGTGTACAGTTCAATTTTGCTGATAACTACTATGTGCTAACATGATGTAAACATTGTTAGTACGCTAACCATATGATTTAGAGTTGTCTGCAACCAATTTTATCAGTGTGCTACCTATGGTCCAGAAGTTACTTTCTGTAACATTACCTACTCGACACAGTGGAACTTTAGCCTTTGCAGAAGTAAACCAAGTCAATCGCTGTTCCACTGTAAATGGTACCAGGTAGGTTACTGAATTCAGCTTGCATTGGAGTATTCCATGGCACTGAGCACTCTACATGCAACATCTATACAGTTCCAAACCACCCAGAGTAGTTATGTGCCCAACATTACCACAGAATGCATTGAATAGAAAGTAATGCATTCAACTCAATGGAGTGTACAGTTCAATTTTGCTGATAACTACTATGTGCTAACATGATGTAAACAATGTTAGCACACTAACCATATGATATAGAGTTGTCTGCAACCAATTTTATGAGTGTGCTACCTATGCTGCAGAAGTTACTTTCAGTATCATTACCTTCTCTACACAGCGGAACTTTAGACCTTGCAGCATTAAACCAAGTCAATGGCTGTTCCACTGTAAATGGTACCAGGTAGGTTACTGAAATCAGCTTGCATTGGAGTATTCCATGGCACTGAGCACTCTACATGCAAAATCTATACAGTTCCAAACCACCCAGAGTAGTTATGTGCACAACCTTACCACAGAATGCATTGAATAGAAAGTAATGCATTCAACTCAATGGAGTGTACAGTTCAATTTTGCTGATAACTACTATGTGCTAACATGATGTAAACAATGTTAGCACACTAACCATATGAATTAGAGTTGTCTGCAACCAATTTTATGAGTGTGCTACCTATGCTGCAGAAGTTACTTTCAGTATCATTACCTTCTCTACATAGCGGAACTTTAGACGTTGCAGAAATAAACCAAGTCAATGGCTGTTCCACTGTAAATGGTACCAGGTAGGTTACTGAAATCAGCTTGCATTGGAGTATTCCATGGCACTGAGCACTCTACATGCAAAATCAATACAGTTCCAAACCACCCAGAGTAGTTATGTACACAACCTTACCACAGAATGCATTGAATAGAAAGTAATGCATTCAACTCAATGGAGTGCACAGTTGAGTTTTGCTGATAACTACTATGTGCTAACATGATGTAAACTTTGTTCGTACACTAACCATATGATTTAGAGTTGTCTGCAACCAATTTTATCAGTGTGTTACCTATGCTCCAGAAGTTACTTTCAGTAACATTACCTTCTCTACACAGTGGAACTTTAGCCTTTGCAGAAGTAAACCAAGTCAATGGCTGTTTCAATCGAAATTGTAACAGGTAGGTTACTGAATTCAGCTTGCATTGGAGTATTCCATGCCACTGTGCACTCTACATGCAAAATCTATACAGTTCCAAACCACCCAGAGTAGTTATGTGCACAACCTTACCACAGAATGCATTGAATAGAAAGTAATGCATTCAACTCAATGGAGTGTACAGTTCAATTTTGCTGATAACTACTATGTGCTAACATGATGTAAACAATGTTAGCACACTAACCATATGATTTAGAGTTGTCTGCAACCAATTTTATGAGTGTGCTACCTATGCTGCAGAAGTTACTTTCAGTATCATTACCTTCTCTACACAGCGGAACTTTAGACCTTGCAGAATTAAACCAAGTCAATGGCTGTTCCACTGTAAATGGTACCAGGTAGGTTACTGAAATCAGCTTGCATTGGAGTATTCCATGGCACTGAGCACTCTACATGCAAAATCAATACAGTTCCAAACCACCCAGAGTAGTTATGTACACAACCTTACCACAGAATGCATTGAATAGAAAGTAATGCATTCAACTCAATGGAGTGCACAGTTGAGTTTTGCTGATAACTACTATGTGCTAACATGATGTAAACTTTGTTCGTACACTAACCATATGATTTAGAGTTGTCTGCAACCAATTTTATCAGTGTGTTACCTATGCTCCAGAAGTTACTTTCAGTAACATTACCTTCTCTACACAGTGGAACTTTAGCCTTTGCAGAAGTAAACCAAGTCAATGGCTGTTTCAATCGAAATTGTAACAGGTAGGTTACTGAATTCAGCTTGCATTGGAGTATTCCATGCCACTGTGCACTCTAGATGCAAAATCTATACAGTTCCAAACCACCCAGAGTAGTTATGTGCACAACCTTACCACAGAATGCATTGAATAGAAAGTAATGCATTCAACTCAATGGAGTGTACAGTTCAATTTTGCTGATAACTACTATGTGCTAACATGATGTAAACAATGTTAGCACACTAACCATATGATTTAGAGTTGTCTGCAACCAATTTTATGAGTGTGCTACCTATGCTGCAGAAGTTACTTTCAGTATCATTACCTTCTCTACACAGCGGAACTTTAGACCTTACAGAATTAAACCAAGTCAATGGCTGTTCCACTGTAAATGGTACCAGGTAGGTTACTGAAATCAGCTTGCATTGGAGTATTCCATGGCACTGAGCACTCTACATGCAAAATCAATACAGTTCCAAACCACCCAGAGTAGTTATGTACACAACCTTACCACAGAATGCATTGAATAGAAAGTAATGCATTCAACTCAATGGAGTGTACAGTTCAATTTTGCTGATAACTACTATGTGCTAACATGATGTAAACAATGTTAGCACACTAACCATATGATTTAGAGTTGTCTGCAACCAATTTTATGAGTGTGCTACCTATGCTGCAGAAGTTACTTTCAGTATCATTACCTTCTCTACACAGCGGAACTTTAGACCTTGCAGAATTAAACCAAGTCAATGGCTGTTCCACTGTAAATGGTACCAGGTAGGTTACTGAAATCAGCTTGCATTGGAGTATTCCATGGCACTGAGCACTCTACATGCAAAATCAATACAGTTCCAAACCACCCAGAGTAGTTATGTACACAACCTTACCACAGAATGCATTGAATAGAAAGTAATGCATTCAACTCAATGGAGTGCACAGTTGAGTTTTGCTGATAACTACTATGTGCTAACATGATGTAAACATTGTTCGTACACTAACCATATGATTTAGAGTTGTCTGCAACCAATTTTATCAGTGTGCTACCTATGGTCCAGAAGTTACTTTCAGTAACATTACCTACTCTACACAGTGGAACTTTAGCCTTTGCAGAAGTAAACCAAGTCAATCGCTGTTCCACTGTAAATGGTACCAGGTAGGTTACTGAATTCAGCTTGCATTGGAGTATTCCATGGCACTGAGCACTCTACATGCAACATCTATACAGTTCCAAACCACCCAGAGTAGTTATGTGCCCAACATTACCACAGAATGCATTGAATAGAAAGTAATGCAATCAACTCAAAGGAGTGTACAGTTCAATTTTGCTGATAACTACTATGTGCTAACATGATGTAAACATTGTTAGTACGCTAACCATATGATTTAGAGTTGTCTGCAACCAATTTTATCAGTGTGCTACCTATGGTCCAGAAGTTACTTTCTGTAACATTACCTACTCGACACAGTGGAACTTTAGCCTTTGCAGAAGTAAACCAAGTCAATCGCTGTTCCACTGTAAATGGTACCAGGTAGGTTACTGAATTCAGCTTGCATTGGAGTATTCCATGGCACTGAGCACTCTACATGCAACATCTATACAGTTCCAAACCACCCAGAGTAGTTATGTGCCCAACATTACCACAGAATGCATTGAATAGAAAGTAATGCATTCAACTCAATGGAGTGTACAGTTCAATTTTGCTGATAACTACTATGTGCTAACATGATGTAAACAATGTTAGCACACTAACCATATGATTTAGAGTTGTCTGCAACCAATTTTATGAGTGTGCTACCTATGCTGCAGAAGTTACTTTCAGTATCATTACCTTCTCTACACAGCGGAACTTTAGACCTTGCAGAATTAAACCAAGTCAATGGCTGTTCCACTGTAAATGGTACCAGGTAGGTTACTGAAATCAGCTTGCATTGGAGTATTCCATGGCACTGAGCACTCTACATGCAAAATCAATACAGTTCCAAACCACCCAGAGTAGTTATGTACACAACCTTACCACAGAATGCATTGAATAGAAAGTAATGCATTCAACTCAATGGAGTGCACAGTTGAGTTTTGCTGATAACTACTATGTGCTAACATGATGTAAACTTTGTTCGTACACTAACCATATGATTTAGAGTTGTCTGCAACCAATTTTATCAGTGTGTTACCTATGCTCCAGAAGTTACTTTCAGTAACATTACCTTCTCTACACAGTGGAACTTTAGCCTTTGCAGAAGTAAACCAAGTCAATGGCTGTTTCAATCGAAATTGTAACTGGTAGGTTACTGAATTCAGCTTGCATTGGAGTATTCCATGCCACTGTGCACTCTACATGCAAAATCTATACAGTTCCAAACCACCCAGAGTAGTTATGTGCACAACCTTACCACAGAATGCATTGAATAGAAAGTAATGCATTCAACTCAATGGAGTGTACAGTTCAATTTTGCTGATAACTACTATGTGCTAACATGATGTAAACAATGTTAGCACACTAACCATATGATTTAGAGTTGTCTGCAATCAATTTTATGAGTGTGCTACCTATGCTGCAGAAGTTACTTTCAGTATCATTACCTTCTCTACACAGCGGAACTTTAGACCTTGCAGAATTAAACCAAGTCAATGGCTGTTCCACTGTAAATGGTACCAGGTAGGTTACTGAAATCAGCTTGCATTGGAGTATTCCATGGCACTGAGCACTCTACATGCAAAATCAATACAGTTCCAAACCACCCAGAGTAGTTATGTACACAACCTTACCACAGAATGCATTGAATAGAAAGTAATGCATTCAACTCAATGGAGTGCACAGTTGAGTTTTGCTGATAACTACTATGTGCTAACATGATGTAAACATTGTTAGTATGCTAACCGTATGATTTAGAGTTGTCTGCAACCAATTTTATGAGTGTGCTACCTATGCTGCAGAAGTTACTTTCAGTATCATTACCTTCTCTACACAGCGGAACTTTAGACCTTGCAGAAATAAACCAAGTCAATGGCTGTTCCACTGTAAATGGTACCAGGTAGGTTACTGAAATCAGCTTGCATTGGAGTATTCCATGGCACTGAGCACTCTCCATGCAAAATCAATACAGTTCCAAACCACCCAGAGTAGTTATGTACACAACCTTACCACAGAATGCATTGAATAGAAAGTAATGCATTCAACTCAATGGAGTGCACAGTTGAGTTTTGCTGATAACTACTATGTGCTAACATGATGTAAACATTGTTCGTACACTAACCATATGATTTAGAGTTGTCTGCAAACAATTTTATCAGTGTGCTACCTATGGTCCAGAAGTTACTTTCAGTAACATTACCTTCTCTACACAGTGGAACTTTAGCCTTTGCAGAAGTAAACCAAGTCAATGGCTGTTTCAATCGAAATTGTAACAGGTAGGTTACTGAATTCAGCTTGCATTGGAGTATTCCATGCCACTGAGCACTCTACATGCAAAATCTATACAGTTCCAAACCACCCAGAGTAGTTATGTGCACAACCTTACCACAGAATGCATTGAATAGAAAGTAATGCATTCAACTCAATGGAGTGCACAGTTGAGTTTTGCTGATAACTACTATGTGCTAACATGATGTAAACATTGTTCGTACACTAACCATATGATTTAGAGTTGTCTGCAACCAATTTTATCAGTGTGTTACCTATGCTCCAGAAGTTACTTTCAGTAACATTACCTACTCGACACAGTGGAACTTTAGCCTTTGCAGAAGTAAACCAAGTCAATCGCTGTTCCACTGTAAATGGTACCAGGTAGGTTACTGAATTCAGCTTGCATTGGAGTATTCCATGGCACTGAGTACTCTACATGCAACATCTATACAGTTCCAAACCACCCAGAGTAGTTATGTGCCCAACATTACCACAGAATGCATTGAATAGAAAGTAATGCATTCAACTCAATGGAGTGTACAGTTCAATTTTGCTGATAACTACTATGTGCTAACATGATGTAAACAATGTTAGCACACTAACCGTATGATTTAGAGTTGTCTGCAACCAATTTTATGAGTGTGCTACCTATGCTGCAGAAGTTACTTTCAGTATCATTACCTTCTCTACACAGCGGAACTTTAGACCTTGCAGAATTAAACCAAGTCAATGGCTGTTCCACTGTAAATGGTACCAGGTAGGTTACTGAAATCAGCTTGCATTGGAGTATTCCATGGCACTGAGCACTCTACATGCAAAATCAATACAGTTCCAAACCACCCAGAGTAGTTATGTACACAACCTTACCACAGAATGCATTGAATAGAAAGTAATGCATTCAACTCAATGGAGTGCACAGTTGAGTTTTGCTGATAACTACTATGTACTAACATGATGTAAACATTGTTCGTACACTAACCATATGATTTAGAGTTGTCTGCAACCAATTTTATCAGTGTGCTACCTATGGTCCAGAAGTTACTTTCAGTAACATTACCTACTCTACACAGTGGAACTTTAGCCTTTGCAGAAGTAAACCAAGTCAATCGATGTTCCACTGTAAATGGTACCAGGTAGGTTACTGAATTCAGCTTGCATTGGAGTATTCCATGGCACTGAGCACTCTACATGCAACATCTATACAGTTCCAAACCACCCAGAGTAGTTATGTGCCCAACATTACCACAGAATGCATTGAATAGAAAGTAATGCAATCAACTCAAAGGAGTGTACAGTTCAATTTTGCTGATAACTACTATGTGCTAACATGATGTAAACATTGTTATTACGCTAACCATATGATTTAGAGTTGTCTGCAACCAATTTTATCAGTGTGCTACCTATGGTCCAGAAGTTACTTTCTGTAACATTACCTACTCGACACAGTGGAACTTTAGCCTTTGCAGAAGTAAACCAAGTCAATCGCTGTTCCACTGTAAATGGTACCAGGTAGGTTACTGAATTCAGCTTGCATTGGAGTATTCCATGGCACTGAGCACTCCACATGCAACATCTATACAGTTCCAAACCACCCAGAGTAGTTATGTGCCCAACATTACCACAGAATGCATTGAATAGAAAGTAATGCATTCAACTCAATGGAGGATACAGTTCAATTTTGCTGATAACTACTATGTGCTAACATGATGTAAACAATGTTAGCACACTAACCGTATGTTTTATTGTCTGCAACCAATTTTATGAGTGTGCTACCTATGCTGCAGAAGTTACTTTCAGTATCATTACCTTCTCTACACAGCGGAACTTTAGACCTTGCAGAATTAAACCAAGTCAATGGCTGTTCCACTGTAAATGGTACCAGGTAGGTTACTGAAATCAGCTTGCATTGGAGTATTCCATGGCACTGAGCACTCTACATGCAAAATCAATACAGTTCCAAACCACCCAGAGTAGTTATGTACACAACCTTACCACAGAATGCATTGAATAGAAAGTAATGCATTCAACTCAATGGAGTGCACAGTTGAGTTTTGCTGATAACTACTATGTGCTAACATGATGTAAACATTGTTCGTACACTAACCATATGATTTAGAGTTGTCTGCAACCAATTTTATCAGTGTGCTACCTATGGTCCAGAAGTTACTTTCAGTAACATTACCTTCTCTACACAGTGGAACTTTAGCCTTTGCAGAAGTAAACCAAGTCAATGGCTGTTTCAATCGAAATTGTAACAGGTAGGTTACTGAATTCAGCTTGCATTGGAGTATTCCATGCCACTGAGCACTCTACATGCAAAATCTATACAGTTCCAAACCACCCAGAGTAGTTATGTGCACAACCTTACCACAGAATGCCTTGAATAGAAAGTAATGCATTCAACTCAATGGAGTGTACAGTTCAATTTTGCTGATAACTACTATGTGCTAACATGATGTAAACAATGTTAGCACACTAACCGTATGATTTAGAGTTGTCTGCAACCAATTTTATTAGTGTGCTACCTATGCTGCAGAAGTTACTTTCAGTATCATTACCTTCTCTACACAGCGGAACTTTAGACCTTGCAGAATTAAACCAAGTCAATGGCTGTTCCACTGTAAATGGTGCCAGGTAGGTTACTGAAATCAGCTTGCATTGGAGTATTCCATGGCACTGAGCACTCTACATGCAAAATCAATACAGTTCCAAACCAGCCAGAGTAGTTATGTACACCACCTTACCACAGAATGCATTGAATAGAAAGTAATGCATTCAACTCAATGGAGTGCACAGTTGAGTTTTGCTGATAACTACTATGTGCTAACATGATGTAAACATTGTTAGTATGCTAACCGTATGATTTAGAGTTGTCTGCAACCAATTTTATGAGTGTGCTACCTATGCTGCAGAAGTTACTTTCAGTATCATTACCTTCTCTACACAGCGGAACTTTAGACCTTGCAGAAATAAACCAAGTCAATGGCTGTTCCACTGTAAATGGTACCAGGTAGGTTACTGAAATCAGCTTGCATTGGAGTATTCCATGGCACTGAGCACTCTCCATGCAAAATCAATACAGTTCCAAACCACCCAGAGTAGTTATGTACACAACCTTACCACAGAATGCATTGAATAGAAAGTAATGCATTCAACTCAATGGAGTGCACAGTTGAGTTTTGCTGATAACTACTATGTGCTAACATGATGTAAACATTGTTCGTACACTAACCATATGATTTAGAGTTGTCTGCAACCAATTTTATCAGTGTGCTACCTATGGTCCAGAAGTTACTTTCAGTAACATTACCTTCTCTACACAGTGGAACTTTAGCCTTTGCAGAAGTAAACCAAGTCAATGGCTGTTTCAATCGAAATTGTAACAGGTAGGTTACTGAATTCAGCTTGCATTGGAGTATTCCATGCCACTGAGCACTCTACATGCAAAATCTATACAGTTCCAAACCACCCAGAGTAGTTATGTGCGCAACCTTACCACAGAATGCATTGAATAGAAAGTAATGCATTCAACTCAATGGAGTGTACAGTTCAATTTTGCTGATAACTACTATGTGCTAACATGATGTAAACAATGTTAGCACACTAACCGTATGATTTAGAGTTGTCTGCAACCAATTTTATGAGTGTGCTACCTATGCTGCAGAAGTTACTTTCAGTATCATTACCTTCTCTACACAGTGGAACTTTAGACCTTGCAGAATTAAACCAAGTCAATTGCTGTTCCACTGTAAATGGTACCAGGTAGGTTACTGAAATCAGCTTGCATTGGTGTATTCCATGGCACTGAGCACTCTACATGCAAAATCTATACAGTTCCAAACCACCCAGAGTAGTTATGTGCGCAACCTTACCACAGAATGCATTGAATAGAAAGTAATGCATTCAACTCAATGGAGTGTACAGTTCAATTTTGCTGATAACTACTATGTGCTAACATGATGTAAACAATGTTAGCACACTAACCGTATGATTTAGAGTTGTCTGCAACCAATTTTATGAGTGTGCTACCTATGCTGCAGAAGTTACTTTCAGTATCATTACCTTCTCTACACAGTGGAACTTTAGACCTTGCAGAATTAAACCAAGTCAATTGCTGTTCCACTGTAAATGGTACCAGGTAGGTTACTGAAATCAGCTTGCATTGGTGTATTCCATGGCACTGAGCACTCTACATGCAAAATCAATACAGTTCCAAACCAGCCAGAGTAGTTATGTACACCACCTTACCACAGAATGCATTGAATAGAAAGTAATGCATTCAACTCAATGGAGTGCACAGTTGAGTTTTGCTGATAACTACTATGTGCTAACATGATGTAAACATTGTTAGTATGCTAACCGTATCATTTAGAGTTGTCTGCAACCAATTTTATGAGTGTGCTACCTATGCTGCAGAAGTTACTTTCAGTATCATTACCTTCTCTACACAGCGGAACTTTGGACCTTGCAGAAATAAACCAAGTCAATGGCTGTTCCACTGTAAATGGTACCAGGTAGGTTACTGAAATCAGCTTGCATTGGAGTATTCCATGGCACTGAGCACTCTCCATGCAAAATCAATACAGTTCCAAACCACCCAGAGTAGTTATGTACACAAACTTACCACAGAATGCATTGAATAGAAAGTAATGCATTCAACTCAATGGAGTGCACAGTTGAGTTTTGCTGATAAGTACCATGTGCTAACATGATGTAAACATTGTTCGTACACTAACCATATGATTTAGAGTTGTCTGCAACCAATTTTATCAGTGTGCTACCTATGCTCCAGAAGTTACTTTCAGTAACATTACCTTCTCTACACAGTGGAACTTTAGCCTTTGCAGAAGTAAACCAAGTCAATGGCTGTTCCACTGTAAATGGTACCAGGTAGGTTACTGAATTCAGCTTGCATTGGAGTATTCCATGGCACTGAGCACTCTACATGCAAAATCTATACAGTTCCAAACCACCCAGAGTAGTTCTGTGCACAACCTTACCACAGAATGCACTGAATAGAAAGTAATGCATTCAACTCAAAGGAGTGTACAGTTCAATTTTGCTGATAACTACTATGTGCTAACATGATGTAAACATTGTTAGTATGCTAAGCATATGAATTAGTGTTGTCTGCAACCAATTTTATCAGTGTGCTACCTATGCTCCAGAAGTTACTTTCAGTAACATTACCTTCTCTACACAGTGGAACTTTAGCCTTTGCAGAAGTAAACCAAGTCAATGGCTGTTCCACTCTAAATTGTAACAGGTAGGTTACTGAATTCAGCTTGCATTGGAGTATTCCATGCCACTGAGCACTCTACATGCAAAATCTATACAGTTCCAAACCACCCAGAGTAGTTATGTGCACAACCTTACCACAGAATGCATTGAATAGAAAGTAATGCATTCAACTCAATGGAGTGTACAGTTCAATTTTGCTGATAACTACTATGTGCTAACATGATGTAAACAATGTTAGCACACTAACCATATGATTTAGAGTTGTCTGCAACCAATTTTATGAGTGTGCTACCTATGCTGCAGAAGTTACTTTCAGTATCATTACCTTCTCTACACAGCGGAACTTTAGACCTTGCAGAATTAAACCAAGTCAATGGCTGCTCCACTGTAAATGGTACCAGGTAGGTTACTGAAATCAGCTTGCATTGGAGTATTCCATGGCACTGAGCACTCTACATGCAAAATCAATACAGTTCCAAACCAGCCAGAGTAGTTATGTACACCACCTTACCACAGAATGCATTGAATAGAAAGTAATGCATTCAACTCAATGGAGTGCACAGTTGAGTTTTGCTGATAACTACTATGTGCTAACATGATGTAAACATTGTTAGTATGCTAACCGTATCATTTAGAGTTGTCTGCAACCAATTTTATGAGTGTGCTACCTATGCTGCAGAAGTTACTTTCAGTATCATTACCTTCTCTACACAGCGGAACTTTGGACCTTGCAGAAATAAACCAAGTCAATGGCTGTTCCACTGTAAATGGTACCAGGTAGGTTACTGAAATCAGCTTGCATTGGAGTATTCCATGGCACTGAGCACTCTCCATGCAAAATCAATACAGTTCCAAACCACCCAGAGTAGTTATGTACACAAACTTACCACAGAATGCATTGAATAGAAAGTAATGCATTCAACTCAATGGAGTGCACAGTTGAGTTTTGCTGATAAGTACCATGTGCTAACATGATGTAAACATTGTTCGTACACTAACCATATGATTTAGAGTTGTCTGCAACCAATTTTATCAGTGTGCTACCTATGCTCCAGAAGTTACTTTCAGTAACATTACCTTCTCTACACAGTGGAACTTTAGCCTTTGCAGAAGTAAACCAAGTCAATGGCTGTTCCACTGTAAATGGTACCAGGTAGGTTACTGAATTCAGCTTGCATTGGAGTATTCCATGGCACTGAGCACTCTACATGCAAAATCTATACAGTTCCAAACCACCCAGAGTAGTTCTGTGCACAACCTTACCACAGAATGCACTGAATAGAAAGTAATGCATTCAACTCAAAGGAGTGTACAGTTCAATTTTGCTGATAACTACTATGTGCTAACATGATGTAAACATTGTTAGTATGCTAAGCATATGAATTAGTGTTGTCTGCAACCAATTTTATCAGTGTGCTACCTATGCTCCAGAAGTTACTTTCAGTAACATTACCTTCTCTACACAGTGGAACTTTAGCCTTTGCAGAAGTAAACCAAGTCAATGGCTGTTCCACTCTAAATTGTAACAGGTAGGTTACTGAATTCAGCTTGCATTGGAGTATTCCATGCCACTGAGCACTCTACA
This sequence comes from Hypanus sabinus, assembly GCF_030144855.1. Classification (NCBI taxonomy): domain Eukaryota; kingdom Metazoa; phylum Chordata; class Chondrichthyes; order Myliobatiformes; family Dasyatidae; genus Hypanus; species Hypanus sabinus. The sequence continues at coordinate 69,011,167 of NC_082718.1, read as the reverse complement.
TGCAAAATCTATACAGTTCCAAACCACCCAGAGTAGTTATGTGCACAACCTTACCACAGAATGCATTGAATAGAAAGTAATGCATTCAACTCAATGGAGTGTACAGTTCAATTTTGCTGATAACTACTATGTGCTAACATGATGTAAACAATGTTAGCACACTAACCATATGATTTAGAGTTGTCTGCAACCAATTTTATGAGTGTGCTACCTATGCTGCAGAAGTTACTTTCAGTATCATTACCTTCTCTACACAGCGGAACTTTAGACCTTGCAGAATTAAACCAAGTCAATGGCTGCTCCACTGTAAATGGTACCAGGTAGGTTACTGAAATCAGCTTGCATTGGAGTATTCCATGGCACTGAGCACTCTACATGCAAAATCAATACAGTTCCAAACCAGCCAGAGTAGTTATGTACACCACCTTACCACAGAATGCATTGAATAGAAAGTAATGCATTCAACTCAATGGAGTGCACAGTTGAGTTTTGCTGATAACTACTATGTGCTAACATGATGTAAACATTGTTAGTATGCTAACCGTATGATTTAGAGTTGTCTGCAACCAATTTTATGAGTGTGCTACCTATGCTGCAGAAGTTACTTTCAGTATCATTACCTTCTCTACACAGCGGAACTTTAGACCTTGCAGAAATAAACCAAGTCAATGGCTGTTCCACTGTAAATGGTACCAGGTAGGTTACTGAAATCAGCTTGCATTGGAGTATTCCATGGCACTGAGCACTCTCCATGCAAAATCAATACAGTTCCAAACCACCCAGAGTAGTTATGTACACAACCTTACCACAGAATGCATTGAATAGAAAGTAATGCATTCAACTCAATGGAGTGCACAGTTGAGTTTTGCTGATAACTACTATGTGCTAACATGATGTAAACATTGTTCGTACACTAACCATATGATTTAGAGTTGTCTGCAACCAATTTTATCAGTGTGCTACCTATGGTCCAGAAGTTACTTTCAGTAACATTACCTTCTCTACACAGTGGAACTTTAGCCTTTGCAGAAGTAAACCAAGTCAATGGCTGTTTCAATCGAAATTGTAACAGGTAGGTTACTGAATTCAGCTTGCATTGGAGTATTCCATGCCACTGAGCACTCTACATGCAAAATCTATACAGTTCCAAAACACCCAGAGTAGTTATGTGCACAACCTTACCACAGAATGCATTGAATAGAAAGTAATGCATTCAACTCAATGGAGTGCACAGTTGAGTTTTGCTGATAACTACTATGTGCTAACATGATGTAAACATTGTTCGTACACTAACCATATGATTTAGAGTTGTCTGCAAACAATTTTATCAGTGTGCTACCTATGGTCCAGAAGTTACTTTCAGTAACATTACCTACTCGACACAGTGGAACTTTAGCCTTTGCAGAAGTAAACCAAGTCAATCGCTGTTCCACTGTAAATGGTACCAGGTAGGTTACTGAATTCAGCTTGCATTGGAGTATTCCATGGCACTGAGTACTCTACATGCAACATCTATACAGTTCCAAACCACCCAGAGTAGTTATGTGCCCAACATTACCACAGAATGCATTGAATAGAAAGTAATGCATTCAACTCAATGGAGTGTACAGTTCAATTTTGCTGATAACTACTATGTGCTAACATGATGTAAACAATGTTAGCACACTAACCGTATGATTTAGAGTTGTCTGCAACCAATTTTATGAGTGTGCTACCTATGCTGCAGAAGTTACTTTCAGTATCATTACCTTCTCTACACAGCGGAACTTTAGACCTTGCAGAATTAAACCAAGTCAATGGCTGTTCCACTGTAAATGGTACCAGGTAGGTTACTGAAATCAGCTTGCATTGGAGTATTCCATGGCACTGAGCACTCTACATGCAAAATCAATACAGTTCCAAACCACCCAGAGTAGTTATGCACACAACCTTACCACAGAATGCATTGAATAGAAAGTAATGCATTCAACTCAATGGAGTGCACAGTTGAGTTTTGCTGATAACTACTATGTGCTAACATGATGTAAACATTGTTCGTACACTAACCATATGATTTAGAGTTGTCTGCAACCAATTTTATCAGTGTTCTACCTATGGTCCAGAAGTTACTTTCAGTAACATTACCTACTCTACACAGTGGAACTTTAGCCTTTGCAGAAGTAAACCAAGTCAATGGCTGTTCCACTGTAAATGGTACCAGGTAGGTTACTGAAATCAGCTTGCATTGGAGTATTCCATGGCACTGAGCACTCTACATGCAAAATCAATACAGTTCCAAACCACCCAGAGTAGTTATGTACACAACCTTACCACAGAATGCATTGAATAGAAAGTAATGCATTCAACTCAATGGAGTGCACAGTTGAGTTTTGCTGATAACTACTATGTGCTAACATGATGTAAACATTGTTCGTACACTAACCATATGATTTAGAGTTGTCTGCAACCAATTTTATCAGTGTGCTACCTATGGTCCAGAAGTTACTTTCAGTAACATTACCTACTCTACACAGTGGAACTTTAGCCTTTGCAGAAGTAAACCAAGTCAATCGCTGTTCCACTGTAAATGGTATCAGGTAGGTTACTGAATTCAGCTTGCATTGGAGTATTCCATGGCACTGAGCACTCTACATGCAAAATCTATACAGTTCCAAACCACCCAGAGTAGTTATGTGCACAACCTTACCACAGAATGCATTGAATAGAAAGTAATGCATTCAACTCAATGGAGTGTACAGTTCAATTTTGCTGATAACTACTATGTGCTAACATGCTGTAAACAATGTTAGCACACTAACCATATGACTTAGAGTTGTCTGCAACCAATTTTATGAGTGTGCTACCTATGCTACAGAAGTTACTTTCAGTATCATTACCTTCTCTACACAGCGGAACTTTAGACCTTGCAGAATTAAACCAAGTCAATGGCAGTTCCACTGTAAATGGTACCAGGTAGGTTACTGAAATCAGCTTGCATTGGAGTATTCCATGGCACTGAGCACTCTACATGCAAAATCAATACAGTTCCAAACCAGCCAGAGTAGTTATGTACACCACCTTACCACAGAATGCATTGAATAGAAAGTAATGCATTCAACTCAATGGAGTGCACAGTTGAGTTTTGCTGATAACTACTATGTGCTAACATGATGTAAACATTGTTAGTATGCTAACCGTATGATTTAGAGTTGTCTGCAACCAATTTTATGAGTGTGCTACCTATGCTGCAGAAGTTACTTTAAGTATCATTACCTTCTCTACACAGCGGAACTTTAGACTTTGCAGAAATAAACCAAGTCAATGGCTGTTCCACTGTAAATGGTACCAGGCAGGTTACTGAAATCAGCTTGCATTGGAGTATTCCATTGCACTGAGCACTCTACATGCAAAATCAATACAGTTCCAAACCACCCAGAGTAGTTATGTACACAACCTTACCACAGAATGCATTGAATAGAAAGTAATGCATTCAACTCAAAGGAGTGTACAGTTCAATTTTGCTGATAACTACTATGTGCTAACATGATGTAAACAATGTTAGCACACTAACCATATGATTTAGAGTTGTCTGCAACCAATTTTATGAGTGTGCTACCTATTCTGCAGAAGTTACTTTCAGTATCATTACCTTCTCTACACAGCGGAACTTTAGACCTTGCAGAATTAAACCAAGTCAATGGCTGTTCCACTGTAAATGGTACCAGGTAGGTTACTGAAATCAGCTTGCATTGGAGTATTCCATGGCACTGAGCACTCTACATGCAAAATCAATATAGTTCCAAACCACCCAGAGTAGTTATGTACACAACCTTACCACAGAATGCATTGAATAGAAAGTAATGCATTCAACTCAATGGAGTGCACAGTTGAGTTTTGCTGATAACTACTATGTGCTAACATGATGTAAACATTGTTCGTACACTAACCATATGATTTAGAGTTGTCTGCAAACAATTTTATCAGTGTGCTACCTATGGTCCAGAAGTTACTTTCAGTAACATTACCTACTCTACACAGTGGAACTTTAGCCTTTGCAGAAGTAAACCAAGTCAATCGCTGTTCCACTGTAAATGGTACCAGGTAGGTTACTGAATTCAGCTTGCATTGGAGTATTCCATGGCACTGAGTACTCTACATGCAACATCTATACAGTTCCAAACCACCCAGAGTAGTTATGTGCCCAACATTACCACAGAATGCATTGAATAGAAAGTAATGCATTCAACTCAATGGAGTGTACAGTTCAATTTTGCTGATAACTACTATGTGCTAACATGATGTAAACAATGTTAGCACACTAACCGTATGATTTAGAGTTGTCTGCAACCAATTTTATGAGTGTGCTACCTATGCTGCAGAAGTTACTTTCAGTATCATTACCTTCTCTACACAGCGGAACTTTAGACCTTGCAGAATTAAACCAAGTCAATGGCTGTTCCACTGTAAATGGTACCAGGTAGGTTACTGAAATCAGCTTGCATTGGAGTATTCCATGGCACTGAGCACTCTACATGCAAAATCAATACAGTTCCAAACCACCCAGAGTAGTTATGCACACAACCTTACCACAGAATGCATTGAATAGAAAGTAATGCATTCAACTCAATGGAGTGCACAGTTGAGTTTTGCTGATAACTACTATGTGCTAACATGATGTAAACATTGTTCGTACACTAACCATATGATTTAGAGTTGTCTGCAACCAATTTTATCAGTGTGCTACCTATGGTCCAGAAGTTACTTTCAGTAACATTACCTACTCTACACAGTGGAACTTTAGCCTTTGCAGAAGTAAACCAAGTCAATCGCTGTTCCACTGTAAATGGTACCAGGTAGGTTACTGAATTCAGCTTGCATTGGAGTATTCCATGGCACTGAGCACTCTACATGCAACATCTATACAGTTCCAAACCACCCAGAGTAGTTATGTGCCCAACATTACCACAGAATGCATTGAATAGAAAGTAATGCAATCAACTCAAAGGAGTGTACAGTTCAATTTTGCTGATAACTACTATGTGCTAACATGATGTAAACATTGTTAGTACGCTAACCATATGATTTAGAGTTGTCTGCAACCAATGTTATCAGTGTGCTACCTATGGTCCAGAAGTTACTTTCTGTAACATTACCTACTCGACACAGTGGAACTTTAGCCTTTGCAGAAGTAAACCAAGTCAATCGCTGTTCCACTGTAAATGGTACCAGGTAGGTTACTGAATTCAGCTTGCATTGGAGTATTCCATGGCACTGAGCACTCTACATGCAACATCTATACAGTTCCAAACCACCCAGAGTAGTTATGTGCCCAACATTACCACAGAATGCATTGAATAGAAAGTAATGCATTCAACTCAATGGAGTGTACAGTTCAATTTTGCTGATAACTACAATGTGCTAACATGATGTAAACAATGTTAGCACACTAACCGTATGATTTAGAGTTGTCTGCAACCAATTTTATGAGTGTGCTACCTATGCTGCAGAAGTTACTTTCAGTATCATTACCTTCTCTACACAGCGGAACTTTAGACCTTGCAGAATTAAACCAAGTCAATGGCTGTTCCACTGTAAATGGTACCAGGTAGGTTACTGAAATCAGCTTGCATTGGAGTATTCCATGGCACTGAGCAGTCTACATGCAAAATCAATACAGTTCCAAACCACCCAGAGTAGTTATGTACACAACCTTACCACAGAATGCATTGAATAGAAAGTAATGCATTCAACTCAATGGAGTGCACAGTTGAGTTTTGCTGATAACTACTATGTGCTAACATGATGTAAACATTGTTCGTACACTAACCATATGATTTAGAGTTGTCTGCAACCAATTTTATCAGTGTGCTACCTATGGTCCAGAAGTTACTTTCAGTAACATTACCTACTCTACACAGTGGAACTTTAGCCTTTGCAGAAGTAAACCAAGTCAATCGCTGTTCCACTGTAAATGGTATCAGGTAGGTTACTGAATTCAGCTTGCATTGGAGTATTCCATGGCACTGAGCACTCTACATGCAACATCTATACAGTTCCAAACCACCCAGAGTAGTTATGTGCCCAACATTACCACAGAATGCATTGAATAGAAAGTAATGCAATCAACTCAAAGGAGTGTACAGTTCAATTTTGCTGATAACTACTATGTGCTAACATGATGTAAACATTGTTAGTACGCTAACCATATGATTTAGAGTTGTCTGCAACCAATTTTATCAGTGTGCTACCTATGGTCCAGAAGTTACTTTCTGTAACATTACCTTCTCTACACAGTGGATCTTTAGCCTTTGAAGAAGTAAACCAAGTCAATGGCTGTTTCAATCGAAATTGTAACAGGTAGGTTACTGAATTCAGCTTGCATTGGAGTATTCCATGGCACTGAGCACTCTACATGCAAAATCTATACAGTTCCAAACCACCCAGAGTAGTTATGTGCCCAACATTACCACAGAATGCATTGAATAGAAAGTAATGCAATCAACTCAAAGGAGTGTACAGTTCAATTTTGCTGATAACTTCTATGTGCTAACATGATGTAAACATTGTTAGTATGCTAACCATATGATTTAGAGTTGTCTGCAACCAATTTTATCAGTGTGCTACCTATGCTACAGGAGTTACTTTCAGTATCATTACCTTCTCTACACAGCGGAACTTTAGACGTTGCAGAATTAAACCAAGTCAATGGCTGTTCCACTGTGAATGGTACCAGGTAGGTTACTGAAATCAGCTTGCATTGGAGTATTCCATTGCACTGAGCACTCTACATGCAAAATCAATACAGTTCCAAACCACCCAGAGTAGTTATGTACACAACCTTACCACAGAATGCATTGAATAGAAAGTAATGCATTCAACTCAAAGGAGTGTACAGTTCAATTTTGCTGATAACTACTATGTGCTAACATGATGTAAACAATGTTAGCACACTAACCATATGATTTAGAGTTGTCTGCAACCAATTTTATGAGTGTGCTACCTATGCTGCAGAAGTTACTTTCAGTATCATTACCTTCTCTACACAGCGGAACTTTAGACCTTGCAGAATTAAACCAAGTCAATGGCTGTTCCACTGTAAATGGTACCAGGTAGGTTACTGAAATCAGCTTGCATTGGAGTATTCCATGGCACTGAGCACTCTACATGCAAAATCAATACAGTTCCAAACCACCCAGAGTAGTTATGTACACAACCTTACCACAGAATGCATTGAATAGAAAGTAATGCATTCAACTCAATGGAGTGCACAGTTGAGTTTTGCTGATAACTACTATGTGCTAACATGATGTAAACATTGTTCGTACACTAACCATATGATTTAGAGTTGTCTGCAAACAATTTTATCAGTGTGCTACCTATGGTCCAGAAGTTACTTTCAGTAACATTACCTACTCTACACAGTGGAACTTTAGCCTTTGCAGAAGTAAACCAAGTCAATGGCTGTTCCACTGTAAATGGTACCAGGTAGGTTACTGAATTCAGCTTGCATTGGAGTATTCCGTGGCACTGAGCACTCTACAGGCAACATCTATACAGTTCCAAACCACCCAGAGTAGTTATGTGCCCAACATTACCACAGAAAGCATTGAATAGAAAGTAATGCAATCAACTCAAAGGAGTGTACAGTTCAATTTTGCTGATAACTACTATGTGCTAACATGATGTAAACATTGTTAGTACGCTAACCATATGATTTAGAGTTGTCTGCAACCAATTTTATCAGTGTGCTACCTATGGTCCAGAAGTTACTTTCTGTAACATTACCTTCTCTACACAGTGGAACTTTAGCCTTTGCAGAAGTAAACCAAGTCAACGGCTGTTTCAATCGAAATTGTAACAGGTAGGTTACTGAATTCAGCTTGCATTGGAGTATTCCATGGCACTGAGCACTCTACATGCAAAATCTATACAGTTCCAAACCACCCAGAGTAGTTATGTGCCCAACATTACCACAGAATGCATTGAATAGAAAGTAATGCAATAAACTCAAAGGAGTGTACAGTTCAATTTTGCTGATAACTTCTATGTGCTAACATGATGTAAACATTGTTAGTATGCTAACCATATGATTTAGAGTTGTCTGCAACCAATTTTATCAGTGTGCTACCTATGCTACAGGAGTTACTTTCAGTATCATTACCTTCTCTACACAGCGGAACTTTAGACGTTGCAGAATTAAACCAAGTCAATGGCTGTTCCACTGTAAATGGTACCAGGTAGGTTACTGAAATCAGCTTGCATTGGAGTATTCCATGGCACTCAGCACTCTACATGCAAAATCAATGCAGTTCCAAACAACCCAGAGTAGTTATGTACACAACCTTACCACAGAATGCATTTAGAAAGTAATGCATTCAACTCAATGGAGTGCACAGTTGAGTTTTGCTGATAACTACTATGTGCTAACATGATGTAAACATTGTTCGTACACTAACCATATGATTTAGAGTTGTCTGCAACCAATTTTATCAGTGTGTTACCTATGCTCCAGAAGTTACTTTCAGTAACATTACCTTCTCTACACAGTGGAACTTTAGCCATTGCAGAAGTAAACCAAGTCAATGGCTGTTTCAATCGAAATTGTAACAGGTAGGTTACTGAATTCAGCTTGCATTGGAGTATTCCATGACACTGAGCACTCTACATGCAAAATCTATACAGTTCCAAACCACCCAGAGTAGTTATGTGCACAACCTTACCACAGAATGCATTGAATAGAAAGTAATGCATTCAACTCAATGGAGTGTACAGTTCAATTTTGCTGATAACTACTATGTGCTAACATGCTGTAAACAATGTTAGCACACTAACCATATGATTTAGAGTTGTCTGCAACCAATTTTATGAGTGTGCTACCTATGCTGCAGAAGTTACTTTCAGTATCATTACGTTCTCTACACAGCGGAACTTTAGACCTTGCAGAATTAAACCAAGTCAATGGCTGTTCCACTGTAAATGGTACCAGGTAGGTTACTGAAATCAGCTTGCATTGGAGTATTCCATGGCACTGAGCACTCTACATGCAAAATCAATACAGTTCCAAACCACCCAGAGTAGTTATGTACACAACCTTACCACAGAATGCATTGAATAGAAAGTAATGCATTCAACTCAATGGAGTGCACAGTTGAGTTTTGCTGATAACTACTATGTGCTAACATGATGTAAACATTGTTAGTATGCTAACCGTATGATTTAGAGTTGTCTGCAACCAATTTTATGAGTGTGCTACCTATGCTGCAGAAGTTACTTTCAGTATCATTACCTTCTCTACACAGCGGAACTTTAGACCTTGCAGAAATAAACCAAGTCAATGGCTGTTCCACTGTAAATGGTACCAGGTAGGTTACTGAAATCAGCTTGCATTGGAGTATTCCATGGCACTGAGCACTCTACATGCAAAATCAATACAGTTCCAAACCACCCAGAGTAGTTATGTACACAACCTTACCACAGAATGCATTGAATAGAAAGTAATGCATTCAACTCAATGGAGTGCACAGTTGAGTTTTGCTGATAACTACCATGTGCTAACATGATGTAAACATTGTTCGTACACTAACCATATGATTTAGAGTTGTCTGCAACGAATTTTATCAGTGTGCTACCTATGCTACAGGAGTTACTTTCACTATCATTACATTCTCTACACAGCGGAACTTTAGACGTTGCAGAAATAAACCAAGTCAATGGCTGTTCCACTGTAAATGGTACCAGGTAGGTTACTGAAATCAGCTTGCATTGGAGTATTCCATGGCACTCAGCACTCTACATGCAAAATCAATACAGTTCCAAACCACCCAGAGTAGTTATGTACACAACCTTACCACAGAATGCATTGAATAGAAAGTAATGCATTCAACTCAATGGAGTGCACAGTTGAGTTTTGCTGATAACTACTATGTGCTAACATGATGTAAACATTGTTCGTACACTAACCATATGATTTAGAGTTGTCTGCAACCAATTTTATCAGTGTGTTACCTATGCTCCAGAAGTTACTTTCAGTAACATTACCTTCTCTACACAGTGGAACTTCAGCCTTTGCAGAAGTAAACCAAGCCAATGGCTGTTTCAATCGAAATTGTAACAGGTAGGTTACTGAAGTCAGCTTGCATTGGAGTATTCCATGCCACTGAGCACTCTACATGCAAAATCTATACAGTTCCAAACCACCCAGAGTAGTTATGTGCACAACCTTACCACAGAATGCATTGAATAGAAAGTAATGCATTCAACTCAATGGAGTGTACAGTTCAATTTTGCTGATAACTACTATGTGCTAACATGATGTAAACAATGTTAGCACACTAACCATATGATTTAGAGTTGTCTGCAACCAATTTTATGAGTGTGCTACCTATGCTGCAGAAGTTACTTTCAGTATCATTACCTTCTCTACACAGCGGAACTTTAGACCTTGCAGAATTAAACCAAGTCAATGGCTGTTCCACTGTAAATGGTACCAGGTAGGTTACTGAAATCAGCTTGCATTGGAGTATTCCATGGCACTGAGCACTCTACATGCAAAATCAATACAGTTCCAAACCAGCCAGAGTAGTTATGTACACCACCTTACCACAGAATGCATTGAATAGAAAGTAATGCATTCAACTCAATGGAGTGCACAGTTGAGTTTTGCTGATAACTACTATGTGCTAACATGATGTAAACATTGTTAGTATGCTAACCGTATGATTTAGAGTTGTCTGGAACCAATTTTATGAGTGTGCTACCTATGCTGCAGAAGTTACTTTCAGTATCATTACCTTCTCTACACAGCGGAACTTTAGACCTTGCAGAAATAAACCAAGTCAATGGCTGTTCCACTGTAAATGGTACCAGGTAGGTTACTGAAATCAGCTTGCATTGGAGTATTCCATGGCACTGAGCACTCTACATGCAAAATCAATACAGTTCCAAACCACCCAGAGTAGTTATGTACACAACCTTACCACAGAATGCATTGAATAGAAAGTAATGCATTCAACTCAATGGAGTGCACAGTTGAGTTTTGCTGATAACTGCTATGTGCTAACATGATGTAAACATTGTTCGTACACTAACCATATGATTTAGAGTTGTCTGCAACCAATTTTATCAGTGTGTTACCTATGCTCCAGAAGTTACTTTCAGTAACATTACCTTCTCTACACAGTGGAACTTTAGCCTTTGCAGAAGTAAACCAAGTCAATGGCTGTTTGAATCGAAATTGTAACAGGTAGGTTACAGAATTCAGCTTGCATTGGAGTATTCCATGACACTGAGCACTCTACATGCAAAATCTATACAGTTCCAAACCACCCAGAGTAGTTATGTGTACAACCTTACCACAGAATGCATTGAATAGAAAGTAATGCATTCAACTCAATGGAGTGTACAGTTCAATTTTGCTGATAACTACTATGTGCTAACATGATGTAAACAATGTTAGCACACTAACCATATGATTTAGAGTTGTCTGCAACCAATTTTATGAGTGTGCTGCCTATGCTGCAGAAGTTACTTTCAGTATCATTACCTTCTCTACACAGCGGAACTTTAGACCTTGCAGAATTAAACCAAGTCAATGGCTGTTCCACTGTAAATGGTACCAGGTAGGTTACTGAAATCAGCTTGCATTGGAGTATTCCATGGCACTGAGCACTCTCCATGCAAAATCAATACAGTTCCAAACCACCCAGAGTAGTTATGTACACAACCTTACCACAGAATGCATTGAATAGAAAGTAATGCATTCAACTCAATGGAGTGCACAGTTGAGTTTTGCTGATAACTACTATGTGCTTACATGATGTAAACATTGTTAGTATGCTAACCGTATGATTTAGAGTTGTCTGCAACCAATTTTATGAGTGTGCTACCTATGCTGCAGAAGTTACTTTCAGTATCATTACCTTCTCTACACAGCGAAACTTTAGACCTTGCAGAAATAAACCAAGTCAATGGCTGTTCCACTGTAAATGGTACCAGGTAGGTTACTGAAATCAGCTTGCATTGGAGTATTCCATGGCACTGAGCACTCTACATGCAAAATCAATACAGTTGCAAACCACCCAGAGTAGTTATGTACACAACCTTACCACAGAATGCATTGAATAGAAAGTAATGCATTCAACTAAATGGAGTGCACAGTTGAGTTTTGCTGATAACTAGTATGTGCTAACATGATGTAAACAATGTTAGCACACTAACCATATGATTTAGAGTTGTCTGCAACCAATTTTATGAGTGTGCTACCTATGCTACAGAAGTTACTTTCAGTATCATTACCTTCTCTACACAGCGGAACTTTAGACGTTGCAGAATTAAACCAAGTCAATGGCTGTTCCACTGTAAATGGTACCAGGTAGGTTACTGAAATCAGCTTGCATTGGAGTATTCCATGGCACTGAGCACTCTACATGCAAAATCAATACAGTTCCAAACCACCCAGAGTAGTTATGTACACAACCTTACCACAGAATGCATTGAATAGAAAGTAATGCATTCAACTCAATGGAGTGCACAGTTGAGTTTTGCTGATAACTACTATGTGCTAACATGATGTAAACATTGTTCGTACACTAACCATATGATTTAGAGTTGTCTGCAACCAATTTTATCAGTGTGTTACCTATGCTCCAGAAGTTACTTTCAGTAACATTACCTTCTCTACACAGTGGAACTTTAGCCTTTGCAGAAGTAAACCAAGTCAATGGCTGTTTCAATCGAAATTGTAACAGGTAGGTTACTGAATTCAGCTTGCATTGGAGTATTCCATGCCACTGAGCACTCTACATGCAAAATCTATACAGTTCCAAACCACCCAGAGTAGTTATGTGCACAACCTTACCACAGAATGCATTGAATAGAAAGTAATGCATTCAACTCAATGGAGTGTACAGTTCAATTTTGCTGATACCTACTATGTGCTAACATGATGTAAACAATGTTAGCACACTAACCATATGATTTAGAGTTGTCTGCAACCAATTTTATGAGTGTGCTACCTATGCTGCAGAAGTTACTTTCAGTATCATTACCTTCTCTACACAGCGGAACTTTAGACCTTGCAGAATTAAACCAAGTCAATGGCTGTTCCACTGAAAATGGTACCAGGTAGGTTACTGAAATCAGCTTGCATTGGAGTATTCCATGGCACTGAGCACTCTACATGCAAAATCAATACAGTTCCAAACCAGCCAGAGTAGTTATGTACACCACCTTACCACAGAATGCATTGAATAGAAAGTAATGCATTCAACTCAATGGAGTGCACAGTTGAGTTTTGCTGATAACTACTATGTGCTAACATGATGTAAACATTGTTAGTATGCTAACCGTATGATTTAGAGTTGTCTGGAACCAATTTTATGAGTGTGCTACCTATGCTACAGAAGTTACTTTCAGTATCATTACCTTCTCTACACAGCGGAACTTTAGACGTTGCAGAATTAAACCAAGTCAATGGCTGTTCCACTGTAAATGGTACCAGGTAGGTTACTGAAATCAGCTTGCATTGGAGTATTCCATGCCACTGAGCACTCTACATGCAAAATCTATACAGTTCCAAACCACCCAGAGTAGTTATGTGCACAACCTTACCACAGAATGCATTGAATAGAAAGTAATGCATTCAACTCAATGGAGTGTACAGTTCAATTTTGCTGATACCTACTATGTGCTAACATGATGTAAACAATGTTAGCACACTAACCATATGATTTAGAGTTGTCTGCAACCAATTTTATGAGTGTGCTACCTATGCTGCAGAAGTTACTTTCAGTATCATTACCTTCTCTACACAGCGGAACTTTAGACCTTGCAGAATTAAACCAAGTCAATGGCTGTTCCACTGAAAATGGTACCAGGTAGGTTACTGAAATCAGCTTGCATTGGAGTATTCCATGGCACTGAGCACTCTACATGCAAAATCAATACAGTTCCAAACCAGCCAGAGTAGTTATGTACACCACCTTACCACAGAATGCATTGAATAGAAAGTAATGCATTCAACTCAATGGAGTGCACAGTTGAGTTTTGCTGATAACTACTATGTGCTAACATGATGTAAACATTGTTAGTATGCTAACCGTATGATTTAGAGTTGTCTGGAACCAATTTTATGAGTGTGCTACCTATGCTGCAGAAGTTACTTTCAGTATCATTACCTTCTCTACACAGCGGAACTTTAGACCTTGCAGAAATAAACCGTCAATGGCTGTTCCACTGTAAATGGTACCAGGTAGGTTACTGAAATCAGCTTGCATTGGAGTATTCCATGGCACTGAGCACTCTACATGCAAAATCAATACAGTTCCAAACCACCCAGAGTAGTTATGTACACAACCTTACCACAGAATGCATTGAATAGAAAGTAATGCATTCAACTCAATGGAGTGCACAGTTGAGTTTTGCTGATAACTACCATGTGCTAACATGATGTAAACATTGTTCGTACACTAACCATATGATTTAGAGTTGTCTGCAACGAATTTTATCAGTGTGCTACCTATGCTACAGGAGTTACTTTCACTATCATTACCTTCTCTACACAGCGGAACTTTAGACGTTGCAGAAATAAACCAAGTCAATGGCTGTTCCACTGTAAATGGTACCAGGTAGGTTACTGAAATCAGCTTGCATTGGAGTATTCCATGGCACTCAGCACTCTACATGCAAAATCAATACAGTTCCAAACCACCCAGAGTAGTTATGTACACAACCTTACCACAGAATGCATTGAATAGAAAGTAATGCATTCAACTCAATGGAGTGCACAGTTGAGTTTTGCTGATAACTACTATGTGCTAACATGATGTAAACATTGTTCGTACACTAACCATATGATTTAGAGTTGTCTGCAACCAATTTTATCAGTGTGTTACCTATGCTCCAGAAGTTACTTTCAGTAACATTACCTTCTCTACACAGTGGAACTTCAGCCTTTGCAGAAGTAAACCAAGCCAATGGCTGTTTCAATCGAAATTGTAACAGGTAGGTTACTGAAGTCAGCTTGCATTGGAGTATTCCATGCCACTGAGCACTCTACATGCAAAATCTATACAGTTCCAAACCACCCAGAGTAGTTATGTGCACAACCTTACCACAGAATGCATTGAATAGAAAGTAATGCATTCAACTCAATGGAGTGTACAGTTCAATTTTGCTGATAACTACTATGTGCTAACATGATGTAAACAATGTTAGCACACTAACCATATGATTTAGAGTTGTCTGCAACCAATTTTATGAGTGTGCTACCTATGCTGCAGAAGTTACTTTCAGTATCATTACCTTCTCTACACAGCGGAACTTTAGACCTTGCAGAATTAAACCAAGTCAATGGCTGTTCCACTGTAAATGGTACCAGGTAGGTTACTGAAATCAGCTTGCATTGGAGTATTCCATGGCACTGAGCACTCTACATGCAAAATCAATACAGTTCCAAACCAGCCAGAGTAGTTATGTACACCACCTTACCACAGAATGCATTGAATAGAAAGTAATGCATTCAACTCAATGGAGTGCACAGTTGAGTTTTGCTGATAACTACTATGTGCTAACATGATGTAAACATTGTTAGTATGCTAACCGTATGATTTAGAGTTGTCTGGAACCAATTTTATGAGTGTGCTACCTATGCTGCAGAAGTTACTTTCAGTATCATTACCTTCTCTACACAGCGGAACTTTAGACCTTGCAGAAATAAACCAAGTCAATGGCTGTTCCACTGTAAATGGTACCAGGTAGGTTACTGAAATCAGCTTGCATTGGAGTATTCCATGGCACTGAGCACTCTACATGCAAAATCAATACAGTTCCAAACCACCCAGAGTAGTTATGTACACAACCTTACCACAGAATGCATTGAATAGAAAGTAATGCATTCAACTCAATGGAGTGCACAGTTGAGTTTTGCTGATAACTGCTATGTGCTAACATGATGTAAACATTGTTCATACACTAACCATATGATTTAGAGTTGTCTGCAACCAATTTTATCAGTGTGTTACCTATGCTCCAGAAGTTACTTTCAGTAACATTACCTTCTCTACACAGTGGAACTTTAGCCTTTGCAGAAGTAAACCAAGTCAATGGCTGTTTCAATCGAAATTGTAACAGGTAGGTTACTGAATTCAGCTTGCATTGGAGTATTCCATGACACTGAGCACTCTACATGCAAAATCTATGCAGTTCCAAACCACCCAGAGTAGTTATGTGTACAACCTTACCACAGAATGCATTGAATAGAAAGTAATGCATTCAACTCAATGGAGTGTACAGTTCAATTTTGCTGATAACTACTATGTGCTAACATGATGTAAACAATGTTAGCACACTAACCATATGATTTAGAGTTGTCTGCAACCAATTTTATGAGTGTGCTGCCTATGCTGCAGAAGTTACTTTCAGTATCATTACCTTCTCTACACAGCGGAACTTTAGACCTTGCAGAATTAAACCAAGTCAATGGCTGTTCCACTGTAAATGGTACCAGGTAGGTTACTGAAATCAGCTTGCATTGGAGTATTCCATGGCACTGAGCACTCTCCATGCAAAATCAATACAGTTCCAAACCACCCAGAGTAGTTATGTACACAACCTTACCACAGAATGCATTGAATAGAAAGTAATGCATTCAACTCAATGGAGTGCACAGTTGAGTTTTGCTGATAACTACTATGTGCTAACATGATGTAAACATTGTTAGTATGCTAACCGTATGATTTAGAGTTGTCTGCAACCAATTTTATGAGTGTGCTACCTATGCTGCAGAAGTTACTTTCAGTATCATTACCTTCTCTACACAGCGAAACTTTAGACCTTGCAGAAATAAACCAAGTCAATGGCTGTTCCACTGTAAATGGTACCAGGTAGGTTACTGAAATCAGCTTGCATTGGAGTATTCCATGGCACTGAGCACTCTACATGCAAAATCAATACAGTTGCAAACCACCCAGAGTAGTTATGTACACAACCTTACCACAGAATGCATTGAATAGAAAGTAATGCATTCAACTCAATGGAGTGCACAGTTGAGTTTTGCTGATAACTAGTATGTGCTAACATGATGTAAACAATGTTAGCACACTAACCATATGATTTAGAGTTGTCTGCAACCAATTTTATGAGTGTGCTACCTATGCTCCAGAAGTTACTTTCAGTAACATTACCTTCTCTACACAGTGGAACTTTAGCCTTTGCAGAAGTAAACCAAGTCAATGGCTGTTTCAATCGAAATTGTAACAGGTAGGTTACTGAATTCAGCTTGCATTGGAGTATTCCATGCCACTGAGCACTCTACATGCAAAATCTATACAGTTCCAAACCACCCAGAGTAGTTATGTGCACAACCTTACCACAGAATGCATTGAATAGAAAGTAATGCATTCAACTCAATGGAGTGTACAGTTCAATTTTGCTGATACCTACTATGTGCTAACATGATGTAAACAATGTTAGCACACTAACCATATGATTTAGAGTTGTCTGCAACCAATTTTATGAGTGTGCTACCTATGCTGCAGAAGTTACTTTCAGTATCATTACCTTCTCTACACAGCGGAACTTTAGACCTTGCAGAATTAAACCAAGTCAATGGCTGTTCCAATGAAAATGGTACCAGGTAGGTTACTGAAATCAGCTTGCATTGGAGTATTCCATGGCACTGAGCACTCTACATGCAAAATCAATACAGTTCCAAACCAGCCAGAGTAGTTATGTACACCACCTTACCACAGAATGCATTGAATAGAAAGTAATGCATTCAACTCAATGGAGTGCACAGTTGAGTTTTGCTGATAACTACTATGTGCTAACATGATGTAAACATTGTTAGTATGCTAACCGTATGATTTAGAGTTGTCTGGAACCAATTTTATGAGTGTGCTACCTATGCTGCAGAA
Organism: Hypanus sabinus; assembly: GCF_030144855.1. NCBI lineage: Eukaryota > Metazoa > Chordata > Chondrichthyes > Myliobatiformes > Dasyatidae > Hypanus > Hypanus sabinus. The sequence continues at coordinate 68,993,276 of NC_082718.1, read as the reverse complement.
GTTACTTTCAGTATCATTACCTTCTCTACACAGCGGAACTTTAGACCTTGCAGAAATAAACCGTCAATGGCTGTTCCACTGTAAATGGTACCAGGTAGGTTACTGAAATCAGCTTGCATTGGAGTATTCCATGGCACTGAGCACTCTACATGCAAAATCAATACAGTTCCAAACCACCCAGAGTAGTTATGTACACAACCTTACCACAGAATGCATTGAATAGAAAGTAATGCATTCAACTCAATGGAGTGCACAGTTGAGTTTTGCTGATAACTACCATGTGCTAACATGATGTAAACATTGTTCGTACACTAACCATATGATTTAGAGTTGTCTGCAACGAATTTTATCAGTGTGCTACCTATGCTACAGGAGTTACTTTCACTATCATTACCTTCTCTACACAGCGGAACTTTAGACGTTGCAGAAATAAACCAAGTCAATGGCTGTTCCACTGTAAATGGTACCAGGTAGGTTACTGAAATCAGCTTGCATTGGAGTATTCCATGGCACTCAGCACTCTACATGCAAAATCAATACAGTTCCAAACCACCCAGAGTAGTTATGTACACAACCTTACCACAGAATGCATTGAATAGAAAGTAATGCATTCAACTCAATGGAGTGCACAGTTGAGTTTTGCTGATAACTACTATGTGCTAACATGATGTAAACATTGTTCGTACACTAACCATATGATTTAGAGTTGTCTGCAACCAATTTTATCAGTGTGTTACCTATGCTCCAGAAGTTACTTTCAGTAACATTACCTTCTCTACACAGTGGAACTTCAGCCTTTGCAGAAGTAAACCAAGCCAATGGCTGTTTCAATCGAAATTGTAACAGGTAGGTTACTGAAGTCAGCTTGCATTGGAGTATTCCATGCCACTGAGCACTCTACATGCAAAATCTATACAGTTCCAAACCACCCAGAGTAGTTATGTGCACAACCTTACCACAGAATGCATTGAATAGAAAGTAATGCATTCAACTCAATGGAGTGTACAGTTCAATTTTGCTGATAACTACTATGTGCTAACATGATGTAAACAATGTTAGCACACTAACCATATGATTTAGAGTTGTCTGCAACCAATTTTATGAGTGTGCTACCTATGCTGCAAAAGTTACTTTCAGTATCATTACCTTCTCTACACAGCGGAACTTTAGACCTTGCAGAATTAAACCAAGTCAATGGCTGTTCCACTGTAAATGGTACCAGGTAGGTTGCTGAAATCAGCTTGCATTGGAGTATTCCATGGCACTGAGCACTCTACATGCAAAATCAATACAGTTCCAAACCAGCCAGAGTAGTTATGTACACCACCTTACCACAGAATGCATTGAATAGAAAGTAATGCATTCAACTCAATGGAGTGCACAGTTGAGTTTTGCTGATAACTACTATGTGCTAACATGATGTAAACATTGTTAGTATGCTAACCGTATGATTTAGAGTTGTCTGGAACCAATTTTATGAGTGTGCTACCTATGCTGCAGAAGTTACTTTCAGTATCATTACCTTCTCTACACAGCGGAACTTTAGACCTTGCAGAAATAAACCAAGTCAATGGCTGTTCCACTGTAAATGGTACCAGGTAGGTTACTGAAATCAGCTTGCATTGGAGTATTCCATGGCACTGAGCACTCTACATGCAAAATCAATACAGTTCCAAACCACCCAGAGTAGTTATGTACACAACCTTACCACAGAATGCATTGAATAGAAAGTAATGCATTCAACTCAATGGAGTGCACAGTTGAGTTTTGCTGATAACTACCATGTGCTAACATGATGTAAACATTGTTCGTACACTAACCATATGATTTAGAGTTGTCTGCAACCAATTTTATCAGTGTGCTACCTATGCTACAGGAGTTACTTTCAGTATCATTACCTTCTCTACACAGCGGAACTTTAGACGTTGCAGAATTAAACCAAGTCAATGGCTATTCCACTGTAAATGGTACCAGGTAGGTTACTGAAATCAGCTTGCATTGGAGTATTCCATGGCACTCAGCACTCTACATGCAAAATCAATACAGTTCCAAACCACCCAGAGTAGTTATGTACACAACCTTACCACAGAATGCATTGAATAGAAAGTAATGCATTCAACTCAATGGAGTGCACAGTTGAGTTTTGCTGATAACTACTATGTGCTAACATGATGTAAACATTGTTCGTTTACTAACCATATGATTTAGAGTTGTCTGCAACCAATTTTATCAGTGTGTTACCTATGCTCCAGAAGTTACTTTCAGTAACATTACCTTCTCTACACAGTGGAACTTCAGCCTTTGCAGAAGTAAACCAAGTCAATGGCTGTTTGAATCGAAATTGTAACAGGTAGGTTACTGAAGTCAGCTTGCATTGGAGTATTCCATGCCACTGAGCACTCTACATGCAAAATCTATACAGTTCCAACCCACCCAGAGTAGTTATGTGCACAACCTTACCACAGAATGCATTGAATAGAAAGTAATGCATTCAACTCAATGGAGTGTACAGTTCAATTTTGCTGATAACTACTATGTGCTAACATGATGTAAACAATGTTAGCACACTAACCATATGATTTAGAGTTGTCTGCAACCAATTTTATGAGTGTGCTACCTATGCTGCAGAAGTTACTTTCAGTATCATTACCTTCTCTACACAGCGGAACTTTAGACCTTGCAGAATTAAACCAAGTCAATGGCTGTTCCACTGTAAATGGTACCAGGTAGGTTACTGAAATCAGCTTGCATTGGAGTATTCCATGGCACTGAGCACTCTACATGCAAAATCAATACAGTTCCAAACCAGCCAGAGTAGTTATGTACACCACCTTACCACAGAATGCATTGAATAGAAAGTAATGCATTCAACTCAATGGAGTGCAGAGTTGAGTTTTGCTGATAACTACTATGTGCTAACATGATGTAAACATTGTTAGTATGCTAACGGTATGATTTAGAGTTGTCTGCAACCAATTTTATGAGTGTGCTACCTATGCTGCAGAAGTTACTTTCAGTATCATTACCTTCTCTACACAGCGGAACTTTAGACCTTGCAGAAATAAACCAAGTCAATGGCTGTTCCACTGTAAATGGTACCAGGTAGGTTACTGAAATCAGCTTGCATTGGAGTATTCCATGGCACTGAGCACTCTACATGCAAAATCTATACAGTTCCAAACCACCCAGAGTAGTTATGTGCACAACCTTACCACAGAATGCATTGAATAGAAAGTAATGCATTCAACTCAATGGAGTGTACAGTTCAATTTTGCTGATAACTACTATGTGCTAACATGATGTAAACAATGTTAGCACACTAACCATATGATTTAGAGTTGTCTGCAACCAATTTTATGAGTGTGCTACCTATGCTGCAGAAGTTACTTTCAGTATCATTACCTTCTCTACACAGCGGAACTTTAGACCTTGCAGAATTAAACCAAGTCAATGGCTGTTCCACTGTAAATGGTACCAGGTAGGTTACTGAAATCAGCTTGCATTGGAGTATTCCATGGCACTGAGCACTCTACATGCAAAATCAATACAGTTCCAAACCACCCAGAGTATTTATGTACACAACCTTACCACAGAATGCATTGAATAGAAAGTAATGCATTCAACTCAATGGAGTGCACAGTTGAGTTTTGCTGATAACTACTATGTGCTAACATGATGTAAACATTGTTAGTATGCTAACCGTATGATTTAGAGTTGTCTGCAACCAATTTTATGAGTGTGCTACCTATGCTGCAGAAGTTACTTTCAGTATCATTACCTTCTCTACACAGCGGAACTTTAGACGTTGCAGAAATAAACCAAGTCAATGGCTGTTCCACTGTAAATGGTACCAGGTAGGTTACTGAAATCAGCTTGCATTGGAGTATTCCATGGCACTGAGCACTCTACATGCAAAATCAATACAGTTCCAAACCACCCAGAGTAGTTATGTACACAACCTTACCACAGAATGCATTGAATAGAAAGTAATGCATTCAACTCAATGGAGTGCACAGTTGAGTTTTGCTGATAACTACCATGTGCTAACATGATGTAAACATTGTTCGTACACTAACCATATGATTTAGAGTTGTCTGCAACCAATTTTATCAGTGTGCTACCTATGCTCCAGAAGTTACTTTCAGTAACATTACCTTCTCTACACAGTGGAACTCTAGCCTTTGCAGAAGTAAACCAAGTCAATGGCTGTTCCACTCTAAATTGTAACAGGTAGGTTACTGAATTCAGCTTGCATTGGAGTATTCCATGCCACTGAGCACTCTACATGCAAAATCTATACAGTTCCAAACCACCCAGAGTAGTTATGTGCACAACCTTACCACAGAATGCATTGAATAGAAAGTAATGCATTCAACTCAATGGAGTGTACAGTTCAATTTTGCTGATAACTACTATGTGCTAACATGATGTAAACAATGTTAGCACACTAACCATATGATTTAGAGTTGTCTGCAACCAAGTTTATGAGTGTGCTACCTATGCTGCAGAAGTTACTTTCAGTATCATTACCTTCTCTACGCAGCGGAACTTTAGACCTTGCAGAATTAAACCAAGTCAATGGCTGTTCCACTGTAAATGGTACCAGGTAGGTTACTGAAATCAGCTTGCATTGGAGTATTCCATGGCACTGAGCACTCTACATGCAAAATCAATACAGTTCCAAACCAGCCAGAGTAGTTATGTACACCACCTTACCACAGAATGCATTGAATAGAAAGTAATGCATTCAACTCAATGGAGTGCACAGTTGAGTTTTGCTGATAACTACTATGTGCTAACATGATGTAAACATTGTTAGTATGCTAACCGTATGATTTAGAGTTGTCTGCAACCAATTTTATGAGTGTGCTACCTATGCTGCAGAAGTTACTTTCAGTATCATTACCTTCTCTACACAGCGGAACTTTAGACCTTGCAGAAATAAACCAAGTCAATGGCTGTTCCACTGTAAATGGTACCAGGTAGGTTACTGAAATCAGCTTGCATTGGAGTATTCCATGGCACTGAGCACTCTACATGCAAAATCAATACAGTTCCAAACCACCCAGAGTAGTTATGTACACAACCTTACCACAGAATGCATTGAATACAAAGTAATGCATTCAACTCAATGGAGTGCACAGTTGAGTTTTGCTGATAACTACTATGTGCTAACATGATGAAAACATTGTTCGTACACTAACCATATGATTTAGAGTTGTCTGCAACCAATTTTATCAGTGTGCTACCTATGGTCCAGAAGTTACTTTCAGTAACATTACCTTCTCTACACAGTGGAACTTTAGCCTTTGCAGAAGTAAACCAAGTCAATGGCTGTTCCACTCTAAATGGTAACAGGTAGGTTACTGAATTCAGCTTGCATTGGAGTATTCCATGGCAGTGAGCACTCTACATGCAAAATCAATACAGTTCCAAACCACCCAGAGTAGTTATGTACACAACCTTACCACAGAATGCATTGAATAGAAAGTAATGCATTCAACTCAATGGAGTGCACAGTTGAGTTTTGCTGATAACTACCATGTGCTAACATGATGTAAACATTGTTCGTACACTACTCAAATGATTTAGAGTTGTCTGCAACCAATTTTATCAGTGTGCTACCTATGGTCCAGAAGTTACTTTCAGTAACATTACCTTCTCTACACAGTGGAACTTTAGCCTTTGCAGAAGTAAACCAAGTCAATGGCTGTTCCACTCTAAATTGTAACAGGTAGGTTACTGAATTCAGCTTGCATTGGAGTATTCCATGGCACTGAGCACTCTACATGCAAAATCAATACAGTTCCAAACCACCCAGAGTATTTATGTACACAACCTTACCACAGAATGCATTGAATAGAAAGTAATGCATTCAACTCAATGGAGTGCACAGTTGAGTTTTGCTGATAACTACTATGTGCTAACATGATGTAAACATTGTTAGTATGCTAACCGTATGATTTAGAGTTGTCTGCAACCAATTTTATGAGTGTGCTACCTATGCTGCAGAAGTTACTTTCAGTATCATTACCTTCTCTACACAGCGGAACTTTAGACCTTGCAGAAATAAACCAAGTCAATGGCTGTTCCACTGTAAATGGTACCAGGTAGGTTACTGAATTCAGCTTGCATTGGAGTATTCCATGGCACTGAGCACTCTACATGCAAAATCAATACAGTTCCAAACCACCCAGAGTAGTTATGTACACAACCTTACCACAGAATGCATTGAATAGAAAGTAATGCATTCAACTCAATGGAGTGCACAGTTGAGTTTTGCTGATAACAACTATGTGCTAAGATGATGTAAACAATGTTAGCACACTAACCATATGATTTAGAGTTGTCTGCAACCAATTTTATGAGTGTGCTACCTATGCTACAGAAGTTACTTTCAGTATCATTACCTTCTCTACACAGCGGAACTTTAGACGTTGCAGAATTAAACCAAGTCAATGGCTGTTCCACTGTAAATGGTACCAGGTAGGTTACTGAAATCAGCTTGCATTGGAGTATTCCATGGCACTGAGCACTCTACATGCAAAATCAATACAGTTCCAAACCACCCAGAGTAGTTATGTACACAACCTTACCACAGAATGCATTGAATAGAAAGTAATGCATTCAACTCAATGGAGTGCACAGTTGAGTTTTGCTGATAACTACTATGTGCTAACAAGATGTAAACATTGTTCGTACACTAACCATATGATTTAGAGTTGTCTGCAACCAATTTTATCAGTGTGCTACCTATGCTGCAGAAGTTACTTTCAGTATCATTACCTTCTCTACACAGTGGAACTTTAGCCTTTGCAGAAGTAAACCAAGTCAATGGCTGTTTCAATCGAAATTGTAACAGGTAGGTTACTGAATTCAGCTTGCATTGGAGTATTCCATGCCACTGAGCACTCTACATGCAAATTCTATACAGTTCCAAACCACCCAGAGTAGTTATGTGCACAACCTTACCACAGAATGCATTGAATAGAAAGTAATGCATTCAACTCAATGGAGTGTACAGTTCAATTTTGCTGATACCTACTATGTGCTAACATGATGTAAACAATGTTAGCACACTAACCATATGATTTAGAGTTGTCTGCAACCAATTTTATGAGTGTGCTACCTATGCTGCAGAAGTTACTTTCAGTATCATTACCTTCTCTACACAGCGGAACTTTAGACCTTGCAGAATTAAACCAAGTCAATGGCTGTTCCACTGTAAATGGTACCAGGTAGGTTACTGAAATCAGCTTGCATTGGAGTATTCCATGGCACTGAGCACTCTACATGCAAAATCAATACAGTTCCAAACCAGCCAGAGTAGTTATGTACACCACCTTACCACAGAATGCATTGAATAGAAAGTAATGCATTCAACTCAATGGAGTGCACAGTTGAGTTTTGCTGATAACTACTATGTGCTAACATGATGTAAACATTGTTAGTATGCTAACCGTATGATTTAGAGTTGTCTGGAACCAATTTTATGAGTGTGCTACCTATGCTGCAGAAGTTACTTTCAGTATCATTACCTTCTCTACACAGCGGAACTTTAGACGTTGCAGAAATAAACCAAGTCAATGGCTGTTCCACTGTAAATGGTACCAGGTAGGTTACTGAAATCAGCTTGCATTGGAGTATTCCATGGCACTGAGCACTCTACATGCAAAATCAATACAGTTCCAAACCACCCAGAGTAGTTATGTACACAACCTTACCACAGAATGCATTGAATAGAAAGTAATGCATTCAACTCAATGGAGTGCACAGTTGAGTTTTGCTGATAACTACCATGTGCTAACATGATGTAAACATTGTTCGTACACTAACCATATGATTTAGAGTTGTCTGCAACCAATTTTATCAGTGTGCTACCTATGCTCCAGAAGTTACTTTCAGTAACATTACCTTCTCTACACAGTGGAACTTTAGACCTTGCAGAAATAAACCAAGTCAATGGCTGTTCCACTGTAAATGGTACCAGGTAGGTTACTGAAATCAGCTTGCATTGGAGTATTCCATGGCACTGAGCACTCTACATGCAAAATCAATACAGTTCCAAACCACCCAGAGTAGTTATGTACACAACCTTACCACAGAATGCATTGAATAGAAAGTAATGCATTCAACTCAATGGAGTGCACAGTTGAGTTTTGCTGATAACTACCATGTGCTAACATGATGTAAACATTGTTCGTACACTAACCATATGATTTAGAGTTGTCTGCAACCAATTTTATCAGTGTGCTACCTATGCTCCAGAAGTTACTTTCAGTAACATTACCTTCTCTACACAGTGGAACTCTAGCCTTTGCAGAAGTAAACCAAGTCAATGGCTGTTCCACTCTAAATTGTAACAGGTAGGTTACTGAATTCAGCTTGCATTGGAGTATTCCATGCCACTGAGCACTCTACATGCAAAATCTATACAGTTCCAAACCACCCAGAGTAGTTATGTGCACAACCTTACCACAGAATGCATTGAATAGAAAGTAATGCATTCAACTCAATGGAGTGTACAGTTCAATTTTGCTGATAACTACTATGTGCTAACATGATGTAAACAATGTTAGCACACTAACCATATGATTTAGAGTTGTCTGCAACCAAGTTTATGAGTGTGCTACCTATGCTGCAGAAGTTACTTTCAGTATCATTACCTTCTCTACGCAGCGGAACTTTAGACCTTGCAGAATTAAACCAAGTCAATGGCTGTTCCACTGTAAATGGTACCAGGTAGGTTACTGAAATCAGCTTGCATTGGAGTATTCCATGGCACTGAGCACTCTACATGCAAAATCAATACAGTTCCAAACCAGCCAGAGTAGTTATGTACACCACCTTACCACAGAATGCATTGAATAGAAAGTAATGCATTCAACTCAATGGAGTGCACAGTTGAGTTTTGCTGATAACTACTATGTGCTAACATGATGTAAACATTGTTAGTATGCTAACCGTATGATTTAGAGTTGTCTGCAACCAATTTTATGAGTGTGCTACCTATGCTGCAGAAGTTACTTTCAGTATCATTACCTTCTCTACACAGCGGAACTTTAGACCTTGCAGAAATAAACCAAGTCAATGGCTGTTCCACTGTAAATGGTACCAGGTAGGTTACTGAAATCAGCTTGCATTGGAGTATTCCATGGCACTGAGCACTCTACATGCAAAATCAATACAGTTCCAAACCACCCAGAGTAGTTATGTACACAACCTTACCACAGAATGCATTGAATACAAAGTAATGCATTCAACTCAATGGAGTGCACAGTTGAGTTTTGCTGATAACTACTATGTGCTAACATGATGTAAACATTGTTCGTACACTAACCATATGATTTAGAGTTGTCTGCAACCAATTTTATCAGTGTGCTACCTATGCTCCAGAAGTTACTTTCAGTAACATTACCTTCTCTACACAGTGGAACTCTAGCCTTTGCAGAAGTAAACCAAGTCAATGGCTGTTCCACTCTAAATTGTAACAGGTAGGTTACTGAATTCAGCTTGCATTGGAGTATTCCATGCCACTGAGCACTCTACATGCAAAATCTATACAGTTCCAAACCACCCAGAGTAGTTATGTGCACAACCTTACCACAGAATGCATTGAATAGAAAGTAATGCATTCAACTCAATGGAGTGTACAGTTCAATTTTGCTGATAACTACTATGTGCTAACATGATGTAAACAATGTTAGCACACTAACCATATGATTTAGAGTTGTCTGCAACCAAGTTTATGAGTGTGCTACCTATGCTGCAGAAGTTACTTTCAGTATCATTACCTTCTCTACGCAGCGGAACTTTAGACCTTGCAGAATTAAACCAAGTCAATGGCTGTTCCACTGTAAATGGTACCAGGTAGGTTACTGAAATCAGCTTGCATTGGAGTATTCCATGGCACTGAGCACTCTACATGCAAAATCAATACAGTTCCAAACCAGCCAGAGTAGTTATGTACACCACCTTACCACAGAATGCATTGAATAGAAAGTAATGCATTCAACTCAATGGAGTGCACAGTTGAGTTTTGCTGATAACTACTATGTGCTAACATGATGTAAACATTGTTAGTATGCTAACCGTATGATTTAGAGTTGTCTGCAACCAATTTTATGAGTGTGCTACCTATGCTGCAGAAGTTACTTTCAGTATCATTACCTTCTCTACACAGCGGAACTTTAGACCTTGCAGAAATAAACCAAGTCAATGGCTGTTCCACTGTAAATGGTACCAGGTAGGTTACTGAAATCAGCTTGCATTGGAGTATTCCATGGCACTGAGCACTCTACATGCAAAATCAATACAGTTCCAAACCACCCAGAGTAGTTATGTACACAACCTTACCACAGAATGCATTGAATACAAAGTAATGCATTCAACTCAATGGAGTGCACAGTTGAGTTTTGCTGATAACTACTATGTGCTAACATGATGTAAACATTGTTCGTACACTAACCATATGATTTAGAGTTGTCTGCAACCAATTTTATCAGTGTGCTACCTATGGTCCAGAAGTTACTTTCAGTAACATTACCTTCTCTACACAGTGGAACTTTAGCCTTTGCAGAAGTAAACCAAGTCAATGGCTGTTCCACTCTAAATGGTAACAGGTAGGTTACTGAATTCAGCTTGCATTGGAGTATTCCATGGCAGTGAGCACTCTACATGCAAAATCAATACAGTTCCAAACCACCCAGAGTAGTTATGTACACAACCTTACCACAGAATGCATTGAATAGAAAGTAATGCATTCAACTCAATGGAGTGCACAGTTGAGTTTTGCTGATAACTACCATGTGCTAACATGATGTAAACATTGTTCGTACACTACTCAAATGATTTAGAGTTGTCTGCAACCAATTTTATCAGTGTGCTACCTATGGTCCAGAAGTTACTTTCAGTAACATTACCTTCTCTACACAGTGGAACTTTAGCCTTTGCAGAAGTAAACCAAGTCAATGGCTGTTCCACTCTAAATTGTAACAGGTAGGTTACTGAATTCAGCTTGCATTGGAGTATTCCATGGCACTGAGCACTCTACATGCAAAATCTATACAGTTCCAAACCACCCAGAGTAGTTCTGTGCACAACCTTACCACAGAATGCATTGAATACAAAGTAATGCATTCAACTCAAAGGAGTGTACAGTTCAATTTTGCTGATAACTACTATGTGCTAACATGATGTAAACATTGTTAGTATGCTAAGCATATGAATTAGTGTTGTCTGCAACCAATTTTATCAGTGTGCTACCTATGCTCCAGAAGTTACTTTCAGTAACATTACCTTCTCTACACAGTGGAACTTTAGCCTTTGCAGAAGTAAACCAAGTCAATGGCTGTTCCACTCTAAATTGTAACAGGTAGGTTACTGAATTCAGCTTGCATTGGAGTATTCCATGCCACTGAGCACTCTACATGCAAAATCTATACAGTTCCAAACCACCCAGAGTAGTTATGTGCACAACCTTACCACAGAATGCATTGAATAGAAAGTAATGCATTCAACTCAATGGAGAGTACAGTTCAATTTTGCTGATACCTACTATGTGCTAACATGATGTAAACAATGTTAGCACACTAACCATATGATTTAGAGTTGTCTGCAACCAATTTTATGTGCTACCTATGCTGCAGAAGTTACTTTCAGTATCATTACCTTCTCTACACAGCGGAACTTTAGACCTTGCAGAATTAAACCAAGTCAATGGCTGTTCCACTGTAAATGGTACCAGGTAGGTTACTGAAATCAGCTTGCATTGGAGTATTCCATGGCACTGAGCACTCTACATGGAAAATCAATACAGTTGCAAACCAGCCAGAGTAGTTATGTACACCACCTTACCACAGAATGCATTGAATAGAAAGTAATGCATTCAACTCAATGGAGTGCACAGTTGAGTTTTGCTGATAACTACTATGTGCTAACATGACGTAAACATTGTTAGTATGCTAACCGTATGATTTAGAGTTGTCTGCAACCAATTTTATGAGTGTGCTACCTATGCTGCAGAAGTTACTTTCAGTATCATTACCTTCTCTACACAGCGTTACTTTAGACCTTGCAGAAATAAACCAAGTCAATGGCTGTTCCACTGTAAATGGTACCAGGTAGGTTACTGAAATCAGCTTGCATTGGAGTATTCCATGGCACTGAGCACTCTACATGCAAAATCACTACAGTTCCAAACCACCCAGAGTAGTTATGTACACAACCTTACCACAGAATGCATTGAATAGAAAGTAATGCATTCAACTCAATGGAGTGCACAGTTGAGTTTTGCTGATAACTACTATGTGCTAACATGATGTAAACATTGTTCGTACACTACCCATATGATTTAGAGTTGTCTGCAACCAATTTTATCAGTGTGCTACCTATGGTCCAGAAGTTACTTTCAGTAACATTACCTTCTCTACACAGTGGAACTTTAGCCTTTGCAGAAGTAAACCAAGTCAATGGCTGTTCCACTCTAAAGGGTAACAGGTAGGTTACTGAATTCAGCTTGCATTGGAGTATTCCATGGCACTGAGCACTCTACATGCAAAATCAATACAGTTCCAAACCACCCAGAGTAGTTATGTACACAACCTTACCACAGAATGCATTGAATAGAAAGTAATGCATTCAACTCAATGGAGTGCACAGTTGAGTTTTGCTGATAACTACCATGTGCTAACATGATGTAAACATTGTTCGTACACTAATCAAACGATTTAGAGTTGTCTGCAACCAATTTTATCAGTGTGCTACCTATGCTCCAGAAGTTACTTTCAGTAACATTACCTTCTCTACACAGTGGAACTTTAGCCTTTGCAGAAGTAAACCAAGTCAATGGCTGTTCCACTGTAAATGGTACCAGGTAGGTTACTGAATTCAGCTTGCATTGGAGTATTCCATGGCACTGAGCACTCTACATGCAAAATCTATACAGTTCCAAACCACCCAGAGTAGTTCTGTGCACAACCTTACCACAGAATGCATTGAATAGAAAGTAATGCATTCAACTGAAAGGAGTGTACAGTTCAATTTTGCTGATAACTACTATGTGCTAACATGATGTAAACATTGTTAGTATGCTAAGCATATGAATTAGTGTTGTCTGCAACCAATTTTATCAGTGTGCTACCTATGCTCCAGAAGTTACTTTCAGTATCATTACCTTCTCTACACAGTGGAACTTTAGACCTTGCAGAAATAAACCAAGTCAATGGCTGTTCCACTGTAAATGGTACCAGGTAGGTTACTGAAATCAGCTTGCATTGGAGTATTCCATGGCACTGAGTACTCTACATACAAAATCAATACAGTTCCAAACCACCCAGAGTAGTTATGTACACAACCTTACCACAGAATGCATTGAATAGAAAGTAATGCATTCAACTCAATGGAGTGCACAGTTGAGTTTTGCTGATAACTACCATGTGCTAACATGATGTAAACATTGTTCGTACACTAACCATATGATTTAGAGTTGTCTGCAACCAATTTTATCAGTGTGCTACCTATGCTCCAGAAGTTACTTTCAGTAACATTACCTTCTCTACACAGTGGAACTTTAGCCTTTGCAGAAGTAAACCAAGTCAATGGCTGTTCCACTCTAAATTGTAACAGGTAGGTTACTGAATTCAGCTTGCATTGGAGTATTCCATGCCACTGAGCACTCTACATGCAAAATCTATACAGTTCCAAACCACCCAGAGTAGTTATGTGCACAACCTTACCACAGAATGCATTGAATAGAAAGTAATGCATTCAACTCAATGGAGTGCACAGTTCAATTTTGCTGATAACTACTATGTGCTAACATGATGTAAACAATGTTAGCACACTAACCATATGATTTAGAGTTGTCTGCAACCAATTTTATGAGTGTGCTACCTATGCTGCAGAAGTTACTTTCAGTATCATTACCTTCTCTACACAGCGGAACTTTAGACCTTGCAGAATTAAACCAAGTCAATGGCTGTTCCACTGTAAATGGTACCAGGTAGGTTACTGAAATCAGCTTGCATTGGAGTATGCCATGGCACTGTGCACTCTACATGCAAAATCAATACAGTTCCAAACCAGCCAGAGTAGTTATGTACACCACCTTACCACAGAATGCATTGAATAGAAAGTAATGCATTCAACTCAATGGAGTGCACAGTTGAGTTTTGCTGATAACTACTATGTGCTAACATGATGTAAACATTGTTAGTATGCTAACCGTATGATTTAGAGTTGTCTGCAACCAATTTTATGAGTGTGCTACCTATGCTGCAGAAGTTACTTTCAGTATCATTACCTTCTCTACACAGCGGAACTTTAGACCTTGCAGAAATAAACCAAGTCAATGGCTGTTCCACTGTAAATGGTACCAGGTAGGTTACTGAAATCAGCTTGCATTGGAGTATTCCATGGCACTGAGCACTCTACATGCAAAATCAATACAGTTCCAAACCACCCAGAGTAGTTATGTACACAACCTTACCACAGAAAGCATTGAATACAAAGTAATGCATTCAACTCAATGGAGTGCACAGTTGAGTTTTGCTGATAACTACTATGTGCTAACATGATGTAAACATTGTTCGTACACTAACCATATGATTTAGAGTTGTCTGCAACCAATTTTATCAGTGTGCTACCTATGGTCCAGAAGTTACTTTCAGTAACATTACCTTCTCTACACAGTGGAACTTTAGCCTTTGCAGAAGTAAACCAAGTCAATGGCTGTTCCACTCTAAATGGTAACAGGTAGGTTACTGAATTCAGCTTGCATTGGAGTATTCCATGGCAGTGAGCACTCTACATGCAAATTCAATACAGTTCCAAACCACCCAGAGTAGTTATGTACACAACCTTACCACAGAATGCATTGAATAGAAAGTAATGCATTCAACTCAATGGAGTGCACAGTTGAGTTTTGCTGATAACTACCATGTGCTAACATGATGTAAACATTGTTCGTACACTACTCAAATGATTTAGAGTTGTCTGCAACCAATTTTATCAGTGTGCTACCTATGGTCCAGAAGTTACTTTCAGTAACATTACCTTCTCTACACAGCGGAACTTTAGACCTTGCAGAATTAAACCAAGTCAATGGCTGTTCCACTGTAAATGGTACCAGGTAGGTTACTGAAATCAGCTTGCATTGGAGTATTCCATGGCACTGAGCACTCTACATGCAAAATCAATACAGTTGCAAACCAGCCAGAGTAGTTATGTACACCACCTTACCACAGAATGCATTGAATAGAAAGTAATGCATTCAACTCAATGGAGTGCACAGTTGAGTTTTGCTGATAACTACTATGTGCTAACATGACGTAAACATTGTTAGTATGCTAACCGTATGATTTAGAGTTGTCTGCAACCAATTTTATGAGTGTGCTACCTATGCTGCAGAAGTTACTTTCAGTATCATTACCTTCTCTACACAGCGTTACTTTAGACCTTGCAGAAATAAACCAAGTCAATGGCTGTTCCACTGTAAATGGTACCAGGTAGGTTACTGAAATCAGCTTGCATTGGAGTATTCCATGGCACTGAGCACTCTACATGCAAAATCACTACAGTTCCAAACCACCCAGAGTAGTTATGTACACAACCTTACCACAGAATGCATTGAATAGAAAGTAATGCATTCAACTCAATGTAGTGCACAGTTGAGTTTTGCTGATAACTACTATGTGCTAACATGATGTAAACATTGTTCGTACACTAACCATATGATTTAGAGTTGTCTGCAACCAATTTTATCAGTGTGCTACCTATGGTCCAGAAGTTACTTTCAGTAACATTACCTTCTCTACACAGTGGAACTTTAGCCTTTGCAGAAGTAAACCAAGTCAATGGCTGTTCCACTCTAAATGGTAACAGGTAGGTTACTGAATTCAGCTTGCATTGGAGTATTCCATGGCACTGAGCACTCTACATGCAAAATCAATACAGTTCCAAACCACCCAGAGTAGTTATGTACACAACCTTACCACAGAATGCATTGAATAGAAAGTAATGCATTCAACTCAATGGAGTGCACAGTTGAGTTTTGCTGATAACTACCATGTGCTAACATGATGTAAACATTGTTCGTACACTAATCAAACGATTTAGAGTTGTCTGCAACCAATTTTATCAGTGTGCTACCTATGCTCCAGAAGTTACTTTCAGTAACATTACCTTCTCTACACAGTGGAACTTTAGCCTTTGCAGAAGTAAACCAAGTCAATGGCTGTTCCACTGTAAATGGTACCAGGTAGGTTACTGAATTCAGCTTGCATTGGAGTATTCCATGGCACTGAGCACTCTACATGCAAAATCTATACAGTTCCAAACCACCCAGAGTAGTTCTGTGCACAACCTTACCACAGAATGCATTGAATAGAAAGTAATGCATTCAACTGAAAGGAGTGTACAGTTCAATTTTGCTGATAACTACTATGTGCTAACATGATGTAAACATTGTTAGTATGCTAAGCATATGAATTAGTGTTGTCTGCAACCAATTTTATCAGTGTGCTACCTATGCTCCAGAAGTTACTTTCAGTATCATTACCTTCTCTACACAGTGGAACTTTAGACCTTGCAGAAATAAACCAAGTCAATGGCTGTTCCACTGTAAATGGTACCAGGTAGGTTACTGAAATCAGCTTGCATTGGAGTATTCCATGGCACTGAGCACTCTACATGCAAAATCAATACAGTTGCAAACCAGCCAGAGTAGTTATGTACACCACCTTACCACAGAATGCATTGAATAGAAAGTAATGCATTCAACTCAATGGAGTGCACAGTTGAGTTTTGCTGATAACTACTATGTGCTAACATGACGTAAACATTGTTAGTATGCTAACCGTATGATTTAGAGTTGTCTGCAACCAATTTTATGAGTGTGCTACCTATGCTGCAGAAGTTACTTTCAGTATCATTACCTTCTCTACACAGCGTTACTTTAGACCTTGCAGAAATAAACCAAGTCAATGGCTGTTCCACTGTAAATGGTACCAGGTAGGTTACTGAAATCAGCTTGCATTGGAGTATTCCATGGCACTGAGCACTCTACATGCAAAATCACTACAGTTCCAAACCACCCAGAGTAGTTATGTACACAACCTTACCACAGAATGCATTGAATAGAAAGTAATGCATTCAACTCAATGTAGTGCACAGTTGAGTTTTGCTGATAACTACTATGTGCTAACATGATGTAAACATTGTTCGTACACTAACCATATGATTTAGAGTTGTCTGCAACCAATTTTATCAGTGTGCTACCTATGGTCCAGAAGTTACTTTCAGTAACATTACCTTCTCTACACAGTGGAACTTTAGCCTTTGCAGAAGTAAACCAAGTCAATGGCTGTTCCACTCTAAATGGTAACAGGTAGGTTACTGAATTCAGCTTGCATTGGAGTATTCCATGGCACTGAGCACTCTACATGCAAAATCAATACAGTTCCAAACCACCCAGAGTAGTTATGTACACAACCTTACCACAGAATGCATTGAATAGAAAGTAATGCATTCAACTCAATGGAGTGCACAGTTGAGTTTTGCTGATAACTACCATGTGCTAACATGATGTAAACATTGTTCGTACACTAATCAAACGATTTAGAGTTGTCTGCAACCAATTTTATCAGTGTGCTACCTATGCTCCAGAAGTTACTTTCAGTAACATTACCTTCTCTACACAGTGGAACTTTAGCCTTTGCAGAAGTAAACCAAGTCAATGGCTGTTCCACTGTAAATGGTACCAGGTAGGTTACTGAATTCAGCTTGCATTGGAGTATTCCATGGCACTGAGCACTCTACATGCAAAATCTATACAGTTCCAAACCACCCAGAGTAGTTCTGTGCACAACCTTACCACAGAATGCATTGAATAGAAAGTAATGCATTCAACTGAAGGGAGTGTACAGTTCAATTTTGCTGATAACTACTATGTGCTAACATGATGTAAACATTGTTAGTATGCTAAGCATATGAATTAGTGTTGTCTGCAACCAATTTTATCAGTGTGCTACCTATGCTCCAGAAGTTACTTTCAGTATCATTACCTTCTCTACACAGTGGAACTTTAGCCTTTGCAGAAGTAAACCAAGTCAATGGCTGTTCCACTGTAAATGGTACCAGGTAGGTTACTGAATTCAGCTTGCATTGGAGTATTCCATGGCACTGAGCACTCTACATGCAAAATCTATACAGTTCCAAACCACCCAGAGTAGTTCTGTGCACAACCTTACCACAGAATGCATTGAATAGAAAGTAATGCATTCAACTGAAAGGAGTGTACAGTTCAATTTTGCTGATAACTACTATGTGCTAACATGATGTAAACATTGTTAGTATGCTAAGCATATGAATTAGTGTTGTCTGCAACCAATTTTATCAGTGTGCTACCTATGCTCCAGAAGTTACTTTCAGTATCATTACCTTCTCTACACAGTGGAACTTTAGACCTTGCAGAAATAAACCAAGTCAATGGCTGTTCCACTGTAAATGGTACCAGGTAGGTTACTGAAATCAGCTTGCATTGGAGTATTCCATGGCACTGAGTACTCTACATACAAAATCAATACAGTTCCAAACCACCCAGAGTAGTTATGTACACAACCTTACCACAGAATGCATTGAATAGAAAGTAATGCATTCAACTCAATGGAGTGCACAGTTGAGTTTTGCTGATAACTACCATGTGCTAACATGATGTAAACATTGTTCGTACACTAACCATATGATTTAGAGTTGTCTGCAACCAATTTTATCAGTGTGCTACCTATGCTCCAGAAGTTACTTTCAGTAACATTACCTTCTCTACACAGTGGAACTTTAGCCTTTGCAGAAGTAAACCAAGTCAATGGCTGTTCCACTCTAAATTGTAACAGGTAGGTTACTGAATTCAGCTTGCATTGGAGTATTCCATGCCACTGAGCACTCTACATGCAAAATCTATACAGTTCCAAACCACCCAGAGTAGTTATGTGCACAACCTTACCACAGAATGCATTGAATAGAAAGTAATGCATTCAACTCAATGGAGTGCACAGTTCAATTTTGCTGATAACTACTATGTGCTAACATGATGTAAACAATGTTAGCACACTAACCATATGATTTAGAGTTGTCTGCAACCAATTTTATGAGTGTGCTACCTATGCTGCAGAAGTTACTTTCAGTATCATTACCTTCTCTACACAGCGGAACTTTAGACCTTGCAGAATTAAACCAAGTCAATGGCTGTTCCACTGTAAATGGTACCAGGTAGGTTACTGAAATCAGCTTGCATTGGAGTATGCCATGGCACTGTGCACTCTACATGCAAAATCAATACAGTTCCAAACCAGCCAGAGTAGTTATGTACACCACCTTACCACAGAATGCATTGAATAGAAAGTAATGCATTCAACTCAATGGAGTGCACAGTTGAGTTTTGCTGATAACTACTATGTGCTAACATGATGTAAACATTGTTAGTATGCTAACCGTATGATTTAGAGTTGTCTGCAACCAATTTTATGAGTGTGCTACCTATGCTGCAGAAGTTACTTTCAGTATCATTACCTTCTCTACACAGCGGAACTTTAGACCTTGCAGAAATAAACCAAGTCAATGGCTGTTCCACTGTAAATGGTACCAGGTAGGTTACTGAAATCAGCTTGCATTGGAGTATTCCATGGCACTGAGCACTCTACATGCAAAATCAATACAGTTCCAAACCACCCAGAGTAGTTATGTACACAACCTTACCACAGAAAGCATTGAATACAAAGTAATGCATTCAACTCAATGGAGTGCACAGTTGAGTTTTGCTGATAACTACTATGTGCTAACATGATGTAAACATTGTTCGTACACTAACCATATGATTTAGAGTTGTCTGCAACCAATTTTATCAGTGTGCTACCTATGGTCCAGAAGTTACTTTCAGTAACATTACCTTCTCTACACAGTGGAACTTTAGCCTTTGCAGAAGTAAACCAAGTCAATGGCTGTTCCACTCTAAATGGTAACAGGTAGGTTACTGAATTCAGCTTGCATTGGAGTATTCCATGGCAGTGAGCACTCTACATGCAAATTCAATACAGTTCCAAACCACCCAGAGTAGTTATGTACACAACCTTACCACAGAATGCATTGAATAGAAAGTAATGCATTCAACTCAATGGAGTGCACAGTTGAGTTTTGCTGATAACTACCATGTGCTAACATGATGTAAACATTGTTCGTACACTACTCAAATGATTTAGAGTTGTCTGCAACCAATTTTATCAGTGTGCTACCTATGGTCCAGAAGTTACTTTCAGTAACATTACCTTCTCTACACAGCGGAACTTTAGACCTTGCAGAATTAAACCAAGTCAATGGCTGTTCCACTGTAAATGGTACCAGGTAGGTTACTGAAATCAGCTTGCATTGGAGTATTCCATGGCACTGAGCACTCTACATGCAAAATCAATACAGTTGCAAACCAGCCAGAGTAGTTATGTACACCACCTTACCACAGAATGCATTGAATAGAAAGTAATGCATTCAACTCAATGGAGTGCACAGTTGAGTTTTGCTGATAACTACTATGTGCTAACATGACGTAAACATTGTTAGTATGCTAACCGTATGATTTAGAGTTGTCTGCAACCAATTTTATGAGTGTGCTACCTATGCTGCAGAAGTTACTTTCAGTATCATTACCTTCTCTACACAGCGTTACTTTAGACCTTGCAGAAATAAACCAAGTCAATGGCTGTTCCACTGTAAATGGTACCAGGTAGGTTACTGAAATCAGCTTGCATTGGAGTATTCCATGGCACTGAGCACTCTACATGCAAAATCACTACAGTTCCAAACCACCCAGAGTAGTTATGTACACAACCTTACCACAGAATGCATTGAATAGAAAGTAATGCATTCAACTCAATGTAGTGCACAGTTGAGTTTTGCTGATAACTACTATGTGCTAACATGATGTAAACATTGTTCGTACACTAACCATATGATTTAGAGTTGTCTGCAACCAATTTTATCAGTGTGCTACCTATGGTCCAGAAGTTACTTTCAGTAACATTACCTTCTCTACACAGTGGAACTTTAGCCTTTGCAGAAGTAAACCAAGTCAATGGCTGTTCCACTCTAAATGGTAACAGGTAGGTTACTGAATTCAGCTTGCATTGGAGTATTCCATGGCACTGAGCACTCTACATGCAAAATCAATACAGTTCCAAACCACCCAGAGTAGTTATGTACACAACCTTACCACAGAATGCATTGAATAGAAAGTAATGCATTCAACTCAATGGAGTGCACAGTTGAGTTTTGCTGATAACTACCATGTGCTAACATGATGTAAACATTGTTCGTACACTAATCAAACGATTTAGAGTTGTCTGCAACCAATTTTATCAGTGTGCTACCTATGCTCCAGAAGTTACTTTCAGTAACATTACCTTCTCTACACAGTGGAACTTTAGCCTTTGCAGAAGTAAACCAAGTCAATGGCTGTTCCACTGTAAATGGTACCAGGTAGGTTACTGAATTCAGCTTGCATTGGAGTATTCCATGGCACTGAGCACTCTACATGCAAAATCTATACAGTTCCAAACCACCCAGAGTAGTTCTGTGCACAACCTTACCACAGAATGCATTGAATAGAAAGTAATGCATTCAACTGAAAGGAGTGTACAGTTCAATTTTGCTGATAACTACTATGTGCTAACATGATGTAAACATTGTTAGTATGCTAAGCATATGAATTAGTGTTGTCTGCAACCAATTTTATCAGTGTGCTACCTATGCTCCAGAAGTTACTTTCAGTATCATTACCTTCTCTACACAGTGGAACTTTAGACCTTGCAGAAATAAACCAAGTCAATGGCTGTTCCACTGTAAATGGTACCAGGTAGGTTACTGAAATCAGCTTGCATTGGAGTATTCCATGGCACTGAGCACTCTACATGCAAAATCAATACAGTTGCAAACCAGCCAGAGTAGTTATGTACACCACCTTACCACAGAATGCATTGAATAGAAAGTAATGCATTCAACTCAATGGAGTGCACAGTTGAGTTTTGCTGATAACTACTATGTGCTAACATGACGTAAACATTGTTAGTATGCTAACCGTATGATTTAGAGTTGTCTGCAACCAATTTTATGAGTGTGCTACCTATGCTGCAGAAGTTACTTTCAGTATCATTACCTTCTCTACACAGCGTTACTTTAGACCTTGCAGAAATAAACCAAGTCAATGGCTGTTCCACTGTAAATGGTACCAGGTAGGTTACTGAAATCAGCTTGCATTGGAGTATTCCATGGCACTGAGCACTCTACATGCAAAATCACTACAGTTCCAAACCACCCAGAGTAGTTATGTACACAACCTTACCACAGAATGCATTGAATAGAAAGTAATGCATTCAACTCAATGTAGTGCACAGTTGAGTTTTGCTGATAACTACTATGTGCTAACATGATGTAAACATTGTTCGTACACTAACCATATGATTTAGAGTTGTCTGCAACCAATTTTATCAGTGTGCTACCTATGGTCCAGAAGTTACTTTCAGTAACATTACCTTCTCTACACAGTGGAACTTTAGCCTTTGCAGAAGTAAACCAAGTCAATGGCTGTTCCACTCTAAATGGTAACAGGTAGGTTACTGAATTCAGCTTGCATTGGAGTATTCCATGGCACTGAGCACTCTACATGCAAAATCAATACAGTTCCAAACCACCCAGAGTAGTTATGTACACAACCTTACCACAGAATGCATTGAATAGAAAGTAATGCATTCAACTCAATGGAGTGCACAGTTGAGTTTTGCTGATAACTACCATGTGCTAACATGATGTAAACATTGTTCGTACACTAATCAAACGATTTAGAGTTGTCTGCAACCAATTTTATCAGTGTGCTACCTATGCTCCAGAAGTTACTTTCAGTAACATTACCTTCTCTACACAGTGGAACTTTAGCCTTTGCAGAAGTAAACCAAGTCAATGGCTGTTCCACTGTAAATGGTACCAGGTAGGTTACTGAATTCAGCTTGCATTGGAGTATTCCATGGCACTGAGCACTCTACATGCAAAATCTATACAGTTCCAAACCACCCAGAGTAGTTCTGTGCACAACCTTACCACAGAATGCATTGAATAGAAAGTAATGCATTCAACTGAAGGGAGTGTACAGTTCAATTTTGCTGATAACTACTATGTGCTAACATGATGTAAACATTGTTAGTATGCTAAGCATATGAATTAGTGTTGTCTGCAACCAATTTTATCAGTGTGCTACCTATGCTCCAGAAGTTACTTTCAGTATCATTACCTTCTCTACACAGTGGAACTTTAGACCTTGCAGAAATAAACCAAGTCAATGGCTGTTCCACTGTAAATGGTACCAGGTAGGTTACTGAAATCAGCTTGCATTGGAGTATTCCATGGCACTGAGCACTCTACATACAAAATCAATACAGTTCCAAACCACCCAGAGTAGTTATGTACACAACCTTACCACAGAATGCATTGAATAGAAAGTAATGCATTCAACTCAATGGAGTGCACAGTTGAGTTTTGCTGATAACTACCATGTGCTAACATGATGTAAACATTGTTCGTACACTAACCATATGATTTAGAGTTGTCTGCAACCAATTTTATCAGTGTGCTACCTATGCTGCAGAAGTTACTTTCAGTATCATTACCTTCTCTACACAGCGGAACTTTAGACCTTGCAGAAATAAACCAAGTCAATGGCTGTTCCACTGTAAATGGTACCAGGTAGGTTACTGAAATCAGCTTGCATTGGAGTATTCCATGGCACTGAGCACTCTACATGCAAAATCAATACAGTTCCAAACCACCCAGAGTAGTTATGTACACAACCTTACCACAGAAAGCATTGAATACAAAGTAATGCATTCAACTCAATGGAGTGCACAGTTGAGTTTTGCTGATAACTACTATGTGCTAACATGATGTAAACATTGTTCGTACACTAACCATATGATTTAGAGTTGTCTGCAACCAATTTTATCAGTGTGCTACCTATGGTCCAGAAGTTACTTTCAGTAACATTACCTTCTCTACACAGTGGAACTTTAGCCTTTGCAGAAGTAAACCAAGTCAATGGCTGTTCCACTCTAAATGGTAACAGGTAGGTTACTGAATTCAGCTTGCATTGGAGTATTCCATGGCAGTGAGCACTCTACATGCAAATTCAATACAGTTCCAAACCACCCAGAGTAGTTATGTACACAACCTTACCACAGAATGCATTGAATAGAAAGTAATGCATTCAACTCAATGGAGTGCACAGTTGAGTTTTGCTGATAACTACCATGTGCTAACATGATGTAAACATTGTTCGTACACTACTCAAATGATTTAGAGTTGTCTGCAACCAATTTTATCAGTGTGCTACCTATGGTCCAGAAGTTACTTTCAGTAACATTACCTTCTCTACACAGTGGAACTTTAGCCTTTGCAGAAGTAAACCAAGTCAATGGCTGTTCCACTCTAAATTGTAACAGGTAGGTTACTGAATTCAGCTTGCATTGGAGTATTCCATGGCACTGAGCACTCTATATGCAAAATCTATACAGTTCCAAACCACCCAGAGTAGTTATGTGCACAACCTCACCACAGAATGCATTGAATAGAAAGTAATGCATTCAACTGAAAGGAGTGTAGAGTTCAATTTTGCTGATAACTACTATGTGCTAACATGATGTAAACATTGTTAGTATGCTAAGCATATGAATTAGTGTTGTCTGCAACCAATTTTATCGGTGTGCTACCTATGCTCCAGAAGTTACTTTCAGTAACATTACCTTCTCTACACAGTGGAACTTTAGCCTTTGCAGAAGTAAACCAAGTCCACTCTAAATTGTTCCACTCTAAATTGTTCCACTCTAAATTGTAACAGGTAGGTTACTGAATTCAGCTTGCATTGGAGTATTCCATGCCACTGAGCACTCTACATGCAAAATCTATACAGTTCCAAACCACCCAGAGTAGTTATGTGCACAACCTTACCACAGAATGCATTGAATAGAAAGTAATGCATTCAACTCAATGGAGTGTACAGTTCAATTTTGCTGATAACTACTATGTGCTAACATGATGTAAACAATGTTAGCACACTAACCATATGATTTAGAGTTGTCTGCAACCAATTTTATGAGTGTGCTACCTATGCTGCAGAAGTTACTTTCAGTATCATTACCTTCTCTACACAGCGGAACTTTAGACCTTGCAGAAATAAACCAAGTCAATGGCTGTTCCACTGTAAATGGTACCAGGTAGGTTACTGAAATCAGCTTGCATTGGAGTATTCCATGGCACTGAGCACTCTCCATGCAAAATCACTACAGTTCCAAACCACCCAGAGTAGTTATGTACACAACCTTACCACAGAATGCATTGAATAGAAAGTAATGCATTCAACTCAATGGAGTGCACAGTTGAGTTTTGCTGATAACTACTATGTGCTAACATGATGTAAACATTGTTAGTATGCTAACCGTATGATTTAGAGTTGTCTGCAACCAATTTTATCAGTGTGCTACCTATGGTCCAGAAGTTACTTTCAGTAACATTACCTTCTCTACACAGTGGAACTTTAGCCTTTGCAGAAGTAAACCAAGTCAATGGCTGTTCCACTCTAAATGGTAACAGGTAGGTTACTGAATTCAGCTTGCATTGGAGTATTCCATGGCACTGAGCACTCTACATGCAAAATCAATACAGTTCCAAACCACCCAGAGTAGTTATGTACACAACCTTACCACAGAATGCATTGAATAGAAAGTAATGCATTCAACTCAATGGAGTGCACAGTTGAGTTTTGCTGATAACTACCATGTGCTAACATGATGTAAACATTGTTCGTACACTAATCAAACGATTTAGAGTTGTCTGCAACCAATTTTATCAGTGTGCGACCTATGCTCCAGAAGTTACTTTCAGTAACATTACCTTCTCTACACAGTGGAACTTTAGCCTTTGCAGAAGTAAACCAAGTCAATGGCTGTTCCACTGTAAATGGTACCAGGTAGGTTACTGAATTCAGCTTGCATTGGAGTATTCTATGGCACTGAGCACTCTACATGCAAAATCTATACAGTTCCAAACCACCCAGAGTAGTTCTGTGCACAACCTTACCACAGAATGCATTGAATAGAAAGTAATGCATTCAACTCAAAGGAGTGTACAGTTCAATTTTGCTGATAACTACTATGTGCTAACATGATGTAAACATTGTTAGTATGCTAAGCATATGAATTAGTGTTGTCTGCAACCAATTTTATCAGTGTGCTACCTATGCTCCAGAAGTTACTTTCAGTAACTTTACCTTCTCTACACAGTGGAACTTTAGCTTTTGCAGAAGTAAACCAAGTCAATGGCTGTTCCACTCTAAATTGTAACAGGTAGGTTACTGAATTCAGCTTGCATTGGAGTATTCCATGCCACTGAGCACTCTACATGCAAAATCTATACAGTTCCAAACCACCCAGAGTAGTTATGTGCACAACCTTACCACAGAATGCATTGAATAGAAAGTAATGCATTCAACTCAATGGAGTGTACAGTTCAATTTTGCTGATAACTACTATGTGCTAACATGATGTAAACAATGTTAGCACACTAACCATATGATTTAGAGTTGTCTGCAACCAATTTTATGAGTGTGCTACCTATGCTGCAGAAGTTACTTTCAGTATCATTACCTTCTCTACACAGCGGAACTTTAGACCTTGCAGAAATAAACCAAGTCAATGGCTGTTCCACTGTAAATGGTACCAGGTAGGTTACTGAATTCAGCTTGCATTGGAGTATTCCATGGCACTGAGCACTCTACATGCAAAATCAATACAGTTCCAAACCACCCAGAGTAGTTATATACACAACCTTACCACAGAATGCATTGAATAGAAAGTAATGCATTCAACTCAATGGAGTGCAGAGTTGAGTTTTGCTGATAACTACTATGTGCTAACATGATGTAAACAATGTTAGCACACTAACCATATGATTTAGAGTTGTCTGCAACCAATTTTATGAGTGTGCTACCTATGCTACAGAAGTTACTTTCAGTATCATTACCTTCTCTACACAGTGGAACTTTAGCCTTTGCAGAAGTAAACCAAGTCAATGGCTGTTCCACTCTAAATTGTAACAGGTTGGTTACAGAATTCAGCTTGCGTTGGAGTATTCCATGGCACTGAGCACTCTACATGAAAAATCTATACAGTTCCAAACCACCCAGAGTAGTTATGTGCACAACCTTACCACAGAATGCATTGAATAGAAAGTAATGCTTTCAACTCAATGGAGTGCACAGTTCAATTTTGCTGATAACTACTATGTGCTAACATGATGTAAACATTGTTAGTACACTAATCAAATGATTTAGAGTTGTCTGCAACCAATTTTATCAGTGTGCTACCTATGCTCCAGAAGTTACTTTCAGTAACATTTCCTTCTCTACACAGTGGAACTTTAGCCTTTGCAGAAGTAAACCAAGTCAATGGCTGTTCCACTGTAAATGGTACCAGGTAGGTTACTGAATTCAGCTTGCATTGGAGTATTCCATGGCACTGAGCACTCTACATGGAAAATCTATACAGTTCCAAACCACCCAGAGTAGTTATGTGCCCAACCTTACCACAGAATGCATTGAATAGAAAGTAATGCATTCAACTCAAAGGAGTGTACAGTTCAATTTTGCTGATAACTACTATGTGCTAACATGATGTAAACATTGTTAGTATGCTAACCGTATGATTTAGAGTTGTCTGCAACCAATTTTATGAGTGTGCTACCTATGGTCCAGAAGTTACTTTCAGTAACATTACCTTCTCTACACAGTGGAACTTTAGCCTTTGCAGAAGTAAACCAAGTCAATGGCTGTTCCACTGTAAATGGTACCAGGTCGGTTACTGAAATCAGCTTGCATTGGAGTGTTCCGTGGCACTGAGCACTCTACATGCAAAATCTATACAGTTCCGAAACACCCAGAGTAGTTATGTGCACAACCTTACCACAGAATGCATTGAATAGAAAGTAATGCATTCAACTCAAAGGAGTGTACAGTTCAATTTTGCTGATAACTACTATGTGCTAACATGATGTAAACAATGTTAGCACACTAACCATATGATTTAGAATTGTCTGCAACCAATTTTATCAGTGTGCTACCTATGCTCCAGAAGTTACTTTCAGTAACATTACCTTCTCTACACAGTGGAACTTTAGCCTTTGCAGAAGTAAACCAAGTCAATGGCTGTTCCACTCTAAATTGTAACAGGTAGGTTACTGAATTCAGCTTGCATTGGAGTATTCCATGGCACCGAGCACTCTACATGCAAAATCTATACAGCTCCAAACCACCCAGAGTAGTTCTGTGCACAACCTTACCACAGAATGCATTGAATAGAAAGTAATGCATTCAACTCAATGGAGTGCACAGTTCGATTTTGCTGATAACTACTATGTGCTAACATGATGTAAACATTGTTAGTACACTAATCATATGATTTAGAGTTGTCTGCAACCAATTTTATCAGTGTGCTACCTATGCTCCAGAAGTTACTTTCAGTAACATTACCTTCTCTACACAGTGGAACTTTAGCCTTTGCAGAAGTAAACCAAGTCAATGGCTGTTTCAATCGAAATTGTAACAGGTAGGTTACTGAAATCAGCTTGCATTGGAGTATTCCATGCCACTGAGCACTCTACATGCAAATTCTATACAGTTCCAAAACAACCGGAGAAGTTATGTACACAACCTTACCACAGAATGCATTGAATAGAAAGTAATGCTTTCAACTCAATGGAGTGCACAGTTCAATTTTGCTGATAACTACTATGTGCTAACATGATGTAAACATTGTTAGTACACTAATCAAATGATTTAGAGTTGTCTGCAACCAATTTTTTCAGTGTGCTACCTATGCTCCAGAAGTTACTTACAGTAACATTACCTTCTCTACACAGTGGAACTTTAGCCTTTGCAGAAGTAAACCAAGTCAATGGCTGTTCCACTCTAAATTGTAACAGGTAGGTTACTGAATTCAGCTTGCATTGGAGTATTCCATGGCACTGAGCAATCTACATGCAAAATCTATACAGTTCCAAACCACCCAGAGTAGTTAAGTGCACAACCTTACCACAGAATGCATTGAATAGAAAGTAATGCATTCAACTCAAAGGAGTGTACAGTTCAATTTTGCTGATAACTACTATGTGCTGACATGATGTAAACATTGTTAGTATGCTAACCATATGATTTAGTGTTGTCTGCAACCAATTTTATCAGTGTGCTACCTATGCTCCAGAAGTTACTTTCAGTAACATTACCTTCTCTACACAGTGGAACTTTAGCCTTTGCAGAAGTAAACCAAGTCAATGGCTGTTCCACTCTAAATTGTAACAGGTAGCTTACTGAATTCAGCTGGCATTGGAGTATTCCATGGCACTGAGCACTCTACATGCAAAATCTATACAGTTCCAAACCACCCAGAGTAGTTATGTGCACAACCTTACCAGAGAATGCATTGAATAGAAAGTAATGCATTCAACTCAAAGGAGTGTACAGTTCAATTTTGCTGATAACTACTATGTGCTAACATGATGTAAACATTGTTAGTACACTAAACATATGATTTAGAGTTGTCTGCAACCAATTTTATCAGTGTGCTACCTATGCTCCAGAAGTTACTTTCAGGAACATTACCTTCTCTACACAATGGAACTTTAGCCTTTGCAGAAGTAAATCAAGTCAATGGCTGTTCCACTGTAAATGGTACCAGGTAGGTTACTGAAATCTGCTTGCATTGGAGTATTCCATGGCACTGAGCACTCTACATGCAAAGTCTATACAGTTCCAAACCACCCAGAGTAGTTATCTACAAAACCTTACCAGAGAATGCATTGAATAGAAAGTAATGCATTCAACTCAATGGAGTGTACAGTTCAATTTTGCTGATAACTACTATGTGCTAACATGATGTAAACATTGTTGGTACACTAACCATATGATTTAGAGTTGTCTGCAACCAATTTTATCAGTGTGCTACCTATGCTCCAGAAGTTACTTTCAGTGACATTACCTTCTCTACACAGCGGAACTTTAGCCTTTGCAGAAGTAAATCAAGTCAATGGCTGTTCCACTGTAAATGGTAACAGGTAGGTTACTGCAATCTGCTTGCATTGGAGTATTCCGTGTCACTGAGCACTCTACATGCAAAATCTATACAGTTCCAAACCACCCAGAGTAGATATCTACAAAACCTTACCGGAGAATGCATTGAATAGAAAGTAATGCATTCAACTCAATGGAGTGTACAGTTCAATTTTGCTGATAACTACTATGTGCTAACATGATGTAAACAATGTTAGCGCACTAACCATATGATTTAGAGTTGTCTGCAACCAATTTTATGTGCTACCTATGCTGCAGAAGTTACTTTCAGTATCATTACCTTCTCTACACAGCGGAACTTTAGACCTTGCAGAATTAAACCAAGTCAATGGCTGTTCCACTGTAAATGGTACCAGGTAGGTTACTGAAATCAGCTTGCATTGGAGTATTCCATGGCACTGAGCACTCTACATGCAAAATCAATACAGTTGCAAACCAGCCAGAGTAGTTATGTACACCACCTTACCACAGAATGCATTGAATAGAAAGTAATGCATTCAACTCAATGGAGTGCACAGTTGAGTTTTGCTGATAACTACTATGTGCTAACATGACGTAAACATTGTTAGTATGCTAACCGTATGATTTAGAGTTGTCTGCAACCAATTTTATGAGTGTGCTACCTATGCTGCAGAAGTTACTTTCAGTATCATTACCTTCTCTACACAGCGTTACTTTAGACCTTGCAGAAATAAACCAAGTCAATGGCTGTTCCACTGTAAATGGTACCAGGTAGGTTACTGAAATCAGCTTGCATTGGAGTATTCCATGGCACTGAGCACTCTACATGCAAAATCACTACAGTTCCAAACCACCCAGAGTAGTTATGTACACAACCTTACCACAGAATGCATTGAATAGAAAGTAATGCATTCAACTCAATGGAGTGCACAGTTGAGTTTTGCTGATAACTACTATGTGCTAACATGATGTAAACATTGTTCGTACACTAACCATATGATTTAGAGTTGTCTGCAAACAATTTTATCAGTGTGCAACCTATGGTCCAGAAGTTACTTTCAGTAACATTACCTTCTCTACACAGTGGAACTTTAGCCTTTGCAGAAGTAAACCAAGTCAATGGCTGTTCCACTCCAAATGGTAACAGGTAGGTTACTGAATTCAGCTTGCATTGGAGTATTCCATGGCACTGAGCACTCTACATGCAAAATCAATACAGTTCCAAACCACCCAGAGTAGTTATGTACACAACCTTACCACAGAATGCATTGAATAGAAAGTAATGCATTCAACTCAATGGAGTGCACAGTTGAGTTTTGCTGATAACTACCATGTGCTAACATGATGTAAACATTGTTCGTACACTAATCAAACGATTTAGAGTTGTCTGCAACCAATTTTATCAGTGTGCTACCTGTGCTCCAGAAGTTACTTTCAGTAACATTACCTTCTCTACACAGTGGAACTTTAGACCTTGCAGAAATAAACCAAGTAAATGGCTGTTCCACTGTAAATGGTACCAGGTAGGTTACTGAAATCAGCTTGCATTGGAGTATTCCATGGCACTCAACACTCTACATACAAAATCAATACAGTTCCAAACCACCCAGAGTAGTTATGTACACAACCTTACCACAGAATGCATTGAATAGAAAGTAATGCATTCAACTCAATGGAGTGCACAGTTGAGTTTTGCTGATAACTACCATGTGCTAACATGATGTAAACATTGTTAGTACACTAATCATATGATTTAGAGTTGTCTGCAACCAATTTTATCAGTGTGCTACCTATGCTCCAGAAGTTACTTTCAGTAACATTACCTTCTCTACACAGTGGAACTTTAGCCTTTGCAGAAGTAAACCAAGTCAATGGCTGTTTCAATCGAAATTGTAACAGGTAGGTTACTGAAATCAGCTTGCATTGGAGTATTCCATGCCACTGAGCACTCTACATGCAAAATCTATACAGTTCCAAACTATCCAGAGTAGTTATGTGCACAACCTTACCACAGAATGCATTGAATACAAAGTAATGCATTCAACTCAAAGGAGTGTACAGTTCAATTTTGCTGATAACTACTATGTGCTAACATGATGTAAACATTGTTAGTATGCTAACCATATGATTTAGAGTTGTCTACAACCAATTTTATCAGTGTCCTACCTATGGTCCAGAAGTTGCTTTCAGTAACATTACCTTCTCTACTCAGTGGAACTTTAGCCTTTGCAGAAGTAAACCAAGTCAATGGCTGTTCCACTCTAAATTGTAACAGGTAGGTTACTGAATTCAGCTTGCATTGGAGTATTCCATGGCACTGAGCACTCTACATGCAAAATCTATACAGTTCCAAAACACCCTGAGTAGTTATGTACACAACCTTACCACAGAATGCATTGAATAGAAAGTAATGCATTCAACTCAATGGAGTGCACAGTTCAATTTTGCTGATAACTACTATGTGCTAACATGATGTAAACATTGTTAGTATGCTAACCGTATGATTTAGAGTTGTCTGCAACCAATTTTATGAGTGTGCTACCTATGGTCCAGAAGTTACTTTCAGTAACATTACCTTCTCTACACAGTGGAAATTTTAGCCTTTGCAGAAGTAAACCAAGTCAATGGCTGTTCCACTCTAAATTGTAACAGGTAGGTTACTGAATTCAGCTTGCATTGGAGTATTCCATGGCACTGAGCAATCTACATGCAAAATCTATACAGTTCCAAACCACCCAGAGTAGTTAAGTGCACAACCTTACCACAGAATGCATTGAATAGAAAGTAATGCATTCAACTCAAAGGAGTGTACAGTTCAATTTTGCTGATAACTACTATGTGCTGACATGATGTAAACATTGTTAGTATGCTAACCATATGATTTAGAGTTGTCTGCAACCAATTTTATCAGTGTGCTACCTATGCTCCAGAAGTTACTTTCAGTAACATTACCTTCTCTACACAGTGGAACTTTAGCCTTTGCAGAAGTAAACCAAGTCAATGGCTGTTCCACTCTAAATTGTAACAGGTAGCTTACTGAATTCAGCTGGCATTGGAGTATTCCATGGCACTG
The DNA here is from genome assembly GCF_030144855.1 of Hypanus sabinus. NCBI lineage: Eukaryota > Metazoa > Chordata > Chondrichthyes > Myliobatiformes > Dasyatidae > Hypanus > Hypanus sabinus. The sequence continues at coordinate 68,960,037 of NC_082718.1, read as the reverse complement.
AGCACTCTACATGCAAAATCTATACAGTTCCAAACCAAGCAGAGTAGTTATGTGCACAACCTTACCAGAGAATGCATTGAATAGAAAGTAATGCATTCAACTCAAAGGAGTGTACAGTTCAATTTTGCTGATAACTACTATGTGCTAACATGATGTAAACATTGTTAGTACACTAAACATATGATTTAGAGTTGTCTGCAACCAATTTTATCAGTGTGCTACCTATGCTCCAGAAGTTACTTTCAGGAACATTACCTTCTCTACACAGTGGAACTTTAGCCTTTGCAGAAGTAAACCAAGTCAATGGCTGTTTCAATCGAAATTGTAACAGGTAGGTTACTGAACTCAGCTTGCATTGGAGTATTCCATGACACTGAGCACTCTACATGCAAAATCTATACAGTTCCAAACCACCCAGAGTAGTTATGTGCACAACCTTACCACAGAATGCATTGAATAGAAAGTAATGCATTCATCTCAATGGAGTGTACAGTTCAATTTTGCTGATAACTACTATGTGCTAACATGATGTAAACATTGTTGGTACACTAACCATATGATTTAGAGTTGTCTGCAACCAATTTTATCAGTGTGCTACCTATGCTCCAGAAGTTACTTTCAGTGACATTACCTTCTCTACACAGCGGAACTTTAGCCTTTGCAGAAGTAAATCAAGTCAATGGCTGTTCCACTGTAAATGGTAACAGGTAGGTTACTGCAATCTGCTTGCATTGGAGTATTCCGTGTCACTGAGCACTCTACATGCAAAATCTATACAGTTCCAAACCACCCAGAGTAGATATCTACAAAACCTTACCAGAGAATGCATTGAATAGAAAGTAATGCATTCAACTCAATGGAGTGTACAGTTCAATTTTGCTGATAACTACTATGTGCTAACATGATGTAAACAATGTTAGCGCACTAACCATATGATTTAGAGTTGTCTGCAACCAATTTTATGTGCTACCTATGCTGCAGAAGTTACTTTCAGTATCATTACCTTCTCTACACAGCGGAACTTTAGACCTTGCAGAATTAAACCAAGTCAATGGCTGTTCCACTGTAAATGGTACCAGGTAGGTTACTGAAATCAGCTTGCATTGGAGTATTCCATGGCACTGAGCACTCTACATGCAAAATCAATTCAGTTGCAAACCAGCCAGAGTAGTTATGTACACCACCTTACCACAGAATGCATTGAATAGAAAGTAATGCATTCAACTCAATGGAGTGCACAGTTGAGTTTTGCTGATAACTACTATGTGCTAACATGACGTAAACATTGTTAGTATGCTAACCGTATGATTTAGAGTTGTCTGCAACCAATTTTATGAGTGTGCTACCTATGCTGCAGAAGTTACTTTCAGTATCATTACCTTCTCTACACAGCGTTACTTTAGACCTTGCAGAAATAAACCAAGTCAATGGCTGTTCCACTGTAAATGGTACCAGGTAGGTTACTGAAATCAGCTTGCATTGGAGTATTCCATGGCACTGAGCACTCTACATGCAAAATCACTACAGTTCCAAACCACCCAGAGTAGTTATGTACACAACCTTACCACAGAATGCATTGAATAGAAAGTAATGCATTCAACTCAATGGAGTGCACAGTTGAGTTTTGCTGATAACTACTATGTGCTAACATGATGTAAACATTGTTCGTACACTAACCATATGATTTAGAGTTGTCTGCAACCAATTTTATCAGTGTGCTACCTATGGTCCAGAAGTTACTTTCAGTAACATTACCTTCTCTACACAGTGGAACTTTAGCCTTTGCAGAAGTAAACCAAGTCAATGGCTGTTCCACTCTAAATGGTAACAGGTAGGTTACTGAATTCAGCTTGCATTGGAGTATTCCATGGCACTGAGCACTCTACATGCAAAATCAATACAGTTCCAAACCACCCAGAGTAGTTATGTACACAACCTTACCACAGAATGCATTGAATAGAAAGTAATGCATTCAACTCAATGGAGTGCACAGTTGAGTTTTGCTGATAACTACCATGTGCTAACATGATGTAAACATTGTTCGTACACTAATCAAACGATTTAGAGTTGTCTGCAACCAATTTTATCAGTGTGCCACCTATGCTCCAGAAGTTACTTTCAGTAACATTACCTTCTCTACACAGTGGAACTTTAGACCTTGCAGAAATAAACCAAGTCAATGGCTGTTCCACTGTAAATGGTACCAGGTAGGTTACTGAAATCAGCTTGCATTGGAGTATTCCATGGCACTGAGCACTCTACATACAAAATCAATACAGTTCCAAACCACCCAGAGTAGTTATGTACACAACCTTACCACAGAATGCATTGAATAGAAAGTAATGCATTCAACTCAATGGAGTGCACAGTTGAGTTTTGCTGATAACTACCATGTGCTAACATGATGTAAACATTGTTCGTACACTAACCATATGATTTAGAGTTGTCTGCAACCAATTTTATCAGTGTGCTACCTATGCTCCAGAAGTTACTTTCAGTAACATTACCTTCTCTACACAGTGGAACTTTAGCGTTTGCAGAAGTAAACCAAGTCAATGGCTGTTCCACTCTAAATTGTAACAGGTAGGTTACTGAATTCAGCTTGCATTGGAGTATTCCATGCCACTGAGCACTCTACATGCAAAATCTATACAGTTCCAAACCACCCAGAGTAGTTATGTGCACAACCTTACCACAGAATGCATTGAATAGAAAGTAATGCATTCAACTCAATGGAGTGTACAGTTCAATTTTGCTGATAACTACAATGTGCTAACATGATGTAAACAATGTTAGCACACTAACCATATGATTTAGAGTTGTCTGCAACCAATTTTATGAGTGTGCTACCTATGCTGCAGAAGTTACTTTCAGTATCATTACCTTCTCTACACAGCGGAACTTTAGACCTTGCAGAATTAAACCAAGTCAATGGCTGTTCCACTGTAAATGGTACCAGGTAGGTTACTGAAATCAGCTTGCATTGGAGTATTCCATGGCACTGAGCACTCTACATGCAAAATCAATACAGTTCCAAACCAGCCAGAGTAGTTATGTACACCACCTTACCACAGAATGCATTGAATAGAAAGTAATGCATTCAACTCAATGGAGTGCACAGTTGAGTTTTGCTGATAACTACTATGTGCTAACATGATGTAAACATTGTTAGTATGCTAACCGTATGATTTAGAGTTGTCTGCAACCAATTTTATGAGTGTGCTACCTATGCTGCAGAAGTTACTTTCAGTATCATTACCTTCTCTACACAGCGGAACTTTAGACCTTGCAGAAATAAACCAAGTCAATGGCTGTTCCACTGTAAATGGTACCAGGTAGGTTACTGAAATCAGCTTGCATTGGAGTATTCCATGGCACTGAGCACTCTACATGCAAAATCAATACAGTTCCAAACCACCCAGAGTAGTTATGTAAACAACCTTACCACAGAAAGCATTGAATACAAAGTAATGCATTCAACTCAATGGAGTGCACAGTTGAGTTTTGCTGATAACTACCATGTGCTAACATGATGTAAACATTGTTCGTACACTACTCAAATGATTTAGAGTTGTCTGCAACCAATTTTATCAGTGTGCTACCTATGGTCCAGAAGTTACTTTCAGTAACATTACCTTCTCTACACAGTGGAACTTTAGCCTTTGCAGAAGTAAACCAAGTCAATGGCTGTTCCACTCTAAATTGTAACAGGTAGGTTACTGAATTCAGCTTGCATTGGAGTATTCCATGGCACTGAGCACTCTATATGCAAAATCTATACAGTTCCAAACCACCCAGAGTAGTTATGTGCACAACCTCACCACAGAATGCATTGAATAGAAAGTAATGCATTCAACTGAAAGGAGTGTAGAGTTCAATTTTGCTGATAACTACTATGTGCTAACATGATGTAAACATTGTTAGTATGCTAAGCATATGAATTAGTGTTGTCTGCAACCAATTTTATCGGTGTGCTACCTATGCTCCAGAAGTTACTTTCAGTAACATTACCTTCTCTACACAGTGGAACTTTAGCCTTTGCAGAAGTAAACCAAGTCAATGGCTGTTCCACTCTAAATTGTAACAGGTAGGTTACTGAATTCAGCTTGCATTGGAGTATTCCATGCCACTGAGCACTCTACATGCAAAATCTATACAGTTCCAAACCACCCAGAGTAGTTATGTGCACAACCTTACCACAGAATGCATTGAATAGAAAGTAATGCATTCAACTCAATGGAGTGTACAGTTCAATTTTGCTGATAACTACTATGTGCTAACATGATGTAAACAATGTTAGCACACTAACCATATGATTTAGAGTTGTCTGCAACCAATTTTATGAGTGTGCTACCTATGCTGCAGAAGTTACTTTCAATATCATTACCTTCTCTACACAGCGGAACTTTAGACCTTGCAGAAATAAACCAAGTCAATGGCTGTTCCACTGTAAATGGTACCAGGTAGGTTACTGAAATCAGCTTGCATTGGAGTATTCCATGGCACTGAGCACTCTCCATGCAAAATCACTACAGTTCCAAACCACCCAGAGTAGTTATGTACACAACCTTACCACAGAATGCATTGAATAGAAAGTAATGCATTCAACTCAAAGGAGTGTACAGTTCAATTTTGCTGATAACTACTATGTGCCTTTGCAGAAGTAAACCAAGTCAATGGCTGTTCCACTGAGCACTCTACATGCAAAATCTATACAGTTCCAAACCACCCAGAGTAGTTATGTGCCCAACCTTACCACAGAATGCATTGAATAGAAAGTAATGCATTCAACTCAAAGGAGTGTACAGTTCAATTTTGCTGATAACTACTATGTGCTAACATGATGTAAACAATGTTAGCACACTAACCATATGATTTAGAGTTGTCTGCAACCAATTTTATCAGTGTGCTACCTATGCTCCAGAAGTTACTTTCAGTAACATTACCTTCTCTACACAGTGGAACTTTAGCCTTTGCAGAAGTAAACCAAGTCAATGGCTGTTCCACTCTAAATTGTAACAGGTAGGTTACTGAATTCAGCTTGCATTGGAGTATTCCATGGCACCGAGCACTCTACATGCAAAATCTATACAGCTCCAAACCACCCAGAGTAGTTCTGTGCACAACCTTACCACAGAATGCATTGAATAGAAAGTAATGCATTCAACTCAATGGAGTGCACAGTTCGATTTTGCTGATAACTACTATGTGCTAACATGATGTAAACATTGTTAGTACACTAATCATATGATTTAGAGTTGTCTGCAACCAATTTTATCAGTGTGCTACCTATGCTCCAGAAGTTACTTTCAGTAATATTACCTTCTCTACACAGTGGAACTTTAGCCTTTGCAGAAGTAAACCAAGTCAATGGCTGTTTCAATCGAAATTGTAACAGGTAGGTTACTGAAATCAGCTTGCATTGGAGTATTCCATGCCACTGAGCACTCTACATGCAAAATCTATACAGTTCCAAACTATCCAGAGTAGTTATGTGCACAACCTTACCACAGAATGCATTGAATACAAAGTAATGCATTCAACTCAAAGGAGTGTACAGTTCAATTTTGCTGATAACTACTATGTGCTAACATGATGTAAACATTGTTAGTATGCTAACCATATGATTTAGAGTTGTCTACAACCAATTTTATCAGTGTCCTACCTATGGTCCAGAAGTTGCTTTCAGTAACATTACCTTCTCTACACAGTGGAACTTTAGCCTTTGCAGAAGTAAACCAAGTCAATTGCTGTTTCAATCGAAATTGTAACAGGTAGGTTACTGAATTCAGCTTGCATTGGAGTATTCCATGGCACTGAGCACTCTACATGCAAATTCTATACAGTTCCAAAACAACCGGAGAAGTTATGTACACAACCTTACCACAGAATGCATTGAATACAAAGTAATGCTTTCAACTCAATGGAGTGCACAGTTCAATTTTGCTGATAACTACTATGTGCTAACATGATGTAAACATTGTTAGTACACTAATCAAATGATTTAGAGTTGTCTGCAACCAATTTTATCAGTGTGCTACCTATGCTCCAGAAGTTACTTACAGTAACATTACCTTCTCTACACAGTGGAACTTTAGCCTTTGCAGAAGTAAACCAAGTCAATGGCTGTTCCACTCTAAATTGTAACAGGTAGGTTACTGAATTCAGCTTGCATTGGAGTATTCCATGGCACTGAGCACTCTACATGCAAAATCTATACAGTTCCAAACCACCCTGAGTAGTTATGTACACAACCTTACCACAGAATGCATTGAATAGAAAGTAATGCATTCAACTCAATGGAGTGCACAGTTCAATTTTGCTGATAACTACTATGTGCTAACATGATGTAAACATTGTTAGTATGCTAACCGTATGATTTAGAGTTGTCTGCAACCAATTTTATGAGTGTGCTACCTATGGTCCAGAAGTTACTTTCAGTAACATTACCTTCTCTACACAGTGGAACTTTAGCCTTTGCAGAAGTAAACCAAGTCAATGGCTGTTCCACTCTAAATTGTAACAGGTAGGTTACTGAATTCAGCTTGCATTGGAGTATTCCATGGCACTGAGCAATCTACATGCAAAATCTATACAGTTCCAAACCACCCAGAGTAGTTAAGTGCACAACCTTACCACAGAATGCATTGAATAGAAAGTAATGCATTCAACTCAAAGGAGTGTACAGTTCAATTTTGCTGATAACTACTATGTGCTGACATGATGTAAACATTGTTAGTATGCTAACCATATGATTTAGAGTTGTCTGCAACGAATTTTATCAGTGTGCTACCTATGCTCCAGAAGTTACTTTCAGTAACATTACCTTCTCTACACAGTGGGACTTTAGCCTTTGCAGAAGTAAACCAAGTCAATGGCTGTTCCACTCTAAATTGTAACAGGTAGCTTACTGAATTCAGCTGGCATTGGAGTATTCCATGGCACTGAGCACTCTACATGCAAAATCTATACAGTTCCAAACCACCCAGAGTAGTTATGTGCACAACCTTACCAGAGAATGCATTGAATAGAAAGTAATGCATTCAACTGAAAGGAGTGTACAGTTCAATTTTGCTGATAACTACTATGTGCTAACATGATGTAAACATTGTTGGTACACTAACCATATGATTTAGAGTTGTCTGCAACCAATTTTATCAGTGTGCTACCTATGCTCCAGAAGTTACTTTCAGTGACATTACCTTCTCTACACAGCGGAACTTTAGCCTTTGCAGAAGTAAATCAAGTCAATGGCTGTTCCACTGTAAATGGTAACAGGTAGGTTACTGCAATCTGCTTGCATTGGAGTATTCCGTGTCACTGAGCACTCTACATGCAAAATCTATACAGTTCCAAACCACCCAGAGTAGATATCTACAAAACCTTACCAGAGAATGCATTGAATAGAAAGTAATGCATTCAACTCAATGGAGTGTACAGTTCAATTTTGCTGATAACTTCTATGTGCTAACATGATGTAAACAATGTTAGCGCACTAACCATATGATTTAGAGTTGTCTGCAACCAATTTTATGAGTGTGCTACCTATGCTACAGAAGTTACTTTCAGTAACAATACCTTCGCTACACAGCGGAACTTTAGACTTTGCAGAATTAAACCAAGTCAATGGCTGTTCCACTGTAAATGGTACCAGGTAGGTTACTGAAATCTGCTTGCATTGGAGTATTCCGTGGCACTGAGAATTCTACATGCAAAATCTATACAGTTCCAAACCACCCAGAGTAGTTATCTACAAAACCTTACCAGAGAATGCATTGAATAGAAAGTAATGCATTCAACTCAATGGAGTGTTCAGTTCAATTTTGCTGATAACTACTATGTGCTAACATGATGTAAACAATGTTAGCGCACTAACCATATGATTTAGTGTTGGCTGCAACCAATTTTATCAGTGTGCTACCTATGCTCCAGAAGTTACTTTCAGTAACATTACATTCTCTGCACAGTGGAACTTTAGACTTTGCAGAAGTAAACCAAGTCAATGGCTGTTCCAATCTAAATTGTAACAGGTAGGTTACTGAATTCAGCTTGCATTGGAGTATTCCATGCCACTGAGCACTCTACATGGAAAATCTATACAGTTCCAAACCAGCCAGAGAAGTTATGTGCACAACCTTACCACAGAATGCATTGAATAGAAAGTAATGCATTCAACTCAATGGAGTGCACAGTTCAATTTTGCTGATAACTACTATTTGCTAACATGATGTAAACATTTTTAGTACACTAACCATATGATTTAGAGTTGTCTGCAACCAATTTTATCAGTGTGCTACCTATGCTCCAGAAGTTACTTTCAGTAACATTACCTTCCCTACACAGTGGAACTTTAGCCTTTGCAGAAGTAAACCAAGTCAATGGCTGTTCCACTCTAAATTGTAACAGGTAGGTTACTGAATTCAGCTGGCATTGGAGTATCTCATGGCACTGAGCACTCTACATGCAAAATCTATACAGTTGCAAACCACCCAGAGTAGTTATGTGCACAACCTTACCAGAGAATGCATTGAATAGAAAGTAATGCATTCAACTCAAAGGAGTGTACAGTTCAATTTTGCTGATAACTACTATGTGCTAACATGATGTAAACATTGTTAGTACACTAAACATATGATTTAGAGTTGTCTGCAACCAATTTTATCAGTGTGCTACCTATGCTCCAGAAGTTACTTTCAGGAACATTACCTTCTCTACACAGTGGAACTTTAGCCTTTGCAGAAGTAAATCAAGTCAATGGCTGTTCCACTGTAAATGGTACCAGGTAGGTTACTGAAATCTGCTTGCATTGGAGTATTCCATGGCACTGAGCACTCTACATGCAAAGTCTATACAGTTCCAAACCACCCAGAGTAGTTATCTACAAAACCTTACCAGAGAATGCATTGAATAGAAAGTAATGCATTCAACTCAATGGAGTGTACAGTTCAATTTTGCTGATAACTACTATGTGCTAACATGATGTAAACAATGATAGCGCACTAACCATATGATTTAGAGTTGTCTGCAACCAATTTTATGAGTGTGCCACCTATGCTATAGAAGTTACTTTCAGTAACAATACCTTCGCTACACAGCGGAACTTTAGACTTTGCAGAATTAAACCAAGTCAATGGCTGTTCCACTGTAAATGGTACCAGGTAGGTTACTGAAATCTGCTTGCATTGGAGTATTCCGTGGCACTGAGAATTCTACATGCAAAATCTATACAGTTCCAAACCACCCAGAGTAGTTATCTACAAAACCTTACCAGAGAATGGATTGAATAGAAAGTAATGCATTCAACTCACGGGAGTGTACAGTTCAATTTTGCTGATAACTACTATGTGCTAACATGATGTAAACAATGTTAGCGCACTAACCATATGATTTAGAGTTGTCTGCAACCAATTTTATGAGTGTGCCACCTATGCTACAGAAGTTACTTTCAGTAACAGTACCTTCGCTACACAGCGGAACTTTAGACTTTGCAGAATTAAACCAAGTCAATGGCTGTTCCACTGTAAATGGTACCAGGTAGGTTACTGAAATCAGCTTGCATTGGATTATTCCATGGCACTGAGCACTCTACATGCAAAATCTATACAGTTCCAAACCACCCAGAGTAGTCATGTACACAACCTTACCACAGAATGCATTGAATAGAAAGTAATGCATTCAACTCAATGGAGTGTACAGTTCAATTTTGCTGATAACTACTATGTGCTAACATGATGTAAACATTGTTGGTACACTAACCATATGATTTAGAGTTGTCTGCAACCAATTTTATCAGTGTGCTACCTATGCTCCAGAAGTTACTTTCAGTGACATTACCTTCTCTACACAGCGGAACTTTAGCCTTTGCAGAAGTAAATCAAGTCAATGGCTGTTCCACTGTAAATGGTAACAGGTAGGTTACTGCAATCTGCTTGCATTGGAGTATTCCGTGTCACTGAGCACTCTACATGCAAAATCTATACAGTTCCAAACCACCCAGAGTAGATATCTACAAAACCTTACCAGAGAATGCATTGAATAGAAAGTAATGCATTCAACTCAATGGAGTGTACAGTTCAATTTTGCTGATAACTACTATGTGCTAACATGATGTAAACAATGTTAGCGCACTAAGCATATGATTTAGAGTTGTCTGCAACCAATTTTATGAGTGTGCCACCTATGCTACAGAAGTTACTTTCAGTAACAATACCTTCTCTACACAGCGGAACTTTAGCCTTTGCAGAAGTAAACCAAGTCAATGGCTGTTCCACTCTAAATTGTAACAGGTAGGTTACTGAATTCAGCTGGCATTGGAGTATTCCATGGCACTGAGCACTCTACTTGCAAAATCTATACAGTTCCAAACCACCCAGAGTAGTTATGTGCACAACCTTACCAGAGAATGCATTGAATAGAAAGTAATGCATTCAACTCAAAGGAGTGTACAGTTCAATTTTGCTGATAAGTACTATGTGCTAACATGATGTAAACATTGTTAGTACACTAAACATATGATTTAGAGTTGTCTGCAACCAATTTTATCAGTGTGCTACCTATGCTCCAGAAGTTACTTTCAGGAACATTACCTTCTCTACACAGTGGAACTTTAGCCTTTGCAGAAGTAAATCAAGTCAATGGCTGTTCCACTGTAAATGGTACCAGGTAGTTTACTGAAATCTGCTTGCATTGGAGTATTCCATGGCACTGAGCACTCTACATGCAAAGTCTATACAGTTCCAAACCACCCAGAGTAGTTATCTACAAAACCTTACCAGAGAATGCATTGAATAGAAAGTAATGCATTCAACTCAATGGAGTGTACAGTTCAATTTTGCTGATAACTACTATGTGCTAACATGATGTAAACAATGTTAGCGCACTAACCATATGATTTAGAGTTGTCTGCAACCAATTTTATGAGTGTGCCACCTATGCTACAGAAGTTACTTTCAGTAACAATACCTTCGCTACACAGCGGAACTTTAGACTTTGCAGAATTAAACCAAGTCAATGGCTTTTCCACTGTAAATGGTACCAGGTAGGTTACTGAAATCTGCTTGCATTGGAGTATTCCGTGGCACTGAGAATTCTACATGCAGAATCTATACAGTTCCAAACCACCCAGAGTGGTTATCTACAAAACCTTACCAGAGAATGCATTGAATAGAAAGTAATGCATTCAACTCAATGGAGTGTTCAGTTCAATTTTGCTGATAACTACTATGTGCTAACATGATGTAAACAATGTTAGCGCACTAACCATATGATTTAGTGTTGGCTGCAACCAATTTTATCAGTGTGCTACCTATGCTCCAGAAGTTACTTTCAGTAACATTACATTCTCTGCACAGTGGAACTTTAGACTTTGCAGAAGTAAACCAAGTCAATGGCTGTTCCAATCTAAATTGTAACAGGTAGGTTACTGAATTCAGCTTGCATTGGAGTATTCCATGCCACTGAGCACTCTACATGGAAAATCTATACAGTTCCAAACCACCCAGAGAAGTTATGTGGACAACCTTACCACAGAATGCATGGAATAGAAAGTAATGCATTCAACTCAATGGAGTGCACAGTTCAATTTTGCTGATAACTACTATCTGCTAACATGATGTAAACATTATTAGTACACTAACCATATGATTTAGAGTTGTCTGCAACCAATTTTATCAGTGTGCTACCTATGCTCCAGAAGTTACTTTCAGTAACATTACCTTCCCTACACAGTAGAACTTTAGCCTTTGCAGAAGTAAACCAAGTCAATGGCTGTTCCACTCTAAATTGTAACAGGTAGGTTACTGAATTCAGCTGGCATTGGAGTATTCCATGGCACTGAGCACTCTACATGCAAAATCTATACAGTTCCAAACCACCCAGAGTAGTTATGTGCACAACCTTACCAGAGAATGCATTGAATAGAAAGTAATGCATTCAACTCAAAGGAGTGTACAGTTCAATTTTGCTGATAACTACTATGTGCTAACATGATGTAAACATTGTTAGTACACTAACCATATGATTTAGAGTTGTCTGCAACCAATTTTATGAGTGTGCCACCTATGCTACAGAAGTTACTTTCAGTAACAATACCTTCGCTACACAGCGGAACTTTAGACTTTGCAGAATTAAACCAAGTCAATGGCTGTTCCACTGTAAATGGTACCAGGTAGGTTACTGAAATCTGCTTGCATTGGAGTATTCCGTGGCACTGAGAATTCTACATGCAAAATCTATACAGTTCCAAACCACCCAGAGTAGTTATCTACAAAACCTTACCAGAGAATGCATTGAATAGAAAGTAATGCATTCAACTCAATGGAGTGTTCAGTTCAATTTTGCTGATAACTACTATGTGCTAACATGATGTAAACAATGTTAGCGCACTAACCATATGATTTAGTGTTGGCTGCAACCAATTTTATGAGTGTGCTACCTATGCTACAGAAGTTACTTTCAGTAACAATACCTTCGCTACACAGCGGAACTTTAGACCTTGCAGAATTAAACCAAGTCAATGGCTGTTCCACTGTAAATGGTACCAGGTAGGTTACTGAAATCTGCTTGCATTGGAGTATTCCGTGGCACTGAGAATTCTACATGCAGAATCTATACAGTTCCAAACCACCCAGAGTGGTTATCTACAAAACCTTACCAGAGAATGCATTGAATAGAAAGTAATGCATTCAACTCAATGGAGTGTTCAGTTCAATTTTGCTGATAACTACTATGTGCTAACATGATGTAAACAATGTTAGCGCACTAACCATATGATTTAGTGTTGGCTGCAACCAATTTTATCAGTGTGCTACCTATGCTCCAGAAGTTACTTTCAGTAACATTACATTCTCTGCACAGTGGAACTTTAGACTTTGCAGAAGTAAACCAAGTCAATGGCTGTTCCAATCTAAATTGTAACAGGTAGGTTACTGAATTCAGCTTGCATTGGAGTATTCCATGCCACTGAGCACTCTACATGGAAAATCTATACAGTTCCAAACCACCCAGAGAAGTTATGTGGACAACCTTACCACAGAATGCATGGAATAGAAAGTAATGCATTCAACTCAATGGAGTGCACAGTTCAATTTTGCTGATAACTACTATGTGCTAACATGATGTAAACATTATTAGTACACTAACCATATGATTTAGAGTTGTCTGCAACCAATTTTATCAGTGTGCTACCTATGCTCCAGAAGTTACTTTCAGTAACATTACCTTCCCTACACAGTAGAACTTTAGCCTTTGCAGAAGTAAACCAAGTCAATGGCTGTTCCACTCTAAATTGTAACAGGTAGGTTACTGAATTCAGCTGGCATTGGAGTATTCCATGGCACTGAGCACTCTACATGCAAAATCTATACAGTTCCAAACCACCCAGAGTAGTTATGTGCACAACCTTACCAGAGAATGCATTGAATAGAAAGTAATGCATTAAACTCAAAGGAGTGTACAGTTCAATTTTGCTGATAACTACTATGTGCTAACATGATGTAAACATTGTTAGTACACTAACCATATGATTTAGAGTTGTCTGCAACCAATTTTATGAGTGTGCCACCTATGCTACAGAAGTTACTTTCAGTAACAATACCTTCGCTACACAGCGGAACTTTAGACTTTGCAGAATTAAACCAAGTCAATGGCTGTTCCACTGTAAATGGTACCAGGTAGGTTACTGAAATCTGCTTGCATTGGAGTATTCCGTGGCACTGAGAATTCTACATGCAAAATCTATACAGTTCCAAACCACCCAGAGTAGTTATCTACAAAACCTTACCAGAGAATGCATTGAATAGAAAGTAATGCATTCAACTCAATGGAGTGTTCAGTTCAATTTTGCTGATAACTACTATGTGCTAACATGATGTAAACAATGTTAGCGCACTAACCATATGATTTAGTGTTGGCTGCAACCAATTTTATGAGTGTGCTACCTATGCTACAGAAGTTACTTTCAGTAACAATACCTTCGCTACACAGCGGAACTTTAGACTTGGCAGAATTAAAAGAAGTCAATGGCTGCTCCACTGTAAATGGTACCAGGTAGGTTACTGAAATCAGCTTGCATTGGAGTATTCCATGGCACTGAGCACTCTACGTGCAAAATCTATACAGTTCCATACCACCCAGAGTATTCATGTACACAACCTTACCACAGAAAGCATTGAATACAAAGTAATGCATTCAACTCAGTGGAGTGCACAGTTCAATTTTGCTGATAACTACTATGTGCTAACATGATGTAAGCATTGTTAGTACACTAACCATATGATTTAGAGTTGTCTGCAACCAATTTTATCAGTGTGCTATCTATGCTCCAGAAGTTACTTTCAGTAACATTACATTCTCTGCACAGTGGAACTTTAGACTTTGCAGAAGTAAACCAAGTCAATGGCTGTTCCAATCTAAATTGTAACAGGTAGGTTACTGAATTCAGCTTGCATTGGAGTATTCCATGCCACTGAGCACTCTACATGGAAAATCTATACAGTTCCAAACCACCCAGAGAAGTTATGTGCACAACCTTACCACAGAATGCATGGAATAGAAAGTAATGCATTCAACTCAATGGAGTGCACAGTTCAATTTTGCTGATAACTACTATGTGCTAACATGATGTAATCATTTTTAGTACACTAACCATATGATTTAGAGTTGTCTGCAACCAATTTTATCAGTGTGCTACCTATGCTCCAGAAGTTACTTTCAGTAACATTACCTTCCCTACACAGTGGAACTTTAGCCTTTGCAGAAGTAAACCAAGTCAATGGCTGTTCCACTCTAAATTGCAACAGGTAGGTTACTGAATTCAGCTTGCATTGGAGTATTCCATGGCACTGAGCACTCTACATGCAAAATCTATACAGTTCCAAACCACCCAGAGTAGTTATGTGCACAACCTTACCACAGAATGCATTGAATATAAAGTAATGCATTCAACTCAAAGGAGTGTACAGTTCAATTTTGCTGATAACTACTATGTGCTAACATGATGTAAACAATGTTAGCGCACTACCCATATGATTTAGAGTTGTCTGCAACCAATTTTATGAGTGTGCCACCTATGCTACAGAAGTTACTTTCAGTAACAATACCTTCGCTACACAGCGGAACTTTAGACTTTGCAGAATTAAACCAAGTCAATGGCTGTTCCACTGTAAATGGTACCAGGTAGGTTACTGAAATCTGCTTGCATTGGAGTATTACGTGGCACTGAGAATTCTACATGCAAAATCTATACAGTTCCAAACCACCCAGAGTAGTTATCTACAAAACCTTACCAGAGAATGCATTGAATAGAAAGTAATGCATTCAACTCAATGGAGTGTTCAGTTCAATTTTGCTGATAACTACTATGTGCTAACATGATGTAAACAATGTTAGCGCACTAACCATATGATTTAGTGTTGGCTGCAACCAATTTTATGAGTGTGCTACCTATGCTACAGAAGTTACTTTCAGTAACAATACCTTCGCTACACAGCGGAACTTTAGACTTGGCAGAATTAAACCAAGTCAATGGCTGTTCCACTGCAAATGGTACCAGGTAGGTTACTGAAATCAGCTTGCATTGGAGTATTCCATGGCACTGAGCACTCTACGTGCAAAATCTATACAGTTCCATACCACCCAGAGTATTCATGTACACAACCTTACCACAGAAAGCATTGAATAGAAAGTAATGCATTCAACTCAATGGAGTGCACAGTTCAATTTTGCTGATAACTACTATGTGCTAACATGATGTAAGCATTGTTAGTACACTCACCATATGATTTAGAGTTGTCTGCAACCAATTTTATCAGTGTGCTACCTATGCTCCAGAAGTTACTTTCAGTAACATTACATTCTCTGCACAGTGGAACTTTAGACTTTGCAGAAGTAAACCAAGTCAATGGCTGTTCCAATCTAAATTGTAACAGGTAGGTTACTGAATTCAGCTTGCATTGGAGTATTCCATGCCACTGAGCACTCTACATGGAAAATCTATACAGTTCCAAACCACCCAGAGAAGTTATGTGCACAACCTTACCACAGAATGCATGGAATAGAAAGTAATGCATTCAACTCAATGGAGTGCACAGTTCAATTTTGCTGATAACTACTATGTGCTAACATGATGTAAACATTTTTAGTACACTAACCATATGATTTAGAGTTGTCTGCAACCAATTTTATCAGTGTGCTACCTATGCTCCAGAAGTTACTTTCAGTAACATTACCTTCCCTACACAGTGGAACTTTAGCCTTTGCAGAAGTAAACCAAGTCAATGGCTGTTCCACTCTAAATTGCAACAGGTAGGTTACTGAATTCAGCTTGCATTGGAGTATTCCATGGCACTGAGCACTCTACATGCAAAATCTATACAGTTCCAAACCACCCAGAGTAGTTATGTGCACAACCTTACCACAGAATGCATTGAATATAAAGTAATGCATTCAACTCATTGGAGTGCACAGTTCAATTTTGCTGATAACTACTATGTGCTAACATGATGTAAGCATTGTTAGTACACTAACCATATGATTTAGAGTTGTCTGCAACCAATTTTATCAGTGTGCTACCTATGCTCCAGAAGTTACTTTCAGTAACATTACATTCTCTGCACAGTGGAACTTTAGACTTTGCAGAAGTAAACCAAGTCAATGGCTGTTCCACTCTAAATTGCAACAGGTAGGTTACTGAATTCAGTCTTGCATTGGAGTATTCCATGGCACTGAGCACTCTACATGCAAAATCTATACAGTTCCAAACCACCCAGAGTAGTTATGTGCACAACCTTACCACAGAATGCATTGAATATAAAGTAATGCATTCAACTCAAAGGAGTGTACAGTTCAATTTTGCTGATAACTACTATGTGCTAACATGATGTAAACATTGTTGTTACACTACCCATATGATTTAGAGTTGTCTGCAACCAATTTTATCAGTGTGCTACCTATGCTCCAGAAGTTACTTTCAGTGACATTACCTTCTCTACACAGCGGAACTTTAGCCTTTGCAGAAGTAAATCAAGTCAATGGCTGTTCCACTGTAAATGGTAACAGGTAGGTTACTGCAATCTGCTTGCATTGGAGTATTCCGTGTCACTGAGCACTCTACATGCAAAATCTATACAGTTCCAAACCACCCAGAGTAGATATCTACAAAACCTTACCAGAGAATGCATTGAATAGAAAGTAATGCATTCAACTCAAAGGAGTGCACAGTTCAATTTTGCTGATAACTACTATGTGCTAACATGATGTAAACTTTGTTAGTACACTAAACATACGATTTAGAGTTGTCTGCAACGAATTTTATCAGTGTGCTACCTATGCTCCAGAAGTTACTTTCAGTGACATTACCTTCTCTACACAGCGGAACTTTAGCCTTTGCAGAAGTAAATCAAGTCAATGGCTGTTCCACTGTAAATGGTAACAGGTAGGTTACTGCAATCTGCTTGCATTGGAGTATTCCGTGTCACTGAGCACTCTACATGCAAAATCTATACAGTTCCAAACCACCCAGAGTAGTTATCTACAAAACCTTACCAGAGAATGCATTGAATAGAAAGTAATGCATTCAACTCAAAGGAGTGTACAGTTCAATTTTGCTGATAACTACTATGTGCTAACATGATGTAAACAATGTTAGCGCACTAACCATATGATTTAGAGTTGTCTGCAACCAATTTTATGAGTGTGCCACCTAAGCTACAGAAGTTACTTTCAGTAACAATACCTTCTCTACACAGCGGTACTTTAGCCTTTGCAGAAGTAAACCAAGTCAATGGCTGTTCCACTCTAAATTGTAACAGGTAGGTTACTGAATTCAGCTGGCATTGGAGTATTCCATGGCACTGAGCACTCCACATGCAAAATCTATACAGTTCCAAACCACCCAGAGTAGTTATGTGCACAACCTTACCAGAGAATGCATTGAATAGAAAGTAATGCATTCAACTCAAAGGAGTGTACAGTTCAATTTTGCTGATAACTACTATGTGCTAACATGATGTAAACATTGTTAGTACACTAAACATATGATTTAGAGTTGTCTGCAACCAATTTTATCAGTGTGCTACCTATGCTCCAGAAGTTACTTTCAGGAACATTACCTTCTCTACACAGTGGAACTTTAGCCTTTGCAGAAGTAAATCAAGTCAATGGCTGTTCCACTGTAAATGGTACCAGGTAGGTTACTGAAATCTGCTTGCATTGGAGTATTCCATGGCACTGAGCACTCTACATGCAAAGTCTATACAGTTCCAAACCACCCAGAGTAGTTATCTACAAAACCTTACCAGAGAATGCATTGAATAGAAAGTAATGCATTCAACTCAATGGAGTGTACAGTTCAATTTTGCTGATAACTACTATGTGCTAACATGATGTAAACAATGTTAGCGCACTAACCATATGATTTAGAGTTGTCTGCAACCAATTTTATGAGTGTGCCACCTATGCTACAGAAATTACTTTCAGTAACAATACCTTCGCTACACAGCGGAACTTTAGACTTTGCAGAATTAAACCAAGTCAATGGCTGTTCCACTGTAAATGGTACCAGGTAGGTTACTGAAATCTGCTTGCATTGGAGTATTCCGTGGCACTGAGAATTCTACATGCAAAATCTATACAGTTCCAAACCACCCAGAGTAGTTACCTACAAAACCTTACCAGAGAATGCATTGAATAGAAAGTAATGCATTCAACTCAAAGGAGTGCACAGTTCAATTTTGCTGATAACTACTATGTGCTAACATGATGTAAACATTGTTAGTACACTAAACATATGATTTAGAGTTGTCTGCAACCAATTTTATCAGTGTGCTACCTATGCTCCAGAAGTTACTTTCAGGAACATTACCTTCTCTACACAGTGGAACTTTTGCCTTTGCAGAAGTAAATCAAGTCAATGGCTGTTCCACTGTAAATGGTACCAGGTAGGTTACTGAAATCTGCTTGCATTGGAGTATTCCATGGCACTGAGCACTCTACATGCAACGTCTATACAGTTCCAAACCACCCAGAGTAGTTATCTACAAAACCTTACCAGAGAATGCATTGAAAAGAAAGTAATGCATTCAACTCACGGGAGTGTACAGTTCAATTTTGCTGTTAACTACTATGTGCTAACATGATGTAAACAATGTTAGCGCACTAACCATATGATTTAGAGTTGTCTGCAACCAATTTTATGAGTGTGCCACCAATGCTACAGAAGTTACTTTCAGTAACAGTACCTTCGCTACACAGCGGAACTTTAGACGTTGCAGAATTAAACCAAGTCAATGGCTGTTCCACTGTAAATGGTACCAGGTAGGTTACTGAAATCTGCTTGCATTGGAGTATTCCATGGCACTGAGCACT
This sequence comes from Hypanus sabinus, assembly GCF_030144855.1. Taxonomy (NCBI): domain Eukaryota; kingdom Metazoa; phylum Chordata; class Chondrichthyes; order Myliobatiformes; family Dasyatidae; genus Hypanus; species Hypanus sabinus. Next base: position 68,940,675 of record NC_082718.1, on the reverse strand, counting down.
CTACATGCAAAGTCTATACAGTTCCAAACCACCCAGAGTAGTTATCTACAAAACCTTACCAGAGAATGCTTTGAATAGAAAGTAATGCATTCAACTCAATGGAGTGTACAGTTCAATTTTGCTGATAACTACTATGTGCTAACATGATGTAAACAATGTTAGCGCACTAACCATATGATTTAGAGTTGTCTGCAACCAATTTTATGAGTGTGCCACCTATGCTACAGAAGTTACTTTCAGTAACAATACCTTCGCTACACAGCGGAACTTTAGACTTTGCAGAATTAAACCAAGTCAATGGCTGTTCCACTGTAAATGGTACCAGGTAGGTTACTGAAATCTGCTTGCATTGGAGTATTCCGTGGCACTGAGAATTCTACATGCAAAATCTATACAGTTCCAAACCACCCAGAGTAGTTACCTACAAAACCTTACCAGAGAATGCATTGAATAGAAAGTAATGCATTCAACTCAAAGGAGTGCACAGTTCAATTTTGCTGATAACTACTATGTGCTAACATGATGTAAACATTGTTAGTACACTAAACATATGATTTAGAGTTGTCTGCAACCAATTTTATCAGTGTGCTACCTATGCTCCAGAAGTTACTTTCAGGAACATTACCTTCTCTACACAGTGGAACTTTTGCCTTTGCAGAAGTAAATCAAGTCAATGGCTGTTCCACTGTAAATGGTACCAGGTAGGTTACTGAAATCTGCTTGCATTGGAGTATTCCATGGCACTGAGCACTCTACATGCAACGTCTATACAGTTCCAAACCACCCAGAGTAGTTATCTACAAAACCTTACCAAAGAATGCATTGAAAAGAAAGTAATGCATTCAACTCACGGGAGTGTACAGTTCAATTTTGCTGTTAACTACTATGTGCTAACATGATGTAAACAATGTTAGCGCACTAACCATATGATTTAGAGTTGTCTGCAACCAATTTTATGAGTGTGCCACCAATGCTACAGAAGTTACTTTCAGTAACAGTACCTTCGCTACACAGCGGAACTTTAGACTTTGCAGAATTAAACCAAGTCAATGGCTGTTCCACTGTAAATGGTACCAGGTAGGTTACTGAAATCAGCTTGCATTGGATTATTCCATGGCACTGAGCACTCTACATGCAAAATCTATACAGTTCCAAACCACCCAGAGTAGTCATGTACACAACCTTACCACAGAATGCATTGAATAGAAAGTAATGCATTCAACTCAATGGAGTGTACAGTTCAATTTTGCTGATAACTACTATGTGCTAACATGATGTAAACATTGTTGGTACACTAACCATATGATTTAGAGTTGTCTGCAACCAATTTTATCAGTGTGCTACCTATGCTCCAGAAGTTACTTTCAGTGACATTACCTTCTCTACACAGCGGAACTTTAGCCTTTGCAGAAGTAAATCAAGTCAATGGCTGTTCCACAGTAAATGGTAACAGGTAGGTTACTGCAATCTGCTTGCATTGGAGTATTCCGTGTCACTGAGCACTCTACATGCAAAATCTATACAGTTCCAAACCACCCAGAGTAGATATCTACAAAACCTTACCAGAGAATGCATTGAATAGAAAGTAATTCATTCAACTCAATGGAGTGTACAGTTCAATTTTGCTGATAACTACTATGTGCTAACATGATGTAAACAATGTTAGCGCACTAACCATATGATTTAGAGTTGTCTGCAACCAATTTTATCAGTGTGCTACCTATGCTCCAGAAGTTACTTTCAGGAACATTACCTTCTCTACACAGTGGAACTTTAGCCTTTGCAGAAGTAATTCAAGTCAATGGCTGTTCCACTGTAAATGGTACCAGGTAGGTTACTGAAATCCGCTTGCATTGGAGTATTCCATGGCACTGAGCACTCTACATGCAAAGTCTATACAGTTCCAAACCACCCAGAGTAGTTATCTACAAAACCTTACCAGAGAATGCATTGAATAGAAAGTAATGCATTCAACTCAATGGAGTGCACAGTTCAATTTTGCTGATAACTACTATGTGCTAACATGATGTAAGCATTGTTAGTACACTAACCATATGATTTAGAGTTGTCTGCAACCAATTTTATCAGTGTGCTACCTATGCTCCAGAAGTTACTTTCAGTAACATTACATTCTCTGCACAGTGGAACTTTAGACTTTGCAGAAGTAAACCAAGTCAATGGCTGTTCCAATCTAAATTGTAACAGGTAGGTTACTGAATTCAGCTTGCATTGGAGTATTCCATGCCACTGAGCACTCTACATGGAAAATCTATACAGTTCCAAACCACCCAGAGAAGTTATGTGCACAACCTTACCACAGAATGCATGGAATAGAAAGTAATGCATTCAACTCAATGGAGTGCACAGTTCAATTTTGCTGATAACTACTATGTGCTAACATGATGTAAACATTTTTAGTACACTAACCATATGATTTAGAGTTGTCTGCAACCAATTTTATCAGTGTGCTACCTATGCTCCAGAAGTTACTTTCAGTAACATTACCTTCCCTACACAGTGGATCTTTAGCCTTTGCAGAATTAAACCAAGTCAATGGCTGTTCCACTCTAAATTGTAACAGGTAGGTTACTGAATTCAGCTGGCATTGGAGTATTCCATGGCACTGAGCACTCTACATGCAAAATCTATACAGTTCCAAACCACCCAGAGTAGTTATGTGCACAACCTTACCAGAGAATGCATTGAATAGAAAGTAATGCATTCAACTCAAAGGAGTGTACAGTTCAATTTTGCTGATAACTACTATGTGCTAACATGATGTAAACAATGTTAGCGCACTAACCATATGATTTAGTGTTGGCTGCAACCAATTTTATGAGTATGCTACCTATGCTACAGAAGTTACTTTCAGTAACAATACCTTCGCTACACAGCGGAACTTTAGAGTTGGCAGAATTAAACCAAGTCAATGGCTGTTCCACTGTAAATGGTACCAGGTAGGTTACTGAAATCAGCTTGCATTGGAGTATTCCGTGTCACTGAGCACTCTACATGCAAAATCTATACAGTTCCAAACCACCCAGAGTAGATATCTACAAAACCTTACCAGAGAATGCATTGAATAGAAAGTAATGCATTCAACTCAAAGGAGTGCACAGTTCAATTTTGCTGATAACTACTATGTGCTAACATGATGTAAACATTGTTAGTACACTAAACATATGATTTAGAGTTGTCTGCAACCAATTTTATCAGTGTGCTACCTATGCTCCAGAAGTTACTTTCAGGAACATTACCTTCTCTACACAGTGGAACTTTTGCCTTTGCAGAAGTAAATCAAGTCAATGGCTGTTCCACTGTAAATGGTACCAGGTAGGTTACTGAAATCTGCTTGCATTGGAGTATTCCATGGCACTGAGCACTCTACATGCAAAATCTATACAGTTCCAAACCACCCAGAGTAGTCATGTACACAACCTTACCACAGAATGCATTGAATAGAAAGTAATGCATTCAACTCAATGGAGTGTACAGTTCAATTTTGCTGATTACTACTATGTGCTAACATGATGTAAACATTGTTGGTACACTAACCATATGATTTAGAGTTGTCTGCAACCAATTTTATCAGTGTGCTACCTATGCTCCAGAAGTTACTTTCAGTGACATTACCTTCTCTACACAGCGGAACTTTAGCCTTTGCAGAAGTAAATCAAGTCAATGGCTGTTCCACAGTAAATGGTAACAGGTAGGTTACTGCAATCTGCTTGCATTGGAGTATTCCGTGTCACAGTGCACTCTACATGCAAAATCTATACAGTTCCAAACCACCCAGAGTAGATATCTACAAAACCTTACCAGAGAATGCATTGAATAGAAAGTAATTCATTCAACTCAATGGAGTGTACCGTTCAATTTTGCTGATAACTACTATGTGCTAACATGATGTAAACAATGTTAGCGCACTAACCATATGATTTAGAGTTGTCTGCAACCAATTTTATCAGTGTGCTACCTATGCTCCAGAAGTTACTTTCAGGAACATTACCTTCTCTACACAGTGGAACTTTAGCCTTTGCAGAAGTAAATCAAGTCAATGGCTGTTCCACTGTAAATGGTACCAGGTAGGTTACTGAAATCCGCTTGCATTGGAGTATTCCATGGCTCTGAGCACTCTACATGCAGAGTCTATACAGTTCCAAACCACCCAGAGTAGTTATCTACAAAACCTTACCAGAGAATGCATTGAATAGAAAGTAATGCATTCAACTCAATGGAGTGTACAGTTCAATTTTGCTGATAACTACTATGTGCTAACATGATGTAAGCATTGTTAGTACACTAACCATATGATTTAGAGTTGTCTGCAACCAATTTTATCAGTGTGCTACCTATGCTCCAGAAGTTACTTTCAGTAACATTACATTCTCTGCACAGTGGAACTTTAGACTTTGCAGAAGTAAACCAAGTCAATGGCTGTTCCAATCTAAATTGTAACAGGTAGGTTACTGAATTCAGCTTGCATTGGAGTATTCCATGCCACTGAGCACTCTACATGGAAAATCTATACAGTTCCAAACCACCCAGAGAAGTTATGTGCACAACCTTACCACAGAATGCATGGAATAGAAAGTAATGCATTCAACTCAATGGAGTGCACAGTTCAATTTTGCTGATAACTACTATGTGCTAACATGATGTAAACATTTTTAGAAACTAACCATATGATTTAGAGTTGTCTGCAACCAATTTTATCAGTGTGCTACCTATGCTCCAGAAGTTACTTTCAGGAACATTACCTTCTCTACACAGTGGAACTTTAGCCTTTGCAGAAGTAAATCACGTCAATGGCTGTTCCACTGTAAATGGTACCAGGTAGGTTACTGAAATCTGCTTGCATTGGAGTATTCCATGGCACTGAGCACTCTACATGCAAAGTCTATACAGTTCCAAACCACCCAGAGTAGTTATCTACAAAACCTTACCAGAGAATGCATTGAATAGAAAGTAATGCATTCAACTCAATGGAGTGTACAGTTCAATTTTGCTGATAACTACTATGTGCTAACATGATGTAAACAGTGTTCGCGCACTAACCATATGATTTAGAGTTGTCTGCAACCAATTTTATGAGTGTGCCACCTATGCTACAGAAGTTACTTTCAGTAACAATACCTTCGCTACACAGCGGAACTTTAGACTTTGCAGAATTAAACCAAGTCAATGGCTGTTCCACTGTAAATGGTACCAGGTAGGTTACTGAAATCTGCTTGCATTGGAGTATTCCGTGGCACTGAGAATTCAACATGCAAAATCTATACAGTTCCAAACCACCCAGAGTAGTTACCTACAAAACCTTACCAGAGAATGCATTGAATAGAAAGTAATGCATTCAACTCAATGGAGTGTTCAGTTCAATTTTGCTGATAACTACTATGTGCTAACATGATGTAAACAATGTTAGCGCACTAACCATATGATTTAGTGTTGGCTGCAACCAATTTTATGAGTGTGCTACCTATGCTACAGAAGTTACTTTCAGTAACAATACCTTCGCTACACAGCGGAACTTTAGACTTGGCAGAATTAAACCAAGACAATGGCCGTTCCACTGTAAATGGTACCAGGTAGGTTACTGAAATCAGCTTGCATTGGAGTATTCCATGGCACTGAGCACTCTACGTGCAAAATCTATACAGTTCCATACCACCCAGAGTATTCATGTACACAACCTTACCACAGAAAGCATTGAATAGAAAGTAATGCATTCAACTCAATGGAGTGCACAGTTCAATTTTGCTGATAACTACTATGTGCTAACATGATGTAAGCATTGTTAGTACACTAACCATATGATTTAGAGTTGTCTGCAACCAATTTTATCAGTGTGCTACCTATGCTCCAGAAGTTACTTTCAGTAACATTACATTCTCTGCACAGTGGAACTTTAGACTTTGCAGAAGTAAACCAAGTCAATGGCTGTTCCAATCTAAATTGTAACAGGTAGGTTACTGAATTCAGCTTGCATTGGAGTATTCCATGCCACTGAGCACTCTACATGGAAAATCTATACAGTTCCAAACCACCCAGAGAAGTTATGTGCACAACCTTACCACAGAATGCATGGAATAGAAAGTAATGCATTCAACTCAATGGAGTGCACAGTTCAATTTTGCTGATAACTACTATGTGCTAACATGATGTAAACATTTTTAGTACACTAACCATATGATTTAGAGTTGTCTGCAACCAATTTTATCAGTGTGCTACCTATGCTCCAGAAGTTACTTTCAGTAACATTACCTTCCCTACACAGTGGAACTTTAGCCTTTGCAGAAGTAAATCAAGTCAATGGCTGTTCCACTGTAAATGGTACCAGGTAGGTTACTGAAATCTGCTTGCATTGGAGTATTCCATGGCACTGAGCACTCTACATGCAACGTCTGTACAGTTCCAAACCACCCAGAGTAGTTATCTACAAAACCTTACCAGAGAATGCATTGAATAGAAAGTAATGCATTCAACTCACGGGAGTGTACAGTTCAATTTTGCTGATAACTACTATGTGCTAACATGATGTAAACAATGTTAGCGCACTAACGATATGATTTAGAGTTGTCTGCAACCAATTTTATGAGTGTGCCACCTATGCTACAGAAGTTACTTTCAGTAACAGTACCTTCGCTACACAGCGGAACTTTAGACTTTGCAGAATTAAACCAAGTCAATGGCTGTTCCACTGTAAATGGTACCAGGTAGGTTACTGAAATCAGCTTGCATTGGATTATTCCATGGCACTGAGCACTCTACATGCAAAATCTATACAGTTCCAAACCACCCAGAGTAGTCATGTACACAACCTTACCACAGAATGCATTGAATAGAAAGTAATGCATTCAACTCAATGGAGTGTACAGTTCAATTTTGCTGATAACTAGTATGTGCTAACATGATGTAAACAATGTTAGCGCACTAACCATATGATTTAGAGTTGTCTGCAACCAATTTTATGAGTGTGCCACCTATGCTACAGAAGTTACTTTCAGTAACAATACCTTCTCTACACAGCGGAACTTTAGCCTTTGCAGAAGTAAACCAAGTCAATGGCTGTTCCACTCTAAATTGTAACAGGTAGGTTACTGAATTCAGCTGGCATTGGAGTATTCCATGGCACTGAGCACTCTACATGCAAAATCTATACATTTCCAAACCACCCAGAGTAGTTATGTGCACAACCTTACCAGAGAATGCATTGAATAGAAAGTAATGCATTCAACTCAATGGAGTGTACAGTTCAATTTTGCTGATAACTACTATGTGCTAACATGATGTAAACAATGTTAGCGCACTAACCATATGATTTAGAGTTGTCTGCAACCAATTTTATGAGTGTGCCACCTATACTACAGAAGTTACTTTCAGTAACAATACCTTCGCTACACAGCGGAACTTTAGACTTGGCAGAATTAAACCAAGTCAATGGCTGTTCCACTGTAAATGGTACCAGGTAGGTTACTGAAATCAGCTTGCATTGGAGTATTCCATGGCACTGAGCACTCTACATGCAAAATCTATACAGTTCCATACCACCCAGAGTATTCATGTACACAACCTTACCACAGAAAGCATTGAATAGAAAGTAATGCATTCAACTCAAAGGAGTGTACAGTTCAATTTTGCAGATAACTACTATGTGCTAACATGATGTAAACATTGTTAGTACACTAAACATATGATTTAGAGTTGTCTGCAACCAATTTTATCAGTGTGCTACCTATGCTCCAGAAGTTACTTTCAGGAACATTACCTTCTCTACACAGTGGAACTTTAGCCTTTGCAGAAGTAAATCACGTCAATGGCTGTTCCACTGTAAATGGTACCAGGTAGGTTACTGAAATCTGCTTGCATTGGAGTATTCCATGGCACTGAGCACTCTACATGCAAAGTCTATACAGTTCCAAACCACCCAGAGTAGTTATCTACAAAACCTTACCAGAGAATGCATTGAATAGAAAGTAATGCATTCAACTCAATGGAGTGTACAGTTCAATTTTGCTGATAACTACTATGTGCTAACATGATGTAAACAATGTTCGCGCACTAACCATATGATTTAGAGTTGTCTGCAACCAATTTTATGAGTGTGCCACCTATGCTACAGAAGTTACTTTCAGTAACAATACCTTCGCTACACAGCGGAACTTTAGACTTTGCAGAATTAAACCAAGTCAATGGCTGTTCCACTGTAAATGGTACCAGGTAGGTTACTGAAATCTGCTTGCATTGGAGTATTCCGTGGCACTGAGAATTCTACATGCAAAATCTATACAGTTCCAAACCACCCAGAGTAGTTACCTACAAAACCTTACCAGAGAATGCATTGAATAGAAAGTAATGCATTCAACTCAATGGAGTGTTCAGTTCAATTTTGCTGATAACTACTATGTGCTAACATGATGTAAACAATGTTAGCGCACTAACCATATGATTTAGTGTTGGCTGCAACCAATTTTATGAGTGTGCTACCTATGCTACAGAAGTTACTTTCAGTAACAATACCATCGCTACACAGCGGAACTTTAGACTTGGCAGAATTAAACCAAGACAATGGCTGTTCCACTGTAAATGGTACCAGGTAGGTTACTGAAATCAGCTTGCATTGGAGTATTCCATGGCACTGAGCACTCTACGTGCAAAATCTATACAGTTCCATACCACCCAGAGTATTCATGTACACAACCTTACCACAGAAAGCATTGAATAGAAAGTAATGCATTCAACTCAATGGAGTGCACAGTTCAATTTTGCTGATAACTACTATGTGCTAACATGATGTAAGCATTGTTAGTACACTAACCATATGATTTAGAGTTGTCTGCAACCAATTTTATCAGTGTGCTACCTATGCTCCAGAAGTTACTTTCAGTAACATTACATTCTCTGCACAGTGGAACTTTAGACTTTGCAGAAGTAAACAAAGTCAATGGGTGTTCCAATCTAAATTGTAACAGATAGGTTACTGAATTCAGCTTGCATTGGAGTATTCCATGCCACTGAGCACTCTACATGGAAAATCTATACAGTTCCAAACCACCCAGAGAAGTTATGTGCACAACCTTACCACAGAATGCATGGAATAGAAAGTAATGCATTCAACTCAATGGAGTGCACAGTTCAATTTTGCTGATAACTACTATGTGCTAACATGATGTAAACATTTTTAGTACACTAACCATATGATTTAGAGTTGTCTGCAACCAATGTTATCAGTCTGCTACCTATGCTCCAGAAGTTACTTTCAGTAACATTACCTTCCCTACACAGTGGAACTTTAGCCTTTGCAGAAGTAAATCAAGTCAATGGCTGTTCCACTGTAAATGGTACCAGGTAGGTTACTGAAATCTGCTTGCATTGGAGTATTCCATGGCACTGAGCACTCTACATGCAACGTCTGTACAGTTCCAAACCACCCAGAGTAGTTATCTACAAAACCTTACCAGAGAATGCATTGAATAGAAAGTAATGCATTCAACTCACGGGAGTGTACAGTTCAATTTTGCTGATAACTACTATGTGCTAACATGATGTAAACAATGTTCGCGCACTAACCATATGATTTAGAGTTGTCTGCAACCAATTTTATGAGTGTGCCACCTATGCTACAGAAGTTACTTTCAGTAACAATACCTTCGCTACACAGCGGAACTTTAGACTTTGCAGAATTAAACCAAGTCAATGGCTGTTCCACTGTAAATGGTACCAGGTAGGTTACTGAAATCTGCTTGCATTGGAGTATTCCGTGGCACTGAGAATTCTACATGCAAAATCTATACAGTTCCAAACCACCCAGAGTAGTTACCTACAAAACCTTACCAGAGAATGCATTGAATAGAAAGTAATGCATTCAACTCAATGGAGTGTTCAGTTCAATTTTGCTGATAACTACTATGTGCTAACATGATGTAAACAATGTTAGCGCACTAACCATATGATTTAGTGTTGTCTGCAACCAATTTTATGAGTGTGCCACCTATGCTACAGAAGTTACTTTCAGTAACAGTACCTTCGCTACACAGCGGAACTTTAGACTTTGCAGAATTAAACCAAGTCAATGGCTGTTCCACTGTAAATGGTACCAGGTAGGTTACTGAAATCAGCTTGCATTGGATTATTCCATGGCACTGAGCACTCTACATGCAAAATCTATACAGTTCCAAACCACCCAGAGTAGTCATGTACACAACCTTACCACAGAATGCATTGAATAGAAAGTAATGCATTCAACTCAATGGAGTGTACAGTTCAATTTTGCTGATAACTACTATGTGCTAACATGATGTAAACATTGTTGGTACACTAACCATATGATTTAGAGTTGTCTGCAAACAATTTTATCAGTGTGCTACCTATGCTCCAGAAGTTACTTTCAGTGACATTACCTTCTCTACACAGCGGAACTTTAGCCTTTGCAGAAGTAAATCAAGTCAATGGCTGTTCCACTGTAAATGGTAACAGGTAGGTTACTGCAATCTGCTTGCACTGGAGTATTCCGTGTCACTGAGCACTCTACATGCAAAATCTATACAGTTCCAAACCACCCAGAGAAGATATCTACAAAACCTTACCAGAGAATGCATTGAATAGAAAGTAATGCATTCAACTCAATGGAGTGTACAGTTCAATTTTGCTGATAACTAGTATGTGCTAACATGATGTAAACAATGTTAGCGCACTAACCATATGATTTAGAGTTGTCTGCAACCAATTTTATGAGTGTGCCACCTATGCTACAGAAGTTACTTTCAGTAACAATACCTTCTCTACACAGCGGAACTTTAGCCTTTGCAGAAGTAAACCAAGTCAATGGCTGTTCCACTCTAAATTGTAACAGGTAGGTTACTGAATTCAGCTGGCATTGGAGTATTCCATGGCACTGAGCACTCTACATGCAAAATCTATACATTTCCAAACCACCCAGAGTAGTTATGTGCACAACCTTACCAGAGAATGCATTGAATAGAAAGTAATGCATTCAACTCAATGGAGTGTACAGTTCAATTTTGCTGATAACTACTATGTGCTAACATGATGTAAACAATGTTAGCGCACTAACCATATGATTTAGAGTTGTCTGCAACCAATTTTATGAGTGTGCCACCTATACTACAGAAGTTACTTTCAGTAACAATACCTTCGCTACACAGCGGAACTTTAGACTTGGCAGAATTAAACCAAGTCAATGGCTGTTCCACTGTAAATGGTACCAGGTAGGTTACTGAAATCAGCTTGCATTGGAGTATTCCATGGCACTGAGCACTCTACGTGTAAAATCTATACAGTTCCATACCACCCAGAGTATTCATGTACACAACCTTACCACAGAAAGCATTGAATAGAAAGTAATGCATTCAACTCAATGGAGTGCACAGTTCAATTTTGCTGATAACTACTATGTGCTAACATGATGTAAACATTGTTAGTACACTAACCATATGATTTAGAGTTGTCTGCCACCAATTTTATCAGTGTGCTACCTATGCTCCAGAAGTTACTTTCAGTAACATTACATTCTCTGCACAGTGGAACTTTAGACTTTGCAGAAGTAAACCAAGTCAATGGCTGTTCCAATCTAAATTGTAACAGGTAGGTTACTGAATTCAGCTTGCATTGGAGTATTCCATGCCACTGAGCACTCTACATGGAAAATCTATACAGTTCCAAACCACCCAGAGAAGTTATGTGCACAACCTTACCACAGAATGCATGGAATAGAAAGTAATGCATTCAAATCAATGGAGTGCACAGTTCAATTTTGCTGATAACTACTATGTGCTAATATGATGTAAACATTTTTAGTACACTAACCATATGATTTAGAGTTGTCTGCAACCAATTTTATCAGTGTGCTACCTATGCTCCAGAAGTTACTTTCAGTAACATTACCTTCTCTACACAGTGGAACTTTAGCCTTTGCAGAAGTAAACCAAGTCAATGGCTGTTCCACTGTAAATGGTACCAGGTAGGTTACTGAAATCTGCTTGCATTGGAGTATTCCATGGCACTGAGCACTCTACATGCAAAGTCTATACAGTTCCAAACCACCCAGAGTAGTTATCTACAAAACCTTACCAGAGAATGCATTGAATAGAAAGTAATGCATTCAACTCAATGGAGTGCACAGTTCAATTTTGCTGATAACTACTATGTGCTAACATGATGTAAGCATTGTTAGTACACTAACCATATGATTTAGAGTTGTCTGCAACCAATTTTATCAGTGTGCTACCTATGCTCCAGAAGTTACTTTCAGTAACATTACATTCTCTGCACAGTGGAACTTTAGACATTGCAGAAGTAAACCAAGTCAATGGCTGTTCCAATCTAAATTGTAACAGGTAGGTTACTGAATTCAGCTTGCATTGGAGTATTCCATGTCACTGAGCACTCTACATGGAAAATCTATACAGTTCCAAACCACCCAGAGAAGTTATGTGCACAACCTTACCACAGAATGCATGGAATAGAAAGTAATGCATTCAACTCAATTGAGTGCACAGTTCAATTTTGCTGATAACTACTATGTGCTAACATGATGTAAACATTTTTAGTACACTAACCATATGATTTAGAGTTGTCTGCAACCAATTTTATCAGTGTGCTACCTATGCTCCAAAAGTTACTTTCAGTAACATTACCTTCTCTACACAGTGGAACTTTAGCCTTTGCAGAAGTAAACCAAGTCAATGGCTGTTCCACTGTAAATGGTACCAGGTAGGTTACTGAAATCTGCTTGCATTGGAGTATTCCATGGCACTGAGCACTCTACATGCAAAGTCTATACAGTTCCAAACCACCCAGAGTAGTTATCTACAAAACCTTACCAGAGAATGCATTGAATAGAAAGTGATGCATTCAACTCAATGGAGTGTACAGTTCAATTTTGCTGATAACTACTATGTGCTAACATGATGTAAACAATGTTAGCGCACTAACCATATGATTTAGAGTTGTCTGCAACCAATTTTATGAGTGTGCCACCTATGCTACAGAAGTTACTTTCAGTAACAATACCTTCGCTACACAGCGGAACGTTAGACTTTGCAGAATTAAACCAAGTCAATGGCTGTTCCACTGTAAATGGTACCAGGTAGGTTACTGAAATCTGCTTGCATTGGAGTATTCCGTGGCACTGAGAATTCTTCATGCAAAATCTATACAGTTCCAAACCACCCAGAGTAGTTACCTACAAAACCTTACCAGAGAATGCATTGAATAGAAAGTAATGCATTCAACTCAATGGAGTGTTCAGTTCAATTTTGCTGATAACTACTATGTGCTAACATGATGTAAACAATGTTAGCGCACTAACCATATGATTTAGTGTTGGCTGCAACCAATTTTATGAGTGTGCTACCTATGCTACAGAAGTTACTTTCAGTAACAATACCTTCGCTACACAGCGGAACTTTAGACTTGGCAGAATTAAACCAAGACAATGGCTGTTCCACTGTAAATGGTACCAGGTAGGTTACTGAAATCAGCTTGCATTGGAGTATTCCATGGCACTGAGCACTCTACGTGCAAAATCTATACAGTTCCATACCACCCAGAGTATTCATGTACACAACCTTACCACAGAAAGCATTGAATAGAAAGTAATGCATTCAACTCAATGGAGTGCACAGTTCAATTTTGCTGATAACTACTATGTGCTAACATGATGTAAGCATTGTTAGTACACTAACCATATGATTTAGAGTTGTCTGCAACCAATTTTATCAGTGTGCTACCTATGCTCCAGAAGTTACTTTCAGTAACATTACATTCTCTGCACAGTGGAACTTTAGACTTTGCAGAAGTAAACAAAGTCAATGGCTGTTCCAATCTAAATTGTAACAGGTAGGTTACTGAATTCAGCTTGCATTGGAGTATTCCATGCCACTGAGCACTCTACATGGAAAATCTATACAGTTCCAAACCACCCAGAGAAGTTATGTGCACAACCTTACCACAGAATGCATGGAATAGAAAGTAATGCATTCAACTCAATGGAGTGCACAGTTCAATTTTGCTGATAACTACTATGTGCTAACATGATGTAAACATTTTTAGTACACTAACCATATGATTTAGAGTTGTCTGCAACCAATTTTATCAGTGTGCTACCTATGCTCCAGAAGTTACTTTCAGTAACATTACCTTCCCTACACAGTGGAACTTTAGCCTTTGCAGAAGTAAACCAATCAATGGCTGTTCCACTCTAAATTGTAACAGGTAGGTTACTGAATTCAGCTTGCATTGGAGTATTCCATGGCACTGAGCACTCTACATGCAAAATCTATACAGTTCCAAACCACCCAGAGTAGTTATGTGCACAACCTTATCACAGAATGCATTGAATATAAAGTAATGCATTCAACTCAAAGGAGTGTACAGTTCAATTTTGCTGATAACTACTATGTGCTAACATGATGTAAACATTGTTAGTACACTAAACATATGATTTAGAGTTGTCTGCAACCAATTTTATCAGTGTGCTACCTATGCTCCAGAAGTTACTTTCTGGAACATTACCTGCTCTACACAGTGGAACTTTAGCCTTTGCAGAAGTAAATCAAGTCAATGGCTGTTCCACTGTAAATGGTACCAGGTAGGTTACTGAAATCTGCTTGCATTGGAGTATTCCATGGTACTGAGCACTCTACATGCAAAGTCTATACAGTTCCAAACCACCCAGAGTAGTTATCTACAAAACCTTACCAGAGAATGCATTGAATAGAAAGTAATGCATTCAACTCAATGGAGTGTACAGTTCAATTTTGCTGATAACTACTATGTGCTAACATGATGTAAACAATGTTAGCACACTAACCATATGATTTAGAGTTGTCTGCAACCAATTTTATGAGTGTGCCACCTATGCTACAGAAGTTACTTTCAGTAACAATACCTTCGCTACACAGCGGAACTTTAGACTTGGCAGAATTAAACCAAGTCAATGGCTGTTCCACTGTAAATGGTACCAGGTAGGTTACTGAAATCAGCTTGCATTGGAGTATTCCATGGCACTGAGCACTCTACGTGCAAAATCTATACAGTTCCATACCACCCAGAGTATTCATGTACACAACCTTACCACAGAAAGCATTGAATAGAAAGTAATGCATTCAACTCAATGGAGTGCACAGTTCAATTTTGCTGATAACTACTATGTGCTAACATGATGTAAGCATTGTTAGTACACTAACCATATGATTTAGAGTTGTCTGCAACCAATTTTATCAGTGTGCTACCTATGCTCCAGAAGTTACTTTCAGTAACAATACCTTCGCTACACAGCGGAACTTTAGACTTGGCAGAATTAAACCAAGTCAATGGCTGTTCCACTGTAAATGGTACCAGGTAGGTTACTGAAATCAGCTTGCATTGGAGTATTCCATGGCACTGAGCACTCTACGTGCAAAATCTATACAGTTCCATACCACCCAGAGTATTCATGTACACAACCTTACCACAGAAAGCATTGAATAGAAAGTAATGCATTCAACTCAATGGAGTGCACAGTTCAATTTTGCTGATAACTACTATGTGATAACATGATGTAAGCATTGTTAGTACACTAACCATATGATTTAGAGTTGTCTGCAACCAATTTTATCAGTGTGCTACCTATGCTCCAGAAGTTACTTTCAGTAACATTACATTCTCTGCACAGTGGAACTTTAGACTTTGCAGAAGTAAACCAAGTCAATGGCTGTTCCAATCTAAATTGTAACAGGTAGGTTACTGAATTCAGCTGGCATTGGAGTATTCCATGCCACTGAGCACACTACATGGAAAATCTATACAGTTCCAAACCACCCAGAGAAGTTATGTGCACAACCTTACCACAGAATGCATGGAATAGAAAGTAATGCATTCAACTCAATGGAGTGCACAGTTCAATTTTGCTGATAACTACTATGTGCTAACATGATGTAAACATTTTTAGTACACTAACCATATGATTTAGAGTTGTCTGCAACCAATTTTATCAGTGTGCTACCTATGCTCCAGAAGTTACTTTCAGTAACATTACCTTCCCTACACAGTGGAACTTTAGCCTTTGCAGAAGTAAACCAAGTCAATGGCTGTTCCACTCTAAATTGTAACAGGTTGGTTACTGAATTCAGCTTGCATTGGAGTATTCCATGGCACTGAGCACTCTACATGCAAAATCTATACAGTTCCAAACCACCCAGAGTAGTTATGTGCACAACCTTACCACAGAATGCATTGAACATAAAGTAATGCATTCAACTCAAAGGAGTGTACAGTTCAATTTTGCTGATAACTACTATGTGCTAACATGATGTAAACATTGTTGGTACACTACCCATATGATTTAGAGTTGTCTGCAACGAATTTTATCAGTGTGCTACCTATGCTCCAGAAGTTACTTTCAGTGACATTACCTTCTCTACACAGCGGAACTTTAGCCTTTGCAGAAATAAATCAAGTCAATGGCTGTTCCACTGTAAATGGTAACAGGTAGGTTACTGCAATCTGCTTGCATTGGAGTATTCCGTGTCACTGAGCACTCTACATGCAAAATCTATACAGTTCCAAACCACCCAGAGTAGATATCTACAAAACCTTACCAGAGAATGCATTGAATAGAAAGTAATGCATTCAACTCAATGGAGTGCACAGTTCAATTTTGCTGATAACTACTATGTGCTAACATGATGTAAACATTGTTAGTACACTAAACATATGATTTAGAGTTGTCTGCAACCAATTTTATCAGTGTGCTACCTATGCTCCAGAAGTTACTTTCAGGAACATTACCTTCTCTACACAGTGGAACTTTAGCCTTTGCAGAAGTAAACCAAGTCAATGGCTGTTCCACTCTAAATTGTAACAGGTAGGTTACTGAATTCAGCTGGCATTGGAGTATTCCATGGCACTGAGCACTCTACATGCAAAATCTATACATATCCAAACCACCCAGAGTAGTTATGTGCACAACCTTACCAGAGAATGCATTGAATAGAAAGTAATGCATTCAACTCAAAGGAGTGTACAGTTCAATTTTGCTGATAACTACTATGTGCTAACATGATGTAAACATTGTTAGTACACTAACCATATGATTTAGAGTTGTCTGCAACCACACTTTCTAGGACAGGGCCCGGATGCTTTCGCAGTGCCATGAGTCTTTCTAGGACACAAGGCCAGGATGCTTTCGCAGGGCCGGGACCCTTTCTAGGACACAGGGCCAGGATGCTTTCGCAGGGCAGGGACCCTTTCTATGACAGTGCCAGGATGCTTTCGGATGGCTGGGACCCTTTCTAGTACACAGGGCCAGGATGCTTTCACAGGGCTGGGACCCTTTGTAGGACACAGGACCAGGATGCCTTCAGAGGGCTGGGACCCTTTCTAGGACACAGGGCCAGGAGGCTTTCGCAGGGCCATGACCCTTTCTAGGACAGGGCCAGGATGCTTTTGCAGGGCCGTGACCTTTTCTGGGACACATGGCCAGGATGCTTCCGCAGGGCCAGGTCCCCTCCTTGGACACAGGGCCAGGAACCTTTCACAGGGCCGGGACCGTTTCTAGGACACAGGGCCAGGATGCTTTCGCAAGGCCGGGACCCTTCCTTGGACACAGGACCAGGATGCTTTCAGAGGGCCGTGTCCCTTTCTAGGACACTTGGCCAGGATGCTTTCGCTGGGCCGGGTCCCTTTCTAGGACACAGGGCCAGGATGCTTTTGTAGGGCCGGGACCCATCCTTGGACACAGGGCCAGGATGCTTTCGCAGCGCCGTGTTCCTTTCTAGGACACCGGGACAGGATACTTTCGCAGGGCCATGACACTTTCTAGGACAGGGCCCGGATGCTTTCGCAGGGCCGTGAGTCTTTCTCGGACACAAGGCCAGGATGCTTTCGCAGGGCCGTGAGTCTTTCTAGGACACAGGGCCAGGATGCTTTCGCAGGGCAGGGACCCTTTCTAGGACAGTGCCAGGATGCTTTCGCATGCCCGGGACCCTTTCTAGTATACAGGACCAGGATGCCTTCACAGGGCTGGGACCCTTTCTAGGACACAGGGCCAAGAGGCTTTCGCAGGGCCATGACCCTTTCTAGGACACAGGGCCAGGATGCTTTTACAGGGCCGTGACCTTTTCTGGGACACATGGCCAGGATGCTTCCGCAGGGCCGGGAGATTTCCTTGGACACAGGGACTGGATGCTTCCGCAGGGCCGGGTCCCCTCCTTGGACACAGGGCCAGGAACCTTTTACAGTGCCGGGACCGTTTCTGGGACACAGGGACAGGATGCTTTCGCAGGGCCAGGACCCTTCCTTGGACACAGGGCCACGATGCTTCTGCAGGGCCGGGACCGTTTCTAGGACACAGGGCCAGGATGCTTTCACAGGGCCGGACCCTTTCTAGGACACAGGGGCAGGATGCTATCGCCAGACCGGGACCCTTACTTGGACACAGGGACAGGATGCTTTCACAGAGCCGGGACCCTTTCTAGGGCACAGGGCCAGGATGCTTTTGCAGGGCCGTGACCCATCCTTGGACACAGGGCCAGGATGCTTTCGCAGGGCCGTGACCCTTTCTAGGACACAGGGCCAGGATGCTTTCGCAGGGCCAGGACCTTTTCTAGGACGCAGATCCAGGAGGCTATCGCAGGGCCGTGACCCTTTCTAGGACACTTGGACAGGATGCTTTCGCATGGCTGGGACCCTGTCTAGGACACAGGGCCCGGATGCTTTCACAGGACGGGGACCCTTCCTTGGACACAGGGCCAGGATGCATTCACAGGGCCGGGACCCTTCCTTGGACACAGGACCAGGATGCTTTCAGAGGGCCAGGCCCCTACTAGGACACTTGGCCAGGATGCTTCCGCAGGGCCGGGAGCTTTCCTTCGACACAGGGCCTGGATGCTTCCGCAGGGCCGGGACCGTTTCTAGGGCACAGGGCCAGGATGGTTCCGCAGGGCCGGGAGCTTTCCTTCGACACAGGGCCTGGATGCTTCCGCAGGGCAAGGCCCCCTCCTTGGACACAGGGCCAGGAAACGTTCACAGGGCCGGGACCGTTTCTAGGACACAGTGCCAGGATGCTTTCGCAAGGCCGGGACCTTTCCTTGGATACAGGGCCAGGATGCTTCTGCAGGGCCGGGACACTTCCTTGGAGACACGGCCCGGATGCTTTCACAGGACGGGGACCCTTCCTTGGACACAGGGCCAGGATGCATTCACAGGGCCGGGACCCTTCCTTGGACACAGGACCAGGATGCTTTCAGAGGGCCGTGTCCCTTTCTAGGACACTTGGCCAGGATGCTTCCGCAGGGCCGGGAGCTTTCCTTCGACACAGGGCCTGGATGCTTCCGCAGGGCCGGGACCGTTTCTAGGGCACAGGGCCAGGATGGTTCCGCAGGGCCGGGAGCTTTCCTTCGACACAGGGCCTGGATGCTTCCGCAGGGCAAGGCCCCCTCCTTGGACACAGGGCCAGGAAACGTTCACAGGGCCGGGACCGTTTCTAGGACACAGTGCCAGGATGCTTTCGCAAGGCCGGGACCTTTCCTTGGATACAGGGCCAGGATGCTTCTGCAGGGCCGGGACACTTCCTTGGAGACACGGCCAGGATGCTTTCACAGGGCAGGACACTTTCTAGGACATAGGGCCAGGATGCTATCGCAGGTCCGGGCCCCTTCCTTTGACACAGGGCGAGGATGCTTTCGCAGGGCCGGGAAGCTTCCTTGGACACAGGGCCAGGATGCTTCCGCAGGGCCGGGAGATTTCCTTGGACACAGGAACTGGATGCTTCCGCAGGGCCGGGTCCCCTCCTTGGACACAGGGCCAGGAACCTTTTACAGTGCCGGGACCGTTTCTGGGACACAGGGACAGGATGCTTTCGCAGGGCCAGGACCCTTCCTTGGACACAGGGCCACGATGCTTCTGCAGGGCCGGGACCGTTTCTAGGACACAGGGCCAGGATGCTTTCACAGGGCCGGACCCTTTCTAGGACACAGGGGCAGGATGCTATCGCAGGACCGGGACCCTTACTTGGACACAGGGACAGGATGCTTTCACAGAGCCGGGACCCTTTCTAGGGCACAGGGCCAGGATGCTTTTGCAGGGCCGTGACCCATCCTTGGACACAGGGCCAGGATGCTTTCGCAGGGCCGTGACCCTTTCTAGGACACAGGGCCAGGATGTTTTCGCAGGGCCAGGACCTTTTCTAGGACGCAGATCCAGGAGGCTATCGCAGGGCCGTGACCCTTTCTAGGACACTTGGCCAGGATGCTTTCGCATGGCTGGGACCCTGTCTAGGACACAGGGCCCGGATGCTTTCACAGGACGGGGACCCTTCCTTGGACACAGGGCCAGGATGCATTCACAGGGCCGGGACCCTTCCTTGGACACAGGACCAGGATGCTTTCAGAGGGCCGTGTCCCTTTCTAGGACACTTGGCCAGGATGCTTCCGCAGGGCCGGGAGCTTTCCTTCGACACAGGGCCTGGATGCTTCCGCAGGGCCGGGACCGTTTCTAGGGCACAGGGCCAGGATGGTTCCGCAGGGCCGGGAGCTTTCCTTCGACACAGGGCCTGGATGCTTCCGCAGGGCAAGGCCCCCTCCTTGGACACAGGGCCAGGAAACGTTCACAGGGCCGGGACCGTTTCTAGGACACAGTGCCAGGATGCTTTCGCAAGGCCGGGACCTTTCCTTGGATACAGGGCCAGGATGCTTCTGCAGGGCCGGGACACTTCCTTGGAGACACGGCCAGGATGCTTTCACAGGGCAGGACCCTTTCTAGGACATAGGGCCAGGATGCTATCGCAGGTCCGGGCCCCTTCCTTTGACACAGGGCGAGGATGCTTTCGCAGGGCCGGGAAGCTTCCTTGGACACAGGGCCAGGATGCTTCAGCAGGTCCGGGACCCTTCCTTGGACACAGGGCCAGGATGCTTTCACAGAGCCGGGACCGTTTCTAGGGCACAGGGCCAGGATGCTTTCGCAGGGCCATGACACTTTCTAGGACAGGGCCCGGATGCTTTCGCAGGGCCGTGAGACTTACTAGGACACAAGGCCAGGAAGCTTTCGCAGGGCCGGGACCCTTTCTAGGACAGGGCGAGGATGCTTTTGCAGGGACGAGACCTTCTCTGGGACACATGGCCAGGATGCTTCCGCAGGGCCGGGAGCTTTCCTTGGACACAGGGCCAGGATGCTTCTGCAGGGCCGGGACACTTCCTTGGAGACACGGCCAGGATGCTTTCACAGGGCAGGACCCTTTCTAGGACATAGGGCCAGGATGCTATCGCAGGTCCGGGCCCCTTCCTTTGACACAGGGCGAGGATGCTTTCGCAGGGCCGGGAAGCTTCCTTGGACACAGGGCCAGGATGCTTCAGCAGGTCCGGGACCCTTCCTTTGACACAGGGCGAGGATGCTTTCGCAGGGCCGGGAAGCTTCCTTGGACACAGGGCCAGGATGCTTCAGCAGGGCCGGGACACTTCCTTGGAGACATGGCCAGGATGCTTTCACAGGGCAGGACCCTTTCTAGGACATAGGGCCAGGATGCTATCGCAGGTCCGGGCCCCTTCCTTTGACACAGGGCGAGGATGCTTTCGCAGGGCCGGGAAGCTTCCTTGGACACAGGGCCAGGATGCTTCAGCAGGTCCGGGACCCTTCCTTGGACACAGGGCCAGGATGCTTTCACAGAGCCGGGACCGTTTCTAGGGCACAGGGCCAGGATGCTTTCGCAGGGCCATGACACTTTCTAGGACAGGGCCCGGATGCTTTCGCAGGGCCGTGAGACTTACTAGGACACAAGGCCAGGAAGCTTTCGCAGGGCCGGGACCCTTTCTAGGACAGGGCGAGGATGCTTTTGCAGGGACGAGACCTTCTCTGGGACACATGGCCAGGATGCTTTCGCAGGGCCGGGAAGCTTCCTTGGACACAGGGCCAGGATGCTTCAGCAGGTCCGGGACCCTTCCTTGGACACAGGGCCAGGATGCTTTCACAGAGCCGGGACCGTTTCTAGGGCACAGGGCCAGGATGCTTTCGCAGGGCCATGACACTTTCTAGGACAGGGCCCGGATGCTTTCGCAGGGCCGTGAGACTTACTAGGACACAAGGCCAGGAAGCTTTCGCAGGGCCGGGACCCTTTCTAGGACAGGGCGAGGATGCTTTTGCAGGGACGAGACCTTCTCTGGGACACATGGCCAGGATGCTTCCGCAGGGCCGGGAGCTTTCCTTCGACACAGGGCCTGGATGCTTCCGCAGGGCCAGGTCCGCTCCTTGGACACAGGGCCAGGATGCTTTCAGAGGGCCGTGTCCCTTTCTAGGACACTTGGCCAGGATGCTTTCGCAGGGCCGGGACCCTTTCTAGGACACAGGGCCAGGATGCTTTTGTAGGGCCGGGTCCCATCCTTGGACACATGGCCAGGATGCTTCCGCAGGGCCGGGAGCATTCCTTCGACACAGGGCCTGGATGCTTTCACAGGGCCGGGACCCTACCTTGGACACAGGACCAGGATGCTTTCAGTGGGCCGTGTCCCTTTCTAGGACACTTGGCCAGGATGCTTTCACATGGCCGGGACCCTCTCTAGGACACAGGGCCCGGATGCTTTGGCAGGACGGGGACCCTTCCTTGGATACAGGGCCAGGATGCTTTCAAAGGGCCGGGACCCTTCCTTGGACACAGGACCAGGATGCTTTCATAGGGCCGTGTCCCTTTCTAGGACACTTGGCCAGTATGATTTCGCAGGGCCTGGACCCTGTCTAGGACACAGGGCCAGGATGCTTTTGTAGGGCCGGGACCCATCCTTGGACACAGGGCCAGGATGCTTTCGCAGGGCCGTGATCCTTTCTAGGACACCGGGACAGGATGCTTTCGCAGGGCCAAGACACTTTCTAGGACAGGGCCCGGATGCTTTCGCAGTGCCGTGAGTCTTTCTAGGACACAAGGCCAGGATGCTTTCGCAGGGCCGGGCCCCTTTCTAGGACACAGGGCCAGGATGCTTTCGCAGGGCAGGGACCCTTTCTAGGAGAGTGCCAGGATGCTTTCGCATGCCCGGGACCCTTTCTAGTACACAGGGCCAGGATGCTTTCACAGGGCTGGGACCCTTTGTAGGACACAAGACCAGGATGCCTTCACAGGGCTGGGACCCTTTCTAGGACACAGGGCCAGGAGGCTTTCGCAGGGCCATGACCCTTTCTAGGACACAGGGCCAGGATGCTTTTGCAGGGCCGGCACCTTTTCTGGGACACATGGCCAGGATGCTTCCGCAGGGCCGGGAGCTTGCCTTCGACACAGGGCCTGCATGCTTCCGCAGGGCCAGGTCCCCTCCTTGGACACAGGGCCAGGAACCTTTCACAGGGCCGGGACCGTTTCTAGGACACAGGGCCAGGATGCTTTCGCAAGGCCGGGACCCTTCCTTGGACACAGGACCAGGATGCTTTCAGAGGGCCGTGTCCCTTTCTAGGACACTTGGCCAGGATGCTTTCGCAGGGCCGGGTCCCTTTCTAGGTCACAGGGCCAGGATGCTTTTGTAGGGCCGGGACCCATCCTTGGACACAGGGCTAGGATGCTTTCGCAGGGCCGTGATCCTTTCTAGGACACCGGGACAGGATGCTTTCGCAGGGCCATGACACTTTCTAGGACAGGGCCCGGATGCTTTCGCAGGGCCGTGAGTCTTTCTCGGACACAAGGCCAGAATGCTTTCGCAGGGCCGGGACCCTTTCTAGGACACAGCGCCAGGATGCTTTCGCAGGGCCGTGAGTCTTTCTAGGACACAAGGCCAGGATGCTTCCGCAGGGCCGGGAGATTTCCTTGGACACAGGAACTGGATGCTTCCGCAGGGCCGGGTCCCCTCCTTGGACACAGGGCCAGGAACCTTTTACAGTGCCGGGACCGTTTCTGGGACACAGGGACAGGATGCTTTCGCAGGGCCAGGACCCTTCCTTGGACACAGGGCCACGATGCTTCTGCAGGGCCGGGACCGTTTCTAGGACACAGGGCCAGGATGCTTTCACAGGGCCGGACCCTTTCTAGGACACAGGGGCAGGATGCTATCGCAGGACCGGGACCCTTACTTGGACACAGGGACCGGATGCTTTCACAGAGCCGGGACCCTTTCTAGGGCACAGGGCCAGGATGCTTTTGCAGGGCCGTGACCCATCCTTGGACACAGGGCCAGGATGCTTTCGCAGGGCCGTGACCCTTTCTAGGACACAGGGCCAGGATGCTTTCGCAGGGCCAGGACCTTTTCTAGGACGCAGATCCAGGAGGCTATCGCAGGGCCGTGACCCTTTCTAGGACACTTGGCCAGGATGCTTTCGCATGGCTGGGACCCTGTCTAGGACACAGGGCCCGGATGCTTTCACAGGACGGGGACCCTTCCTTGGACACAGGACCAGGATGCTTTCAGAGGGCCGTGTCCCTTTCTAGGACACTTGGCCAGGATGCTTCCGCAGGGCCGGGAGCTTTCCTTCGACACAGGGCCTGGATGCTTCCGCAGGGCCGGGACCGTTTCTAGGGCACAGGGCCAGGATGGTTCCGCAGGGCCGGGAGCTTTCCTTCGACACAGGGCCTGGATGCTTCCGCAGGGCAAGGCCCCCTCCTTGGACACAGGGCCAGGAAACGTTCACAGGGCCGGGACCGTTTCTAGGACACAGTGCCAGGATGCTTTCGCAAGGCCGGGACCTTTCCTTGGATACAGGGCCAGGATGCTTCTGCAGGGCCGGGACACTTCCTTGGAGACACGGCCAGGATGCTTTCACAGGGCAGGACCCTTTCTAGGACATAGGGCCAGGATGCTATCGCAGGTCCGGGCCCCTTCCTTTGACACAGGGCGAGGATGCTTTCGCAGGGCCGGGAAGCTTCCTTGGACACAGGGCCAGGATGCTTCAGCAGGTCCGGGACCCTTCCTTGGACACAGGGCCAGGATGCTTTCACAGAGCCGGGACCGTTTCTAGGGCACAGGGCCAGGATGCTTTCGCAGGGCCATGACACTTTCTAGGACAGGGCCCGGATGCTTTCGCAGGGCCGTGAGACTTACTAGGACACAAGGCCAGGAAGCTTTCGCAGGGCCGGGACCCTATCTAGGACAGGGCGAGGATGCTTTTGCAGGGACGAGACCTTCTCTGGGACGCATGGCCAGGATGCTTCCGCAGGGCCGGGAGCTTTCCTTGGACACAGGGCCAGGATGCTTCTGCAGGGCCGGGACACTTCCTTGGAGACACGGCCAGGATGCTTTCACAGGGCAGGACCCTTTCTAGGACATAGGGCCAGGATGCTATCGCAGGTCCGGGCCCCTTCCTTTGACACAGGGCGAGGATGCTTTCGCAGGGCCGGGAAGCTTCCTTGGACACAGGGCCAGGATGCTTCAGCAGGTCCGGGACCCTTCCTTTGACACAGGGCGAGGATGCTTTCGCAGGGCCGGGAAGCTTCCTTGGACACAGGGCCAGGATGCTTCAGCAGGGCCGGGACACTTCCTTGGAGACATGGCCAGGATGCTTTCACAGGGCAGGACCCTTTCTAGGACATAGGGCCAGGATGCTATCGCAGGTCCGGGCCCCTTCCTTTGACACAGGGCGAGGATGCTTTCGCAGGGCCGGGAAGCTTCCTTGGACACAGGGCCAGGATGCTTCAGCAGGTCCGGGACCCTTCCTTGGACACAGGGCCAGGATGCTTTCACAGAGCCGGGACCGTTTCTAGGGCACAGGGCCAGGATGCTTTCGCAGGGCCATGACACTTTCTAGGACAGGGCCCGGATGCTTTCGCAGGGCCGTGAGACTTACTAGGACACAAGGCCAGGAAGCTTTCGCAGGGCCGGGACCCTTTCTAGGACGGCGAGGATGCTTTTGCAGGGACGAGACCTTCTCTGGGACACATGGCCAGGATGCTTCCGCAGGGCCGGGAGCTTTCCTTCGACACAGGGCCTGGATGCTTCCGCAGGGCCAGGTCCCCTCCTTGGACACAGGGCCAGGATGCTTTCAGAGGGCCGTGTCCCTTTCTAGGACACTTGGCCAGGATGCTTTCGCAGGGCCGGGACCCTTTCTAGGACACAGGGCCAGGATGCTTTTGTAGGGCCGGGTCCCATCCTTGGACACATGGCCAGGATGCTTCCGCAGGGCCGGGAGCTTTCCTTCGACACAGGGCCTGGATGCTTCCGCAGGGCCAGGTCCCCTCCTTGGACACAGGGCCAGGATGCTTTCAGAGGGCCGTGTCCCTTTCTAGGACACTTGGCCAGGATGCTTTCGCAGGGCCGGGACCCTTTCTAGGACACAGGGCCAGGATGCTTTTGTAGGGCCGGGTCCCATCCTTGGACACATGGCCAGGATGCTTCCGCAGGGCCGGGAGCATTCCTTCGACACAGGGCCTGGATGCTTTCACAGGACCGGGACCCTACCTTGGACACAGGACCAGGATGCTTTCAGTGGGCCGTGTCCCTTTCTAGGACACTTGGCCAGGATGCTTTCACATGGCCGGGACCCTCTCTAGGACACAGGGCCCGGATGCTTTGGCAGGACGGGGACCCTTCCTTGGATACAGGGCCAGGATGCTTTCAAAGGGCCGGGACCCTTCCTTGGACACAGGACCAGGATGCTTTCATAGGGCCGTGTCCCTTTCTAGGTCACTTGGCCAGTATGATTTCGCAGGGCCTGGACCCTGTCTAGGACACAGGGCCAGGATGCTTTTGTAGGGCCGGGACCCATCCTTGGACACAGGGCCAGGATGCTTTCGCAGGGCCGTGATCCTTTCTAGGACACCGGGACAGGATGCTTTCGCAGGGCCAAGACACTTTCTAGGACAGGGCCCGGATGCTTTCGCAGTGCCGTAAGTCTTTCTAGGACACAAGGCCAGGATGCTTTCGCAGGGCCGGGCCCCTTTCTAGGACACAGGGCCAGGATGCTTTCGCAGGGCAGGGACCCTTTCTAGGAGAGTGCCAGGATGCTTTCGCATGCCCGGGACCCTTTCTAGTACACAGGGCCAGGATGCTTTCACAGGGCTGGGACCCTTTGTAGGACACAAGACCAGGATGCCTTCACAGGGCTGGGACCCTTTCTAGGACACAGGGCCAGGAGGCTTTCGCAGGGCCATGACCCTTTCTAGGACACAGGGCCAGGATGCTTTCACAGGGCTGGGACCCTTTGTAGGACACAAGACCAGGATGCCTTCACAGGGCTGGGACCCTTTCTAGGACACAGGGCCAGGAGGCTTTCGCAGGGCCATGACCCTTTCTAGGACACAGGGCCAGGATGCTTTTGCAGGGCCGGGACCTTTTCTGGGACACATGGCCAGGATGCTTCCGCAGGGCCGGGAGCTTGCCTTCGACACAGGGCCTGCATGCTTCCGCAGGGCCAGGTCCCCTCCTTGGACACAGGGCCAGGAACCTTTCACAGGGCCGGGACCGTTTCTAGGACACAGGGCCAGGATGCTTTCGCAAGGCCGGGACCCTTCCTTGGACACAGGACCAGGATGCTTTCAGAGGGCCGTGTCCCTTTCTAGGACACTTGGCCAGGATGCTTTCGCAGGGCCGGGTCCCTTTCTAGGTCACAGGGCCCGGATGCTTTCGCAGGGCCGTGAGTCTTTCTCGGACACAAGGCCAGAATGCTTTCGCAGGGCCGGGACCCTTTCTAGGACACAGCGCCAGGATGCTTTCGCAGGGCCGTGAGTCTTTCTAGGACACAAGGCCAGGATGCTTTCGCAGGGCCATGACACTTTCTAGGACAGGGCCCGGATGCTTTCGCAGGGCCGTGAGTCTTTCTCGGACACAAGGCCAGAATGCTTTCGCAGGGCCGGGACCCTTTCTAGGACACAGCGCCAGGATGCTTTCGCAGGGCCGTGAGTCTTTCTAGGACACAAGCCCAGGATGCTTTCGCAGAGCCGGGACCCTTTCTAGGGCACAGGGCCAGGATGCTTTTGCAGGGCCGTGACCCATCCTTGGACACAGGGCGAGGATGCTTTCGCAGGGCCGGGAAGCTTCCTTGGACACACGGCCAGGATGCTTCAGCAGGTCCGGGACCCTTACTTGGACACAGGGCCAGGATGCTTTCGCAGGGCCGTGACCCTTTCTAGGACACAGGGCCAGGATGCTTTCGCAGGGCCAGGACCCTTTCTAGGACGCAGATCCAGGAGGCTATCGCAGGGCCGTGACCCTTTCTAGGACACTTGGCCAGGATGCTTTCGCATGGCTGGGACCCTGTCCAGGTCACAGGGCCCGGGTGCTTTCGCAGGACGGGGACCCTTCCTTGGACACAGGGACAGGATGCATTCACAGGCCCGGGACCCTTCCTTGGACACAGGACCAGGATGCTTTCAGAGGGCCGTGTCCCTTTCTAGGACACTTGGCCAGGATGCTTCCGCAGGGCCGGGAGCTTTCCTTCGACACAGGGCCTGGATGCTTCCGCAGGGCCGGGACCGTTTCTAGGCCACAGGGCCAGGATGCTTCCGCAGGGCCGGGAGCTTTCCTTCGACACAGGGCCTGGATGCTTCCGCAGGGCCAGGTCCCCTCCTTGGACACAGGGCCAGGAAACTTTCACAGGGCCGGGACCGTTTCTAGGACACAGGGCCAGGATGATTCTGCAGGGCCGGGACACTTCCTTGGAGACACGGCCAGGATGCTTTCACAGGGCAGGAACCTTTCTAGGACATAGGGCCAGGATGCTATCGCAGGTCCAGCCCCCTTCCTTGGACACAGGGCGAGGATGCTTTCGCAGGGCCGGGAAGCTTCCTTGGACACACGGCCAGGATGCTTCAGCAGGTCCGGGACCCTTCCTTGGATACAGGGCCAGGATGCTTTCGCAGGGCCGGGACCGTTTCTAGGGCACATGGCCAGGATGCTTCCGCAGGGCCGGGAGCATTCTTTCGACACAGGGCCGGGACCCTTCCTTGGACACAGGACCAGGATGCTTTCAGAGGGCCGTGTCCCTTTCTAGGACACAGGGCCCGGATGCTTATGCAGGACGGGGACCCTTCCTTGGATACAGGACCAGGATGCTTTCATAGGGCCGTGTCCCTATCTAGGACACAGGGCCAGGAGGCTTTCGCAGGGCCATGACCCTTTCTAGGACACAGGGCCAGGATGCTTTCGCAGGGCCAGGACCCCTTCGAAGACGCAGATCCAGGAGGCTATCGCAGGGCCGTGACCCTTTCTAGGACACTTGGCCAGGATGCTTTCGCATTTCCGGGACCCTCTCTGGGACACAGGGCCCGGATGCTTTCGTAGGACGGGGACCCTTCCTTGGACACAGGGCCTGGATGCTTCCGCAGGGCCCGTTACCCTCGTTGAACACAGGGCCAGGAACGCTTTACAGGGCCGGGACCGTTTCTTGGACTCAGGGCCAGGATGCTTTCGCAGGGCCGGACCCTTTCTAGGACACAGGGCCAGGATGCTATCGCAGGTCCGGGACCCTTCCTTGGACACAGGGCCAGGATGCTTTCACAGAGCCGGGACCCTTCCTTGGACACAGGGCCAGGATGTTTCTGCAAGGCCGGGACTGTTTCCAGGACACAGGGCCAGGATGCTATCGCAGGGCCGGGACCGTTTCTAGGACAGAGGGCCAGGATGCTATCGCAGGTCCGGGACCCTTCCTTGGACACAGGGGCAGGATGCTTCAGCAGGGCCAGGACCCCTTCTAAGACGCAGATCCAGGAGGCTATCGCAGGGACGTGACCCTTTCTAGGACACTTGGCCAGGATGCTTTTGCATTGCCGGGACCCTCTCTAGGACACAGGGCCCGGATGCTTTCGCAGGACGGGGACCCTTCCTTGGACACAGGACCAGGATGCTTTCAAAGGGCCGGGAGCCTTTCTAGGACACAGGACCAGGAGGCTTTCGCAGGGCCATGACCCTTTCTAGGACACAGGGCCAGGATGCTTTTACAGGGCCGCGACCTTTTCTGGGACACATGGCCAGGATGCTTCAGCAGGGCCGGGTGCTTTCCTGGACACAGGGCCTGGATGCTTTCGCAGGGCCCGGTCCCCTCCTTGGACACAGGGCCAGGAAACTTTTACAGGGCCGGGACCGTTTCTAGGACACAGGGCCAGGATGCTTTCGCAAGGGCCATGACCCTTCCTTTTATACAGGGCCCGGATGCTTTCGCAGGACGGGGACCCTTCCTTCTACACAGGACCAGGATGCTTTCAGAGGGCCGGGAGACTTTCTAGGACACAGGGCCAGGATGCTTTCGCAAGGGCCAGGACCATACCTTGGATACAGGGCCCGGATGCTTTCGCAGAACGGGGACCCTTCCTTCGACACAGGACCAGGATGCTTTCAGAGGTCCGGGAGCCTTTCTAGGACACAGGGCCAGGAGGCTTTTGCAGGGCCATGACCCATCCTTGGACACAGGGCCAGGATGCTTCTGCAAGGCCGGGACCGTTTCTAGGACTCAGGGCCAGGATGCTATCGCAGGGCCGGAACCGTTTCTAGGACACAGGGCCAGGATGCTTTCGCAAGGGCCAGGACCCTTCCTTGGATACAGGGCCCGGATGCTTTCGCAGGACGGGGACCCTTCCTTGGACACAGGACCAGGATGCTTTCAGAGGGCCGGGAGCCTTTCTCGGATACAGGGGAAGGAGGCTTTCGCAGGGCCATGACCCTTTCTAGGACACAGGGCCAGGATGCTTCCGCAGGGCCGGGAACTTTCCTTGGACAGAGGGCCTGGATGCTTTGACAGGGCCGGACCCTTTCTAGGACACAGGGCCAGGATGCTATCGCAGGTCCGGGACCCTTCCTTGGACACAGGGCCAGGATGCTTTCGCAGGTCTGTGACCCTCTCTAGGGCACAGAGCCAGGATGCTTTTGCAGGGCCGGGACCCGTCCTTGGAAACAGGACCAGAATGCTTTCGCAGGGCTGGGACCCTTTCTAGGACAGGGCCGGGATGCTTTCGGAGGGCCGTTGCCCTTTCTAGGACAGGGCCAGGATGCTACCGCTGGGCCAGGACTCTCTCTAGGACACATGGCCAGGATGCAACCGCAGGGCCGGGCCCCTTCCTTGGACACAGGGCCAGGATGCTTTCGCAGGTCTGTGACCCTTTCTAGGACACAGGGCCAGGATGCTTTCACAGGGCTGGGACTCTTTTTAGGACAGGGCCAGGATGCTTCTGCAGGGCTGTGACCCTTTCTAGGACACAAGGCCAGGATGCTTTCGCAGGGCCGAGCCCCTTTCTAGGACAGGGCCAGGATGCTTTCGCAGGGCCGTGACCCTTTGTAGGGCACAGGGCCAGGATGGTTTCGCATCGCCGTGACACTTTCTAGGACACAGGGGCAGAATGCTTTCACAGGGCTGGGACCCTTTGTAGGACACAGGATCAGGATGCTTTCACAGGGATGGGACCCTTTGTAGGACACAGGACCAGGATGCTTTCGCAGGGCTAGGACCCTTTCTAGGACACAGGGCCAGGATGCTTTCACAGGGCCTGGAACCTTCCTTGGACACAGGGCCAGGATGCTTTTGCATGGCCGGGACCTTTTCTAGGACACAGGGCCTGGAGGCTTTCACAGGGCCGGGACCCTTTCTCGGACACAGGGCCAGGAGGCTTTCGCAGGGCCATGACACTTTCTAGGACACAGGGCCAGGATGCTTTTGCAGGGCCGGGACCCTTTCTCGGACACAGGGCCAGGATGGTTTCGCAAGGCCGTGACACTTTCTAGGACACAGGGGCAGAATGCTTTCACAGGGCTGGGACCCTTTGTAGGACACAGGACCAGGATGCTTTCACAGGGCTGGGACCCTTTGTAGGACACAGGGCCAGGATGCTTTTGCAGGGCCGGGACCTTTTCTAGGACACAGGGCCAGGATGCTTTCGCAGGGCCGGGACCCTTCATTGGACACAGGGCCAGGATGCTTTCACAGGGCTGGGACCCTTTCTAGGACACATGACTAGGATGCATCCGTAGGGCCGGGCCCCTTCCTTGGACACAGGGACAGGATGCTTTCGCAGGGCCATGAACCTTTCTAGAACAGGGCCCGGATGCTTTCGCAGTGCCGTGAGTCTTTGTAGGACACAGGTCCAGGATGCTTTCGCAGGGCAGGGACCCGTTCTAGGATAGTGCCAGGATGCTTTCGCAGGGCCTGGACCCTATCTAGGACACAGGGCCAGGATGCTTTCACAGGGCTGGGACCCTTTGTTTGACACAGGACCAGGATGGTTTCGCAGGGGTGGGACTCTTTAAAGGACACAGGGCCAGGATGCTTTCACAGGGCTGGGACACTTTCTGGGTCACAGGGCCAGGATGATTTTGCAGGGCCGGGACCTTTTCTGGGATACATGGCCAGGATGCTTCCGCAGGGCCGGGAGATTTCCTTGGACACAGGGCCTGGATGCTATCGCAGGTCCGGGACCCTTCCTTGGACAAAGGGCCACGATGCTTTCACAGAGTCTGGACCATTTCTAGGGCACAGGGCCAGGATGCTTTTGCAGGGTCGGGACCCATCGTTGGACACAGGGACAGGATGCTTTCGCAGGGCCGTGACCCTTTCTAGGACACAGGGCCAGGATGCTTTCGCAGGGCCAGGACCCTTTGTAGGACACAGGATCAGGATGCTTTCACAGGGATGGGACCCTTTGTAGGACACAGGACCAGGATGCTTTCGCAGGGCTAGGACCCTTTCTAGGACACAGGGCCAGGATGCTTTCACAGGGCCTGGAACCTTCCTTGGACACAGGGCCAGGATGCTTTTGCATGGCCGGGACCTTTTCTAGGACACAGGGCCTGGAGGCTTTCACAGGGCCGGGACCCTTTCTCGGACACAGGGCCAGGAGGCTTTCGCAGGGCCATGACACTTTCTAGGACACAGGGCCAGGATGCTTTTGCAGGGCCGGGACCCTTTCTCGGACACAGGGCCAGGATGGTTTCGCAAGGCCGTGACACTTTCTAGGACACAGGGGCAGAATGCTTTCACAGGGCTGGGACCCTTTGTAGGACACAGGACCAGGATGCTTTCACAGGGCTGGGACCCTTTGTAGGACACAGGGCCAGGATGCTTTTGCAGGGCCGGGACCTTTTCTAGGACACAGGGCCAGGATGCTTTCGCAGGGCCGGGACCCTTCATTGGACACAGGGCCAGGATGCTTTCACAGGGCTGGGACCCTTTCTAGGACACATGGCTAGGATGCATCCGTAGGGCCGGGCCCCTTCCTTGGACACAGGGACAGGATGCTTTCGCAGGGCCATGAACCTTTCTAGAACAGGGCCCGGATGCTTTCGCAGTGCCGTGAGTCTTTGTAGGACACAGGTCCAGGATGCTTTCGCAGGGCAGGGACCCGTTCTAGGATAGTGCCAGGATGCTTTCGCAGGGCCTGGACCCTATCTAGGACACAGGGCCAGGATGCTTTCACAGGGCTGGGACCCTTTGTTTGACACAGGACCAGGATGGTTTCGCAGGGGTGGGACTCTTTAAAGGACACAGGGCCAGGATGCTTTCACAGGGCTGGGACACTTTCTGGGTCACAGGGCCAGGATGATTTTGCAGGGCCGGGACCTTTTCTGGGATACATGGCCAGGATGCTTCCGCAGGGCCGGGAGATTTCCTTGGACACAGGGCCTGGATGCTATCGCAGGTCCGGGACCCTTCCTTGGACAAAGGGCCACGATGCTTTCACAGAGTCTGGACCATTTCTAGGGCACAGGGCCAGGATGCTTTTGCAGGGTCGGGACCCATCGTTGGACACAGGGACAGGATGCTTTCGCAGGGCCGTGACCCTTTCTAGGACACAGGGCCAGGATGCTTTCGCAGGGCCAGGACCCTTTCTAGGACACAGGGCCCGGATGCTTTCGGAGGGCCGTGAGTCTTTCTAGGACACAAGGCCAGGATGCTTTCGCAGGGCCGTCGCCCTTTCTAGGACAGGGCCAGGATGCTACCGCTGGGCCGGGACTCTCTCTAGGACACATGGCCAGGATGCAACCGCAGGGCCGGGCCCCTTCCTTGGACACAGGGCCAGGATGCTTTCGCAGGTCTGTGACCCTTTCTATTACACAGGGCCAGGATGCTTTCACAGGGCTGGAACTCTTTTTAGGACAGGGCCAGGATGCTTCTGCAGGGCTGTGACCCTTTCTAGGACACAAGGCCAGGATGCTTTCGCAGGGCCGAGCCCCTTTCTAGGACAGGGCCAGGATGCTTTCGCAGGGCCGTGACCCTTTGTAGGGCACAGGGCCAGGATGGTTTCGCAAGGCCGTGACACTTTCTAGGACACAGGGGCAGAATGCTTTCACAGGGCTGGGACCCTTTGTAGGACACAGGACCAGGATGCTTTCACAGGGCTGGGACCCTTTGTAGGACACAGGACCAGGATGCTTTCGCAGGGCTAGGACCCTTTCTAGGACACAGGGCCAGGATGCTTTCACAGGGCCTGGAACCTTCCTTGGACACAGGGCCAGGATGCTTTCACAGAGCCGGGACCCTTCCTTGGACACAGGGCCAGGATGTTTCTGCAACGCCGGGACTGTTTCCAGGACACAGGGCCAGGATGCTATCGCAGGGCCGGGACCGTTTCTAGGACAGAGGGCCAGGATGCTATCGCAGGTCCGGGACCCTTCCTTGGACACAGGGGCAGGATGCTTCAGCAGGGCCAGGACCCCTTCTAAGACGCAGATCCAGGAGGCTATCGCAGGGCCGTGACCCTTTCTAGGACACTTGGCCAGGATGCTTTCGCATTGCCGGAACCATCTCTAGGACACAGGGCCCGGATGCTTTCGCAGGACGGGGACCCTTCCTTGGACACAGGACCAGGATGCTTTCAAAGGGCCGGGAGCCTTTCTAGGACACAGGACCAGGAGGCTTTCGCAGGGCCATGACTCTTTCTAGGACACAGGGCCAGGATGCTTTTACAGGGCCGCGACCTTTTCTGGGACACATGGCCAGGATGCTTCAGCAGGGCCGGGTGCTTTCCTGGACACAGGGCCTGGATGCTTCCGCAGGGCCCGGTCCCCTCCTTGGACACAGGGCCAGGAAACTTTTACAGGGCCGGGACCGTTTCTAGGACACAGGGCCAGGATGCTTTCGCAAGGGCCATGACCCTTCCTTTTATACAGGGCCCGGATGCTTTCGCAGCACGGGGACCCTTCCTTCGACACAGGACCAGGATGCTTTCAGAGTGCCGGGAGACTTTCTAGGACACAGGGCCAGGAGGCTTTCGCAAGGCCATGACCGATCCTTGGACACAGGGCCAGTATGCTTCTGCAAGGCTGGGACCGTTTCTAGGACTCAGGGCCAGGATGCTATCGCAGGGCCGGGACCGTTTCTTGGACACAGGGCCAGGATGCTTTCACAAGGGCCAGGACCCTTCCTTGGATACAGGGCCCGGATGCTTTCGCAGAACGGGGACTCTTCCTTCGACACAGGACCAGGATGCTTTCAGAGGTCCGGGAGCCTTTCTAGGACACAGGGCCAGGAGGCTTTTGCAGGGCCATGACCCATCCTTGGACACAGGGCCAGGATGCTTCTGCAAGGCCGGGACCGTTTCTAGGACTCAGGGCCAGGATGCTATCGCAGGGCTGGAACCGTTTCTAGGACACAGGGCCAGGATGCTTTCGCAAGGGCCAGGACCCTTCCTTGGATACAGGGCCCGGATGCTATCGCAGGACGGGGACCCTTCCTTGGACACAGGACCAGGATGCTTTCAGAGGGCCGGGAGCCTTTCTCGGATACAGGGGCAGGAGGCTTTCGCAGGGCCATGACCCTTTCTAGGACACAGGGCCAGGATGCTTCCGCAGGGCCGGGAACTTTCCTTGGACAGAGGGCCTGGATGCTTTGACAGGGCCGGACCCTTTCTAGGACACAGGGCCAGGATGCTATCGCAGGTCCGGGGCCCTTCCTTGGACACAGGGCCAGGATGCTTTCGCAGGTCTGTGACCCTCTCTAGGGCACAGAGCCAGGATGCTTTTGCAGGGCCGGGACCCGTCCTTGGAAACAGGACCAGAATGCTTTCGCAGGGCTGGGACCCTTTCTAGGACAGGGCCGGGAGGCTTTCGGAGGGCCGTTGCCCTTTCTAGGACAGGGCCAGGATGCTACCGCTGGGCCGGGACTCTCTCTAGGACACATGGCCAGGATGCAACCGCAGGGCCGGGCCCCTTCCTTGGACACAGGGCCAGGATGCTTTCGCAGGTCTGTGACCCTTTCTAGGACACAGGGCCAGGATGCTTTCACAGGGCTGCGACTCTTTTTAGGACAGGGCCAGGATGCTTCAGCAGGGCTGTGACCCTTTCTAGGACACAAGGCCAGGATGCTTTCGCAGGGCCGAGCCCCTTTCTAGGACAGGGCCAGGATGCTTTCGCAGGGCCGTGACCCTTTGTAGGGCACAGGGCCAGGATGGTTTCGCAAGGCCGTGACACTTTCTAGGACACAGGGGCAGAATGCTTTCACAGGGCTGGGACCCTGTGTAGGACACAGGACCAGGATGCTTTCACAGGGCTGGGACCCTTTGTAGGACACAGGACCAGGATGCTTTCGCAGGGCTAGGACCCTTTCTAGGACACAGGGCCAGGATGCTTTCACAGGGCCTGGAACCTTCCTTGGACACAGGGCCAGGATGCTTTTGCAGGGCCGGGACCTTTTCTAGGACACAGGGCCTGGAGGCTTTCACAGGGCCGGGACCCTTTCTCGGACACAGGGCCAGGAGGCTTTCGCAGGGCCATGACCCTTTCTAGGACACAGGGCCAGGATGCTTTTGCAGGGCCGGGACTTTTTCTGGGACACATGGCCTGGATGCTTCCACAGGGCCGGTAGCTTTCCTTGGACACAAGGCCAGAATGCTTTCGCAGGGCCCGGACCCTTTCTAGGACACAGGTCCAGGATGCTTTTGCAGGGCAGGGACCCGTTCTAGAATAGTGCCAGGATGCTTTCGCAGGGCCTGGACCCTATCTAGGACACAGGGCCAGGATGCTTTCACAGAGTCTGGTCCATTTCTAGGGCACAGGGCCAGGATGCTTTTGCAGGGTCGGGACCCATCGTTGGACACAGGGTCAGGATGCTTTCGCAGGGCAGGGACCCTTTCTAGGACACAGGGCCAGGATGCTTTCGCAGGGCCAGGACCCTTTCTAGGACACAGGGACCGGATGCTTTCGGAGGGCCATGAGTCTTTCTAGGACACAAGGCCAGGATGCTTTCGCAGGGCCGTCGCCCTTTCTAGGACAGGGCCAGGATGCTACCGCTGGGCCGGGACTCTCTCTAGGACACATGGCTAGGATGCAACCGCAGGGCCGGGCCCCTTCCTTGGACACAGGGCCAGGATGCTTTCGCTGGTCTGAGACCCTTTCTAGGACACAGGGCCAGGATGCTTTCACAGGGCTGGGACTCTTTTTAGGACAGGGCCAGGATGCTTCTGCAGGGCTGTGACCCTTTCTAGGACACAAGGCCAGGATGCTTTCGCAGGGCCGAGCCCCTTTCTAGGACAGGGCCAGGATGCTTTCGCAGGGCCGTGACCCTTTGTAGGGCACAGGGCCAGGATGGTTTCGCAAGGCCGTGACACTTTCTAGGACACAGGGGCAGAATGCTTTCACAGGGCTGGGACCCTTTGTAGGACACAGGACCAGGATGCTTTCACAGGGCTGGGACCCTTTGTAGGACACAGGACCAGGATGCTTTCGCAGGGCTAGGACCCTTTCTAGGACACAGGGCCAGGATGCTTTCACAGGGCCTGGAACCTTCCTTGGACACAGGGCCAGGATGCTTTTGCAGGGCCGGGACCTTTTCTAGGACACAGGGCCTGGAGGCTTTCACAGGGCCGGGACCCTTTCTCGGACACAGGGCCAGGAGGCTTTCGCAGGGCCATGACCCTTTCTAGGACACAGGGCCAGGATGCTTTTGCAGGGCCGGGACTTTTTCTGGGACACATGGCCTGGATGCTTCCACAGGGCCGGTAGCTTTCCTTGGACACAGGGCCTGGATGCTTCCGCAGGGCCGGGTCCCCTCCTTGGACACATGGCCAGGAATCTTTCACAGGGCCGGGACCGTTTCTGTGACACAGGGCCAGAATGCTTTCGCAGGGCCGGGACCCTTCATTGGACACAGGGCCAGGATGCTTTCACAGGGCTGGGACCCTTTCTAGGACACATGGCTAGGATGCATCCGTAGGGCCGGGCCCCTTCCTTGGACACAGGGACAGGATGCTATCGCAGGGCCGGAACCGTTTCTAGGACACAGGGCCAGGATGCTTTCGCAAGGGCCAAGACCCTTCCTTGGATACAGTGCCCGGATGCTTTCGCAGGATGGGGACCCTTCCTTGGACACAGGACCAGGATGCTTTCAGAGGGCCGGGAGCCTTTCTCGGATACAGGGACAGGAGGCTTTCGCAGGGCCATGACCCTTTCTAGGACACAGGGCCAGGATGCTTCCGCAGGGCCGGGAACTTTCCTTGGACAGAGGGCCTGGATGCTATGACAGGGCCGGACCCTTTCTAGGACACAGGGCCAGGATGCTATCGCAGGTCCGGGACCCTTCCTTGGACACAGGGCCAGGATGCTTTCGCAGGTCTGTGACCCTCTCTAGGGCACAGAGCCAGGATGCTTTTGCAGGGCCGGGACCCGTCCTTGGAAACAGGACCAGAATGCTTTCGCAGGGCTGGGACCCTTTCTAGGACAGGGCCGGGATGCTTTCGGAGGGCCGTTGCCCTTTCTAGGACAGGGCCAGGATGCTACCGCTGGGCCGGGACTCTCTCTAGGACACATGGCCAGGATGCAACCGCAGGGCCGGGCCCCTTCCTTGGACACAGGGCCAGGATGCTTTCGCAGGTCTGTGACCCTTTCTAGGACACTGGGCCAGGATGCTTTCACAGGGCTGGGACTCTTTTTAGGACAGGGCCAGGATGCTTCTGCAGGGCTGTGACCCTTTCTAGGACACAAGGCCAGGATGCTTTCGCAGGGCCGAGCCCCTTTCTAGGACAGGGCCAGGATGCTTTCGCAGGGCCGTGACCCTTTGTAGGGCACAGGGCCAGGATGGTTTCGCAAGGCCGTGACACTTTCTAGGACACAGGGGCAGAATGATTTCACAGGGCTGGGACCCTTTGTAGGACACAGGGCCAGGATGCTTTCACAGGGCCTGGAACCTTCCTTGGACACAGGGCCAGGATGCTTTCGCAGGGCTAGGACCCTTTCTAGGACACAGGGCCAGGATGCTTTCACAGGGCCTGGAACCTTCCTTGGACACAGGGCCAGGATGCTTTTGCAGGGCCGGGACCTTTTCTAGGACACAGGGCCTGGAGGCTTTCACAGGGCCGGGACCCTTTCTCGGACACAGGGCCAGGAGGCTTTCGCAGGGCCATGACCCTTTCTAGGACACAGGGCCAGGATGCTTTTGCAGGGCCGGGACTTTTTCTGGGACACATGGCCTGGATGCTTCCACAGGGCCGGTAGCTTTCCTTGGACACAGGGCCTGGATGCTTCCGCAGGGCCGGGTCCCCTCCTTGGACACATGGCCAGGAATCTTTCACAGGGCCGGGACCGTTTCTGTGACACAGGGCCAGGATGCTTTCGCAGGGCCGGGACCCTTCATTGGACACAGGGCCAGGATGCTTTCACAGGGCTGGGACCCTTTCTAGGACACATGGCTAGGATGCATCCGTAGGGCCGGGCCCCTTCCTTGGACACAGGGACAGGATGCTTTCGCAGGGCCATGAACATTTCTAGAACAGGGCCCGGATGCTTTCGCAGTGCCGTGAGTCTTTGTAGGACACAAGGCCAGAATGTTTTCGCAGGGCCCGGACCCTTTCTAGGACACAGGTCCAGGATGCTTTCGCAGGGCAGGGACCCGTTCTAGGATAGTGCCAGGATGCTTTCGCAGGGCCTGGACCCTATCTAGGACACAGGGCCAGGATGCTTTCACAGGGCTGGGACCCTTTGTTTGACACAGGACCAGGATGGTTTCGCAGGGCTGGGACTCTTTAAAGGACACAGGGCCAGGATGCTTTCACAGGGCTGGGACACTTTCTGGGTCACAGGGCCAGGATGATTTTGCAGGGCCGGGACCTTTTCTGGGATACATGGCCAGGATGCTTCCACAGGGCCGGGAGATTTCCTTGGACACAGGGCCTGGATGCTATCGCAGGTCCGGGACCCTTCCTTGGACAAAGGGCCACGATGCTTTCACAGAGTCTGGACCATTTCTAGGGCACAGGGCCAGGATGCTTTTGCAGGGTCGGGACCCATCGTTGGACACAGGGACAGGATGCTTTCGCAGGGCCGTGACCCTTTCTAGGACACAGGGCCAGGATGCTTTCGCAGGGCCAGGACCCTTTCTAGGACACAGGGCCCGGATGCTTTCGGAGGGCCGTGAGTCTTTCTAGGACACAAGGCCAGGATGCTTTCGCAGGGCCGTCGCCCTTTCTAGGACAGGGCCAGGATGCTACCGCTGGGCCGGGACTCTCTCTAGGACACATGGCCAGGATGCAACCGCAGGGCCGGGCCCCTTCCTTGGACACAGGGCCAGGATGCTTTCGCAGGTCTGTGACCCTTTCTAGGACACAGGGCCAGGATGCTTTCACTGGTCTGAGACCCTTTCTAGGACACAGGGCCAGGATGCTTCTGCAGGGCTGTGACCCTTTCTAGGACACAAGGCCAGGATGCTTTCGCAGGGCCGAGCCCCTTTCTAGGACAGGGCCAGGATGCTTTCGCAGGGCCGTGACCCTTTGTAGGGCACAGGGCCAGGATGGTTTCGCAAGGCAGTGACACTTTCTAGGACACAGGGGCAGAATGCTTTCACAGGGCTGGGACCCTTTGTAGGACACAGGATCAGGATGCTTTCACAGGGATGGGACCCTTTGTAGGACACAGGACCAGGATGCTTTCGCAGGGCTAGGACCCTTTCTAGGACACAGGGCCAGGATGCTTTCACAGGGCCTGGAAACTTCCTTGGACACAGGGCCAGGATGCTTTTGCAGGGCCGGGACCTTTTCTAGGACACAGGGCCTGGAGGCTTTCACAGGGCCGGGACCCTTTCTCGGACACAGGGCCAGGATGCTTCTGCAGGGCTGTGACCCTTTCTAGGACACAAGGCCAGGATGCTTTCGCAGGGCCGAGCCCCTTTCTAGGACAGGGCCAGGATGCTTTCGCAGGGCCGTGACCCTTTGTAGGGCACAGGGCCAGGATGGTTTCGCAAGGCCGTGACACTTTCTAGGACACAGGGGCAGAATGCTTTCACAGGGCTGGGACCCTTTGTAGGACACAGGACCAGGATGCTTTCACAGGGCTAGGACCCTTTCTAGGACACAGGGCCAGGATGCTTTCACAGGGCCTGGAACCTTCCTTGGACACAGGGCCAGGATGCTTTTGCAGGGCCGGGACCTTTTCTAGGACACAGGGCCTGGAGGCTTTCACAGGGCCGGGACCCTTTCTCGGACACAGGGCCAGGAGGCTTTCGCAGGGCCATGACCCTTTCTAGGACACAGGGCCAGGATGCTTTTGCAGGGCCGGGACTTTTTCTGGGACACATGGCCTGGATGCTTCCACAGGGCCGGTAGCTTTCCTTGGACACATGGCCTGGATGCTTCCGCAGGGCCGGGTCCCCTCCTTGGACACATGGCCAGGAATCTTTCACAGGGCCGGGACCGTTTCTGTGACACAGGGCCAGGATGCTTTCGCAGGGCCGGGACCCTTCATTGGACACAGGGCCAGGATGCTTTCACAGGGCTGGGACCCTTTCTAGGACACATGGCTAGGATGCATCCGTAGGGCCGGGCCCCTTCCTTGGACACAGGGACAGGATGCTATCGCAGGGCCGGAACCGTTTCTAGGACACAGGGCCAGGATGCTTTCGCAAGGGCCAAGACCCTTCCTTGGATACAGTGCCCGGATGCTTTCGCAGGATGGGGACCCTTCCTTGGACACAGGACCAGGATGCTTTCAGAGGGCCGGGAGCCTTTCTCGGATACAGGGACAGGAGGCTTTCGCAGGGCCATGACCCTTTCTAGGACACAGGGCCAGGATGCTTCCGCAGGGCCGGGAACTTTCCTTGGACAGAGGGCCTGGATGCTATGACAGGGCCGGACCCTTTCTAGGACACAGGGCCAGGATGCTATCGCAGGTCCGGGACCCTTCCTTGGACACAGGGCCAGGATGCTTTCGCAGGTCTGTGACCCTCTCTAGGGCACAGAGCCAGGATGCTTTTGCAGGGCCGGGACCCGTCCTTGGAAACAGGACCAGAATGCTTTCGCAGGGCTGGGACCCTTTCTAGGACAGGGCCGGGATGCTTTCGGAGGGCCGTTGCCCTTTCTAGGACAGGGCCAGGATGCTACCGCTGGGCCGGGACTCTCTCTAGGACACATGGCCAGGATGCAACCGCAGGGCCGGGCCCCTTCCTTGGACACAGGGCCAGGATGCTTTCGCAGGTCTGTGACCCTTTCTAGGACACTGGGCCAGGATGCTTTCACAGGGCTGGGACTCTTTTTAGGACAGGGCCAGGATGCTTCTGCAGGGCTGTGACCCTTTCTAGGACACAAGGCCAGGATGCTTTCGCAGGGCCGAGCCCCTTTCTAGGACAGGGCCAGGATGCTTTCGCAGGGCCGTGACCCTTTGTAGGGCACAGGGCCAGGATGGTTTCGCAAGGCCGTGACACTTTCTAGGACACAGGGGCAGAATGATTTCACAGGGCTGGGACCCTTTGTAGGACACAGGGCCAGGATGCTTTCACAGGGCCTGGAACCTTCCTTGGACACAGGGCCAGGATGCTTTCGCAGGGCTAGGACCCTTTCTAGGACACAGGGCCAGGATGCTTTCACAGGGCCTGGAACCTTCCTTGGACACAGGGCCAGGATGCTTTTGCAGGGCCGGGACCTTTTCTAGGACACAGGGCCTGGAGGCTTTCACAGGGCCGGGACCCTTTCTCGGACACAGGGCCAGGAGGCTTTCGCAGGGCCATGACCCTTTCTAGGACACAGGGCCAGGATGCTTTTGCAGGGCCGGGACTTTTTCTGGGACACATGGCCTGGATGCTTCCACAGGGCCGGTAGCTTTCCTTGGACACATGGCCTGGATGCTTCCGCAGGGCCGGGTCCCCTCCTTGGACACATGGCCAGGAATCTTTCACAGGGCCGGGACCGTTTCTGTGACACAGGGCCAGGATGCTTTCGCAGGGCCGGGACCCTTCATTGGACACAGGGCCAGGATGCTTTCACAGGGCTGGGACCCTTTCTAGGACACATGGCTAGGATGCATCCGTAGGGCCGGGCCCCTTCCTTGGACACAGGGACAGGATGCTATCGCAGGGCCGGAACCGTTTCTAGGACACAGGGCCAGGATGCTTTCGCAAGGGCCAAGACCCTTCCTTGGATACAGTGCCCGGATGCTTTCGCAGGATGGGGACCCTTCCTTGGACACAGGACCAGGATGCTTTCAGAGGGCCGGGAGCCTTTCTCGGATACAGGGACAGGAGGCTTTCGCAGGGCCATGACCCTTTCTAGGACACAGGGCCAGGATGCTTCCGCAGGGCCGGGAACTTTCCTTGGACAGAGGGCCTGGATGCTATGACAGGGCCGGACCCTTTCTAGGACACAGGGCCAGGATGCTATCGCAGGTCCGGGACCCTTCCTTGGACACAGGGCCAGGATGCTTTCGCAGGTCTGTGACCCTCTCTAGGGCACAGAGCCAGGATGCTTTTGCAGGGCCGGGACCCGTCCTTGGAAACAGGACCAGAATGCTTTCGCAGGGCTGGGACCCTTTCTAGGACAGGGCCGGGATGCTTTCGGAGGGCCGTTGCCCTTTCTAGGACAGGGCCAGGATGCTACCGCTGGGCCGGGACTCTCTCTAGGACACATGGCCAGGATGCAACCGCAGGGCCGGGCCCCTTCCTTGGACACAGGGCCAGGATGCTTTCGCAGGTCTGTGACCCTTTCTAGGACACAGGGCCAGGATGCTTTCACAGGGCTGGGACTCTTTTTAGGACAGGGCCAGGATGCTTCTGCAGGGCTGTGACCCTTTCTAGGACACAAGGCCAGGATGCTTTCGCAGGGCCGAGCCCCTTTCTAGGACAGGGCCAGGATGCTTTC
Source organism: Hypanus sabinus (assembly GCF_030144855.1). Taxonomy (NCBI): domain Eukaryota; kingdom Metazoa; phylum Chordata; class Chondrichthyes; order Myliobatiformes; family Dasyatidae; genus Hypanus; species Hypanus sabinus. Next base: position 68,896,745 of record NC_082718.1, on the reverse strand, counting down.
GCAGGGCCGTGACCCTTTGTAGGGCACAGGGCCAGGATGGTTTCGCAAGGCCGTGACACTTTCTAGGACACAGGGGCAGAATGATTTCACAGGGCTGGGACCCTTTGTAGGACACAGGGCCAGGATGCTTTCACAGGGCCTGGAACCTTCCTAGGACACAGGGCCAGGATGCTTTCGCAGGGCTAGGACCCTTTCTAGGACACAGGGCCAGGATGCTTTCACAGGGCCTGGAACCTTCCTTGGACACAGGGCCAGGATGCTTTTGCATGGCCGGGACCTTTTCTAGGACACAGGGCCTGGAGGCTTTCACAGGGCCGGGACCCTTTCTCGGACACAGGGCCAGGATGCTTTTGCAGGGCCGGGACTTTTTCTGGGACACATGGCCTGGATGCTTCCACAGGGCCGGTAGCTTTCCTTGGACACAGGGCCTGGATGCTTCCGCAGGGCCGGGTCCCCTCCTTGGACACATGGCCAGGAATCTTTCACAGGGCCGGGACCGTTTCTGTGACACAGGGCCAGGATGCTTTCGCAGGGCCATGAACATTTCTAGAACAGGGCCCGGATGCTTTCGCAGTGCCGTGAGTCTTTGTAGGACACAAGGCCAGAATGTTTTCGCAGGGCCCGGACCCTTTCTAGGACACAGGTCCAGGATGCTTTCGCAGGGCAGGGACCCGTTCTAGGATAGTGCCAGGATGCTTTCGCAGGGCCTGGACCCTATCTAGGACACAGGGCCAGGATGCTTTCACAGGGCTGGGACCCTTTGTTTGACACAGGACCAGGATGGTTTCGCAGGGCTGGGACTCTTTAAAGGACACAGGGCCAGGATGCTTTCACAGGGCTGGGACACTTTCTGGGTCACAGGGCCAGGATGATTTTGCAGGGCCGGGACCTTTTCTGGGATACATGGCCAGGATGCTTCCACAGGGCCGGGAGATTTCCTTGGACACAGGGCCTGGATGCTATCGCAGGTCCGGGACCCTTCCTTGGACAAAGGGCCACGATGCTTTCACAGAGTCTGGACCATTTCTAGGGCACAGGGCCAGGATGCTTTTGCAGGGTCGGGACCCATCGTTGGACACAGGGACAGGATGCTTTCGCAGGGCCGTGACCCTTTCTAGGACACAGGGCCAGGATGCTTTCGCAGGGCCAGGACCCTTTCTAGGACACAGGGCCCGGATGCTTTCGGAGGGCCGTGAGTCTTTCTAGGACACAAGGCCAGGATGCTTTCGCAGGGCCGTCGCCCTTTCTAGGACAGGGCCAGGATGCTACCGCTGGGCCGGGACTCTCTCTAGGACACATGGCCAGGATGCAACCGCAGGGCCGGGCCCCTTCCTTGGACACAGGGCCAGGATGCTTTCGCAGGTCTGTGACCCTTTCTAGGACACAGGGCCAGGATGCTTTCACTGGTCTGAGACCCTTTCTAGGACACAGGGCCAGGATGCTTCTGCAGGGCTGTGACCCTTTCTAGGACACAAGGCCAGGATGCTTTCGCAGGGCCGAGCCCCTTTCTAGGACAGGGCCAGGATGCTTTCGCAGGGCCGTGACCCTTTGTAGGGCACAGGGCCAGGATGGTTTCGCAAGGCCGTGACACTTTCTAGGACACAGGGGCAGAATGCTTTCACAGGGCTGGGACCCTTTGTAGGACACAGGATCAGGATGCTTTCACAGGGATGGGACCCTTTGTAGGACACAGGACCAGGATGCTTTCGCAGGGCTAGGACCCTTTCTAGGACACAGGGCCAGGATGCTTTCACAGGGCCTGGAAACTTCCTTGGACACAGGGCCAGGATGCTTTTGCAGGGCCGGGACCTTTTCTAGGACACAGGGCCTGGAGGCTTTCACAGGGCCGGGACCCTTTCTCGGACACAGGGCCAGGATGCTTCTGCAGGGCTGTGACCCTTTCTAGGACACAAGGCCAGGATGCTTTCGCAGGGCCGAGCCCCTTTCTAGGACAGGGCCAGGATGCTTTCGCAGGGCCGTGACCCTTTGTAGGGCACAGGGCCAGGATGGTTTCGCAAGGCCGTGACACTTTCTAGGACACAGGGGCAGAATGCTTTCACAGGGCTGGGACCCTTTGTAGGACACAGGACCAGGATGCTTTCACAGGGCTAGGACCCTTTCTAGGACACAGGGCCAGGATGCTTTCACAGGGCCTGGAACCTTCCTTGGACACAGGGCCAGGATGCTTTTGCAGGGCCGGGACCTTTTCTAGGACACAGGGCCTGGAGGCTTTCACAGGGCCGGGACCCTTTCTCGGACACAGGGCCAGGAGGCTTTCGCAGGGCCATGACCCTTTCTAGGACACAGGGCCAGGATGCTTTTGCAGGGCCGGGACTTTTTCTGGGACACATGGCCTGGATGCTTCCACAGGGCCGGTAGCTTTCCTTGGACACATGGCCTGGATGCTTCCGCAGGGCCGGGTCCCCTCCTTGGACACATGGCCAGGAATCTTTCACAGGGCCGGGACCGTTTCTGTGACACAGGGCCAGGATGCTTTCGCAGGGCCGGGACCCTTCATTGGACACAGGGCCAGGATGCTTTCACAGGGCTGGGACCCTTTCTAGGACACATGGCTAGGATGCATCCGTAGGGCCGGGCCCCTTCCTTGGACACAGGGACAGGATGCTATCGCAGGGCCGGAACCGTTTCTAGGACACAGGGCCAGGATGCTTTCGCAAGGGCCAAGACCCTTCCTTGGATACAGTGCCCGGATGCTTTCGCAGGATGGGGACCCTTCCTTGGACACAGGACCAGGATGCTTTCAGAGGGCCGGGAGCCTTTCTCGGATACAGGGACAGGAGGCTTTCGCAGGGCCATGACCCTTTCTAGGACACAGGGCCAGGATGCTTCCGCAGGGCCGGGAACTTTCCTTGGACAGAGGGCCTGGATGCTATGACAGGGCCGGACCCTTTCTAGGACACAGGGCCAGGATGCTATCGCAGGTCCGGGACCCTTCCTTGGACACAGGGCCAGGATGCTTTCGCAGGTCTGTGACCCTCTCTAGGGCACAGAGCCAGGATGCTTTTGCAGGGCCGGGACCCGTCCTTGGAAACAGGACCAGAATGCTTTCGCAGGGCTGGGACCCTTTCTAGGACAGGGCCGGGATGCTTTCGGAGGGCCGTTGCCCTTTCTAGGACAGGGCCAGGATGCTACCGCTGGGCCGGGACTCTCTCTAGGACACATGGCCAGGATGCAACCGCAGGGCCGGGCCCCTTCCTTGGACACAGGGCCAGGATGCTTTCGCAGGTCTGTGACCCTTTCTAGGACACAGGGCCAGGATGCTTTCACAGGGCTGGGACTCTTTTTAGGACAGGGCCAGGATGCTTCTGCAGGGCTGTGACCCTTTCTAGGACACAAGGCCAGGATGCTTTCGCAGGGCCGAGCCCCTTTCTAGGACAGGGCCAGGATGCTTTCGCAGGGCCGTGACCCTTTGTAGGGCACAGGGCCAGGATGGTTTCGCAAGGCCGTGACACTTTCTAGGACACAGGGGCAGAATGATTTCACAGGGCTGGGACCCTTTGTAGGACACAGGGCCAGGATGCTTTCACAGGGCCTGGAACCTTCCTAGGACACAGGGCCAGGATGCTTTCGCAGGGCTAGGACCCTTTCTAGGACACAGGGCCAGGATGCTTTCACAGGGCCTGGAACCTTCCTTGGACACAGGGCCAGGATGCTTTTGCATGGCCGGGACCTTTTCTAGGACACAGGGCCTGGAGGCTTTCACAGGGCCGGGACCCTTTCTCGGACACAGGGCCAGGATGCTTTTGCAGGGCCGGGACTTTTTCTGGGACACATGGCCTGGATGCTTCCACAGGGCCGGTAGCTTTCCTTGGACACAGGGCCTGGATGCTTCCGCAGGGCCGGGTCCCCTCCTTGGACACATGGCCAGGAATCTTTCACAGGGCCGGGACCGTTTCTGTGACACAGGGCCAGGAGGCTTTCGCAGGGCCATGACCCTTTCTAGGACACAGGGCCAGGATGCTTTTGCAGGGCCGGGACTTTTTCTGGGACACATGGCCTGGATGCTTCCACAGGGCCGGTAGCTTTCCTTGGACACATGGCCTGGATGCTTCCGCAGGGCCGGGTCCCCTCCTTGGACACATGGCCAGGAATCTTTCACAGGGCCGGGACCGTTTCTGTGACACAGGGCCAGGATGCTTTCGCAGGGCCGGGACCCTTCATTGGACACAGGGCCAGGATGCTTTCACAGGGCTGGGACCCTTTCTAGGACACATGGCTAGGATGCATCCGTAGGGCCGGGCCCCTTCCTTGGACACAGGGACAGGATGCTATCGCAGGGCCGGAACCGTTTCTAGGACACAGGGCCAGGATGCTTTCGCAAGGGCCAAGACCCTTCCTTGGATACAGTGCCCGGATGCTTTCGCAGGATGGGGACCCTTCCTTGGACACAGGACCAGGATGCTTTCAGAGGGCCGGGAGCCTTTCTCGGATACAGGGACAGGAGGCTTTCGCAGGGCCATGACCCTTTCTAGGACACAGGGCCAGGATGCTTCCGCAGGGCCGGGAACTTTCCTTGGACAGAGGGCCTGGATGCTATGACAGGGCCGGACCCTTTCTAGGACACAGGGCCAGGATGCTATCGCAGGTCCGGGACCCTTCCTTGGACACAGGGCCAGGATGCTTTCGCAGGTCTGTGACCCTCTCTAGGGCACAGAGCCAGGATGCTTTTGCAGGGCCGGGACCCGTCCTTGGAAACAGGACCAGAATGCTTTCGCAGGGCTGGGACCCTTTCTAGGACAGGGCCGGGATGCTTTCGGAGGGCCGTTGCCCTTTCTAGGACAGGGCCAGGATGCTACCGCTGGGCCGGGACTCTCTCTAGGACACATGGCCAGGATGCAACCGCAGGGCCGGGCCCCTTCCTTGGACACAGGGCCAGGATGCTTTCGCAGGTCTGTGACCCTTTCTAGGACACAGGGCCAGGATGCTTTCACAGGGCTGGGACTCTTTTTAGGACAGGGCCAGGATGCTTCTGCAGGGCTGTGACCCTTTCTAGGACACAAGGCCAGGATGCTTTCGCAGGGCCGAGCCCCTTTCTAGGACAGGGCCAGGATGCTTTCGCAGGGCCGTGACCCTTTGTAGGGCACAGGGCCAGGATGGTTTCGCAAGGCCGTGACACTTTCTAGGACACAGGGGCAGAATGATTTCACAGGGCTGGGACCCTTTGTAGGACACAGGGCCAGGATGCTTTCACAGGGCCTGGAACCTTCCTAGGACACAGGGCCAGGATGCTTTCGCAGGGCTAGGACCCTTTCTAGGACACAGGGCCAGGATGCTTTCACAGGGCCTGGAACCTTCCTTGGACACAGGGCCAGGATGCTTTGGCATGGCCGGGACGTTTTCTAGGACACAGGGCCTGGAGGCTTTCACAGGGCCGGGACCCTTTCTCGGACACAGGGCCAGGATGCTTTTGCAGGGCCGGGACTTTTTCTGGGACACATGGCCTGGATGCTTCCACAGGGCCGGTAGCTTTCCTTGGACACAGGGCCTGGATGCTTCCGCAGGGCCGGGTCCCCTCCTTGGACACATGGCCAGGAATCTTTCACAGGGCCGGGACCGTTTCTGTGACACAGGGCCAGGATGCTTTCGCAGGACCGGGACCCTTCATTGGACACAGGGCCAGGATGCTTTCACAGGGCTGGGACCCTTTCTAGGACACATGGCTAGGATGCATCCGTAGGGCCGGGCCCCTTCCTTGGACACAGGGACAGGATGCTTTCGCAGGGCCATGAACATTTCTAGAACAGGGCCCGGATGCTTTCGCAGTGCCGTGAGTCTTTGTAGGACACAAGGCCAGAATGTTTTCGCAGGGCCCGGACCCTTTCTAGGACACAGGTCCAGGATGCTTTCGCAGGGCAGGGACCCGTTCTAGGATAGTGCCAGGATGCTTTCGCAGGGCCTGGACCCTATCTAGGACACAGGGCCAGGATGCTTTCACAGGGCTGGGACCCTTTGTTTGACACAGGACCAGGATGGTTTCGCAGGGCTGGGACTCTTTAAAGGACACAGGGCCAGGATGCTTTCACAGGGCTGGGACACTTTCTGGGTCACAGGGCCAGGATGATTTTGCAGGGCCGGGACCTTTTCTGGGATACATGGCCAGGATGCTTCCACAGGGCCGGGAGATTTCCTTGGACACAGGGCCTGGATGCTATCGCAGGTCCGGGACCCTTCCTTGGACAAAGGGCCACGATGCTTTCACAGAGTCTGGACCATTTCTAGGGCACAGGGCCAGGATGCTTTTGCAGGGTCGGGACCCATCGTTGGACACAGGGACAGGATGCTTTCGCAGGGCCGTGACCCTTTCTAGGACACAGGGCCAGGATGCTTTCGCAGGGCCAGGACCCTTTCTAGGACACAGGGCCCGGATGCTTTCGGAGGGCCGTGAGTCTTTCTAGGACACAAGGCCAGGATGCTTTCGCAGGTTCGTCGCCCTTTCTAGGACAGGGCCAGGATGCTACCGCTGGGCCGGGACTCTCTCTAGGACACATGGCCAGGATGCAACTGCAGGGCCGGGCCCCTTCCTTGGACACAGGGCCAGGATGCTTTCGCAGGTCTGTGACCCTTTCTAGGACACAGGGCCAGGATGCTTTCACAGGGCTGGGACTCTTTTTAGGACAGGGCCAGGATGCTTCTGCAGGGCTGTGACCCTTTCTAGGACACAAGGCCAGGATGCTTTCGCAGGGCCGAGCCCCTTTCTAGGACAGGGCCAGGATGCTTTCGCAGGGCCGTGACCCTTTGTAGGGCACAGGGCCAGGATGGTTTCGCAAGGCCGTGACACTTTCTAGGACACAGGGGCAGAATGCTACCGCTGGGCCGGGACTCTCTCTAGGACACATGGCCAGGATGCAACCGCAGGGCCGGGCCCCTTCCTTGGACACAGGGCCAGGATGCTTTCGCAGGTCTGTGACCCTTTCTAGGACACAGGGCCAGGATGCTTTCACAGGGCTGGGACCCTTTGTAGGACACAGGACCAGGATGCTTTCACAGGGCTGGGACCCTTTGTAGGACACAGGACCAGGATGCTTTCGCAGGGCTAGGACCCTTTCTAGGACACAGGGCCAGGATGCTTTCACAGGGCCTGGAACCTTCCTTGGACACAGGGCCAGGATGCTTTTGCAGGGCCGGGACATTTTCTAGGACACAGGGCCTGGAGGCTTTCACAGGGCCGGGACAATTTCTAGGACACAGGGCCAGGAGGCTTTCGCAGGGTCATGACCCTTTCTAGGACACAGGGCCAGGATGCTTTTGCAGGGCCGGGACTTTTTCTGGGACACATGGCCTGGATGCTTCCACAGGGCCGGTAGCTTTCCTTGGACACAGGGCCTGGATGCTTCCGCAGGGCCGGGTCCCCTCCTTGGACACATGGCCAGGAATCTTTCACAGGGCCGGGACCGTTTCTGTGACACAGGGCCAGGATGCTTTCGCAGGGCCGGGACCCTTCATTGGACACAGGGCCAGGATGCTTTCACAGGGCTGGGACCCTTTCTAGGACACATGGCTAGGATGCATCCGTAGGGCCGGGCCCCTTCCTTGGACACAGGGACAGGATGCTTTCGCAGGGCCATGAACCTTTCTAGAACAGGGCCCGGATGCTTTCGCAGTGCCGTGAGTCTTTCTAGGACACAAGGCCAGGATGCTTTCGCAGGGCCCGGACCCTTTCTAGGACACAGGTCCAGGATGCTTTCGCAGGGCAGGGACCCGTTCTAGGATAGTGCCAGGATGCTTTCGCAGGGCCTGGACCCTATCTAGGACACAGGGCCAGGATGCTTTCACAGGGCTGGGACCCTTTGTTTGACACAGGACCAGGATGGTTTCGCAGGGGTGGGACTCTTTAAAGGACACAGGGCCAGGATGCTTTCACAGGGCTGGGACACTTTCTGGGTCACAGGGCCAGGATGATTTTGCAGGGCCGGGACCTTTTCTGGGATACATGGCCAGGATGCTTCCGCAGGGCCGGGAGATTTCCTTGGACACAGGGCCTGGATGCTATCGCAGGTCCGGGACCCTTCCTTGGACAAAGGGCCACGATGCTTTCACAGAGTCTGGACCATTTCTAGGGCACAGGGCCAGGATGCTTTTGCAGGGTCGGGACCCATCGTTGGACACATGGACAGGATGCTTTCGCAGGGCCGTGACCCTTTCGAGGACACAGGGCCAGGATGCTTTCGCAGGGCCAGGACCCTTTCTAGGACATAGGGCCCGGATGCTTTCGGAGGGCCGTGAGTCTTTCTAGGACACAAGGCCAGGATGCTTTCGCAGGGCCGGGACCCTTTCTAGGACACAGGGCCAGGCTGCTTTCGCAGGGCAGGGACCCTTACTAGGACAGTGCCAGGATGCTTTCGCAGGGCCGGAACCCTTTCTACGACACAGGGCCAGGATGCATTCACAGGGCTGGGACCTTTTGAAGGACACAGGACCAGGATGCTTTCGCAGGGCTGGGACCCTTTCTAGGACACAGGACCAGGATGCTTTCACAGGGCTGGGACACTTCCTGGGACACAGGGCCAGGATGCTTTTGCAGGGCCGGGACATTTTCTAGGACACAGGGCCAGGATGCTTTCACAGGGCTAGGACACTTCCTGGGACACAGGGCCAGGATGCTTTTGAAGGGCCGGGACCTTTTCTATGACACAGGGCCAGGAGGCTTTCACAGGGCCGGGCCCCTTCCTTGGACACAGGGCCAGGATGCTTTCGCAGGTCTGTGACCCTTTCTAGGACACAGGGCCAGGATGCTTTCACAGGGCTGGGACTCTTTTTAGGACAGGGCCAGGATGCTTCTGCAGGGCTGAGACCCTTTCTAGGACACAAGGCCAGGATGCTTTCGCAGGGCCGAGCCCCTTTCTAGGACAGGGCCAGGATGCTTTCGCAGGGCCGTGACCCTTTGTAGGGCACAGGGCCAGGATGGTTTCGCAAGGCCGTGACACTTTCTAGGACACAGGGGCAGAATGCTTTCACAGGGCTGGGACCCTTTGTAGGACACAGGACCAGGATGCTTTCACAGGGCTGGGACCCTTTGTAGGACACAGGACCAGGATGCTTTCGCAGGGCTAGGACCCTTTCTTGGACACAGGGCCAGGATGCTTTCACAGGGCCTGGAACCTTCCTTGGACACAGGGCCAGGATGCTTTTGCAGGGCCGGGACCTTCTCTAGGACACAGGGCCTGGAGGCTTTCACAGGGCCGGGACAATTTCTAGGACACAGGGCCAGGAGGCTTTCGCAGGGCCATGACCCTTTCTAGGACACAGGGCCAGGATGCTTTTGCAGGGCCGGGACTTTTTCTGGGACACATGGCCTGGATGCTTCCACAGGGCCGGTAGCTTTCCTTGGACACAGGGCCTGGATGCTTCCGTAGGGCCGGGTCCCCTCCTTGGACACATGGCCAGGAATCTTTCACAGGGCCGGGACCGTTTCTGTGACACAGGGCCAGGATGCTTTCGCAGGGCCGGGACTCTTCATTGGACACAGGGCCAGGATGCTTTCACAGGGCTGGTACCCTTTCTAGGACACATGGCTAGGATGCATCCGTAGGGCCGGGCCCCTTCCTTGGACACAGGGACAGGATGCCTTCGCAGGGCCATGAACCTTTCTAGAACAGGGCCCGGATGCTTTCGCAGTGCCGTGAGTCTTTCTAGGACACAAGGCCAGGATGCTTTCGCAGGGCCCGGACCCTTTCTAGGACACAGGTCCAGGATGCTTTCGCAGGGCAGGGACCCGTTCTAGGATAGTGCCAGGATGCTTTCGCAGGGCCTGGACCCTATCTAGGACACAGGGCCAGGATGCTTTCACAGGGCTGGGACCCTTTGTTTGACACAGGACCAGGATGGTTTCGCAGGGGTGGGACTCTTTAAAGGACACAGGGCCAGGATGCTTTCACAGGGCTGGGACACTTTCTGCGTCACAGGGCCAGGATGATTTTGCAGGGCCGGGACCTTTTCTGGGATACATGGCCAGGATGCTTCCGCAGGGCCGGGAGATTTCCTTGGACACAGGGCCTGGATGCTATCGCAGGTCCGGGACCCTTCCTTGGTCAAAGGGCCACGATGCTTTCACAGAGTCTGGACCATTTCTAGGGCACAGGGCCAGGATGCTTTTGCAGGGTCGGGACCCATCGTTGGACACAGGGACAGGATGCTTTCGCAGGGCCGTGACCCTTTCTAGGACACAGGGCCAGGATGCTTTCGCAGGGCCAGGACCCTTTCTAGGACACAGGGCCCGGATGCTTTCGGAGGGCCGTGAGTCTTTCTAGGACACAAGGCCAGGATGCTTTCGCAGGGCCGGGACCCTTTCTAGGACACAGGGCCAGGCTGCTTTCGCAGGGCAGGGACCCTTACTAGGACAGTGCCAGGATGCTTTCGCAGGGCCGGGACCCTTTCTACGACACAGGGCCAGGATGCATTCACAGGGCTGGGACCTTTTGAAGGACACAGGACCAGGATGCTTTCGCAGGGCTGGGACCCTTTCTAGGACACAGGACCAGGATGCTTTCACAGGGCTGGGACACTTCCTGGGACACAGGGCCAGGATGCTTTTGCAGGGACGAGACATTTTCTAGGACACAGGGCCAGGATGCTTTCACAGGGCTAGGACACTTCCTGGGACACAGGGCCAGGATGCTTTTGTAGGGCCGGGACCTTTTCTATGACACAGGGCCAGGAGGCTTTCACAGGGCCGGGAGCGTTCTAGGACACAGGGCCAGGAGGCTTTCGCAGGGCCATGACCCTTTCTAGGACACAGGGTAAGGATGCTTTTAAAGGGCAGCGACATTTTCTGGGACACATGGCCAGGATGCTTCCGCAGGGTCGGGATCTTTCCTTGGAAACAGGGCCTGGATGCTTCCAGAGGGCCCGGACCCCTCGTTGGACACAGGGCCAGTAACCCTTTACAGGGCAGGGACCGTTTCTGGGACACAGGACCAGGATGCTTTCAGAGGGCCGGGAGCCTTTCTAGGACACAGGGCCAGGAGGCTTTCGCAGGGCCTGGACCCTATCTAGGACACAGGGCCAGGATGCTTTCACAGGGCTGGGACCCTTTGTTTGACACAGGACCAGGATGGTTTCGCAGGGCTGGGACTCTTTAAAGGACACAGGGCCAGGATGCTTTCACAGGGCTGGGACACTTTCTGCGTCACAGGGCCAGGATGATTTTGCAGGGCCGGGACCTTTTCTGGGATACATGGCCAGGATGCTTCCGCAGGGCCGGGAGATTTCCTTGGACACAGGGCCTGGATGCTATCGCAGGTCCGGGACCCTTCCTTGGACAAAGGGCCACGATGCTTTCACAGAGTCTGGACCATTTCTAGGGCACAGGGCCAGGATGCTTTTGCAGGGTCGGGACCCATCGTTGGACACAGGGACAGGATGCTTTCGCAGGGCCGTGACCCTTTCTAGGACACAGGGTCAGGATGCTTTCGCAGGGCCAGGACCCTTTCTAGGACACAGGGCCCGGATGCTTTCGGAGGGCCGTGAGTCTTTCTAGGACACAAGGCCAGGATGCTTTCGCAGGGCCGGGACCCTTTCTAGGACACAGGGCCAGGCTGCTTTCGCAGGGCAGGGACCCTTACTAGGACAGTGCCAGGATGCTTTCGCAGGGCCGGGACCCTTTCTACGACACAGGGCCAGGATGCATTCACAGGGCTGGGACCTTTTGAAGGACACAGGACCAGAATGCTTTCGCAGGGCTGGGACCCTTTCTAGGACACAGGACCAGGATGCTTTCACAGGGCTGGGACACTTCCTGGGACACAGGGCCAGGATGCTTTTGCAGGGCCGGGACATTTTCTAGGACACAGGGCCAGTATGCTTTCACAGGGCTAGGACACTGCCTGGGACACAGGGCCAGGATGCTTTTGCAGGGCCGGGACCTTTTCTATGACACAGGGCCAGGAGGCTTTCACAGGGCCGGGAGCGTTCTAGGACACAGGGCCAGGAGGCTTTCGCAGGGCCATGACCCTTTCTAGGACACAGGGTCAGGATGCTTTTAAAGGGCAGCGACATTTTCTGGGACACATGGCCAGGATGCTTCCGCAGGGTCGGGATCTTTCCTTGGAAACAGGGCCTGGATGCTTCCAGAGGGCCCGGACCCCTCGTTGGACACAGGGCCAGTAACCCTTTACAGGGCAGGGACCGTTACTGGGACACAGGACCAGGATGCTTTCAGAGGGCCGGGAGCCTTTCTAGGACACAGGGCCAGGAGGCTTTCGCAGGGCCTGGACCCTATCTAGGACACAGGGCCAGGATGCTTTCACAGGGCTGGGACTCTTTGTTTGACACAGGGCCAGGCTGCTTTCGCAGGGCAGGGACCCTTACTAGGACAGTGCCAGGATGCTTTCGCAGGGCCGGGACCCTTTCTACGACACAGGGCCAGGATGCATTCACAGGGCTGGGACCTTTTGAAGGACACAGGACCAGGATGCTTTCGCAGGGCTGGGACCCTTTCTAGGACACAGGACCAGGATGCTTTCACAGGGCTGGGATACTTCCTGGGACACAGGGCCAGGATGCTTTTGCAGGGCCGGGACATTTTCTGGGACACATGGCCAGGATGCTTCCGCAGGGTCGGGATCTTTCCTTGGAAACAGGGCCTGGATGCTTCCAGAGGGCCCGGACCCCTCGTTGGACACAGGGCCAGTAACCCTTTACAGGGCAGGGACCGTTTCTGGGACACAGGACCAGGATGCTTTCAGAGGGCCGGGAGCCATTCTAGGACACAGGGCCAGGAGGCTTTCGCAGGGCCTGGACCCTATCTAGGACACAGGGCCAGGATGCTTTCACAGGGCTGGGACCCTTTGTTTGACACAGGACCAGGATGGTTTCGCAGGGCTGGGACTCTTTAAAGGACACAGGGCCAGGATGCTTTCACAGGGCTGGGACACTTTCTGGGTCACAGGGCCAGGATGATTTTGCAGGGCCGGGACCTTTTCTGGGATACATGGCCAGGATGCTTCCGCAGGGCCGGGAGATTTCCTTGGACACAGGGCCTGGATGCTATCGCAGGTCCGGGACCCTTCCTTGGACAAAGGGCCACGATGCTTTCACAGAGTCAGGACCATTTCTAGGGCACAGGGCCAGGATGCTTTTGCAGGGTCGGGACCCATCGTTGGACACAGGGACAGGATGCTTTCGCAGGGCCGTGACCCTTTCTAGGACACAGGGTCAGGATGCTTTCGCAGGGCCAGGACCCTTTCTAGGACACAGGGCCCGGATGCTTTCGGAGGGCCGTGAGTCTTTCTAGGACACAAGGCCAGGATGCTTTCGCAGGGCCGGGACGCTTTCTAGGACACAGGGCCAGGCTGCTTTCGCAGTGCAGGGACCCTTACTAGGACAGTGCCAGGATGCTTTCGCAGGGCCGGGACCCTTTCTACGACACAGGGCCAGGATGCATTCACAGGGCTGGGACCTTTTGAAGGACACAGGACCAGGATGCTTTCGCAGGGCTGGGACCCTTTCTAGGACACAGGACCAGGATGCTTTCACAGGGCTGGGACACTTCCTGGGACACAGGGCCAGGATGCTTTTGCAGGGCCGGGACATTTTCTAGGACACAGGGCCAGGATTCTTTCACAGGGCTAGGACACTTCCTGGGACACAGGGCCAGGATGCTTTTGCAGGGCCGGGACCTTTTCTATGACACAGGGCCAGGAGGCTTTCACAGGGCCGGGAGCGTTCTAGGACACAGGGCCAGGAGGCTTTCGCAGGGCCATGACCCTTTCTAGGACACAGGGTCAGGATGCTTTTAAAGGGCAGCGACATTTTCTGGGACACATGGCCAGGATGCTTCCGCAGGGTCGGGATCTTTCCTTGGAAACAGGGCCTGGATGCTTCCAGAGGGCCCGGACCCCTCGTTGGACACAGGGCCAGTAACCCTTTACAGGGCAGGGACCGTTTCTGGGACACAGGACCAGGATGCTTTCAGAGGGCCGGGAGCCTTTCTAGGACACAGGGCCAGGAGGCTTTCGCAGGGCCTGGACCCTATCTAGGACACAGGGCCAGGATGCTTTCACAGGGCTGGGACCCTTTGTTTGACACAGGACCAGGATGGTTTCGCAGGGCTGGGACTCTTTAAAGGACACAGGGCCAGGATGCTTTCACAGGGCTGGGACACTTTCTGCGTCACAGGGCCAGGATGATTTTGCAGGGCCGGGACCTTTTCTGGGATACATGGCCAGGATGCTTCCGCAGGGCCGGGAGATTTCCTTGGACACAGGGCCTGGATGCTATCGCAGGTCCGGGACCCTTCCTTGGACAAAGGGCCACGATGCTTTCACAGAGTCTGGACCCTTTCTAGGGCACAGGGCCAGGATGCTTTTGCAGGGTCGGAACCCATCGTTGGACACAGGGACAGGATGCTTTCGCAGGGCAGTGACCCTTTCTAGGACACAGGGCCAGGATGCTTTCGCAGGGCCAGGACCCTTTCTAGGACACAGGGCCCGGATGCTTTCGGAGGGCCGTGAGTCTTTCTAGGACACAAGGCCAGGATGCTTTCGCAGGGCCGGGACCCTTTCTAGGACACAGGGCCAGGCTGCTTTCGCAGGGCAGGGACCCTTACTAGGACAGTGCCAGGATGCTTTCGCAGGGCCGGGACCCTTTCTACGACACAGGGCCAGGATGCATTCACAGGGCTGGGACCTTTTGAAGGACACAGGACCAGGATGCTTTCGCAGGGCTGGGACCCTTTCTAGGACACAGGACCAGGATGCTTTCACAGGGCTGGGACACTTCCTGGGACACAGGGCCAGGATGCTTTTGCAGGGCCGGGACATTTTCTAGGACACAGGGCCAGGATGCTTTCACAGGGCTAGGACACTTCCTGGGACACAGGGCCAGGATGCTTTTGCAGGGCCGGGACCTTTTCTATGACACAGGGCCAGGAGGCTTTCACAGGGCCGGGAGCGTTCTAGGACACAGGGCCAGGAGGCTTTTGCAGGGCCATGACCCTTTCTAGGACACAGGGTCAGGATGCTTTTACAGGGCAGCGACATTTTCTGGGACACATGGCCAGGATGCTTCCGCAGGGTCGGGATCTTTCCTTGGAAACAGGGCCTGGATGCTTCCAGAGGGCCCGGACCCCTCGTTGGACACAGGGCCAGTAACCCTTTACAGGGCCGGGACCGTTTCTGGGACACAGGACCAGGATGCTTTCAGAGGGCCGGGAGCCTTTCTAGGACACAGGGCCAGGAGGCTTTCGCAGGGCCTGGACCCTATCTAGGACACAAGGTCAAGATGCTTTCACAGGGCTGGGACCCTTTGTTTGACACAGGACCAGGATGGTTTCGCAGGGCTGGGACTCTTTAAAGGACACAGGGCCAGGATGCTTTCACAGGGCTGGGACACTTTCTGGGTCACAGGGCCAGGATGATTTTGCAGGGCCGGGACCTTTTCTGGGATACATGGCCAGGATGCTTCCGCAGGGCCGGGAGATTTCCTTGGACACAGTGCCTGGATGCTATCGCATGTCCGGGACCCTTCCTTGGACAAAGGGCCACGATGCTTTCACAGGGCCATGACCCTTTCTAGGACACAGGGCCAGGATGCTTTTGCAGGGCCGGGACTTTTTCTGGGACACATGGCCTGGATGCTTCCACAGGGCCGGTAGCTTTCCTTGGACACAGGGCCTGGATGCTTCCGCAGGGCCGGGTCCCCTCCTTGGACACATGGCCAGGAATCTTTCACAGGGCCGGGACCGTTTCTGTGACACAGGGCCAGGATGCTTTCGCAGGGCCGGGACCCTTCATTGGACACAGGGCCAGGTTGCTTTCACAGGGCTGGGACCCTTTCTAGGACACATGGCTAGGATGCATCCGTAGGGCCGGGCCCCTTCCTTGGACACAGGGACAGGATGCTATCGCAGGGCCGGAACCGTTTCTAGGGCACAGGGCCAGGATGCTTTCGCAAGGGCCAGGACTCTTCCTTGGATACAGGGCCCGGATGCTTTCGCAGGACGGGGACCCTTCCTTGGACACAGGACAAGGATGCTTTCAGAGGGCCGGGAGCCTTTCTCGGATACAGGGGCAGGAGGCTTTCGCAGGGCCATGACCCTTTCTAGGACACAGGGCCAGGATGCTTCCGCAGGGCCGGGAACTTTCCTTGGACAGAGGGCCTGGATGCTTTGACAGGGCCGGACCCTTTCTAGGACACAGGGCCAGGATGCTATCGCAGGTCCGGGACCCTTCCTTGGACACAGGGCCAGGATGCTTTCGCAGGTCTGTGACCATCTCTAGGGCACAGAGCCAGGATGCTTTTGCAGGGCCGGGACCCGTCCTTGGAAACAGGACCAGAATGCTTTCGCAGGGCTGGGACCCTTTCTAGGACAGGGCCGGGATGCTTTCGGAGGGCCGTTGCCCTTTCTAGGACAGGGCCAGGATGCTACCGCTGGGCTGGGACTCTCTCTAGGACACATGGCCAGGATGCAACCGCAGGGCCGGGCCCCTTCCTTGGACACAGGGCCAGGATGCTTTCGCAGGTCTGTGACCCTTTCTAGGACACAGGGCCAGGATGCTTTCACAGGGCTGGGACTCTTTTTAGGACAGGGCCAGGATGCTTCTGCAGGGCTGTGACCCTTTCTAGGACACAAGGCCAGGATGCTTTCGCAGGGCCGAGCCCCTTTCTAGGACAGGGCCAGGATGCTTTCGCAGGGCCGTGACCCTTTGTAGGACACAGGGCCAGGATGCTTTCACAGGGCCGGGACCCTTTCTAGGACACAGGGCCAGGAGGCTTTCGCAGGGCCATGACCCTTTCTAGGACACAGGGCCAGGATGCTTTTGCAAGGCCGGGACTTTTTCTGGGACACATGGCCTGGATGTTTCCACAGGGCCGGTAGCTTTCCTTGGACACAGGGCCTGGATGCTTCCGCAGGGCCGGGTCCCCTCCTTGGACACATGGCCAGGAATCTTTCACAGGGCCGGGACCTTTTCTGTGACACAGGGCCAGGATGCTTTCGCAGGGCCGGGACCCTTCATTGGACACAGGGCCAGGATGCTTTCACAGGGCTGGGACCCTTTCTAGGACACATGGCTAGGATGCATCCGTAGGGCCGGGCTCCTTCCTTGGACACAGGGACAGGATGCTATCGCAGGGCCGGAACCGTTTCTAGGACACAGGACAAGGATGCTTTCAGAGGGCCGGGAGCCTTTCTCGGATACAGGGGCAGGAGGCTTTCGCAGGGCCATGACCCTTTCTAGGACACAGGGCCAGGATGCTTCCGCAGGGCCGGGAACTTTCCTTGGACAGAGGGCCTGGATGCTTTGACAGGGCCGGACCCTTTCTAGGACACAGGGCCAGGATGCTACCGCAGGTCCGGGACCCTTCCTTGGACACAGGGCCAGGATGCTTTCGCAGGTCTGTGACCCTCTCTAGGGCACAGAGCCAGGATGCTTTTGCAGGGCCGGGAACCGTCCTTGGAAACAGGACCAGAATGCTTTCGCAGGGCTGGGACCCTTTCTAGGACAGGGCCGGGATGCTTTCGGAGGGCCGTTGCCCTTTCTAGGACAGGGCCAGGATGCTACCGCTGGGCTGGGACTCTCTCTAGGACACATGGCCAGGATGCAACCGCAGGGCCGGGCCCCTTCCTTGGACACAGGGCCAGGATGCTTTCGCAGGTCTGTGACCCTTTCTAGGACACAGGGCCAGGATGCTTTCACAGGGCTGGGACTCTTTTTAGGACAGGGCCAGGATGCTTCTGCAGGGCTGTGACCCTTTCTAGGACACAAGGCCAGGATGCTTTCGCAGGGCCGAGCCCCTTTCTAGGACAGGGCCAGGATGCTTTCGCAGGGCCGTGACCCTTTGTAGGGCACAGGGCCAGGATGGTTTCGCAAGGCCGTGACACTTTCTAGGACACAGGGGCAGAATGCTTTCACAGGGCTGGGACCCTTTGTAGGACACAGGACCAGGATGCTTTCACAGGGCTGGGACCCTTTGTAGGACACAGGACCAGGATGCTTTCGCAGGGCTAGGACCCTTTCTAGGACACAGGGCCAGGATGCTTTCACAGGGCCTGGAACCTTCCTTGGACACAGGGCCAGGATGCTTTTGCAGGGCCGGGACCTTTTCTAGGACACAGGGCCTGGAGGCTTTCACAGGGCCGGGACCCTTTCTCGGACACAGGGCCAGGAGGCTTTCGCAGGGCCATGACCCTTTCTAGGACACAGGGCCAGGATGCTTTTGCAGGGCCGGGACTTTTTCTGGGACACATGGCCTGGATGCTTCCACAGGGCCGGTAGCTTTCCTTGGACACAGGGCCTGGATGCTTCCGCAGGGCCGGGTCCCCTCCTTGGACACATGGCCAGGAATCTTTCACAGGGCCGGGACCGTTTCTGTGACACAGGGCCAGGATGCTTTCGCAGGGCCGGGACCCTTCATTGGACACAGGGCCAGGATGCTTTCACAGGGCTGGGACCCTTTCTAGGACACATGGCTAGGATGCATCCGTAGGGCCGGGCCCCTTCCTTGGACACAGGGACAGGATGCTTTCGCAGGGCCATGAACCTTTCTAGAACAGGGCCCGGATGCTTTCGCAGTGCCGTGAGTCTTTCTAGGACACAAGGCCAGAATGCTTTCGCAGGGCCCGGACCCGTTCTAGGACACAGGTCCAGGATGCTTTCGCAGGGCAGGGACCCGTTCTAGGATAGTGCCAGGATGCTTTCGCAGGGCCTGGACCCTATCTAGGACACAGGGCCAGGATGCTTTCACAGGGCTGGGACCCTTTGTTTGACACAGGACCAGGATGGTTTCGCAGGGCTGGGACTCTTTAAAGGACACAGGGCCAGGATGCTTTCACAGGGCTGGGACACTTTCTGGGTCACAGGGCCAGGATGATTTTGCAGGGCCGGGACCTTTTCTGGGATACATGGCCAGGATGCTTCCGCAGGGCCGGGAGATTTCCTTGGACACAGGGCCTGGATGCTATCGCAGGTCCGGGACCCTTCCTTGGACAAAGGGCCACGATGCTTTCACAGAGTCTGGACCATTTCTAGGGCACAGGGCCAGGATGCTTTTGCAGGGTCGGGACCCATCGTTGGACACAGGGACAGGATGCTTTCGCAGGGCCGTGACCCTTTCTAGGACACAGGGCCAGGATGCTTTCGCAGGGCCAGGACCCTTTCTAGGACACAGGGCCCGGATGCTTTCGGAGGGCCGTGAGTCTTTCTAGGACACAAGGCCAGGATGCTTTCGCAGGGCCGTCGCCCTTTCTAGGACAGGGCCAGGATGCTACCGCTGGGCCGGGACACTCTCTAGGACACATGGCCAGGATGCAACCGCAGGGCCGGGCCACTTCCTTGGACACAGGGCCAGGATGCTTTCGCAGGTCTGTGACCCTTTCTAGGACACAGGGCCAGGATGCTTTCACAGGGCTGGGACTCTTTTTAGGACAGGGCCAGGATGCTTCTGCAGGGCTGTGACCCTTTCTAGGACACAAGGCCAGGATGCTTTCGCAGGGCCGAGCCCCTTTCTAGGACAGGGCCAGGATGCTTTCGCAGGGCCGTGACCCTTTGTAGGGCACAGGGCCAGGATGGTTTCGCAAGGCCGTGACACTTTCTAGGACACAGGGGCAGAATGCTTTCACAGGGTTGGGACCCTTAGTAGGACACAGGACCAGGATGCTTTCACAGGGCTGGGACCCTTTGTAGGACACAGGACCAGGATGCTTTCGCAGGGCTAGGACCCTTTCTAGGACACAGGGCCAGGATGCTTTCACAGGGCCTGGAACCTTCCTTGGACACAGGGCCAGGATGCTTTTGCAGGGCCGGGACCTTTTCTAGGACACAGGGCCTGGAGGCTTTCACAGGGCCGGGACCCTTTCTAGGACACAGGGCCAGGAGGCTTTCGCAGGGCCTGGACCCTTTCTAGGACACAGGGCCAGGATGCTTTTGCAGGGCCGGGACTTTTTCTGGGACACATGGCCTGGATGCTTCCACAGGGCCGGTAGCTTTCCTTGGACACAGGGCCTGGATGCTTCCGCAGGGCCGGGTCCCCTCCTTGGACACATGGCCAGGAATCTTTCACAGGGCCGGGACCGTTTCTGTGACACAGGGCCAGGATGCTTTCGCAGGGCCGGGACCCTTCATTGGACACAGGGCCAGGATGCTTTCACAGGGCTGGGACCCTTTCTAGGACACATGGCTAGGATGCATCCGTAGGGCCGGGCCCCTTCCTTCGACACAGGGACAAGATGCTTTCGCAGGGCCATGAACCTTCCTAAAACAGGGCCCGGATGCTTTCGCAGTGCCGTGAGTCTTTCTAGGACACAAGGCCAGGATGCTTTCGCAGGGCCCGGACCCTTTCTAGGACACAGGTCCAGGATGCTTTCGCAGGGCAGGGACCCGTTCTAGGATAGTGCCAGGATGCTTTCGCAGGGCCTGGACCCTTTGTTTGACACAGGACCAGGATGGTTTCGCAGGGCTGGGACTCTTTAAAGGACACAGGGCCAGGATGCTTTCACAGGGCTGGGACACTTTCTGGGTCACAGGGCCAGGATGATTTTGCAGGGCCGGGACCTTTTCTGGGATACATGGCCAGGATGCTTCCGCAGGGCCGGGAGATTTCCTTGGACACAGGGCCTGGATGCTATCGCAGGTCCGGGACCCTTCCTTGGACAAAGGGCCACGATGCTTCCACAGAGTCTGGACCCTTTCTAGGGCACAGGGCCAGGATGCTTTTGCAGGGTCGGGACCCATCGTTGGACACAGGGACAGGATGCTTTCGCAGGGCCGTGACCCTTTCTAGGACACAGGGCCAGGATGCTTTCGCAGGGCCAGGACCCTTTCTAGGACACAGGGCCCGGATGCTTTCGGAGGGCCGTGAGTCTTTCTAGGACACAAGGCCAGGATGCTTTCGCAGGGCCGGGACCCTTTCTAGGACACAGGGCCAGGCTGCTTTCGCAGGGCAGGGACCCTTACTAGGACAGTGCCAGGATGCTTTCGCAGGGCCGGGACCCTTTCTACGACACAGGACCAGGATGCTTTCGCAGGGCTGGGACCCTTTCTAGGACACAGGGCCAGGATGCTTTCACAGGGCTGGGACACTTCCTGGGACACAGGGCCAGGATGCTTTTGCAGGGCCGGGATATTTTCTAGGACACAGGGCCAGGATGCTTTCACAGGGCTAGGACACTTCCTGGGACACAGGGCCAGGATGCTTTTGAAGGGCCGGGACCTTTTCTATGACACAGGGCCAGGAGGCTTTCACAGGGCCGGGAGCGTTCTAGGACACAGGGCTAGGAGGCTTTCGCAGGGCCATGCCCCTTTCTAGGACACAGGGTCAGGATGCTTTTACAGGGCATCGACATTTTCTGGGACACATGGCCAGGATGCTTCCGCAGGGTCGGGATCTTTCCTTGGAAACAGGGCCTGGATGCTTCCAGAGGGCCTGGACCCCTCGTTGGACACAGGGCCAGTAACCCTTTACAGGGCCGGGACCGTTTCTGGGACACAGGACCAGGATGCTTTCAGAGGGCCGGGAGCCTTTCTAGGACACAGGGCCAGGAGGCTTTCGCAGGGCCTGGACCCTATCTAGGACACAGGGCCAGGATGCTTTCACAGGGCTGGGACACTTTCTGGGTCACAGGGCCAGGATGATTTTGCAGGGCTGGGACCTTTTCTGGGATACATGGCCAGGATGCTTCCGCAGGGCCGGGAGATTTCCTTGGACACAGGGCCTGGATGCTATCGCAGGTCCGGGACCCTTCCTTGGACAAAGGGCCACGGTGCTTCCACAGAGTCTGGACCCTTTCTAGGGCACAGGGCCAGGATGCTTTTGCAGGGTCGGGACCCATCGTTGGACACAGGGACAGGATGCTTTCGCAGGGCCGTGACCCTTTCTAGGACACAGGGCCAGGATGCTTTCGCAGGGCCAGGACCCTTTCTAGGACACAGGGCCCGGATGCTTTCGGAGGGCCGTGAGTCTTTCTAGGACACAAGGCCATGATGCTTTCGCAGGGCCGGGACCCTTTCTAGGACACAGGGCCAGGCTGCTTTCGCAGGGCAGGGACCCTTACTAGGACAGTGCCAGGATGCTTTCGCAGGGCCGGGACCCTTTCTACGACACAGGGCCAGGATGCATTCACAGGGCTGGGACCTTTTGAAGGACACAGGACCAGGATGCTTTCGCAGGGCTGGGACCCTTTCTAGGACACAGGGCCAGGATGCTTTCACAGGGCTGGGACACTTCCTGGGACACAGGGCCAGGATGCTTTTGCAGGGCCGGGACATTTTCTAGGACACAGGGCCAGGATGCTTTCACAGGGCTAGGACACTTCCTGGGACACAGGGCCAGGATGCTTTTGCAGGGCCGGGACCTTTTCTATGACACAGGGCCAGGAGGCTTTCACAGGGCCGGGAGCGTTCTAGGACACAGGGCCAGGAGGCTTTCGCAGGGCCATGACCCTTTCTAGGACACAGGGTCAGGATGCTTTTACAGGGCAGCGACATTTTCTGGGACACATGGCCAGGATGCTTCCGCAGGGTCGGGATCTTTCCTTGGAAACAGGGCCTGGATGCTTCCAGAGGGCCCGGACCCCTCGTTGGACACAGGGCCAGTAACCCTTTACAGGGCCGGGACCGTTTCTGGGACACAGGACCAGGATGCTTTCAGAGGGCCGGGAGCCTTTCTAGGACACAGGGCCAGGAGGCTTTCGCAGGGCCTGGACCCTTTCTAGGACACAGGGCCAGAATGCTTTTGCAGGGCCGGGACTTTTTCTGGGACACATGGCCTGGATGCTTCCACAGGGCCGGTAGCTTTCCTTGGACACAGGGCCTGGATGCTTCCGCAGGGCCGGGTCCCCTCCTTGGACACATGGCCAGGAATCTTTCACAGGGCCGGGACCGTTTCTGTGACACAGGGCCAGGATGCTTTCGCAGGGCCGGGACCCTTCATTGGACACAGGGCCAGGATGCTTTCACAGGGCTGGGACCCTTTCTAGGACACATGGCTAGGATGCATCCGTAGGGCCGGGCCCCTTCCTTGGACACAGGGACAGGATGCTTTCGCAGGGCCATGAACCTTTCTAGAACAGGGCCCGGATGCTTTCGCAGTGCCGTGAGTCTTTCTAGGACACAAGGCCAGAATGCTTTCGCAGGGCCCGGACCCTTTCTAGGACACAGGTCCAGGATGCATTCGCAGGGCAGGGACCCGTTCTAGGATAGTGCCAGGATGCTTTCGCAGGGCCTGGACCCTATCTAGGACACAGGGCCAGGATGCTTTCACAGGGCTGGGACCCTTTGTTTGACACAGGACCAGGATGGTTTCGCAGGGCTGGGACTCTTTAAAGGACACAGGGCCAGGATGCTTTCACAGGGCTGGGACACTTTCTGGGTCACAGGGCCAGGATGATTTTGCAGTGCCGGGACCTTTTCTGGGATACATGGCCAGGATGCTTCCGCAGGGCCGGGAGATTTCCTTGGACACAGGGCCTGGATGCTATCGCAGGTCCGGGACCCTTCCTTGGACAAAGGGCCACGATGCTTCCACAGAGTCTGGACCCTTTCTAGGGCACAGGGCCAGGATGCTTTTGCAGGGTCGGGACCCATCGTTGGACACAGGGACAGGATGCTTTCGCAGGGCCGTGACCCTTTCTAGGACACAGGGCCAGGATGCTTTCGCAGGGCCAGGACCCTTTCTAGGACACAGGGCCCGGATGCTTTCGGAGGGCCGTGAGTCTTTCTAGGACACAAGGCCAGGATGCTTTCGCAGGGCCGGGACCCTTTCTAGGACACAGGGCCAGGCTGCTTTCGCAGGGCAGGGACCCTTACTAGGACAGTGCCAGGATGCTTTCGCAGGGCCGGGACCCTTTCTACGACACAGGACCAGGATGCTTTCGCAGGGCTGGGACCCTTTCTAGGACACAGGGCCAGGATGCTTTCACAGGGCTGGGACACTTCCTGGGACACAGGGCCAGGATGCTTTTGCAGGGCCGGGACATTTTCTAGGACACAGGGCCAGGATGCTTTCACAGGGCTAGGACACTTCCTGGGACACAGGGCCAGGATGCTTTTGAAGGGCCGGGACCTTTTCTATGACACAGGGCCAGGAGGCTTTCACAGGGCCGGGAGCGTTCTAGGACACAGGGCTAGGAGGCTTTCGCAGGGCCATGCCCCTTTCTAGGACACAGGGTCAGGATGCTTTTACAGGGCATCGACATTTTCTGGGACACATGGCCAGGATGCTTCCGCAGGGTCGGGATCTTTCCTTGGAAACAGGGCCTGGATGCTTCCAGAGGGCCTGGACCCCTCGTTGGACACAGGGCCAGTAACCCTTTACAGGGCCGGGACCGTTTCTGGGACACAGGACCAGGATGCTTTCAGAGGGCCGGGAGCCTTTCTAGGACACAGGGCCAGGAGGCTTTCGCAGGGCCTGGACCCTATCTAGGACACAGGGCCAGGATGCTTTCACAGGGCTGGGACACTTTCTGGGTCACAGGGCCAGGATGATTTTGCAGGGCTGGGACCTTTTCTGGGATACATGGCCAGGATGCTTCCGCAGGGCCGGGAGATTTCCTTGGACACAGGGCCTCGATGCTATCGCAGGTCCGGGACCCTTCCTTGGACAAAGGGCCACGATGCTTCCACAGTGTCTGGACCCTTTCTAGGGCACAGGGCCAGGATGCTTTTGCAGGGTCGGGACCCATCGTTGGACACAGGGACAGGATGCTTTCGCAGGGCCGTGACCCTTTCTAGGACACAGGGCCAGGATGCTTTCGCAGGGCCAGGACCCTTTCTAGGACACAGGGCCCGGATGCTTTCGGAGGGCCGTGAGTCTTTCTAGGACACAAGGCCATGATGCTTTCGCAGGGCCGGGACCCTTTCTAGGACACAGGGCCAGGCTGCTTTCGCAGGGCAGGGACCCTTACTAGGACAGTGCCAGGATGCTTTCGCAGGGCCGGGACCCTTTCTACGACACAGGGCCAGGATGCATTCACAGGGCTGGGACCTTTTGAAGGACACAGGACCAGGATGCTTTCGCAGGGCTGGGACCCTTTCTAGGACACAGGGCCAGGATGCTTTCACAGGGCTGGGACACTTCCTGGGACACAGGGCCAGGATGCTTTTGCAGGGCCGGGACATTTTCTAGGACACAGGGCCAGGATGCTTTCACAGGGCTAGGACACTTCCTGGGACACAGGGCCAGGATGCTTTTGCAGGGCCGGGACCTTTTCTATGACACAGGGCCAGGAGGCTTTCACAGGGCCGGGAGCGTTCTAGGACACAGGGCCAGGAGGCTTTCGCAGGGCCATGACCCTTTCTAGGACACAGGGTCAGGATGCTTTTACAGGGCAGCGACATTTTCTGGGACACATGGCCAGGATGCTTCCGCAGGGTCGGGATCTTTCCTTGGAAACAGGGCCTGGATGCTTCCAGAGGGCCCGGACCCCTCGTTGGACACAGGGCCAGTAACCCTTTACAGGGCCGGGACCGTTTCTGGGACACAGGACCAGGATGCTTTCAGAGGGCCGGGAGCCTTTCTAGGACACAGGGCCAGGAGGCTTTCGCAGGGCCTGGACCCTTTCTAGGACACAGGGCCAGAATGCTTTTGCAGGGCCGGGACTTTTTCTGGGACACATGGCCTGGATGCTTCCACAGGGCCGGTAGCTTTCCTTGGACACAGGGCCTGGATGCTTCCGCAGGGCCGGGTCCCCTCCTTGGACACATGGCCAGGAATCTTTCACAGGGCCGGGACCGTTTCTGTGACACAGGGCCAGGATGCTTTCGCAGGGCCGGGACCCTTCATTGGACACAGGGCCAGGATGCTTTCACAGGGCTGGGACCCTTTCTAGGACACATGGCTAGGATGCATCCGTAGGGCCGGGCCCTTTCCTTGGACACAGGGACAGGATGCTTTCGCAGGGCCATGAACCTTTCTAGAACAGGGCCCGGATGCTTTCGCAGTGCCGTGAGTCTTTCTAGGACACAAGGCCAGAATGCTTTCGCAGGGCCCGGACCCTTTCTAGGACACAGGTCCAGGATGCTTTCGCAGGGCAGGGACCCGTTCTAGGATAGTGCCAGGATGCTTTCGCAGGGCCTGGACCCTATCTAGGACACAGGGCCAGGATGCTTTCACAGGGCTGGGACCCTTTGTTTGACACAGGACCAGGATGGTTTCGCAGGGCTGGGACTCTTTAAAGGACACAGGGCCAGGATGCTTTCACAGGGCTGGGACACTTTCTGGGTCACAGGGCCAGGATGATTTTGCAGTGCCGGGACCTTTTCTGGGATACATGGCCAGGATGCTTCCGCAGGGCCGGGAGATTTCCTTGGACACAGGGCCTGGATGCTATCGCAGGTCCGGGACCCTTCCTTGGACAAAGGGCCACGATGCTTTCACAGAGTCTGGACCATTTCTAGGGCACAGGGCCAGGATGCTTTTGCAGGGTCGGGACCCATCGTTGGACACAGGGACAGGATGCTTTCGCAGGGCCGGGACCTTTTCTGGGATACATGGCCAGGATGCTTCCGCAGTGCCGGGAGATTTCCTTGGTCACAGGGCCTGGATGCTATCGCAGGTCCGGGACCCTTCCTTGGACAAAGGGCCACGATGCTTTCACAGAGTCTGGACCATTTCTAGGGCACAGGGCCAGGATGCTTTTGCAGGGTCGGGACCCATCGTTGGACACAGGGGCAGGATGCTTTCGCAGGGCCGTGACCCTTTCTAGGACACAGGGCCAGGATGCTTTCGCAGGGCCGTCGCCCGTTCTAGGACAGTGCCAGGATGCTACCGCTGGGCCGGGACTCTCTCTAGGACACATGGCCAGGATGCAACCGTAGGGCCGGACCCCTTCCTTGGACACAGGGCCAGGATGCCTTCGCAGGTCTGTGACCCTTTCTAGGACACAGGGCCAGGATGCTTTCACAGGGCCTGGAACCTTCCTTGGACACAGGGCCAGGATGCTTTTGCAGGGCCGGGACCTTTTCTAGGACACAGGGCCTGGAGGCTTTCACAGGGCCGGGGCCCTTTCTAGGACACAGGGCCAGGAGGCTTTCGCAGGGCCATGACACTTTCTAGGACACAGGGTCAGGATGCTTTTACAGGGCAGCGACATTTTCTGGGACACATGGCCAGGATGCTTCCAGAGGGCCCGGACCCCTCGTTGGACACAGGGCCAGTAACCCTTTACAGGGCCGGGACCGTTTCTGGGACACAGGACCAGGATGCTTTCAGAGGGCCGGGAGCCTTTCTAGGACACAGGGCCAGGATGCTTTCACAGGGCCGGACCCTTTCTAGGACACAGGGCCAGGATGCTATCGCAGGTCCGGGACCCTTCCTTGGGCACAGGGCCAGGATGCTTTCACAGAGCCGGGACCCATCGTTGGACACAGGGCCAGGATGCTTTCGCAAGGCCGGGACCCTTTCTGGGACACAGGACCAGGATGCTTTCAGAGGGCCAGGAGCCTTTCTAGGCCACAGTGACAGTAGGCTTTCGCAGGGCCATGACCCTTTCTAGGACACAGGGCCATGATGCTTTTACAGGGCCGCGACCTTTTCTTGGACACAGGGCCTGGATGCTTCCGCAGGGCCCGTTCCCCTCCATGTACACAGGGCCAGGAACCTTTTACAGGGCCAGGACCGTTTCTGGGACACAGGGCCAGGATGCTTTCGCAGGGCAGGGACCCTTCCTTGGACAGGGCCGGGATGCTTCTGCAAGGTCAGGACCGTTTCTAGGACACAGGGCCAGGATGCTTTCGCAGGGCCTGGACCCTTCCTTGGACACAGGGCCCGGATGTTTTCGCAGGACGGGGACCCTTCCTTGGACACAGGGCCAGGATGCTACCGCAGGGCCGGGCCCTTCCTTGGACACAGGGCCAGGATGCTTTCACAGGGCTGGGACCGTTTGTAGGACAGGGCAGGAATG
This sequence comes from Hypanus sabinus, assembly GCF_030144855.1. Taxonomy (NCBI): domain Eukaryota; kingdom Metazoa; phylum Chordata; class Chondrichthyes; order Myliobatiformes; family Dasyatidae; genus Hypanus; species Hypanus sabinus. Next base: position 68,868,889 of record NC_082718.1, on the reverse strand, counting down.
CTTTCGGATGGCCGTCGCCCTTTCTAGGACAGGGCCAGGATGCAACCGCAGGGCCGGGCCACTTCCTTGGACACAGGGCCAGGATGCTTTCGCAGGTCTGTGACCCTTTCTAGGACACAGGGCCAGGATGCTTTCACAGGGCTGGGACTCTTTTTAGGACAGGGCCAGAATGCTTCCGCAGGGCCGTGACCCTTTCTAGGACACAAGGCCAGGATGCTTTCGCAGGGCCGAGCCCCTTTCTAGGACAGGGCCAGGATGCTTTCGCAGGGCCGTGACCCTTTGTAGGACACAGGGCCAGGATGGTTTCGCAAGGCCGTGACACTTTCTAGGACACAGGGGCAGGATGCTTTCACAGGGCTGGGACCCTTTGTAGGACACAGGACCAGGATGCTTTCACAGGGCTGGGACCCTTTGTAGGACACAGGACCAGGATGCTTTCGCAGGGCAAGGACCCTTTGTAGGACACAGGACCAGGATGCTTTCACAGGGCTGGGACCCTTTGTAGGACACAGGACCAGGATGCTTTCGCAGGGCAAGGACCCTTTCTAGGACACAGAGCCAGGATGCTTTCACAGGGCTGGGACCCTTTCTGGGACACAGGGCCAGGATGCTTTTGCAGGGCCGGGACCTTTTCTAGGACACAGGGCCTGGAGGCTTTCACAGGGCCGGGACCCTTTCTAGGACACAGGGCCAGGAAGCGTTCGCTGGGCCATGACCCTTTATAGGACACAGGGCCAGGATGCTTTTACAGGGCCGCGACCTTTTCTGTGATACATGGCCAGGATTATTCCACAGGGCCGGGAGATTTCCTTGGACACAGTGCCTGGATGCTATCGCAGGTCCGGGACCCTTCCTTGGACAAAGGGCCTCGATGCTTTCACAGAGTCTGGACCCTTTCTAGGGCACAGGGCCACGATGCTTTTGCAGGGTCGGGACCCATCGTTGGACACAGGGACAGGATGCTTTCGCAGGGCCGTGACCCTTTCTAGGACACAGGGTCAGGATGCTTTCGCAGGGCCAGGACCCTTTCTAGGACACAGGGCCCGGATGCTTTCAGAGGGCCGTGAGACTTTCTAGGACACAAGGCCAGGAAGCTTTCGCAGGGCCGGGACCCTTTCTAGGACACAGGGCCAGGCTGCTTTCGCAGGGCAGGGACCCTTACTAGGACAGTGCCATGATGCTTTCGCAGGGCCGGGACCCTTTCTGCGACACAGGGCCAGGATGCTTTCACAGGGCTGGGAACCTTTGTAGGACACAGGACAAGGATGCTTTCGCAGGGCTGGGAACCTTTCTAGGACACAGGGCCAGAATGATTTCACAGGGCTGGGACACTTCCTGGGACACAGGGCCAGGATGCTTTTGCAGGGCCGGGACCTTTTCTATGACACAGGGCCAGGAGGCTTTCACAGGGCCGGGAGCGTTCTAGGACACAGGGCCAGGAGGCTTTCGCAGGGCCATGACCCTTTCTAGGACACAGGGTCAGGATGCTTTTACAGGGCAGCGACATTTTCTGGGACACATGGCCAGGATGCTTCCGCAGGGTCGGGATCTTTCCTTGGAAACGGCCTGGATGCTTCCAGAGGGCCCGGACCCCTCGTTGGACACAGGGCCAGTAACCCTTTACAGGGCCGGGACCGTTTCTGGGACACAGGACCAGGATGCTTTCAGAGGGCCGGGAGCCTTTCTAGGACACAGGGCCGGACCCTTTCTAGGACACAGGGACAGGATGCTATCGCAGGTCCGGGACCCTTCCTTGGACACAGGGCCAGGATGCTTTCACAGAGCCGGGACCCATCGTTGGACACAGGGCCAGGATGCTTTCGCAAGGCCGGGACCCTTTCTAGGACACAGGACCAGGATGCTTTCAGAGGGCCAGGAGCCTTTCTAGGCCACAGTGACAGGAGGCTTTCGCAGGGCCATGACCCTTTCTAGGACACAGGGCCATGATGCTTTTACAGGGCCGCGACCTTTTCTGGGACACATGGCCAGGATGCTTCCGCAGGGCCGGGAGCTTTTCTTGGACACAGGGCCTGGATGCTTCCGCAGGGCCCGTTCCCCTCCTACACAGGGCCAGGAACCTTTTACAGGGCCAGGACCGTTTCTGGGACACAGGGCCAGGATGCTTTCGCAGGGCAGGGACCCTTCCTTGGACAGGGCCAGGATGCTTCTGCAAGGTCGGGACCGTTTCTAGGACACAGGGCCAGGATGCTTTCGCAGGGCCTGGACCCTTCCTTGGACACAGGGCCCGGATGCTTTCGCAGGACGGGGACCCTTCCTTGGACACATGGCCAGGATGCAACCGCAGGGCCGGGCCACTTCCTTGGACACAGGGCCAGGATGCTTTCGCAGGTCTGTGACCCTTTCTAGGACACAGGGCCAGGATGCTTTCACAGGGCTGGGACTATTTTTAGGACAGGGCCAGAATGCTTCCACAGGGCCGTGACCCTTTCTAGGACACAAGGCCAGGATGCTTTCGCAGGGCCGAGCCCCTTTCTAGGACAGGGCCAGGATGCTTTCGCAGGGCCGTGACCCTTTGTAGGACACAGAGCCAGGATGGTTTCGCAAGGCCGTGACACTTTCTAGGACACAGGGGCAGGATGCTTTCACAGGGCTGGGACCCTTTGTAGGACACAGGACCAGGATGCTTTCGCAGGGCTAGGACCTTTTCTAGGACACAGGGCCTGGAGGCTTTCACAGGGCTAGGACCCTTTCTAGGACACAGGGCCAGGAAGCGTTCGCTGGGCCATGACCCTTTATAGGACACAGGGCCAGGATGCTTTTACAGGGCCGCGACCTTTTCTGGGATACATGGCCAGGATTATTCCACAGGGCCGGGAGATTTCCTTGGACACAGTGCCTGGATGCTATCGCAGGTCCGGGACCCTTCCTTGGACAAAGGGCCACGATGCTTTCACAGAGTCTGGACCCTTTCTAGGGCACAGGGCCAGGATGCTTTTGCAGGGTCGGGACCCATCGTTGGACACAGGGCCAGGATGCTTTCGCAGGGCCGTGACACTTTCTAGGACACAGGGCCAGGATGCTTTCGCAGGGCCAGGACCCTTTCTAGGACACAGGGCCCGGATGCTTTCGCAGGGCCGGGACCCTTTCTAGGACACAGGGGCAGGATGCTTTCACAGGGCTGGGACCCTTTGTAGGACACAGGACCAGGATGCTTTCGCAGGGCTGGGACCCTTTGTAGGACACAGGACCAGGATGCTTTCGCAGGGCTAGGACCTTTTCTAGGACACAGTGCCTGGATGCTATCGCAGGTCCGGGACCCTTCCTTGGACAAAGGGCCACGATGCTTTTACAGGGCCGCGACCTTTTCTGGGATACATGGCCAGGATTATTCCACAGGGCCGGGAGATTTCCTTGGACACAGTGCCTGGATGCTATCGCAGGTCCGGGACCCTTCCTTGGACAAAGGGCCACGATGCTTTCACAGAGTCTGGACCCTTTCTAGGGCACAGGGCCAGGATGCTTTTGCAGGGCCGTGAGTCTTTCTAGGACACAAGGCCAGGATGCTTTGGCAGGGCCGGGACCCTTTCTAGGACACAGGGCCAGGCTGCTTTCGCAGGGCAGGTTCCCTTACTAGGACAGTGCCAGGATGCTTTCACAGGGCTGGGACCTTTTGAAGGACACAGGACCAGGATGCTTTCGCAGGGCTGGGACCCTTCCTGGGACACAGGGCCAGGATGCTTTCACAGGGCTGGGACACTTCCTGGGACACAGGGCCAGGATGCTTTTGCAGGGCCGGGACCTTTTCTAGGACACAGAGCCAGGAGGCTTTCACAGGGCTAGGACACTTCCTGGGACACAGGGCCAGGATGCTTTCGCAGGGCCAGGACCCTTTCTAGGACACAGGGCCCGGATGCTTTCGGAGGGCCGTGAGTCTTTCTAGGACACAAGGCCAGGATGCTTTCGCAGGGCCGTCGCCCTTTCTAGGACAGGGCCAGGATGCTACCGCTGGGCCGGGACTCTCTCTAGGATACATGGCCAGGATGCAACCGCAGGGCCGGGCCACTTCCTTGGACACAGGGCCAGGATGCTTTCGCAGGTCTGTGACCCTTTCTAGGACACAGGGCCAGGATGCTTTCACAGGGCTGGGACTCTTTTTAGGACAGGGCCAGGATGCTTCTGCAGGGCTGTGACCCTTTCTAGGACACAAGGCCAGGATGCTTTCGCAGGGCCGAGCCCCTTTCTAGGACAGGGCCAGGATGCTTTCGCAGGGCCGTGACCCTTTGTAGGGCACAGGGCCAGGATGGTTTCGCAAGGCCGTGACACTTTCTAGGACACAGGGGCAGAATGCTTTCACAGGGTTGGGACCCTTTGTAGGACACAGGACCAGGATGCTTTCGCAGGGCTAGGACCCTTTCTAGGACACAGGGCCAGGATGCTTTCACAGGGCCTGGAACCTTCCTTGGACACAGGGCCAGGATGCTTTTGCAGGGCCGGGACCTTTTCTAGGACACAGGGCCTGGAGGCTTTCACAGGGCCGGGACCCTTTCTAGGACACAGGGCCAGGAGGCTTTCGCAGGGCCATGACCCTTTCTAGGACACAGGGCCAGGATGCTTTTGCAGGGCCGGGACTTTTTCTGGGACACATGGCCTGGATGCTTCCAAAGGGCCGGTAGCTTTCCTTGGACACAGGGCCAGGATGCTTCCGCAGGGCCGGGTCCCCTCCTTGGACACATGGCCAGGAATCTTTCACAGGGCCGGGACCGTTTCTGTGACACAGGGCCAGGATGCTTTCGCAGGGCCGGGACCCTTCATTGGACACAGGGCCAGGATGCTTTCACAGGGCTGGGACCCTTTCTAGGACACATGGCTAGGATGCATCCGTAGGGCCGGGCCCCTTCCTTGGACACAGGGACAAGATGCTTTCGCAGGGCCATGAACCTTTCTAAAACAGGGCCCGGATGCTTTCGCAGTGCCGTGAGTCTTTCTAGGACACAAGGCCAGGATGCTTTCGCAGGGCCCGGACCCTTTCTAGGACACAGGTCCAGGATGCTTTCGCAGGGCAGGGACCCGTTCTAGGATAGTGCCAGGATGCTTTCGCAGGGCCTGGACCCTTTGTTTGACACAGGACCAGGATGGTTTCGCAGGGCTGGGACTCTTTAAAGGACACAGGGCCAGGATGCTTTCACAGGGCTGGGACACTTTCTGGGTCACAGGGCCAGGATGATTTTGCAGGGCCGGGACCTTTTCTGGGATACATGGCCAGGATGCTTCCGCAGGGCCGGGAGATTTCCTTGGACACAGGGCCTGGATGCTATCGCAGGTCCGGGACCCTTCCTTGGACAAAGGGCCACGATGCTTCCACAGAGTCTGGACCCTTTCTAGGGCACAGGGCCAGGATGCTTTTGCAGGGTCGGGACCCATCGTTGGACACAGGGACAGGATGCTTTCGCAGGGCCGTGACCCTTTCTAGGACACAGGGCCAGGATGCTTTCGCAGGGCCAGGACCCTTTCTAGGACACAGGGCCCGGATGCTTTCGGAGGGCCGTGAGTCTTTCTAGGACACAAGGCCAGGATGCTTTCGCAGGGCCGGGACCCTTTCTAGGACACAGGGCCAGGCTGCTTTCGCAGGGCAGGGACCCTTACTAGGACAGTGCCAGGATGCTTTCGCAGGGCCGGGACCCTTTCTACGACACAGGACCAGGATGCTTTCGCAGGGCTGGGACCCTTTCTAGGACACAGGGCCAGGATGCTTTCACAGGGCTGGGACACTTCCTGGGACACAGGGCCAGGATGCTTTTGCAGGGCCGGGACATTTTCTAGGACACAGGGCCAGGATGCTTTCACAGGGCTAGGACACTTCCTGGGACACAGGGCCAGGATGCTTTTGAAGGGCCGGGACCTTTTCTATGACACAGGGCCAGGAGGCTTTCACAGGGCCGGGAGCGTTCTAGGACACAGGGCTAGGAGGCTTTCGCAGGGCCATGCCCCTTTCTAGGACACAGGGTCAGGATGCTTTTACAGGGCATCGACATTTTCTGGGACACATGGCCAGGATGCTTCCGCAGGGTCGGGATCTTTCCTTGGAAACAGGGCCTGGATGCTTCCAGAGGGCCTGGACCCCTCGTTGGACACAGGGCCAGTAACCCTTTACAGGGCCGGGACCGTTTCTGGGACACAGGACCAGGATGCTTTCAGAGGGCCGGGAGCCTTTCTAGGACACAGGGCCAGGAGGCTTTCGCAGGGCCTGGACCCTATCTAGGACACAGGGCCAGGATGCTTTCACAGGGCTGGGACACTTTCTGGGTCACAGGGCCAGGATGATTTTGCAGGGCTGGGACCTTTTCTGGGATACATGGCCAGGATGCTTCCGCAGGGCCGGGAGATTTCCTTGGACACAGGGCCTGGATGCTATCGCAGGTCCGGGACCCTTCCTTGGACAAAGGGCCACGATGCTTCCACAGAGTCTGGACCCTTTCTAGGGCACAGGGCCAGGATGCTTTTGCAGGGTCGGGACCCATCGTTGGACACAGGGACAGGATGCTTTCGCAGGGCCGTGACCCTTTCTAGGACACAGGGCCAGGATGCTTTCGCAGGGCCAGGACCCTTTCTGGGACACAGGGCCCGGATGCTTTCGGAGGGCCGTGAGTCTTTCTAGGACACAAGGCCATGATGCTTTCGCAGGTCCGGGACCCTTTCTAGGACACAGGGCCAGACTGCTTTCGCAGGGCAGGGACCCTTACTAGGACAGTGCCAGGATGCTTTCGCAGGGCCGGGACCCTTTCTACGACACAGGGCCAGGATGCATTCACAGGGCTGGGACCTTTTGAAGGACACAGGACCAGGATGCTTTCGCAGGGCTGGGACCCTTTCTAGGACACAGGGCCAGGATGCTTTCACAGGGCTGGGACACTTCCTGGGACACAGGGCCAGGATGCTTTTGCAGGGCCGGGACATTTTCTAGGACACAGGGCCAGGATGCTTTCACAGGGCTAGGACACTTCCTGGGACACAGGGCCAGGATGCTTTTGCAGGGCCGGGACCTTTTCTATGACACAGGGCCAGGAGGCTTTCACAGGGCCGGGAGCTTTCTAGGACACAGGGCCAGGAGGCTTTCGCAGGGCCATGACCCTTTCTAGGACACAGGGTCAGGATGCTTTTACAGGGCAGCGACATTTTCTGGGACACATGGCCAGGATGCTTCCGCAGGGTCGGGATCTTTCCTTGGAAACAGGGCCTGGATGCTTCCAGAGGGCCCGGACCCCTCGTTGGACACAGGGCCAGTAACCCTTTACAGGGCCGGGACCGTTTCTGGGACACAGGACCAGGATGCTTTCAGAGGGCCGGGAGCCTTTCTAGGACACAGGGCCAGGAGGCTTTCGCAGGGCCTGGACACTTTCTAGGACACAGGGCCAGAATGCTTTTGCAGGGCCGGGACTTTTTCTGGGACACATGGCCTGGATGCTTCCACAGGGCCGGTAGCTTTCCTTGGACACAGGGCCTGGATGCTTCCGCAGGGCCGGGTCCCCTCCTTGGACACATGGCCAGGAATCTTTCACAGGGCCGGGACCGTTTCTGTGACACAGGGCCAGGATGCTTTCGCAGGGCCGGGACCCTTCATTGGACACAGGGCCAGGATGCTTTCACAGGGCTGGGACCCTTTCTAGGACACATGGCTAGGATGCATCCGTAGGGCCGGGCCCCTTCCTTGGACACAGGGACAGGATGCTTTCGCAGGGCCATGAACCTTTCTAGAACAGGGCCCGGATGCTTTCGCAGTGCCGTGAGTCTTTCTAGGACACAAGGCCAGAATGCTTTCGCAGGGCCCGGACCCTTTCTAGGACACAGGTCCAGGATGCTTTCGCAGGGCAGGGACCCGTTCTAGGATAGTGCCAGGATGCTTTCGCAGGGCCTGGACCCTATCTAGGACACAGGGCCAGGATGCTTTCACAGGGCTGGGACCCTTTGTTTGACACAGGACCAGGATGGTTTCGCAGGGCTGGGACTCTTTAAAGGACACAGGGCCAGGATGCTTTCACAGGGCTGGGACACTTTCTGGGTCACAGGGCCAGGATGATTTTGCAGGGCCGGGACCTTTTCTGGGATACATGGCCAGGATGCTTCCGCAGGGCCGGGAGATTTCCTTGGACACAGGGCCTGGATGCTATCGCAGGTCCGGGACCCTTCCTTGGACAAAGGGCCACGATGCTTTCACAGAGTCTGGACCATTTCTAGGGCACAGGGCCAGGATGCTTTTGCAGGGTCGGGACCCATCGTTGGACACAGGGACAGGATGCTTTCGCAGGGCCGGGACCTTTTCTGGGATACATGGCCAGGATGCTTCCGCAGTGCCGGGAGATTTCCTTGGACACAGGGCCTGGATGCTATCGCAGGTCCGGGACCCTTCCTTGGACAAAGGGCCACGATGCTTTCACAGAGTCTGGACCATTTCTAGGGCACAGGGCCAGGATGCTTTCGCAGGGCCGTGACCCTTTCTAGGACACAGGGCCAGGATGCTTTCGCAGGGCCGTCGCCCTTTCTAGGACAGGGCCAGGATGCTACCGCTGGGCCGGGACTCTCTCTAGGACACATGGCCAGGATGCAACCGTAGGGCCGGGCCCCTTCCTTGGACACAGGGCCAGGATGCCTTCGCAGGTCTGTGACCCTTTCTAGGACACAGGGCCAGGATGCTTTCACAGGGCCTGGAACCTTCCTTGGACACAGGGCCAGGATGCTTTTGCAGGGCCGGGACCTTTTCTAGGACACAGGGCCTGGAGGCTTTCACAGGGCCGGGACCCTTTCTAGGACACAGGGCCAGGAGGCTTTCGCAGGGCCATGACACTTTCTAGGACACAGGGTCAGGATGCTTTTACAGGGCAGCGACATTTTCTGGGACACATGGCCAGGATGCTTCCAGAGGGCCCGGACCCCTCGTTGGACACAGGGCCAGTAACCCTTTACAGGGCCGGGACCGTTTCTGGGACACAGGACCAGGATGCTTTCAGAGGGCCGGGAGCCTTTCTAGGACACAGGGCCAGGATGCTTTCACAGGGCCGGACCCTTTCTAGGACACAGGGCCAGGATGCTATCACAGGTCCGGGACCCTTCCTTGGGCACAGGGCCAGGATGCTTTCACAGAGCCGGGACCCATCGTTGGACACAGGGCCAGGATGCTTTCGCAAGGCCGGGACCCTTTCTGGGACACAGGACCAGGATGCTTTCAGAGGGCCAGGAGCCTTTCTAGGCCACAGTGACAGGAGGCTTTCGCAGGGCCATGACCCTTTCTAGGACACAGGGCCATGATGCTTTTACAGGGCCGCGACCTTTTCTTGGACACAGGGCCTGGATGCTTCCGCAGGGCCCGTTCCCCTCCATGTACACAGGGCCAGGAACCTTTTACAGGGCCAGGACCGTTTCTGGGACACAGGGCCAGGATGCTTTCGCAGGGCAGGGACCCTTCCTTGGACAGGGCCGGGATGCTTCTGCAAGGTCAGGACCGTTTCTAGGACACAGGGCCAGGATGCTTTCGCAGGGCCTGGACCCTTCCTTGGACACAGGGCCCGGATGTTTTCGCAGGACGGGGACCCTTCCTTGGACACAGGGCCAGGATGCTACCGCAGGGCCGGGCCCTTCCTTGGACACAGGGCCAGGATGCTTTCACAGGGCTGGGACCGTTTGTAGGACAGGGCAGGAATGCTTTCGGATGGCCGTCGGCCTTTCTAGGACAGGGCCAGGATGCAACCGCAGGGCCGGGCCACTTCCTTGGACACAGGGCCAGGATGCTTTCGCAGGTCTGTGACCCTTTCTAGGACACAGGGCCAGGATGCTTTCACAGGGCTGGGACTCTTTTTAGGACAGGGCCAGAATGCTTCCGCAGGGCCGTGACCCTTTCTAGGACACAAGGCCAGGATGCTTTCGCAGGGCCGAGCCCCTTTCTAGGACAGGGCCAGGATGCTTTCGCAGGGCCGTGACCCTTTGTAGGACACAGGGCCAGGATGGTTTCGCAAGGCCGTGACACTTTCTAGGACACAGGGGCAGGATGCTTTCACAGGGCTGGGACCCTTTGTAGGACACAGGACCAGGATGCTTTCACAGGGCTGGGACCCTTTGTAGGACACAGGACCAGGATGCTTTCGCAGGGCAAGGACCCTTTGTAGGACACAGGACCAGGATGCTTTCACAGGGCTGGGACCCTTTGTAGGACACAGGACCAGGATGCTTTCGCAGGGCAAGGACCCTTTCTAGGACACAGGGCCAGGATGCTTTCACAGGGCTGGGACCCTTTCTGGGACACAGGGCCAGGATGCTTTTGCAGGGCCGGGACCTTTTCTAGGACACAGGGCCTGGAGGCTTTCACAGGGCCGGGACCCTTTCTAGGACACAGGGCCAGGAAGCGTTCGCTGGGCCATGACCCTTTATAGGACACAGGGCCAGGATGCTTTTACAGGGCCGCGACCTTTTCTGTGATACATGGCCAGGATTATTCCACAGGGCCGGGAGATTTCCTTGGACACAGTGCCTGGATGCTATCGCAGGTCCGGGACCCTTCCTTGGACAAAGGGGCTCGATGCTTTCACAGAGTCTGGACCCTTTCTAGGGCACAGGGCCACGATGCTTTTGCAGGGTCGGGACCCATCGTTGGACACAGGGACAGGATGCTTTCGCAGGGCCGTGACCCTTTCTAGGACACAGGGTCAGGATGCTTTCGCAGGGCCAGGACCCTTTCTAGGACACAGGGCCCGGATGCTTTCAGAGGGCCGTGAGACTTTCTAGGACACAAGGCCAGGATGCTTTCGCAGGGCCGGGACCCTTTCTAGGACACAGGGCCAGGCTGCTTTCGCAGGGCAGGGACCCTTACTAGGACAGTGCCATGATGCTTTCGCAGGGCCGGGACCCTTTCTGCGACACAGGGCCAGGATGCTTTCACAGGGCTGGGAACCTTTGTAGGACACAGGACAAGGATGCTTTCGCAGGGCTGGGAACCTTTCTAGGACACAGGGCCAGAATGATTTCACAGGGCTGGGACACTTCCTGGGACACAGGGCCAGGATGCTTTTGCAGGGCCGGGACCTTTTCTATGACACAGGGCCAGGAGGCTTTCACAGGGCCGGGAGCGTTCTAGGACACAGGGCCAGGAGGCTTTCGCAGGGCCATGACCCTTTCTAGGACACAGGGTCAGGATGCTTTTACAGGGCAGCGACATTTTCTGGGACACATGGCCAGGATGCTTCCGCAGGGTCGGGATCTTTCCTTGGAAACGGCCTGGATGCTTCCAGAGGGCCCGGACCCCTCGTTGGACACAGGGCCAGTAACCCTTTACAGGGCCGGGACCGTTTCTGGGACACAGGACCAGGATGCTTTCAGAGGGCCGGGAGCCTTTCTAGGACACAGGGCCGGACCCTTTCTAGGACACAGGGCCAGGATGCTATCGCAGGTCCGGGACCCTTCCTTGGACACAGGGCCAGGATGCTTTCACAGAGCCGGGACCCATCGTTGGACACAGGGCCAGGATGCTTTCGCAAGGCCGGGACCCTTTCTAGGACACAGGACCAGGATGCTTTCAGAGGGCCAGGAGCCTTTCTAGGCCACAGTGACAGGAGGCTTTCGCAGGGCCATGACCCTTTCTAGGACACAGGGCCATGATGCTTTTACAGGGCCGCGTCCTTTTCTGGGACACATGGCCAGGATGCTTCCGCAGGGCCGGGAGCTTTTCTTGGACACAGGGCCTGGATGCTTCCGCAGGGCCCGTTCCCCTCCTACACAGGGCCAGGAACCTTTTACAGGGCCAGGACCGTTTCTGGGACACAGGGCCAGGATGCTTTCGCAGGGCAGGGACCCTTCCTTGGACAGGGCCAGGATGCTTCTGCAAGGTCGGGACCGTTTCTAGGACACAGGGCCAGGATGCTTTCGCAGGGCCTGGACCCTTCCTTGGACACAGGGCCCGGATGCTTTCGCAGGACGGGGACCCTTCCTTGGACACATGGCCAGGATGCAACCGCAGGGCCGGGCCACTTCCTTGGACACAGGGCCAGGATGCTTTCGCAGGTCTGTGACCCTTTCTAGGACACAGGGCCAGGATGCTTTCACAGGGCTGGGACTATTTTTAGGACAGGGCCAGAATGCTTCCACAGGGCCGTGACCCTTTCTAGGACACAAGGCCAGGATGCTTTCGCAGGGCCGAGCCCCTTTCTAGGACAGGGCCAGGATGCTTTCGCAGGGCCGTGACCCTTTGTAGGACACAGAGCCAGGATGGTTTCGCAAGGCCGTGACACTTTCTAGGACACAGGGGCAGGATGCTTTCACAGGGCTGGGACCCTTTGTAGGACACAGGACCAGGATGCTTTCACAGGGCTGGGACCCTTTGTAGGACACAGGGCCAGGATGCTTTCGCAGGGCCATGACACTTTCTAGGACAGGGCCCGGATGCTTTCGCAGGGCCGTGAGACTTACTAGGACACAAGGCCAGGAAGCTTTCGCAGGGCCGGGACCCTTTCTAGGACAGGGCGAGGATGCTTTTGCAGGGACGAGACCTTCTCTGGGACACATGGCCAGGATGCTTCCGCAGGGCCGGGAGCTTTCCTTCGACACAGGGCCTGGATGCTTCCGCAGGGCCAGGTCCCCTCCTTGGACACAGGGCCAGGATGCTTTCAGAGGGCCGTGTCCCTTTCTAGGACACTTGGCCAGGATGCTTTCGCAGGGCCGGGACCCTTTCTAGGACACAGGGCCAGGATGCTTTTGTAGGGCCGGGTCCCATCCTTGGACACATGGCCAGGATGCTTCCGCAGGGCCGGGAGCTTTCCTTCGACACAGGGCCTGGATGCTTCCGCAGGGCCAGGTCCCCTCCTTGGACACAGGGCCAGGATGCTTTCAGAGGGCCGTGTCCCTTTCTAGGACACTTGGCCAGGATGCTTTCGCAGGGCCGGGACCCTTTCTAGGACACAGGGCCAGGATGCTTTTGTAGGGCCGGGTCCCATCCTTGGACACATGGCCAGGATGCTTCCGCAGGGCCGGGAGCTTTCCTTGGACACAGGGCCAGGATGCTTCTGCAGGGCCGGGACACTTCCTTGGAGACACGGCCAGGATGCTTTCACAGGGCAGGACCCTTTCTAGGACATAGGGCCAGGATGCTATCGCAGGTCCGGGCCCCTTCCTTTGACACAGGGCGAGGATGCTTTCGCAGGGCCGGGAAGCTTCCTTGGACACAGGGCCAGGATGCTTCAGCAGGTCCGGGACCCTTCCTTTGACACAGGGCGAGGATGCTTTCGCAGGGCCGGGAAGCTTCCTTGGACACAGGACCAGGATGCTTCAGCAGGGCCGGGACACTTCCTTGGAGACATGACCAGGATGCTTTCACAGGGCAGGACCCTTTCTAGGACATAGGGCCAGGATGCTATCGCAGGTCCGGGCCCCTTCCTTTGACACAGGGCGAGGATGCTTTCGCAGGGCCGGGAAGCTTCCTTGGACACAGGGCCAGGATGCTTCAGCAGGTCCGGGACCCTTCCTTGGACACAGGGCCAGGATGCTTTCACAGAGCCGCGACCGTTTCTAGGGCACAGGGCCAGGATGCTTTCGCAGGGCCATGACACTTTCTAGGACAGGGCCTGGATGCTTTCGCAGGGCCGTGAGACTTACTAGGACACAAGGCCAGGAAGCTTTCGCAGGGCCGGGACCCTTTCTAGGACAGGGCGAGGATGCTTTTGCAGGGACGAGACCTTCTCTGGGACACATGGCCAGGATGCTTCCGCAGGGCCGGGAGCTTTCCTTCGACACAGGGCCTGGATGCTTCCGCAGGGCCAGGTCCCCTCCTTGGACACAGGGCCAGGATGCTTTCAGAGGGCCGTGTCCCTTTCTAGGACACTTGGCCAGGATGCTTTCGCAGGGCCGGGACCCTTTCTAGGACACAGGGCCAGGATGCTTTTGTAGGGCCGGGTCCCATCCTTGGACACATGGCCAGGATGCTTCCGCAGGGCCGGGAGCTTTCCTTCGACACAGGGCCTGGATGCTTCCGCAGGGCCAGGTCCCCTCCTTGGACACAGGGCCAGGATGCTTTCAGAGGGCCGTGTCCCTTTCTAGGACACTTGGCCAGGATGCTTTCGCAGGGCCGGGACCCTTTCTAGGACACAGGGCCAGGATGCTTTTGTAGGGCCGGGTCCCATCCTTGGACACATGGCCAGGATGCTTCCGCAGGGCCGGGAGCTTTCCTTGGACACAGGGCCAGGATGCTTCTGCAGGGCCGGGACACTTCCTTGGAGACACGGCCAGGATGCTTTCACAGGGCAGGACCCTTTCTAGGACATAGGGCCAGGATGCTATCGCAGGTCCGGGCCCCTTCCTTTGACACAGGGCGAGGATGCTTTCGCAGGGCCGGGAAGCTTCCTTGGACACAGGGCCAGGATGCTTCAGCAGGTCCGGGACCCTTCCTTTGACACAGGGCGAGGATGCTTTCGCAGGGCCGGGAAGCTTCCTTGGACACAGGGCCAGGATGCTTCAGCAGGGCCGGGACACTTCCTTGGAGACATGACCAGGATGCTTTCACAGGGCAGGACCCTTTCTAGGACATAGGGCCAGGATGCTATCGCAGGTCCGGGCCCCTTCCTTTGACACAGGGCGAGGATGCTTTCGCAGGGCCGGGAAGCTTCCTTGGACACAGGGCCAGGATGCTTCAGCAGGTCCGGGACCCTTCCTTGGACACAGGGCCAGGATGCTTTCACAGAGCCGCGACCGTTTCTAGGGCACAGGGCCAGGATGCTTTCGCAGGGCCATGACACTTTCTAGGACAGGGCCCGGATGCTTTCGCAGGGCCGTGAGACTTACTAGGACACAAGGCCAGGAAGCTTTCGCAGGGCCGGGACCCTTTCTAGGACAGGGCGAGGATGCTTTTGCAGGGAGGAGACCTTCTCTGGGACACATGGCCAGGATGCTTCCGCAGGGCCGGGAGCTTTCCTTCGACACAGGGCCTGGATGCTTCCGCAGGGCCAGGTCCCCTCCTTGGACACAGGGCCAGGATGCTTTCAGAGGGCCGTGTCCCTTTCTAGGACACTTGGCCAGGATGCTTTCGCAGGGCCGGGACCCTTTCTAGGACACAGGGCCAGGATGCTTTTGTAGGGCCGGGTCCCATCCTTGGACACATGGCCAGGATGCTTCCGCAGGGCCGGGAGCTTTCCTTCGACACAGGGCCTGGATGCTTCCGCAGGGCCAGGTCCCCTCCTTGGACACAGGGCCAGGATGCTTTCAGAGGGCCGTGTCCCTTTCTAGGACACTTGGCCAGGATGCTTTCGCAGGGCCGGGACCCTTTCTAGGACACAGGGCCAGGATGCTTTTGTAGGGCCGGGTCCCATCCTTGGACACATGGCCAGGATGCTTCCGCAGGGCCGGGAGCATTCCTTCGACACAGGGCCTGGATGCTTTCACAGGACCGGGACCCTACCTTGGACACAGGACCAGGATGCTTTCAGTGGGCCGTGTCCCTTTCTAGGACACTTGGCCAGGATGCTTTCACATGGCCGGGACCCTCTCTAGGACACAGGGCCCGGATGCTTTGGCAGGACGGGGACCCTTCCTTGGATACAGGGCCAGGATGCTTTCAAAGGGCCGGGACCCTTCCTTGGACACAGGACCAGGATGCTTTCATAGGGCCGTGTCCCTTTCTAGGTCACTTGGCCAGTATGATTTCGCAGGGCCTGGACCCTGTCTAGGACACAGGGCCAGGATGCTTTTGTAGGGCCGGGACCCATCCTTGGACACAGGGCCAGGATGCTTTCGCAGGGCCGTGATCCTTTCTAGGACACCGGGACAGGATGCTTTCGCAGGGCCAAGACACTTTCTAGGACAGGGCCCGGATGCTTTCGCAGTGCCGTAAGTCTTTCTAGGACACAAGGCCAGGATGCTTTCGCAGGGCCGGGCCCCTTTCTAGGACACAGGGCCAGGATGCTTTCGCAGGGCAGGGACCCTTTCTAGGAGAGTGCCAGGATGCTTTCGCATGCCCGGGACCCTTTCTAGTACACAGGGCCAGGATGCTTTCACAGGGCTGGGACCCTTTGTAGGACACAAGACCAGGATGCCTTCACAGGGCTGGGACCCTTTCTAGGACACAGGGCCAGGAGGCTTTCGCAGGGCCATGACCCTTTCTAGGACACAGGGCCAGGATGCTTTCACAGGGCTGGGACCCTTTGTAGGACACAAGACCAGGATGCCTTCACAGGGCTGGGACCCTTTCTAGGACACAGGGCCAGGAGGCTTTCGCAGGGCCATGACCCTTTCTAGGACACAGGGCCAGGATGCTTTTGCAGGGCCGGGACCTTTTCTGGGACACATGGCCAGGATGCTTCCGCAGGGCCGGGAGCTTGCCTTCGACACAGGGCCTGCATGCTTCCGCAGGGCCAGGTCCCCTCCTTGGACACAGGGCCAGGAACCTTTCACAGGGCCGGGACCGTTTCTAGGACACAGGGCCAGGATGCTTTCGCAAGGCCGGGACCCTTCCTTGGACACAGGACCAGGATGCTTTCAGAGGGCCGTGTCCCTTTCTAGGACACTTGGCCAGGATGCTTTCGCAGGGCCGGGTCCCTTTCTAGGTCACAGGGCCCGGATGCTTTCGCAGGGCCGTGAGTCTTTCTCGGACACAAGGCCAGAATGCTTTCGCAGGGCCGGGACCCTTTCTAGGACACAGCGCCAGGATGCTTTCGCAGGGCCGTGAGTCTTTCTAGGACACAAGGCCAGGATGCTTTCGCAGGGCCATGACACTTTCTAGGACAGGGCCCGGATGCTTTCGCAGGGCCGTGAGTCTTTCTCGGACACAAGGCCAGAATGCTTTCGCAGGGCCGGGACCCTTTCTAGGACACAGCGCCAGGATGCTTTCGCAGGGCCGGGACCCTTTCTAGGACACAGGGCCAGGATGCTTTCGCAGGGCAGGGACCCTTTCTAGGACAGTGCCAGGATTCTTTCGCATGGCCGGGACCCTTTCTAGTACACAGGGCCAGGATGCTTTCACAGAGCTGGGACCCTTTGTAGGACACAGGACCAGGATGCCTTCACAGGGCTGGGACCCTTTCTAGGACACAGGGCCAGGAAGCTTTCGCAGGGCCATGACCCTTTCTAGGACACAGGGCCAGGATGCTTTTACAGGGCCGTGACCTTTTCTGGGACACATGGCCAGGATGCTTCCGCAGGGCCGGGAGATTTCCTTGGACACAGGGACTGGATGCTTCCGCAGGCCCGGGTCCCCTCCTTGGACACAGGGCCAGGAACCTTTTACAGTGCCGGGACCGTTTTTGGGACACAGGGACAGGATGCTTTCGCAGGGCCAGGACCCTTCCTTGGACACAGGGCCACGATGCTTCTGCAGGGCCGGGACCGTTTCTGGGACACAGGGCCAGGATGCTTTCACAGGGCCGGACCCTTTCTAGGACACAGGGGCAGGATGCTATCGCAGGTCCGGGACCCTTACTTGGACACAGGGCCAGGATGCTTTCACAGAGCCGGGACCCTTTCTAGGGCACAGGGCCAGGATGCTTTTGCAGGGCCGTGACCCATCCTTGGACACAGGGCGAGGATGCTTTCGCAGGGCCGGGAAGCTTCCTTGGACACACGGCCAGGATGCTTCAGCAGGTCCGGGACCCTTACTTGGACACAGGGCCAGGATGCTTTCGCAGGGCCGTGACCCTTTCTAGGACACAGGGCCAGGATGCTTTCGCAGGGCCAGGACCCTTTCTAGGACGCAGATCCAGGAGGCTATCGCAGGGCCGTGACCCTTTCTAGGACACTTGGCCAGGATGCTTTCGCATGGCTGGGACCCTGTCCAGGTCACAGGGCCCGGGTGCTTTCGCAGGACGGGGACCCTTCCTTGGACACAGGGACAGGATGCATTCACAGGCCCGGGACCCTTCCTTGGACACAGGACCAGGATGCTTTCAGAGGGCCGTGTCCCTTTCTAGGACACTTGGCCAGGATGCTTCCGCAGGGCCGGGAGCTTTCCTTCGACACAGGGCCTGGATGCTTCCGCAGGGCCGGGACCGTTTCTAGGCCACAGGGCCAGGATGCTTCCGCAGGGCCGGGAGCTTTCCTTCGACACAGGGCCTGGATGCTTCCGCAGGGCCAGGTCCCCTCCTTGGACACAGGGCCAGGAAACTTTCACAGGGCCGGGACCGTTTCTAGGACACAGGGCCAGGATGATTCTGCAGGGCCGGGACACTTCCTTGGAGACACGGCCAGGATGCTTTCACAGGGCAGGAACCTTTCTAGGACATAGGGCCAGGATGCTATCGCAGGTCCGGCCCCCTTCCTTGGACACAGGGCGAGGATGCTTTCGCAGGGCCGGGAAGCTTCCTTGGACACACGGCCAGGATGCTTCAGCAGGTCCGGGACCCTTCCTTGGATACAGGGCCAGGATGCTTTCGCAGGGCCGGGACCGTTTCTAGGGCACATGGCCAGGATGCTTCCGCAGGGCCGGGAGCATTCTTTCGACACAGGGCCGGGACCCTTCCTTGGACACAGGACCAGGATGCTTTCAGAGGGCCGTGTCCCTTTCTAGGACACAGGGCCCGGATGCTTATGCAGGACGGGGACCCTTCCTTGGATACAGGACCAGGATGCTTTCATAGGGCCGTGTCCCTATCTAGGACACAGGGCCAGGAGGCTTTCGCAGGGCCATGACCCTTTCTAGGACACAGGGCCAGGATGCTTTCGCAGGGCCAGGACCCCTTCGAAGACGCAGATCCAGGAGGCTATCGCAGGGCCGTGACCCTTTCTAGGACACTTGGCCAGGATGCTTTCGCATTTCCGGGACCCTCTCTGGGACACAGGGCCCGGATGCTTTCGTAGGACGGGGACCCTTCCTTGGACACAGGGCCTGGATGCTTCCGCAGGGCCCGTTACCCTCGTTGAACACAGGGCCAGGAACGCTTTACAGGGCCGGGACCGTTTCTTGGACTCAGGGCCAGGATGCTTTCGCAGGGCCGGACCCTTTCTAGGACACAGGGCCAGGATGCTATCGCAGGTCCGGGACCCTTCCTTGGACACAGGGCCAGGATGCTTTCACAGAGCCGGGACCCTTCCTTGGACACAGGGCCAGGATGTTTCTGCAAGGCCGGGACTGTTTCCAGGACACAGGGCCAGGATGCTATCGCAGGGCCGGGACCGTTTCTAGGACAGAGGGCCATGATGCTATCGCAGGTCCGGGACCCTTCCTTGGACACAGGGGCAGGATGCTTCAGCAGGGCCAGGACCCCTTCTAAGACGCAGATCCAGGAGGCTATCGCAGGGACGTGACCCTTTCTAGGACACTTGGCCAGGATGCTTTTGCATTGCCGGGACCCTCTCTAGGACACAGGGCCCGGATGCTTTCGCAGGACGGGGACCCTTCCTTGGACACAGGACCAGGATGCTTTCAAAGGGCCGGGAGCCTTTCTAGGACACAGGACCAGGAGGCTTTCGCAGGGCCATGACCCTTTCTAGGACACAGGGCCAGGATGCTTTTACAGGGCCGCGACCTTTTCTGGGACACATGGCCAGGATGCTTCAGCAGGGCCGGGTGCTTTCCTGGACACAGGGCCTGGATGCTTTCGCAGGGCCCGGTCCCCTCCTTGGACACAGGGCCAGGAAACTTTTACAGGGCCGGGACCGTTTCTAGGACATAGGGCCAGGATGCTTTCGCAAGGGCCATGACCCTTCCTTTTATACAGGGCCCGGATGCTTTCGCAGGACGGGGACCCTTCCTTCTACACAGGACCAGGATGCTTTCAGAGGGCCGGGAGACTTTCTAGGACACAGGGCCAGGATGCTTTCGCAAGGGCCAGGACCATACCTTGGATACAGGGCCCGGATGCTTTCGCAGAACGGGGACCCTTCCTTCGACACAGGACCAGGATGCTTTCAGAGGTCCGGGAGCCTTTCTAGGACACAGGGCCAGGAGGCTTTTGCAGGGCCATGACCCATCCTTGGACACAGGGCCAGGATGCTTCTGCAAGGCCGGGACCGTTTCTAGGACTCAGGGCCAGGATGCTATCGCAGGGCCGGAACCGTTTCTAGGACACAGGGCCAGGATGCTTTCGCAAGGGCCAGGACCCTTCCTTGGATACAGGGCCCGGATGCTTTCGCAGGACGGGGACCCTTCCTTGGACACAGGACCAGGATGCTTTCAGAGGGCCGGGAGCCTTTCTCGGATACAGGGGAAGGAGGCTTTCGCAGGGCCATGACCCTTTCTAGGACACAGGGCCAGGATGCTTCCGCAGGGCTGGGAACTTTCCTTGGACAGAGGGCCTGGATGCTTTGACAGGGCCGGACCCTTTCTAGGACACAGGGCCAGGATGCTATCGCAGGTCCGGGACCCTTCCTTGGACACAGGGCCAGGATGCTTTCGCAGGTCTGTGACCCTCTCTAGGGCACAGAGCCAGGATGCTTTTGCAGGGCCGGGACCCGTCCTTGGAAACAGGACCAGAATGCTTTCGCAGGGCTGGGACCCTTTCTAGGACAGGGCCGGGATGCTTTCGGAGGGCCGTTGCCCTTTCTAGGACAGGGCCAGGATGCTACCGCTGGGCCAGGACTCTCTCTAGGACACATGGCCAGGATGCAACCGCAGGGCCGGGCCCCTTCCTTGGACACAGGGCCAGGATGCTTTCGCAGGTCTGTGACCCTTTCTAGGACACAGGGCCAGGATGCTTTCACAGGGCTGGGACTCTTTTTAGGACAGGGCCAGGATGCTTCTGCAGGGCTGTGACCCTTTCTAGGACACAAGGCCAGGATGCTTTCGCAGGGCCGAGCCCCTTTCTAGGACAGGGCCAGGATGCTTTCGCAGGGCCGTGACCCTTTGTAGGGCACAGGGCCAGGATGGTATCGCAAGGCCGTGACACTTTCTAGGACACAGGGGCAGAATGCTTTCACAGGGCTGGGACCCTTTGTAGGACACAGGATCAGGATGCTTTCACAGGGATGGGACCCTTTGTAGGACACAGGACCAGGATGCTTTCGCAGGGCTAGGACCCTTTCTAGGACACAGGGCCAGGATGCTTTCACAGGGCCTGGAACCTTCCTTGGACACAGGGCCAGGATGCTTTTGCAGGGCCGGGACCTTTTCTAGGACACAGGGCCTGGAGGCTTTCACAGGGCCGGGACCCTTTCTCGGACACAGGGCCAGGAGGCTTTCGCAGGGCCATGACACTTTCTAGGACACAGGGCCAGGATGCTTTTGCAGGGCCGGGACCCTTTCTCGGACACAGGGCCAGGATGGTTTCGCAAGGCCGTGACACTTTCTAGGACACAGGGGCAGAATGCTTTCACAGGGCTGGGACCCTTTGTAGGACACAGGACCAGGATGCTTTCACAGGGCTGGGACCCTTTGTAGGACACAGGGCCAGGATGCTTTTGCAGGGCCGGGACCTTTTCTAGGACACAGGGCCAGGATGCTTTCGCAGGGCCGGGACCCTTCATTGGACACAGGGCCAGGATGCTTTCACAGGGCTGGGACCCTTTCTAGGACACATGGCTAGGATGCATCCGTAGGGCCGGGCCCCTTCCTTGGACACAGGGACAGGATGCTTTCGCAGGGCCATGAACCTTTCTAGAACAGGGCCCGGATGCTTTCGCAGTGCCGTGAGTCTTTGTAGGACACAGGTCCAGGATGCTTTCGCAGGGCAGGGACCCGTTCTAGGATAGTGCCAGGATGCTTTCGCAGGGCCTGGACCCTATCTAGGACACAGGGCCAGGATGCTTTCACAGGGCTGGGACCCTTTGTTTGACACAGGACCAGGATGGTTTCGCAGGGGTGGGACTCTTTAAAGGACACAGGGCCAGGATGCTTTCACAGGGCTGGGACACTTTCTGGGTCACAGGGCCAGGATGATTTTGCAGGGCCGGGACCTTTTCTGGGATACATGGCCAGGATGCTTCCGCAGGGCCGGGAGATTTCCTTGGACACAGGGCCTGGATGCTATCGCAGGTCCGGGACCCTTCCTTGGACAAAGGGCCACGATGCTTTCACAGAGTCTGGACCATTTCTAGGGCACAGGGCCAGGATGCTTTTGCAGGGTCGGGACCCATCGTTGGACACAGGGACAGGATGCTTTCGCAGGGCCGTGACCCTTTCTAGGACACAGGGCCAGGATGCTTTCGCAGGGCCAGGACCCTTTCTAGGACACAGGGCCCGGATGCTTTCGGAGGGCCGTGAGTCTTTCTAGGACACAAGGCCAGGATGCTTTCGCAGGGCCGTCGCCCTTTCTAGGACAGGGCCAGGATGCTACCGCTGGGCCGGGACTCTCTCTAGGACACATGGCCAGGATGCAACCGCAGGGCCGGGCCCCTTCCTTGGACACAGGGCCAGGATGCTTTCGCAGGTCTGTGACCCTTTCTATTACACAGGGCCAGGATGCTTTCACAGGGCTGGAACTCTTTTTAGGACAGGGCCAGGATGCTTCTGCAGGGCTGTGACCCTTTCTAGGACACAAGGCCAGGATGCTTTCGCAGGGCCGAGCCCCTTTCTAGGACAGGGCCAGGATGCTTTCGCAGGGCCGTGACCCTTTGTAGGGCACAGGGCCAGGATGGTTTCGCAAGGCCGTGACACTTTCTAGGACACAGGGGCAGAATGCTTTCACAGGGCTGGGACCCTTTGTAGGACACAGGACCAGGATGCTTTCACAGGGCTGGGACCCTTTGTAGGACACAGGACCAGGATGCTTTCGCAGGGCTAGGACCCTTTCTAGGACACAGGGCCAGGATGCTTTCACAGGGCCTGGAACCTTCCTTGGACACAGGGCCAGGATGCTTTCACAGAGCCGGGACCCTTCCTTGGACACAGGGCCAGGATGTTTCTGCAACGCCGGGACTGTTTCCAGGACACAGGGCCAGGATGCTATCGCAGGGCCGGGACCGTTTCTAGGACAGAGGGCCAGGATGCTATCGCAGGTCCGGGACCCTTCCTTGGACACAGGGGCAGGATGCTTCAGCAGGGCCAGGACCCCTTCTAAGACGCAGATCCAGGAGGCTATCGCAGGGCCGTGACCCTTTCTAGGACACTTGGCCAGGATGCTTTCGCATTGCCGGAACCATCTCTAGGACACAGGGCCCGGATGCTTTCGCAGGACGGGGACCCTTCCTTGGACACAGGACCAGGATGCTTTCAAAGGGCCGGGAGCCTTTCTAGGACACAGGACCAGGAGGCTTTCGCAGGGCCATGACTCTTTCTAGGACACAGGGCCAGGATGCTTTTACAGGGCCGCGACCTTTTCTGGGACACATGGCCAGGATGCTTCAGCAGGGCCGGGTGCTTTCCTGGACACAGGGCCTGGATGCTTCCGCAGGGCCCGGTCCCCTCCTTGGACACAGGGCCAGGAAACTTTTACAGGGCCGGGACCGTTTCTAGGACACAGGGCCAGGATGCTTTCGCAAGGGCCATGACCCTTCCTTTTATACAGGGCCCGGATGCTTTCGCAGCACGGGGACCCTTCCTTCGACACAGGACCAGGATGCTTTCAGAGTGCCGGGAGACTTTCTAGGACACAGGGCCAGGAGGCTTTCGCAAGGCCATGACCGATCCTTGGACACAGGGCCAGTATGCTTCTGCAAGGCTGGGACCGTTTCTAGGACTCAGGGCCAGGATGCTATCGCAGGGCCGGGACCGTTTCTTGGACACAGGGCCAGGATGCTTTCACAAGGGCCAGGACCCTTCCTTGGATACAGGGCCCGGATGCTTTCGCAGAACGGGGACTCTTCCTTCGACACAGGACCAGGATGCTTTCAGAGGTCCGGGAGCCTTTCTAGGACACAGGGCCAGGAGGCTTTTGCAGGGCCATGACCCATCCTTGGACACAGGGCCAGGATGCTTCTGCAAGGCCGGGACCGTTTCTAGGACTCAGGGCCAGGATGCTATCGCAGGGCTGGAACCGTTTCTAGGACACAGGGCCAGGATGCTTTCGCAAGGGCCAGGACCCTTCCTTGGATACAGGGCCCGGATGCTATCGCAGGACGGGGACCCTTCCTTGGACACAGGACCAGGATGCTTTCAGAGGGCCGGGAGCCTTTCTCGGATACAGGGGCAGGAGGCTTTCGCAGGGCCATGACCCTTTCTAGGACACAGGGCCAGGATGCTTCCGCAGGGCCGGGAACTTTCCTTGGACAGAGGGCCTGGATGCTTTGACAGGGCCGGACCCTTTCTAGGACACAGGGCCAGGATGCTATCGCAGGTCCGGGGCCCTTCCTTGGACACAGGGCCAGGATGCTTTCGCAGGTCTGTGACCCTCTCTAGGGCACAGAGCCAGGATGCTTTTGCAGGGCCGGGACCCGTCCTTGGAAACAGGACCAGAATGCTTTCGCAGGGCTGGGACCCTTTCTAGGACAGGGCCGGGAGGCTTTCGGAGGGCCGTTGCCCTTTCTAGGACAGGGCCAGGATGCTACCGCTGGGCCGGGACTCTCTCTAGGACACATGGCCAGGATGCAACCGCAGGGCCGGGCCCCTTCCTTGGACACAGGGCCAGGATGCTTTCGCAGGTCTGTGACCCTTTCTAGGACACAGGGCCAGGATGCTTTCACAGGGCTGCGACTCTTTTTAGGACAGGGCCAGGATGCTTCAGCAGGGCTGTGACCCTTTCTAGGACACAAGGCCAGGATGCTTTCACAGGGCCGAGCCCCTTTCTAGGACAGGGCCAGGATGCTTTCGCAGGGCCGTGACCCTTTGTAGGGCACAGGGCCAGGATGGTTTCGCAAGGCCGTGACACTTTCT
The DNA here is from genome assembly GCF_030144855.1 of Hypanus sabinus. NCBI lineage: Eukaryota > Metazoa > Chordata > Chondrichthyes > Myliobatiformes > Dasyatidae > Hypanus > Hypanus sabinus. The sequence continues at coordinate 68,844,228 of NC_082718.1, read as the reverse complement.
AGGACACAGGGGCAGAATGCTTTCACAGGGCTGGGACCCTGTGTAGGACACAGGACCAGGATGCTTTCACAGGGCTGGGACCCTTTGTAGGACACAGGACCAGGATGCTTTCGCAGGGCTAGGACCCTTTCTAGGACACAGGGCCAGGATGCTTTCACAGGGCCTGGAACCTTCCTTGGACACAGGGCCAGGATGCTTTTGCAGGGCCGGGACCTTTTCTAGGACACAGGGCCTGGAGGCTTTCACAGGGCCGGGACCCTTTCTCGGACACAGGGCCAGGAGGCTTTCGCAGGGCCATGACCCTTTCTAGGACACAGGGCCAGGATGCTTTTGCAGGGCCGGGACTTTTTCTGGGACACATGGCCTGGATGCTTCCACAGGGCCGGTAGCTTTCCTTGGACACAAGGCCAGAATGCTTTCGCAGGGCCCGGACCCTTTCTAGGACACAGGTCCAGGATGCTATCGCAGGTCCGGGACCCTTCCTTGGACACAGGGGCAGGATGCTTCAGCAGGGCCAGGACCCCTTCTAAGACGCAGATCCAGGAGGCTATCGCAGGGCCGTGACCCTTTCTAGGACACTTGGCCAGGATGCTTTCGCATTGCCGGGACCATCTCTAGGACACAGGGCCCGGATGCTTTCGCAGGACGGGGACCCTTCCTTGGACACAGGACCAGGATGCTTTCAAAGGGCCGGGAGCCTTTCTAGGACACAGGACCAGGAGGCTTTCGCAGGGCCATGACTCTTTCTAGGACACAGGGCCAGGATGCTTTTACAGGGCCGCGACCTTTTCTGGGACACATGGCCAGGATGCTTCAGCAGGGCCGGGTGCTTTCCTGGACACAGGGCCTGGATGCTTCCGCAGGGCCCGGTCCCCTCCTTGGACACAGGGCCAGGAAACTTTTACAGGGCCGGGACCGTTTCTAGGACACAGGGCCAGGATGCTTTCGCAAGGGCCATGACCCTTCCTTTTATACAGGGCCCGGATGCTTTCGCAGCACGGGGACCCTTCCTTCGACACAGGACCAGGATGCTTTCAGAGTGCCGGGAGACTTTCTAGGACACAGGGCCAGGAGGCTTTCGCAAGGCCATGACCGATCCTTGGACACAGGGCCAGTATGCTTCTGCAAGGCTGGGACCGTTTCTAGGACTCAGGGCCAGGATGCTATCGCAGGGCCGGGACCGTTTCTTGGACACAGGGCCAGGATGCTTTCACAAGGGCCAGGACCCTTCCTTGGATACAGGGCCCGGATGCTTTCGCAGAACGGGGACTCTTCCTTCGACACAGGACCAGGATGCTTTCAGAGGTCCGGGAGCCTTTCTAGGACACAGGGCCAGGAGGCTTTTGCAGGGCCATGACCCATCCTTGGACACAGGGCCAGGATGCTTCTGCAAGGCCGGGACCGTTTCTAGGACTCAGGGCCAGGATGCTATCGCAGGGCTGGAACCGTTTCTAGGACACAGGGCCAGGATGCTTTCGCAAGGGCCAGGACCCTTCCTTGGATACAGGGCCCGGATGCTATCGCAGGACGGGGACCCTTCCTTGGACACAGGACCAGGATGCTTTCAGAGGGCCGGGAGCCTTTCTCGGATACAGGGGCAGGAGGCTTTCGCAGGGCCATGACCCTTTCTAGGACACAGGGCCAGGATGCTTCCGCAGGGCCGGGAACATTCCTTGGACAGAGGGCCTGGATGCTTTGACAGGGCCGGACCCTTTCTAGGACACAGGGCCAGGATGCTATCGCAGGTCCGGGGCCCTTCCTTGGACACAGGGCCAGGATGCTTTCGCAGGTCTGTGACCCTCTCTAGGGCACAGAGCCAGGATGCTTTTGCAGGGCCGGGACCCGTCCTTGGAAACAGGACCAGAATGCTTTCGCAGGGCTGGGACCCTTTCTAGGACAGGGCCGGGAGGCTTTCGGAGGGCCGTTGCCCTTTCTAGGACAGGGCCAGGATGCTACCGCTGGGCCGGGACTCTCTCTAGGACACATGGCCAGGATGCAACCGCAGTGCCGGGCCCCTTCCTTGGACACAGGGCCAGGATGCTTTCGCAGGTCTGTGACCCTTTCTAGGACACAGGGCCAGGATGCTTTCACAGGGCTGCGACTCTTTTTAGGACAGGGCCAGGATGCTTCAGCAGGGCTGTGACCCTTTCTAGGACACAAGGCCAGGATGCTTTCGCAGGGCCGAGCCCCTTTCTAGGACAGGGCCAGGATGCTTTCGCAGGGCCGTGACCCTTTGTAGGGCACAGGGCCAGGATGGTTTCGCAAGGCCGTGACACTTTCTAGGACACAGGGGCAGAATGCTTTCACAGGGCTGGGACCCTGTGTAGGACACAGGACCAGGATGCTTTCACAGGGCTGGGACCCTTTGTAGGACACAGGACCAGGATGCTTTCGCAGGGCTAGGACCCTTTCTAGGACACAGGGCCAGGATGCTTTCACAGGGCCTGGAACCTTCCTTGGACACAGGGCCAGGATGCTTTTGCAGGGCCGGGACCTTTTCTAGGACACAGGGCCTGGAGGCTTTCACAGGGCCGGGACCCTTTCTCGGACACAGGGCCAGGAGGCTTTCGCAGGGCCATGACCCTTTCTAGGACACAGGGCCAGGATGCTTTTGCAGGGCCGGGACTTTTTCTGGGACACATGGCCTGGATGCTTCCACAGGGCCGGTAGCTTTCCTTGGACACAAGGCCAGAATGCTTTCGCAGGGCCCGGACCCTTTCTAGGACACAGGTCCAGGATGCTTTTGCAGGGCAGGGACCCGTTCTAGAATAGTGCCAGGATGCTTTCGCAGGGCCTGGACCCTATCTAGGACACAGGGCCAGGATGCTTTCACAGAGTCTGGACCATTTCTAGGGCACAGGGCCAGGATGCTTTTGCAGGGTCGGGACCCATCGTTGGACACAGGGTCAGGATGCTTTCGCAGGGCAGGGACCCTTTCTAGGACACAGGGCCAGGATGCTTTCGCAGGGCCAGGACCCTTTCTAGGACACAGGGACCGGATGCTTTCGGAGGGCCATGAGTCTTTCTAGGACACAAGGCCAGGATGCTTTCGCAGGGCCGTCGCCCTTTCTAGGACAGGGCCAGGATGCTACCGCTGGGCCGGGACTCTCTCTAGGACACATGGCTAGGATGCAACCGCAGGGCCGGGCCCCTTCCTTGGACACAGGGCCAGGATGCTTTCGCTGGTCTGAGACCCTTTCTAGGACACAGGGCCAGGATGCTTTCACAGGGCTGGGACTCTTTTTAGGACAGGGCCAGGATGCTTCTGCAGGGCTGTGACCCTTTCTAGGACACAAGGCCAGGATGCTTTCGCAGGGCCGAGCCCCTTTCTAGGACAGGGCCAGGATGCTTTCGCAGGGCCGTGACCCTTTGTAGGGCACAGGGCCAGGATGGTTTCGCAAGGCCGTGACACTTTCTAGGACACAGGGGCAGAATGCTTTCACAGGGCTGGGACCCTTTGTAGGACACAGGACCAGGATGCTTTCACAGGGCTGGGACCCTTTGTAGGACACAGGACCAGGATGCTTTCGCAGGGCTAGGACCCTTTCTAGGACACAGGGCCAGGATGCTTTCACAGGGCCTGGAACCTTCCTTGGACACAGGGCCAGGATGCTTTTGCAGGGCCGGGACCTTTTCTAGGACACAGGGCCTGGAGGCTTTCACAGGGCCGGGACCCTTTCTCGGACACAGGGCCAGGAGGCTTTCGCAGGGCCATGACCCTTTCTAGGACACAGGGCCAGGATGCTTTTGCAGGGCCGGGACTTTTTCTGGGACACATGGCCTGGATGCTTCCACAGGGCCGGTAGCTTTCCTTGGACACAGGGCCTGGATGCTTCCGCAGGGCCGGGTCCCCTCCTTGGACACATGGCCAGGAATCTTTCACAGGGCCGGGACCGTTTCTGTGACACAGGGCCAGGATGCTTTCGCAGGGCCGGGACCCTTCATTGGACACAGGGCCAGGATGCTTTCACAGGGCTGGGACCCTTTCTAGGACACATGGCTAGGATGCATCCGTAGGGCCGGGCCCCTTCCTTGGACACAGGGACAGGATGCTATCGCAGGGCCGGAACCGTTTCTAGGACACAGGGCCAGGATGCTTTCGCAAGGGCCAAGACCCTTCCTTGGATACAGTGCCCGGATGCTTTCGCAGGATGGGGACCCTTCCTTGGACACAGGACCATGATGCTTTCAGAGGGCCGGGAGCCTTTCTCGGATACAGGGACAGGAGGCTTTCGCAGGGCCATGACCCTTTCTAGGACACAGGGGCAGGATGCTTCCGCAGGGCCGGGAACTTTCCTTGGACAGAGGGCCTGGATGCTATGACAGGGCCGGACCCTTTCTAGGACACAGGGCCAGGATGCTATCGCAGGTCCGGGACCCTTCCTTGGACACAGGGCCAGGATGCTTTCGCAGGTCTGTGACCCTCTCTAGGGCACAGAGCCAGGATGCTTTTGCAGGGCCGGGACCCGTCCTTGGAAACAGGACCAGAATGCTTTCGCAGGGCTGGGACCCTTTCTAGGACAGGGCCGGAATGCTTTCGGAGGGCCGTTGCCCTTTCTAGGACAGGGCCAGGATGCTACCGCTGGGCCGGGACTCTCTCTAGGACACATGGCCAGGATGCAACCGCAGGGCCGGGCCCCTTCCTTGGACACAGGGCCAGGATGCTTTCGCAGGTCTGTGACCCTTTCTAGGACACTGGGCCAGGATGCTTTCACAGGGCTGGGACTCTTTTTAGGACAGGGCCAGGATGCTTCTGCAGGGCTGTGACCCTTTCTAGGACACAAGGCCAGGATGCTTTCGCAGGGCCGAGCCCCTTTCTAGGACAGGGCCAGGATGCTTTCGCAGGGCCGTGACCCTTTGTAGGGCACAGGGCCAGGATGGTTTCGCAAGGCCGTGACACTTTCTAGGTCACAGGGGCAGAATGATTTCACAGGGCTGGGACCCTTTGTAGGACACAGGGCCAGGATGCTTTCACAGGGCCTGGAACCTTCCTTGGACACAGGGCCAGGATGCTTTCGCAGGGCTAGGACCCTTTCTAGGACACAGGGCCAGGATGCTTTCACAGGGCCTGGAACCTTCCTTGGACACAGGGCCAGGATGCTTTTGCAGGGCCGGGACCTTTTCTAGGACACAGGGCCTGGAGGCTTTCACAGGGCCGGGACCCTTTCTCGGACACAGGGCCAGGAGGCTTTCGCAGGGCCATGACCCTTTCTAGGACACAGGGCCAGGATGCTTTTGCAGGGCCGGGACTTTTTCTGGGACACATGGCCTGGATGCTTCCACAGGGCCGGTAGCTTTCCTTGGACACAGGGCCTGGATGCTTCCGCAGGGCCGGGTCCCCTCCTTGGACACATGGCCAGGAATCTTTCACAGGGCCGGGACCGTTTCTGTGACACAGGGCCAGGATGCTTTCGCAGGGCCGGGACCCTTCATTGGACACAGGGCCAGGATGCTTTCACAGGGCTGGGACCCTTTCTAGGACACATGGCTAGGATGCATCCGTAGGGCCGGGCCCCTTCCTTGGACACAGGGACAGGATGCTTTCGCAGGGCCATGAACATTTCTAGAACAGGGCCCGGATGCTTTCGCAGTGCCGTGAGTCTTTGTAGGACACAAGGCCAGAATGTTTTCGCAGGGCCCGGACCCTTTCTAGGACACAGGTCCAGGATGCTTTCGCAGGGCAGGGACCCGTTCTAGGATAGTGCCAGGATGCTTTCGCAGGGCCTGGACCCTATCTAGGACACAGGGCCAGGATGCTTTCACAGGGCTGGGACCCTTTGTTTGACACAGGACCAGGATGGTTTCGCAGGGCTGGGACTCTTTAAAGGACACAGGGCCAGGATGCTTTCACAGGGCTGGGACACTTTCTGGGTCACAGGGCCAGGATGATTTTGCAGGGCCGGGACCTTTTCTGGGATACATGGCCAGGATGCTTCCACAGGGCCGGGAGATTTCCTTGGACACAGGGCCTGGATGCTATCGCAGGTCCGGGACCCTTCCTTGGACAAAGGGCCACGATGCTTTCACAGAGTCTGGACCATTTCTAGGGCACAGGGCCAGGATGCTTTTGCAGGGTCGGGACCCATCGTTGGACACAGGGACAGGATGCTTTCGCAGGGCCGTGACCCTTTCTAGGACACAAGGCCAGGATGCTTTCGCAGGGCCGTCGCCCTTTCTAGGACAGGGCCAGGATGCTACCGCTGGGCCGGGACTCTCTCTAGGACACATGGCCAGGATGCAACCGCAGGGCCGGGCCCCTTCCTTGGACACAGGGCCAGGATGCTTTCGCAGGTCTGTGACCCTTTCTAGGACACAGGGCCAGGATGCTTTCACTGGTCTGAGACCCTTTCTAGGACACAGGGCCAGGATGCTTCTGCAGGGCTGTGACCCTTTCTAGGACACAAGGCCAGGATGCTTTCGCAGGGCCGAGCCCCTTTCTAGGACAGGGCCAGGATGCTTTCGCAGGGCCGTGACCCTTTGTAGGGCACAGGGCCAGGATGGTTTCGCAAGGCCGTGACACTTTCTAGGACACAGGGGCAGAATGCTTTCACAGGGCTGGGACCCTTTGTAGGACACAGGATCAGGATGCTTTCACAGGGATGGGACCCTTTGTAGGACACAGGACCAGGATGCTTTCGCAGGGCTAGGACCCTTTCTAGGACACAGGGCCAGGATGCTTTCACAGGGCCTGGAAACTTCCTTGGACACAGGGCCAGGATGCTTTTGCAGGGCCGGGACCTTTTCTAGGACACAGGGCCTGGAGGCTTTCACAGGGCCGGGACCCTTTCTCGGACACAGGGCCAGGATGCTTCTGCAGGGCTGTGACCCTTTCTAGGACACAAGGCCAGGATGCTTTCGCAGGGCCGAGCCCCTTTCTAGGACAGGGCCAGGATGCTTTCGCAGGGCCGTGACCCTTTGTAGGGCACAGGGCCAGGATGGTTTCGCAAGGCCGTGACACTTTCTAGGACACAGGGGCAGAATGCTTTCACAGGGCTGGGACCCTTTGTAGGACACAGGACCAGGATGCTTTCACAGGGCTAGGACCCTTTCTAGGACACAGGGCCAGGATGCTTTCACAGGGCCTGGAACCTTCCTTGGACACAGGGCCAGGATGCTTTTGCAGGGCCGGGACCTTTTCTAGGACACAGGGCCTGGAGGCTTTCACAGGGCCGGGACCCTTTCTCGGACACAGGGCCAGGAGGCTTTCGCAGGGCCATGACCCTTTCTAGGACACAGGGCCAGGATGCTTTTGCAGGGCCGGGACTTTTTCTGGGACACATGGCCTGGATGCTTCCACAGGGCCGGTAGCTTTCCTTGGACACATGGCCTGGATGCTTCCGCAGGGCCGGGTCCCCTCCTTGGACACATGGCCAGGAATCTTTCACAGGGCCGGGACCGTTTCTGTGACACAGGGCCAGGATGCTTTCGCAGGGCCGGGACCCTTCATTGGACACAGGGCCAGGATGCTTTCACAGGGCTGGGACCCTTTCTAGGACACATGGCTAGGATGCATCCGTAGGGCCGGGCCCCTTCCTTGGACACAGGGACAGGATGCTATCGCAGGGCCGGAACCGTTTCTAGGACACAGGGCCAGGATGCTTTCGCAAGGGCCAAGACCCTTCCTTGGATACAGTGCCCGGATGCTTTCGCAGGATGGGGACCCTTCCTTGGACACAGGACCAGGATGCTTTCAGAGGGCCGGGAGCCTTTCTCGGATACAGGGACAGGAGGCTTTCGCAGGGCCATGACCCTTTCTAGGACACAGGGCCAGGATGCTTCCGCAGGGCCGGGAACTTTCCTTGGACAGAGGGCCTGGATGCTATGACAGGGCCGGACCCTTTCTAGGACACAGGGCCAGGATGCTATCGCAGGTCCGGGACCCTTCCTTGGACACAGGGCCAGGATGCTTTCGCAGGTCTGTGACCCTCTCTAGGGCACAGAGCCAGGATGCTTTTGCAGGGCCGGGACCCGTCCTTGGAAACAGGACCAGAATGCTTTCGCAGGGCTGGGACCCTTTCTAGGACAGGGCCGGGATGCTTTCGGAGGGCCGTTGCCCTTTCTAGGACAGGGCCAGGATGCTACCGCTGGGCCGGGACTCTCTCTAGGACACATGGCCAGGATGCAACCGCAGGGCCGGGCCCCTTCCTTGGACACAGGGCCAGGATGCTTTCGCAGGTCTGTGACCCTTTCTAGGACACAGGGCCAGGATGCTTTCACAGGGCTGGGACTCTTTTTAGGACAGGGCCAGGATGCTTCTGCAGGGCTGTGACCCTTTCTAGGACACAAGGCCAGGATGCTTTCGCAGGGCCGAGCCCCTTTCTAGGACAGGGCCAGGATGCTTTCGCAGGGCCGTGACCCTTTGTAGGGCACAGGGCCAGGATGGTTTCGCAAGGCCGTGACACTTTCTAGGACACAGGGGCAGAATGATTTCACAGGGCTGGGACCCTTTGTAGGACACAGGGCCAGGATGCTTTCACAGGGCCTGGAACCTTCCTAGGACACAGGGCCAGGATGCTTTCGCAGGGCTAGGACCCTTTCTAGGACACAGGGCCAGGATGCTTTCACAGGGCCTGGAACCTTCCTTGGACACAGGGCCAGGATGCTTTTGCATGGCCGGGACCTTTTCTAGGACACAGGGCCTGGAGGCTTTCACAGGGCCTGGAACCTTCCTTGGACACAGGGCCAGGATGCTTTCGCAGGGCTAGGACCCTTTCTAGGACACAGGGCCAGGATGCTTTTGCAGGGCCGGGACTTTTTCTGGGACACATGGCCTGGATGCTTCCACAGGGCCGGTAGCTTTCCTTGGACACAGGGCCTGGATGCTTCCGCAGGGCCGGGTCCCCTCCTTGGACACATGGCCAGGAATCTTTCACAGGGCCGGGACCGTTTCTGTGACACAGGGCCAGGATGCTTTCGCAGGGCCGGGACCCTTCATTGGACACAGGGCCAGGATGCTTTCACAGGGCTGGGACCCTTTCTAGGACACATGGCTAGGATGCATCCGTAGGGCCGGGCCCCTTCCTTGGACACAGGGACAGGATGCTTTCGCAGGGCCATGAACATTTCTAGAACAGGGCCCGGATGCTTTCGCAGTGCCGTGAGTCTTTGTAGGACACAAGGCCAGAATGTTTTCGCAGGGCCCGGACCCTTTCTAGGACACAGGTCCAGGATGCTTTCGCAGGGCAGGGACCCGTTCTAGGATAGTGCCAGGATGCTTTCGCAGGGCCTGGACCCTATCTAGGACACAGGGCCAGGATGCTTTCACAGGGCTGGGACCCTTTGTTTGACACAGGACCAGGATGGTTTCGCAGGGCTGGGACTCTTTAAAGGACACAGGGCCAGGATGCTTTCACAGGGCTGGGACACTTTCTGGGTCACAGGGCCAGGATGATTTTGCAGGGCCGGGACCTTTTCTGGGATACATGGCCAGGATGCTTCCACAGGGCCGGGAGATTTCCTTGGACACAGGGCCTGGATGCTATCGCAGGTCCGGGACCCTTCCTTGGACAAAGGGCCACGATGCTTTCACAGAGTCTGGACCATTTCTAGGGCACAGGGCCAGGATGCTTTTGCAGGGTCGGGACCCATCGTTGGACACAGGGACAGGATGCTTTCGCAGGGCCGTGACCCTTTCTAGGACACAGGGCCAGGATGCTTTCGCAGGGCCAGGACCCTTTCTAGGACACAGGGCCCGGATGCTTTCGGAGGGCCGTGAGTCTTTCTAGGACACAAGGCCAGGATGCTTTCGCAGGGCCGTCGCCCTTTCTAGGACAGGGCCAGGATGCTACCGCTGGGCCGGGACTCTCTCTAGGACACATGGCCAGGATGCAACCGCAGGGCCGGGCCCCTTCCTTGGACACAGGGCCAGGATGCTTTCGCAGGTCTGTGACCCTTTCTAGGACACAGGGCCAGGATGCTTTCACTGGTCTGAGACCCTTTCTAGGACACAGGGCCAGGATGCTTCTGCAGGGCTGTGACCCTTTCTAGGACACAAGGCCAGGATGCTTTCGCAGGGCCGAGCCCCTTTCTAGGACAGGGCCAGGATGCTTTCGCAGGGCCGTGACCCTTTGTAGGGCACAGGGCCAGGATGGTTTCGCAAGGCCGTGACACTTTCTAGGACACAGGGGCAGAATGCTTTCACAGGGCTGGGACCCTTTGTAGGACACAGGATCAGGATGCTTTCACAGGGATGGGACCCTTTGTAGGACACAGGACCAGGATGCTTTCGCAGGGCTAGGACCCTTTCTAGGACACAGGGCCAGGATGCTTTCACAGGGCCTGGAAACTTCCTTGGACACAGGGCCAGGATGCTTTTGCAGGGCCGGGACCTTTTCTAGGACACAGGGCCTGGAGGCTTTCACAGGGCCGGGACCCTTTCTCGGACACAGGGCCAGGATGCTTCTGCAGGGCTGTGACCCTTTCTAGGACACAAGGCCAGGATGCTTTCGCAGGGCCGAGCCCCTTTCTAGGACAGGGCCAGGATGCTTTCGCAGGGCCGTGACCCTTTGTAGGGCACAGGGCCAGGATGGTTTCGCAAGGCCGTGACACTTTCTAGGACACAGGGGCAGAATGCTTTCACAGGGCTGGGACCCTTTGTAGGACACAGGACCAGGATGCTTTCACAGGGCTAGGACCCTTTCTAGGACACAGGGCCAGGATGCTTTCACAGGGCCTGGAACCTTCCTTGGACACAGGGCCAGGATGCTTTTGCAGGGCCGGGACCTTTTCTAGGACACAGGGCCTGGAGGCTTTCACAGGGCCGGGACCCTTTCTCGGACACAGGGCCAGGAGGCTTTCGCAGGGCCATGACCCTTTCTAGGACACAGGGCCAGGATGCTTTTGCAGGGCCGGGACTTTTTCTGGGACACATGGCCTGGATGCTTCCACAGGGCCGGTAGCTTTCCTTGGACACATGGCCTGGATGCTTCCGCAGGGCCGGGTCCCCTCCTTGGACACATGGCCAGGAATCTTTCACAGGGCCAGGACCGTTTCTGTGACACAGGGCCAGGATGCTTTCGCAGGGCCGGGACCCTTCATTGGACACAGGGCCAGGATGCTTTCACAGGGCTGGGACCCTTTCTAGGACACATGGCTAGGATGCATCCGTAGGGCCGGGCCCCTTCCTTGGACACAGGGACAGGATGCTATCGCAGGGCCGGAACCGTTTCTAGGACACAGGGCCAGGATGCTTTCGCAAGGGCCAAGACCCTTCCTTGGATACAGTGCCCGGATGCTTTCGCAGGATGGGGACCCTTCCTTGGACACAGGACCAGGATGCTTTCAGAGGGCCGGGAGCCTTTCTCGGATACAGGGACAGGAGGCTTTCGCAGGGCCATGACCCTTTCTAGGACACAGGGCCAGGATGCTTCCGCAGGGCCGGGAACTTTCCTTGGACAGAGGGCCTGGATGCTATGACAGGGCCGGACCCTTTCTAGGACACAGGGCCAGGATGCTATCGCAGGTCCGGGACCCTTCCTTGGACACAGGGCCAGGATGCTTTCGCAGGTCTGTGACCCTCTCTAGGGCACAGAGCCAGGATGCTTTTGCAGGGCCGGGACCCGTCCTTGGAAACAGGACCAGAATGCTTTCGCAGGGCTGGGACCCTTTCTAGGACAGGGCCGGGATGCTTTCGGAGGGCCGTTGCCCTTTCTAGGACAGGGCCAGGATGCTACCGCTGGGCCGGGACTCTCTCTAGGACACATGGCCAGGATGCAACCGCAGGGCCGGGCCCCTTCCTTGGACACAGGGCCAGGATGCTTTCGCAGGTCTGTGACCCTTTCTAGGACACAGGGCCAGGATGCTTTCACAGGGCTGGGACTCTTTTTAGGACAGGGCCAGGATGCTTCTGCAGGGCTGTGACCCTTTCTAGGACACAAGGCCAGGATGCTTTCGCAGGGCCGAGCCCCTTTCTAGGACAGGGCCAGGATGCTTTCGCAGGGCCGTGACCCTTTGTAGGGCACAGGGCCAGGATGGTTTCGCAAGGCCGTGACACTTTCTAGGACACAGGGGCAGAATGATTTCACAGGGCTGGGACCCTTTGTAGGACACAGGGCCAGGATGCTTTCACAGGGCCTGGAACCTTCCTAGGACACAGGGCCAGGATGCTTTCGCAGGGCTAGGACCCTTTCTAGGACACAGGGCCAGGATGCTTTCACAGGGCCTGGAACCTTCCTTGGACACAGGGCCAGGATGCTTTTGCATGGCCGGGACCTTTTCTAGGACACAGGGCCTGGAGGCTTTCACAGGGCCGGGACCCTTTCTCGGACACAGGGCCAGGATGCTTTTGCAGGGCCGGGACTTTTTCTGGGACACATGGCCTGGATGCTTCCACAGGGCCGGTAGCTTTCCTTGGACACAGGGCCTGGATGCTTCCGCAGGGCCGGGTCCCCTCCTTGGACACATGGCCAGGAATCTTTCACAGGGCCGGGACCGTTTCTGTGACACAGGGCCAGGATGCTTTCGCAGGACCGGGACCCTTCATTGGACACAGGGCCAGGATGCTTTCACAGGGCTGGGACCCTTTCTAGGACACATGGCTAGGATGCATCCGTAGGGCCGGGCCCCTTCCTTGGACACAGGGACAGGATGCTTTCGCAGGGCCATGAACATTTCTAGAACAGGGCCCGGATGCTTTCGCAGTGCCGTGAGTCTTTGTAGGACACAAGGCCAGAATGTTTTCGCAGGGCCCGGACCCTTTCTAGGACACAGGTCCAGGATGCTTTCGCAGGGCAGGGACCCGTTCTAGGATAGTGCCAGGATGCTTTCGCAGGGCCTGGACCCTATCTAGGACACAGGGCCAGGATGCTTTCACAGGGCTGGGACCCTTTGTTTGACACAGGACCAGGATGGTTTCGCAGGGCTGGGACTCTTTAAAGGACACAGGGCCAGGATGCTTTCACAGGGCTGGGACACTTTCTGGGTCACAGGGCCAGGATGATTTTGCAGGGCCGGGACCTTTTCTGGGATACATGGCCAGGATGCTTCCACAGGGCCGGGAGATTTCCTTGGACACAGGGCCTGGATGCTATCGCAGGTCCGGGACCCTTCCTTGGACAAAGGGCCACGATGCTTTCACAGAGTCTGGACCATTTCTAGGGCACAGGGCCAGGATGCTTTTGCAGGGTCGGGACCCATCGTTGGACACAGGGACAGGATGCTTTCGCAGGGCCGTGACCCTTTCTAGGACACAGGGCCAGGATGCTTTCACAGGGCCAGGACCCTTTCTAGGACACAGGGCCCGGATGCTTTCGGAGGGCCGTGAGTCTTTCTAGGACACAAGGCCAGGATGCTTTCGCAGGGCCGTCGCCCTTTCTAGGACAGGGCCAGGATGCTACCGCTGGGCCGGGACTCTCTCTAGGACACATGGCCAGGATGCAACCGCAGGGCCGGGCCACTTCCTTGGACACAGGGCCAGGATGCTTTCGCAGGTCTGTGACCCTTTCTAGGACACAGGGCCAGGATGCTTTCACAGGGCTGGGACTCTTTTTAGGACAGGGCCAGGATGCTTCTGCAGGGCTGTGACCCTTTCTAGGACACAAGGCCAGGATGCTTTCGCAGGGCCGAGCCCCTTTCTAGGACAGGGCCAGGATGCTTTCGCAGGGCCGTGACCCTTTGTAGGGCACAGGGCCAGGATGGTTTCGCAAGGCCGTGACACTTTCTAGGACACAGGGGCAGAATGCTTTCACAGGGCTGGGACCCTTTGTAGGACACAGGACCAGGATGCTTTCACAGGGCTGGGACCCTTTGTAGGACACAGGACCAGGATGCTTTCGCAGGGCTAGGACCCTTTCTAGGACACAGGGCCAGGATGCTTTCACAGGGCCTGGAACCTTCCTTGGACACAGGGCCAGGATGCTTTTGCAGGGCCGGGACATTTTCTAGGACACAGGGCCTGGAGGCTTTCACAGGGCCGGGACAATTTCTAGGACACAGGGCCAGGAGGCTTTCGCAGGGTCATGACCCTTTCTAGGACACAGGGCCAGGATGCTTTTGCAGGGCCGGGACTTTTTCTGGGACACATGGCCTGGATGCTTCCACAGGGCCGGTAGCTTTCCTTGGACACAGGGCCTGGATGCTTCCGCAGGGCCGGGTCCCCTCCTTGGACACATGGCCAGGAATCTTTCACAGGGCCGGGACCGTTTCTGTGACACAGGGCCAGGATGCTTTCGCAGGGCCGGGACCCTTCATTGGACACAGGGCCAGGATGCTTTCACAGGGCTGGGACCCTTTCTAGGACACATGGCTAGGATGCATCCGTAGGGCCGGGCCCCTTCCTTGGACACAGGGACAGGATGCTTTCGCAGGGCCATGAACCTTTCTAGAACAGGGCCCGGATGCTTTCGCAGTGCCGTGAGTCTTTCTAGGACACAAGGCCAGGATGCTTTCGCAGGGCCCGGACCCTTTCTAGGACACAGGTCCAGGATGCTTTCGCAGGGCAGGGACCCGTTCTAGGATAGTGCCAGGATGCTTTCGCAGGGCCTGGACCCTATCTAGGACACAGGGCCAGGATGCTTTCACAGGGCTGGGACCCTTTGTTTGACACAGGACCAGGATGGTTTCGCAGGGGTGGGACTCTTTAAAGGACACAGGGCCAGGATGCTTTCACAGGGCTGGGACACTTTCTGGGTCACAGGGCCAGGATGATTTTGCAGGGCCGGGACCTTTTCTGGGATACATGGCCAGGATGCTTCCGCAGGGCCGGGAGATTTCCTTGGACACAGGGCCTGGATGCTATCGCAGGTCCGGGACCCTTCCTTGGACAAAGGGCCACGATGCTTTCACAGAGTCTGGACCATTTCTAGGGCACAGGGCCAGGATGCTTTTGCAGGGTCGGGACCCATCGTTGGACACATGGACAGGATGCTTTCGCAGGGCCGTGACCCTTTCGAGGACACAGGGCCAGGATGCTTTCGCAGGGCCAGGACCCTTTCTAGGACATAGGGCCCGGATGCTTTCGGAGGGCCGTGAGTCTTTCTAGGACACAAGGCCAGGATGCTTTCGCAGGGCCGGGACCCTTTCTAGGACACAGGGCCAGGCTGCTTTCGCAGGGCAGGGACCCTTACTAGGACAGTGCCAGGATGCTTTCGCAGGGCCGGAACCCTTTCTACGACACAGGGCCAGGATGCATTCACAGGGCTGGGACCTTTTGAAGGACACAGGACCAGGATGCTTTCGCAGGGCTGGGACCCTTTCTAGGACACAGGACCAGGATGCTTTCACAGGGCTGGGACACTTCCTGGGACACAGGGCCAGGATGCTTTTGCAGGGCCGGGACATTTTCTAGGACACAGGGCCAGGATGCTTTCACAGGGCTAGGACACTTCCTGGGACACAGGGCCAGGATGCTTTTGAAGGGCCGGGACCTTTTCTATGACACAGGGCCAGGAGGCTTTCACAGGGCCGGGCCCCTTCCTTGGACACAGGGCCAGGATGCTTTCGCAGGTCTGTGACCCTTTCTAGGACACAGGGCCAGGATGCTTTCACAGGGCTGGGACTCTTTTTAGGACAGGGCCAGGATGCTTCTGCAGGGCTGAGACCCTTTCTAGGACACAAGGCCAGGATGCTTTCGCAGGGCCGAGCCCCTTTCTAGGACAGGGCCAGGATGCTTTCGCAGGGCCGTGACCCTTTGTAGGGCACAGGGCCAGGATGGTTTCGCAAGGCCGTGACACTTTCTAGGACACAGGGGCAGAATGCTTTCACAGGGCTGGGACCCTTTGTAGGACACAGGACCAGGATGCTTTCACAGGGCTGGGACCCTTTGTAGGACACAGGACCAGGATGCTTTCGCAGGGCTAGGACCCTTTCTTGGACACAGGGCCAGGATGCTTTCACAGGGCCTGGAACCTTCCTTGGACACAGGGCCAGGATGCTTTTGCAGGGCCGGGACCTTCTCTAGGACACAGGGCCTGGAGGCTTTCACAGGGCCGGGACAATTTCTAGGACACAGGGCCAGGAGGCTTTCGCAGGGCCATGACCCTTTCTAGGACACAGGGCCAGGATGCTTTTGCAGGGCCGGGACTTTTTCTGGGACACATGGCCTGGATGCTTCCACAGGGCCGGTAGCTTTCCTTGGACACAGGGCCTGGATGCTTCCGTAGGGCCGGGTCCCCTCCTTGGACACATGGCCAGGAATCTTTCACAGGGCCGGGACCGTTTCTGTGACACAGGGCCAGGATGCTTTCGCAGGGCCGGGACTCTTCATTGGACACAGGGCCAGGATGCTTTCACAGGGCTGGTACCCTTTCTAGGACACATGGCTAGGATGCATCCGTAGGGCCGGGCCCCTTCCTTGGACACAGGGACAGGATGCCTTCGCAGGGCCATGAACCTTTCTAGAACAGGGCCCGGATGCTTTCGCAGTGCCGTGAGTCTTTCTAGGACACAAGGCCACAATGCTTTCGCAGGGCCCGGACCCGTTCTAGGACACAGGTCCAGGATGCTTTCGCAGGGCAGGGACCCGTTCTAGGATAGTGCCAGGATGCTTTCGCAGGGCCTGGACCCTATCTAGGACACAGGGCCAGGATGCTTTCACAGGGCTGGGACCCTTTGTTTGACACAGGACCAGGATGGTTTCGCAGGGCTGGGACTCTTTAAAGGACACAGGGCCAGGATGCTTTCACAGGGCTGGGACACTTTCTGGGTCACAGGGCCAGGATGATTTTGCAGGGCCGGGACCTTTTCTGGGATACATGGCCAGGATGCTTCCGCAGGGCCGGGAGATTTCCTTGGACACAGGGCCTGGATGCTATCGCAGGTCCGGGACCCTTCCTTGGACAAAGGGCCACGATGCTTTCACAGAGTCTGGACCATTTCTAGGGCACAGGGCCAGGATGCTTTTGCAGGGTCGGGACCCATCGTTGGACACAGGGACAGGATGCTTTCGCAGGGCCGTGACCCTTTCTAGGACACAGGGCCAGGATGCTTTCGCAGGGCCAGGACCCTTTCTAGGACACAGGGCCCGGATGCTTTCGGAGGGCCGTGAGTCTTTCTAGGACACAAGGCCAGGATGCTTTCGCAGGGCCGTCGCCCTTTCTAGGACAGGGCCAGGATGCTACCGCTGGGCCGGGACACTCTCTAGGACAAATGGCCAGGATGCAACCGCAGGGCCGGGCCACTTCCTTGGACACAGGGCCAGGATGCTTTCGCAGGTCTGTGACCCTTTCTAGGACACAGGGCCAGGATGCTTTCACAGGGCTGGGACTCTTTTTAGGACAGGGCCAGGATGCTTCTGCAGGGCTGTGACCCTTTCTAGGACACAAGGCCAGGATGCTTTCGCAGGGCCGAGCCCCTTTCTAGGACAGGGCCAGGATGCTTTCGCAGGGCCGTGACCCTTTGTAGGGCACAGGGCCAGGATGGTTTCGCAAGGCCGTGACACTTTCTAGGACACAGGGGCAGAATGCTTTCACAGGGTTGGGACCCTTAGTAGGACACAGGACCAGGATGCTTTCACAGGGCTGGGACCCTTTGTAGGACACAGGACCAGGATGCTTTCGCAGGGCTAGGACCCTTTCTAGGACACAGGGCCAGGATGCTTTCACAGGGCCTGGAACCTTCCTTGGACACAGGGCCAGGATGCTTTTGCAGGGCCGGGACCTTTTCTATGACACAGGGCCTGGAGGCTTTCACAGGGCCGGGACCCTTTCTAGGACACAGGGCCAGGAGGCTTTCGCAGGGCCATGACCCTTTCTAGGACACAGGGCCAGGATGCTTTTGCAGGGCCGGGACTTTTTCTGGGACACATGGCCTGGATGCTTCCAAAGGGCCGGTAGCTTTCCTTGGACACAGGGCCAGGATGCTTCCGCAGGGCCGGGTCCCCTCCTTGGACACATGGCCAGGAATCTTTCACAGGGCCGGGACCGTTTCTGTGACACAGGGCCAGGATGCTTTCGCAGGGCCGGGACCCTTCATTGGACACAGGGCCAGGATGCTTTCACAGGGCTGGGACCCTTTCTAGGACACATGGCTAGGATGCATCCGTAGGGCCGGGCCCCTTCCTTCGACACAGGGACAAGATGCTTTCGCAGGGCCATGAACCTTCCTAAAACAGGGCCCGGATGCTTTCGCAGTGCCGTGAGTCTTTCTAGGACACAAGGCCAGGATGCTTTCGCAGGGCCCGGACCCTTTCTAGGACACAGGTCCAGGATGCTTTCGCAGGGCAGGGACCCGTTCTAGGATAGTGCCAGGATGCTTTCGCAGGGCCTGGACCCTTTGTTTGACACAGGACCAGGATGGTTTCGCAGGGCTGGGACTCTTTAAAGGACACAGGGCCAGGATGCTTTCACAGGGCTGGGACACTTTCTGGGTCACAGGGCCAGGATGATTTTGCAGGGCCGGGACCTTTTCTGGGATACATGGCCAGGATGCTTCCGCAGGGCCGGGAGATTTCCTTGGACACAGGGCCTGGATGCTATCGCAGGTCCGGGACCCTTCCTTGGACAAAGGGCCACGATGCTTCCACAGAGTCTGGACCCTTTCTAGGGCACAGGGCCAGGATGCTTTTGCAGGGTCGGGACCCATCGTTGGACACAGGGACAGGATGCTTTCGCAGGGCCGTGACCCTTTCTAGGACACAGGGCCAGGATGCTTTCGCAGGGCCAGGACCCTTTCTAGGACACAGGGCCCGGATGCTTTCGGAGGGCCGTGAGTCTTTCTAGGACACAAGGCCAGGATGCTTTCGCAGGGCCGGGACCCTTTCTAGGACACAGGGCCAGGCTGCTTTCGCAGGGCAGGGACCCTTACTAGGACAGTGCCAGGATGCTTTCGCAGGGCCGGGACCCTTTCTACGACACAGGACCAGGATGCTTTCGCAGGGCTGGGACCCTTTCTAGGACACAGGGCCAGGATGCTTTCACAAGGCTGGGACACTTCCTGGGACACAGGGCCAGGATGCTTTTGCAGGGCCGGGACATTTTCTAGGACACAGGGCCAGGATGCTTTCACAGGGCTAGGACACTTCCTGGGACACAGGGCCAGGATGCTTTTGAAGGGCCGGGACCTTTTCTATGACACAGGGCCAGGAGGCTTTCACAGGGCCGGGAGCGTTCTAGGACACAGGGCTAGGAGGCTTTCGCAGGGCCATGCCCCTTTCTAGGACACAGGGTCAGGATGCTTTTACAGGGCATCGACATTTTCTGGGACACATGGCCAGGATGCTTCCGCAGGGTCGGGATCTTTCCTTGGAAACAGGGCCTGGATGCTTCCAGAGGGCCTGGACCCCTCGTTGGACACAGGGCCAGTAACCCTTTACAGGGCCGGGACCGTTTCTGGGACACAGGACCAGGATGCTTTCAGAGGGCCGGGAGCCTTTCTGGGACACAGGGCCAGGAGGCTTTCGCAGGGCCTGGACCCTATCTAGGACACAGGGCCAGGATGCTTTCACAGGGCTGGGACACTTTCTGGGTCACAGGGCCAGGATGATTTTGCAGGGCTGGGACCTTTTCTGGGATACATGGCCAGGATGCTTCCGCAGGGCCGGGAGATTTCCTTGGACACAGGGCCTGGATGCTATCGCAGGTCCGGGACCCTTCCTTGGACAAAGGGCCACGGTGCTTCCACAGAGTCTGGACCCTTTCTAGGGCACAGGGCCAGGATGCTTTTGCAGGGTCGGGACCCATCGTTGGACACAGGGACAGGATGCTTTCGCACGGCCGTGACCCTTTCTAGGACACAGGGCCAGGATGCTTTCGCAGGGCCAGGACCCTTTCTAGGACACAGGGCCCGGATGCTTTCGGAGGGCCGTGAGTCTTTCTAGGACACAAGGCCATGATGCTTTCGCAGGGCCGGGACCCTTTCTAGGACACAGGGCCAGGCTGCTTTCGCAGGGCAGGGACCCTTACTAGGACAGTGCCAGGATGCTTTCGCAGGGCCGGGACCCTTTCTACGACACAGGGCCAGGATGCATTCACAGGGCTGGGACCTTTTGAAGGACACAGGACCAGGATGCTTTCGCAGGGCTGGGACCCTTTCTAGGACACAGGGCCAGGATGCTTTCACAGGGCTGGGACACTTCCTGGGACACAGGGCCAGGATGCTTTTGCAGGGCCGGGACATTTTCTAGGACACAGGGCCAGGATGCTTTCACAGGGCTAGGACACTTCCTGGGACACAGGGCCAGGATGCTTTTGCAGGGCCGGGACCTTTTCTATGACACAGGGCCAGGAGGCTTTCACAGGGCCGGGAGCGTTCTAGGACACAGGGCCAGGAGGCTTTCGCAGGGCCATGACCCTTTCTAGGACACAGGGTCAGGATGCTTTTACAGGGCAGCGACATTTTCTGGGACACATGGCCAGGATGCTTCCGCAGGGTCGGGATCTTTCCTTGGAAACAGGGCCTGGATGCTTCCAGAGGGCCCGGACCCCTCGTTGGACACAGGGCCAGTAACCCTTTACAGGGCCGGGACCGTTTCTGGGACACAGGACCAGGATGCTTTCAGAGGGCCGGGAGCCTTTCTAGGACACAGGGCCAGGAGGCTTTCGCAGGGCCTGGACCCTTTCTAGGACACAGGGCCAGAATGCTTTTGCAGGGCCGGGACTTTTTCTGGGACACATGGCCTGGATGCTTCCACAGGGCCGGTAGCTTTCCTTGGACACAGGGCCTGGATGCTTCCGCAGGGCCGGGTCCCCTCCTTGGACACATGGCCAGGAATCTTTCACAGGGCCGGGACCGTTTCTGTGACACAGGGCCAGGATGCTTTCGCAGGGCCGGGACCCTTCATTGGACACAGGGCCAGGATGCTTTCACAGGGCTGGGACCCTTTCTAGGACACATGGCTAGGATGCATCCGTAGGGCCGGGCCCCTTCCTTGGACACAGGGACAGGATGCTTTCGCAGGGCCATGAACCTTTCTAGAACAGGGCCCGGATGCTTTCGCAGTGCCGTGAGTCTTTCTAGGACACAAGGCCAGAATGCTTTCGCAGGGCCCGGACCCTTTCTAGGACACAGGTCCAGGATGCATTCGCAGGGCAGGGACCCGTTCTAGGATAGTGCCAGGATGCTTTCGCAGGGCCTGGACCCTATCTAGGACACAGGGCCAGGATGCTTTCACAGGGCTGGGACCCTTTGTTTGACACAGGACCAGGATGGTTTCGCAGGGCTGGGACTCTTTAAAGGACACAGGGCCAGGATGCTTTCACAGGGCTGGGACACTTTCTGGGTCACAGGGCCAGGATGATTTTGCAGGGCCGGGACCTTTTCTGGGATACATGGCCAGGATGCTTCCGCAGGGCCGGGAGATTTCCTTGGACACAGGGCCTGGATGCTATCGCAGGTCCGGGACCCTTCCTTGGACAAAGGGCCACGATGCTTCCACAGAGTCTGGACCCTTTCTAGGGCACAGGGCCAGGATGCTTTTGCAGGGTCGGGACCCATCGTTGGACACAGGGACAGGATGCTTTCGCAGGGCCGTGACCCTTTCTAGGACACAGGGCCAGGATGCTTTCGCAGGGCCAGGACCCTTTCTAGGACACAGGGCCCGGATGCTTTCGGAGGGCCGTGAGTCTTTCTAGGACACAAGGCCAGGATGCTTTCGCAGGGCCGGGACCCTTTCTAGGACACAGGGCCAGGAGGCTTTCACAGGGCCGGGAGCTTTCTAGGACACAGGGCCAGGAGGCTTTCGCAGGGCCATGACCCTTTCTAGGACACAGGGTCAGGATGCTTTTACAGGGCAGCGACATTTTCTGGGACACATGGCCAGGATGCTTCCGCAGGGTCGGGATCTTTCCTTGGAAACAGGGCCTGGATGCTTCCAGAGGGCCCGGACCCCTCGTTGGACACAGGGCCAGTAACCCTTTACAGGGCCGGGACCGTTTCTGGGACACAGGACCAGGATGCTTTCAGAGGGCCGGGAGCCTTTCTAGGACACAGGGCCAGGAGGCTTTCGCAGGGCCTGGACCCTTTCTAGGACACAGGGCCAGAATGCTTTTGCAGGGCCGGGACTTTTTCTGGGACACATGGCCTGGATGCTTCCACAGGGCCGGTAGCTTTCCTTGGACACAGGGCCTGGATGCTTCCGCAGGGCCGGGTCCCCTCCTTGGACACATGGCCAGGAATCTTTCACAGGGCCGGGACCGTTTCTGTGACACAGGGCCAGGATGCTTTCGCAGGGCCGGGACCCTTCATTGGACACAGGGCCAGGATGCTTTCACAGGGCTGGGACCCTTTCTAGGACACATGGCTAGGATGCATCCGTAGGGCCGGGCCCCTTCCTTGGACACAGGGACAGGATGCTTTCGCAGGGCCATGAACCTTTCTAGAACAGGGCCCGGATGCTTTCGCAGTGCCGTGAGTCTTTCTAGGACAGAAGGCCAGAATGCTTTCGCAGGGCCCGGACCCTTTCTAGGACACAGGTCCAGGATGCTTTCGCAGGGCAGGGACCCGTTCTAGGATAGTGCCAGGATGCTTTCGCAGGGCCTGGACCCTATCTAGGACACAGGGCCAGGATGCTTTCACAGGGCTGGGACCCTTTGTTTGACACAGGACCAGGATGGTTTCGCAGGGCTGGGACTCTTTAAAGGACACAGGGCCAGGATGCTTTCACAGGGCTGGGACACTTTCTGGGTCACAGGGCCAGGATGATTTTGCAGTGCCGGGACCTTTTCTGGGATACATGGCCAGGATGCTTCCGCAGGGCCGGGAGATTTCCTTGGACACAGGGCCTGGATGCTATCGCAGGTCCGGGAACCTTCCTTGGACAAAGGGCCACGATGCTTTCACAGAGTCTGGACCATTTCTAGGGCACAGGGCCAGGATGCTTTTGCAGGGTCGGGACCCATCGTTGGACACAGGGACAGGATGCTTTCGCAGGGCCGGGACCTTTTCTGGGATACATGGCCAGGATGCTTCCGCAGTGCCGGGAGATTTCCTTGGTCACAGGGCCTGGATGCTATCGCAGGTCCGGGACCCTTCCTTGGACAAAGGGCCACGATGCTTTCACAGAGTCTGGACCATTTCTAGGGCACAGGGCCAGGATGCTTTTGCAGGGTCGGGACCCATCGTTGGACACAGGGGCAGGATGCTTTCGCAGGGCCGTGACCCTTTCTAGGACACAGGGCCAGGATGCTTTCGCAGGGCCGTCGCCCTTTCTAGGACAGGGCCAGGATGCTACCGCTGGGCCGGGACTCTCTCTAGGACACATGGCCAGGATGCAACCGTAGGGCCGGGCCCCTTCTTTGGACACAGGGCCAGGATGCCTTCGCAGGTCTGTGACCCTTTCTAGGACACAGGGCCAGGATGCTTTCACAGGGCCTGGAACCTTCCTTGGACACAGGGCCAGGATGCTTTTGCAGGGCCGGGACCTTTTCTAGGACACAGGGCCTGGAGGCTTTCACAGGGCCGGGACCCTTTCTAGGACACAGGGCCAGGAGGCTTTCGCAGGGCCATGACACTTTCTAGGACACAGGGTCAGGATGCTTTTACAGGGCAGCGACATTTTCTGGGACACATGGCCAGGATGCTTCCAGAGGGCCCGGACCCCTCGTTGGACACAGGGCCAGTACAGGGCCGGGACCGTTTCTGGGACACAGGACCAGGATGCTTTCAGAGGGCCGGGAGCCTTTCTAGGACACAGGGCCAGGATGCTTTCACAGGGCCGGACCCTTTCTAGGACACAGGGCCAGGATGCTATCGCAGGTCCGGGACCCTTCCTTGGGCACAGGGCCAGGATGCTTTCACAGAGCCGGGACCCATCGTTGGACACAGGGCCAGGATGCTTTCGCAAGGCCGGGACCCTTTCTGGGACACAGGACCAGGATGCTTTCAGAGGGCCAGGAGCCTTTCTAGGCCACAGTGACAGTAGGCTTTCGCAGGGCCATGACCCTTTCTAGGACACAGGGCCATGATGCTTTTACAGGGCCGCGACCTTTTCTTGGACACAGGGCCTGGATGCTTCCGCAGGGCCCGTTCCCCTCCATGTACACAGGGCCAGGAACCTTTTACAGGGCCAGGACCGTTTCTGGGACACAGGGCCAGGATGCTTTCGCAGGGCAGGGACCCTTCCTTGGACAGGGCCGGGATGCTTCTGCAAGGTCAGGACCGTTTCTAGGACACAGGGCCAGGATGCTTTCGCAGGGCCTGGACCCTTCCTTGGACACAGGGCCCGGATGTTTTCGCAGGACGGGGACCCTTCCTTGGACACAGGGCCAGGATGCTACCGCAGGGCCGGGCCCTTCCTTGGACACAGGGCCAGGATGCTTTCACAGGGCTGGGACCGTTTGTAGGACAGGGCAGGAGTGCTTTCGGATGGCCGTCGCCCTTTCTAGGACAGGGCCAGGATGCAACCGCAGGGCCGGGCCACTTCCTTGGACACAGGGCCAGGATGCTTTCGCAGGTCTGTGACCCTTTCTAGGACACAGGGCCAGGATGCTTTCACAGGGCTGGGACTCTTTTTAGGACAGGGCCAGAATGCTTCCGCAGGGCCGTGACCCTTTCTAGGACACAAGGCCAGGATGCTTTCGCAGGGCCGAGCCCCTTTCTAGGACAGGGCCAGGATGCTTTCGCAGGGCCGTGACCCTTTGTAGGACACAGGGCCAGGATGGTTTCGCAAGGCCGTGACACTTTCTAGGACACAGGGGCAGGATGCTTTCACAGGGCTGGGACCCTTTGTAGGACACAGGACCAGGATGCTTTCACAGGGCTGGGACCCTTTGTAGGACACAGGACCAGGATGCTTTCGCAGGGCAAGGACCCTTTGTAGGACACAGGACCAGGATGCTTTCACAGGGCTGGGACCCTTTGTAGGACACAGGACCAGGATGCTTTCGCAGGGCAAGGACCCTTTCTAGGACACAGAGCCAGGATGCTTTCACAGGGCTGGGACCCTTTCTGGGACACAGGGCCAGGATGCTTTTGCAGGGCCGGGACCTTTTCTAGGACACAGGGCCTGGAGGCTTTCACAGGGCCGGGACCCTTTCTAGGACACAGGGCCAGGAAGCGTTCGCTGGGCCATGACCCTTTATAGGACACAGGGCCAGGATGCTTTTACAGGGCCGCGACCTTTTCTGTGATACATGGCCAGGATTATTCCACAGGGCCGGGAGATTTCCTTGGACACAGTGCCTGGATGCTATCGCAGGTCCGGGACCCTTCCTTGGACAAAGGGCCTCGATGCTTTCACAGAGTCTGGACCCTTTCTAGGGCACAGGGCCACGATGCTTTTGCAGGGTCGGGACCCATCGTTGGACACAGGGACAGGATGCTTTCGCAGGGCCGTGACCCTTTCTAGGACACAGGGTCAGGATGCTTTCGCAGGGCCAGGACCCTTTCTAGGACACAGGGCCCGGATGCTTTCAGAGGGCCGTGAGACTTTCTAGGACACAAGGCCAGGAAGCTTTCGCAGGGCCGGGACCCTTTCTAGGACACAGGGCCAGGCTGCTTTCGCAGGGCAGGGACCCTTACTAGGACAGTGCCATGATGCTTTCGCAGGGCCGGGACCCTTTCTGCGACACAGGGCCAGGATGCTTTCACAGGGCTGGGAACCTTTGTAGGACACAGGACAAGGATGCTTTCGCAGGGCTGGGAACCTTTCTAGGACACAGGGCCAGAATGATTTCACAGGGCTGGGACACTTCCTGGGACACAGGGCCAGGATGCTTTTGCAGGGCCGGGACCTTTTCTATGACACAGGGCCAGGAGGCTTTCACAGGGCCGGGAGCGTTCTAGGACACAGGGCCAGGAGGCTTTCGCAGGGCCATGACCCTTTCTAGGACACAGGGTCAGGATGCTTTTACAGGGCAGCGACATTTTCTGGGACACATGGCCAGGATGCTTCCGCAGGGTCGGGATCTTTCCTTGGAAACGGCCTGGATGCTTCCAGAGGGCCCGGACCCCTCGTTGGACACAGGGCCAGTAACCCTTTACAGGGCCGGGACCGTTTCTGGGACACAGGACCAGGATGCTTTCGCAGGGCTAGGACCTTTCTAGGACAGGGCCAGGATGCTACCGCTGGGCCGGGACTCTCTCTAGGATACATGGCCAGGATGCAACCGCAGGGCCGGGCCACTTCCTTGGACACAGGGCCAGGATGCTTTCGCAGGTCTGTGACCCTTTCTAGGACACAGGGCCAGGATGCTTTCACAGGGCTGGGACTCTTTTTAGGACAGGGCCAGGATGCTTCTGCAGGGCTGTGACCCTTTCTAGGACACAAGGCCAGGATGCTTTCGCAGGGCCGAGCCCCTTTCTAGGACAGGGCCAGGATGCTTTCGCAGGGCCGTGACCCTTTGTAGTGCACAGGGCCAGGATGGTTTCGCAAGGCCGTGACACTTTCTAGGACACAGGGGCAGAATGCTTTCACAGGGTTGGGACCCTTAGTAGGACACAGGACCAGGATGCTTTCACAGGGCTGGGACCCTTTGTAGGACACAGGACCAGGATGCTTTCGCAGGGCTAGGACCCTTTCTAGGACACAGGGCCAGGATGCTTTCACAGGGCCTGGAACCTTCCTTGGACACAGGGCCAGGATGCTTTTGCAGGGCCGGGACCTTTTCTAGGACACAGGGCCTGGAGGCTTTCACAGGGCCGGGACCCTTTCTAGGACACAGGGCCAGGAGGCTTTCGCAGGGCCATGACCCTTTCTAGGACACAGGGCCAGGATGCTTTTGCAGGGCCGGGACTTTTTCTGGGACACATGGCCTGGATGCTTCCAAAGGGCCGGTAGCTTTCCTTGGACACAGGGCCAGGATGCTTCCGCAGGGCCGGGTCCCCTCCTTGGACACATGGCCAGGAATCTTTCACAGGGCCGGGACCGTTTCTGTGACACAGGGCCAGGATGCTTTCGCAGGGCCGGGACCCTTCATTGGACACAGGGCCAGGATGCTTTCACAGGGCTGGGACCCTTTCTAGGACACATGGCTAGGATGCATCCGTAGGGCCGGGCCCCTTCCTTGGACACAGGGACAAGATGCTTTCGCAGGGCCATGAACCTTTCTAAAACAGGGCCCGGATGCTTTCGCAGTGCCGTGAGTCTTTCTAGGACACAAGGCCAGGATGCTTTCGCAGGGCCCGGACCCTTTCTAGGACACAGGTCCAGGATGCTTTCGCAGGGCAGGGACCCGTTCTAGGATAGTGCCAGGATGCTTTCGCAGGGCCTGGACCCTTTGTTTGACACAGGACCAGGATGGTTTCGCAGGGCTGGGACTCTTTAAAGGACACAGGGCCAGGATGCTTTCACAGGGCTGGGACACTTTCTGGGTCACAGGGCCAGGATGATTTTGCAGGGCCGGGACCTTTTCTGGGATACATGGCCAGGATGCTTCCGCAGGGCCGGGAGATTTCCTTGGACACAGGGCCTGGATGCTATCGCAGGTCCGGGACCCTTCCTTGGACAAAGGGCCACGATGCTTCCACAGAGTCTGGACCCTTTCTAGGGCACAGGGCCAGGATGCTTTTGCAGGGTCGGGACCCATCGTTGGACACAGGGACAGGATGCTTTCGCAGGGCCGTGACCCTTTCTAGGACACAGGGCCAGGATGCTTTCGCAGGGCCAGGACCCTTTCTAGGACACAGGGCCCGGATGCTTTCGGAGGGCCGTGAGTCTTTCTAGGACACAAGGCCAGGATGCTTTCGCAGGGCCGGGACCCTTTCTAGGACACAGGGCCAGGCTGCTTTCGCAGGGCAGGGACCCTTACTAGGACAGTGCCAGGATGCTTTCGCAGGGCCGGGTCCCTTTCTACGACACAGGACCAGGATGCTTTCGCAGGGCTGGGACCCTTTCTAGGACACAGGGCCAGGATGCTTTCACAGGGCTGGGACACTTCCTGGGACACAGGGCCAGGATGCTTTTGCAGGGCCGGGACATTTTCTAGGACACAGGGCCAGGATGCTTTCACAGGGCTAGGACACTTCCTGGGACACAGGGCCAGGATGCTTTTGAAGGGCCGGGACATTTTCTAGGACACAGGGCCAGGATGCTTTCACAGGGCTAGGACACTTCCTGGGACACAGGGCCAGGATGCTTTTGAAGGGCCGGGACCTTTTCTATGACACAGGGCCAGGAGGCTTTCACAGGGCCGGGAGCGTTCTAGGACACAGGGCTAGGAGGCTTTCGCAGGGCCATGCCCCTTTCTAGGACACAGGGTCAGGATGCTTTTACAGGGCATCGACATTTTCTGGGACACATGGCCAGGATGCTTCCGCAGGGTCGGGATCTTTCCTTGGAAACAGGGCCTGGATGCTTCCAGAGGGCCTGGACCCCTCGTTGGACACAGGGCCAGTAACCCTTTACAGGGCCGGGACCGTTTCTGGGACACAGGACCAGGATGCTTTCAGAGGGCCGGGAGCCTTTCTAGGACACAGGGCCAGGAGGCTTTCGCAGGGCCTGGACCCTATCTAGGACACAGGGCCAGTATGCTTTCACAGGGCTGGGACACTTTCTGGGTCACAGGGCCAGGATGATTTTGCAGGGCTGGGACCTTTTCTGGGATACATGGCCAGGATGCTTCCGCAGGGCCGGGAGATTTCCTTGGACACAGGGCCTGGATGCTATCGCAGGTCCGGGACCCTTCCTTGGACAAAGGGCCACGATGCTTCCACAGAGTCTGGACCCTTTCTAGGGCACAGGGCCAGGATGCTTTTGCAGGGTCGGGACCCATCGTTGGACACAGGGACAGGATGCTTTCGCAGGGCCGTGACCCTTTCTAGGACACAGGGCCAGGATGCTTTCGCAGGGCCAGGACCCTTTCTGGGACACAGGGCCCGGATGCTTTCGGAGGGCCGTGAGTCTTTCTAGGACACAAGGCCATGATGCTTTCGCAGGTCCGGGACCCTTTCTAGGACACAGGGCCAGACTGCTTTCGCAGGGCAGGGACCCTTACTAGGACAGTGCCAGGATGCTTTCGCAGGGCCGGGACCCTTTCTACGACACAGGGCCAGGATGCATTCACAGGGCTGGGACCTTTTGAAGGACACAGGACCAGGATGCTTTCGCAGGGCTGGGACCCTTTCTAGGACACAGGGCCAGGATGCTTTCACAGGGCTGGGACACTTCCTGGGACACAGGGCCAGGATGCTTTTGCAGGGCCGGGACATTTTCTAGGACACAGGGCCAGGATGCTTTCACAGGGCTAGGACACTTCCTGGGACACAGGGCCAGGATGCTTTTGCAGGGCCGGGACCTTTTCTATGACACAGGGCCAGGAGGCTTTCACAGGGCCGGGAGCTTTCTAGGACACAGGGCCAGGAGGCTTTCGCAGGGCCATGACCCTTTCTAGGACACAGGGTCAGGATGCTTTTACAGGGCAGCGACATTTTCTGGGACACATGGCCAGGATGCTTCCGCAGGGTCGGGATCTTTCCTTGGAAACAGGGCCTGGATGCTTCCAGAGGGCCCGGACCCCTCTTTGGACACAGGGCCAGTAACCCTTTACAGTGCCGGGACCGTTTCTGGGACACAGGACCAGGATGCTTTCAGAGGGCCAGGAGCCTTTCTAGGACACAGGGCCAGGAGGCTTTCGCAGGGCCTGGACCCTTTCTAGGACACAGGGCCAGAATGCTTTTGCAGGGCCGGGACTTTTTCTGGGACACATGGCCTGGATGCTTCCACAGGGCCGGTAGCTTTCCTTGGACACAGGGCCTGGATGCTTCCGCAGGGCCGGGTCCCCTCCTTGGACACATGGCCAGGAATCTTTCACAGGGCCGGGACCGTTTCTGTGACACAGGGCCAGGATGCTTTCGCAGGGCCGGGACCCTTCATTGGACACAGGGCCAGGATGCTTTCACAGGGCTGGGACCCTTTCTAGGACACATGGCTAGGATGCATCCGTAGGGCCGGGCCCCTTCCTTGGACACAGGGACAGGATGCTTTCGCAGGGCCATGAACCTTTCTAGAACAGGGCCCGGATGCTTTCGCAGTGCCGTGAGTCTTTCTAGGACACAAGGCCAGAATGCTTTCGCAGGGCCCGGACCCTTTCTAGGACACAGGTCCAGGATGCTTTCGCAGGGCAGGGACCCGTTCTAGGATAGTGCCAGGATGCTTTCGCAGGGCCTGGACCCTATCTAGGACACAGGGCCAGGATGCTTTCACAGGGCTGGGACCCTTTGTTTGACACAGGACCAGGATGGTTTCGCAGGGCTGGGACTCTTTAAAGGACACAGGGCCAGGATGCTTTCACAGGGCTGGGACACTTTCTGGGTCACAGGGCCAGGATGATTTTGCAGGGCCGGGACCTTTTCTGGGATACATGGCCAGGATGCTTCCGCAGGGCCGGGAGATTTCCTTGGACACAGGGCCTGGATGCTATCGCAGGTCCGGGACCCTTCCTTGGACAAAGGGCCACGATGCTTTCACAGAGTCTGGACCATTTCTAGGGCACAGGGCCAGGATGCTTTTGCAGGGTCGGGACCCATCGTTGGACACAGGGACAGGATGCTTTCGCAGGGCCGGGACCTTTTCTGGGATACATGGCCAGGATGCTTCCGCAGTGCCGGGAGATTTCCTTGGACACAGGGCCTGGATGCTATCGCAGGTCCGGGACCCTTCCTTGGACAAAGGGCCACGATGCTTTCACAGAGTCTGGACCATTTCTAGGGCACAGGGCCAGGATGCTTTCGCAGGGCCGTGACCCTTTCTAGGACACAGGGCCAGGATGCTTTCGCAGGGCCGTCGCCCTTTCTAGGACAGGGCCAGGATGCTACCGCTGGGCCGGGACTCTCTCTAGGACACATGGCCAGGATGCAACCGTAGGGCCGGGCCCCTTCCTTGGACACAGGGCCAGGATGCCTTCGCAGGTCTGTGACCCTTTCTAGGACACAGGGCCAGGATGCTTTCACAGGGCCTGGAACCTTCCTTGGACACAGGGCCAGGATGCTTTTGCAGGGCCGGGACCTTTTCTAGGACACAGGGCCTGGAGGCTTTCACAGGGCCGGGACCCTTTCTAGGACACAGGGCCAGGAGGCTTTCGCAGGGCCATGACACTTTCTAGGACACAGGGTCAGGATGCTTTTACAGGGCAGCGACATTTTCTGGGACACATGGCCAGGATGCTTCCAGAGGGCCCGGACCCCTCGTTGGACACAGGGCCAGTAACCCTTTACAGGGCCGGGACCGTTTCTGGGACACAGGACCAGGATGCTTTCAGAGGGCCGGGAGCCTTTCTAGGACACAGGGCCAGGATGCTTTCACAGGGCCGGACCCTTTCTAGGACACAGGGCCAGGATGCTATCGCAGGTCCGGGACCCTTCCTTGGGCACAGGGCCAGGATGCTTTCACAGAGCCGGGACCCATCGTTGGACACAGGGCCAGGATGCTTTCGCAAGGCCGGGACCCTTTCTGGGACACAGGACCAGGATGCTTTCAGAGGGCCAGGAGCCTTTCTAGGCCACAGTGACAGGAGGCTTTCGCAGGGCCATGACCCTTTCTAGGACACAGGGCCATGATGCTTTTACAGGGCCGCGACCTTTTCTTGGACACAGGGCCTGGATGCTTCCGCAGGGCCCGTTCCCCTCCATGTACACAGGGCCAGGAACCTTTTACAGGGCCAGGACCGTTTCTGGGACACAGGGCCAGGATGCTTTCGCAGGGCAGGGACCCTTCCTTGGACAGGGCCGGGATGCTTCTGCAAGGTCAGGACCGTTTCTAGGACACAGGGCCAGGATGCTTTCGCAGGGCCTGGACCCTTCCTTGGACACAGGGCCCGGATGTTTTCGCAGGACGGGGACCCTTCCTTGGACACAGGGCCAGGATGCTACCGCAGGGCCGGGCCTTTCCTTGGACACAGGGCCAGGATGCTTTCACAGGGCTGGGACCGTTTGTAGGACAGGGCAGGAATGCTTTCGGATGGCCGTCGGCCTTTCTAGGACAGGGCCAGGATGCAACCGCAGGGCCGGGCCACTTCCTTGGACACAGGGCCAGGATGCTTTCGCAGGTCTGTGACCCTTTCTAGGACACAGGGCCAGGATGCTTTCACAGGGCTGGGACTCTTTTTAGGACAGGGCCAGAATGCTTCCGCAGGGCCGTGACCCTTTCTAGGACACAAGGCCAGGATGCTTTCGCAGGGCCGAGCCCCTTTCTAGGACAGGGCCAGGATGCTTTCGCAGGGCCGTGACCCTTTGTAGGACACAGGGCCAGGATGGTTTCGCAAGGCCGTGACACTTTCTAGGACACAGGGGCAGGATGCTTTCACAGGGCTGGGACCCTTTGTAGGACACAGGACCAGGATGCTTTCACAGGGCTGGGACCCTTTGTAGGACACAGGACCAGGATGCTTTCGCAGGGCAAGGACCCTTTGTAGGACACAGGACCAGGATGCTTTCACAGGGCTGGGACCCTTTGTAGGACACAGGACCAGGATGCTTTCGCAGGGCAAGGACCCTTTCTAGGACACAGGGCCAGGATGCTTTCACAGGGCTGGGACCCTTTCTGGGACACAGGGCCAGGATGCTTTTGCAGGGCCGGGACCTTTTCTAGGACACAGGGCCTGGAGGCTTTCACAGGGCCGGGACCCTTTCTAGGACACAGGGCCAGGAAGCGTTCGCTGGGCCATGACCCTTTATAGGACACAGGGCCAGGATGCTTTTACAGGGCCGCGACCTTTTCTGTGATACATGGCCAGGATTATTCCACAGGGCCGGGAGATTTCCTTGGACACAGTGCCTGGATGCTATCGCAGGTCCGGGACCCTTCCTTGGACAAAGGGGCTCGATGCTTTCACAGAGTCTGGACCCTTTCTAGGGCACAGGGCCATGATGCTTTTGCAGGGTCGGGACCCATCGTTGGACACAGGGACAGGATGCTTTCGCAGGGCCGTGACCCTTTCTAGGACACAGGGTCAGGATGCTTTCGCAGGGCCAGGACCCTTTCTAGGACACAGGGCCCGGATGCTTTCAGAGGGCCGTGAGACTTTCTAGGACACAAGGCCAGGATGCTTTCGCAGGGCCGGGACCCTTTCTAGGACACAGGGCCAGGCTGCTTTCGCAGGGCAGGGACCCTTACTAGGACAGTGCCATGATGCTTTCGCAGGGCCGGGACCCTTTCTGCGACACAGGGCCAGGATGCTTTCGCAGGGCTGGGAACCTTTCTAGGACACAGGGCCAGAATGATTTCACAGGGCTGGGACACTTCCTGGGACACAGGGCCAGGATGCTTCCGCAGGGTCGGGATCTTTCCTTGGAAACAGGGCCTGGATGCTTCCAGAGGGCCCGGACCCCTCGTTGGACACAGGGCCAGTAACCCTTTACAGGGCCGGGACCGTTTCTGGGACACAGGACCAGGATGCTTTCAGAGGGCCGGGAGCCTTTCTAGGACACAGGGCCGGACCCTTTCTAGGACACAGGGCCAGGATGCTATCGCAGGTCCGGGACCCTTCCTTGGACACAGGGCCAGGATGCTTTCACAGAGCCGGGACCCATCGTTGGACACAGGGCCAGGATGCTTTCGCAAGGCCGGGACCCTTTCTAGGACACAGGACCAGGATGCTTTCAGAGGGCCAGGAGCCTTTCTAGGCCACAGTGACAGGAGGCTTTCGCAGGGCCATGACCCTTTCTAGGACACAGGGCCATGATGCTTTTACAGGGCCGCGTCCTTTTCTGGGACACATGGCCAGGATGCTTCCGCAGGGCCGGGAGCTTTTCTTGGACACAGGGCCTGGATGCTTCCGCAGGGCCCGTTCCCCTCCTACACAGGGCCAGGAACCTTTTACAGGGCCAGGACCGTTTCTGGGACACAGGGCCAGGATGCTTTCGCAGGGCAGGGACCCTTCCTTGGACAGGGCCAGGATGCTTCTGCAAGGTCGGGACCGTTTCTAGGACACAGGGCCAGGATGCTTTCGCAGGGCCTGGACCCTTCCTTGGACACAGGGCCCGGATGCTTTCGCAGGACGGGGACCCTTCCTTGGACACATGGCCAGGATGCAACCGCAGGGCCGGGCCACTTCCTTGGACACAGGGCCAGGATGCTTTCGCAGGTCTGTGACCCTTTCTAGGACACAGGGCCAGGATGCTTTCACAGGGCTGGGACTATTTTTAGGACAGGGCCAGAATGCTTCCACAGGGCCGTGACCCTTTCTAGGACACAAGGCCAGGATGCTTTCGCAGGGCCGAGCCCCTTTCTAGGACAGGGCCAGGATGCTTTCGCAGGGCCGTGACCCTTTGTAGGACACAGAGCCAGGATGGTTTCGCAAGGCCGTGACACTTTCTAGGACACAGGGGCAGGATGCTTTCACAGGGCTGGGACCCTTTGTAGGACACAGGACCAGGATGCTTTCGCAGGGCTAGGACCTTTTCTAGGACACAGGGCCTGGAGGCTTTCACAGGGCTAGGACCCTTTCTAGGACACAGGGCCAGGAAGCGTTCGCTGGGCCATGACCCTTTATAGGACACAGGGCCAGGATGCTTTTACAGGGCCGCGACCTTTTCTGGGATACATGGCCAGGATTATTCCACAGGGCCGGGAGATTTCCTTGGACACAGTGCCTGGATGCTATCGCAGGTCCGGGACCCTTCCTTGGACAAAGGGCCACGATGCTTTCACAGAGTCTGGACCCTTTCTAGGACACAGGGCCAGGATGCTTTTGCAGGGTCGGGACCCATCGTTGGACACAGGGCCAGGATGCTTTCGCAGGGCCGTGACACTTTCTAGGACACAGGGCCAGGATGCTTTCGCAGGGCCAGGACCCTTTCTAGGACACAGGGCCCGGATGCTTTCGCAGGGCCGGGACCCTTTCTAGGACACAGGGGCAGGATGCTTTCACAGGGCTGGGACCCTTTGTAGGACACAGGACCAGGATGCTTTCGCAGGGCTGGGACCCTTTGTAGGACACAGGACCAGGATGCTTTCGCAGGGCTAGGACCTTTTCTAGGACACAGGGCCTGGAGGCTTTCACAGGGCCGGGACCCTTTCTAGGACACAGGGCCAGGAAGCGTTCGCTGGGCCATGACCCTTTATAGGACACAGGGCCAGGATGCTTTTACAGGGCCGCGACCTTTTCTGGGATACATGGCCAGGATTATTCCACAGGGCCGGGAGATTTCCTTGGACACAGTGCCTGGATGCTATCGCAGGTCCGGGACCCTTCCTTGGACAAAGGGCCACGATGCTTTCACAGAGTCTGGAC
Organism: Hypanus sabinus; assembly: GCF_030144855.1. Classification (NCBI taxonomy): domain Eukaryota; kingdom Metazoa; phylum Chordata; class Chondrichthyes; order Myliobatiformes; family Dasyatidae; genus Hypanus; species Hypanus sabinus. The sequence continues at coordinate 68,809,192 of NC_082718.1, read as the reverse complement.
CCTTTCTAGGGCACAGGGCCAGGATGCTTTTGCAGGGCCGTGAGTCTTTCTAGGACACAAGGCCAGGATGCTTTGGCAGGGCCGGGACCCTTTCTAGGACACAGGGCCAGGCTGCTTTCGCAGGGCAGGTTCCCTTACTAGGACAGTGCCAGGATGCTTTCACAGGGCTGGGACCTTTTGAAGGACACAGGACCAGGATGCTTTCGCAGGGCTGGGACCCTTCCTGGGACACAGGGCCAGGATGCTTTCACAGGGCTGGGACACTTCCTGGGACACAGGGCCAGGATGCTTTTGCAGGGCCGGGACATTTTCTAGGACACAGGGCCAGGATGCTTTCACAGAGTCTGGACCATTTCTAGGGCACAGGGCCAGGATGCTTTTGCAGGGTCGGGACCCATCGTTGGACACAGGGGCAGGATGCTTTCGCAGGGCCGTGACCCTTTCTAGGACACAGGGCCAGGATGCTTTCGCAGGGCCGTCGCCCTTTCTAGGACAGGGCCAGGATGCTACCGCTGGGCCGGGACTCTCTCTAGGAAACATGGCCAGGATGCAACCGTAGGGCCGGGCCCCTTCCTTGGACACAGGGCCAGGATGCCTTCGCAGGTCTGTGACCCTTTCTAGGACACAGGGCCAGGATGCTTTCACAGGGCCTGGAACCTTCCTTGGACACAGGGCCAGGATGCTTTTGCAGGGCCGGGACCTTTTCTAGGACACAGGGCCTGGAGGCTTTCACAGGGCCGGGACCCTTTCTAGGACACAGGGCCAGGAGGCTTTCGCAGGGCCATGACACTTTCTAGGACACAGGGTCAGGATGCTTTTACAGGGCAGCGACATTTTCTGGGACACATGGCCAGGATGCTTCCAGAGGGCCCGGACCCCTCGTTGGACACAGGGCCAGTAACCCTTTACAGGGCCGGGACCGTTTCTGGGACACAGGACCAGGATGCTTTCAGAGGGCCGGGAGCCTTTCTAGGACACAGGGCCAGGATGCTTTCACAGGGCCGGACCCTTTCTAGGACACAGGGCCAGGATGCTATCGCAGGTCCGGGACCCTTCCTTGGGCACAGGGCCAGGATGCTTTCACAGAGCCGGGACCCATCGTTGGACACAGGGCCAGGATGCTTTCGCAAGGCCGGGACCCTTTCTGGGACACAGGACCAGGATGCTTTCAGAGGGCCAGGAGCCTTTCTAGGCCACAGTGACAGGAGGCTTTCGCAGGGCCATGACCCTTTCTAGGACACAGGGCCATGATGCTTTTACAGGGCCGCGACCTTTTCTTGGACACAGGGCCTGGATGCTTCCGCAGGGCCCGTTCCCCTCCATGTACACAGGGCCAGGAACCTTTTACAGGGCCAGGACCGTTTCTGGGACACAGGGCCAGGATGCTTTCGCAGGGCAGGGACCCTTCCTTGGACAGGGCCGGGATGCTTCTGCAAGGTCAGGACCGTTTCTAGGACACAGGGCCAGGATGCTTTCGCAGGGCCTGGACCCTTCCTTGGACACAGGGCCCGGATGTTTTCGCAGGACGGGGACCCTTCCTTGGACACAGGGCCAGGATGCTACCGCAGGGCCGGGCCCTTCCTTGGACACAGGGCCAGGATGCTTTCACAGGGCTGGGACCGTTTGTAGGACAGGGCAGGAATGCTTTCGGATGGCCGTCGGCCTTTCTAGGACAGGGCCAGGATGCAACCGCAGGGCCGGGCCACTTCCTTGGACACAGGGCCAGGATGCTTTCGCAGGTCTGTGACCCTTTCTAGGACACAGGGCCAGGATGCTTTCACAGGGCTGGGACTCTTTTTAGGACAGGGCCAGAATGCTTCCGCAGGGCCGTGACCCTTTCTAGGACACAAGGCCAGGATGCTTTCGCAGGGCCGAGCCCCTTTCTAGGACAGGGCCAGGATGCTTTCGCAGGGCCGTGACCCTTTGTAGGACACAGGGCCAGGATGGTTTCGCAAGGCCGTGACACTTTCTAGGACACAGGGGCAGGATGCTTTCACAGGGCTGGGACCCTTTGTAGGACACAGGACCAGGATGCTTTCACAGGGCTGGGACCCTTTGTAGGACACAGGACCAGGATGCTTTCGCAGGGCAAGGACCCTTTGTAGGACACAGGACCAGGATGCTTTCACAGGGCTGGGACCCTTTGTAGGACACAGGACCAGGATGCTTTCGCAGGGCAAGGACCCTTTCTAGGACACAGGGCCAGGATGCTTTCACAGGGCTGGGACCCTTTCTGGGACACAGGGCCAGGATGCTTTTGCAGGGCCGGGACCTTTTCTAGGACACAGGGCCTGGAGGCTTTCACAGGGCCGGGACCCTTTCTAGGACACAGGGCCAGGAAGCGTTCGCTGGGCCATGACCCTTTATAGGACACAGGGCCAGGATGCTTTTACAGGGCCGCGACCTTTTCTGTGATACATGGCCAGGATTATTCCACAGGGCCGGGAGATTTCCTTGGACACAGTGCCTGGATGCTATCGCAGGTCCGGGACCCTTCCTTGGACAAAGGGGCTCGATGCTTTCACAGAGTCTGGACCCTTTCTAGGGCACAGGGCCACGATGCTTTTGCAGGGTCGGGACCCATCGTTGGACACAGGGACAGGATGCTTTCGCAGGGCCGTGACCCTTTCTAGGACACAGGGTCAGGATGCTTTCGCAGGGCCAGGACCCTTTCTAGGACACAGGGCCCGGATGCTTTCAGAGGGCCGTGAGACTTTCTAGGACACGCCAGGATGCTTTCGCAGGGCCGGGACCCTTTCTAGGACACAGGGCCAGGCTGCTTTCGCAGGGCAGGGACCCTTACTAGGACAGTGCCATGATGCTTTCGCAGGGCCGGGACCCTTTCTGCGACACAGGGCCAGGATGCTTTCACAGGGCTGGGAACCTTTGTAGGACACAGGACAAGGATGCTTTCGCAGGGCTGGGAACCTTTCTAGGACACAGGGCCAGAATGATTTCACAGGGCTGGGACACTTCCTGGGACACAGGGCCAGGATGCTTTTGCAGGGCCGGGACCTTTTCTATGACACAGGGCCAGGAGGCTTTCACAGGGCCGGGAGCGTTCTAGGACACAGGGCCAGGAGGCTTTCGCAGGGCCATGACCCTTTCTAGGACACAGGGTCAGGATGCTTTTACAGGGCAGCGACATTTTCTGGGACACATGGCCAGGATGCTTCCGCAGGGTCGGGATCTTTCCTTGGAAACGGCCTGGATGCTTCCAGAGGGCCCGGACCCCTCGTTGGACACAGGGCCAGTAACCCTTTACAGGGCCGGGACCGTTTCTGGGACACAGGACCAGGATGCTTTCAGAGGGCCGGGAGCCTTTCTAGGACACAGGGCCGGACCCTTTCTAGGACACAGGGCCAGGATGCTATCGCAGGTCCGGGACCCTTCCTTGGACACAGGGCCAGGATGCTTTCACAGAGCCGGGACCCATCGTTGGACACAGGGCCAGGATGCTTTCGCAAGGCCGGGACCCTTTCTAGGACACAGGACCAGGATGCTTTCAGAGGGCCAGGAGCCTTTCTAGGCCACAGTGACAGGAGGCTTTCGCAGGGCCATGACCCTTTCTAGGACACAGGGCCATGATGCTTTTACAGGGCCGCGTCCTTTTCTGGGACACATGGCCAGGATGCTTCCGCAGGGCCGGGAGCTTTTCTTGGACACAGGGCCTGGATGCTTCCGCAGGGCCCGTTCCCCTCCTACACAGGGCCAGGAACCTTTTACAGGGCCAGGACCGTTTCTGGGACACAGGGCCAGGATGCTTTCGCAGGGCAGGGACCCTTCCTTGGACAGGGCCAGGATGCTTCTGCAAGGTCGGGACCGTTTCTAGGACACAGGGCCAGGATGCTTTCGCAGGGCCTGGACCCTTCCTTGGACACAGGGCCCGGATGCTTTCGCAGGACGGGGACCCTTCCTTGGACACATGGCCAGGATGCAACCGCAGGGCCGGGCCACTTCCTTGGACACAGGGCCAGGATGCTTTCGCAGGTCTGTGACCCTTTCTAGGACACAGGGCCAGGATGCTTTCACAGGGCTGGGACTATTTTTAGGACAGGGCCAGAATGCTTCCACAGGGCCGTGACCCTTTCTAGGACACAAGGCCAGGATGCTTTCGCAGGGCCGAGCCCCTTTCTAGGACAGGGCCAGGATGCTTTCGCAGGGCCGTGACCCTTTGTAGGACACAGAGCCAGGATGGTTTCGCAAGGCCGTGACACTTTCTAGGACACAGGGGCAGGATGCTTTCACAGGGCTGGGACCCTTTGTAGGACACAGGACCAGGATGCTTTCGCAGGGCTAGGACCTTTTCTAGGACACAGGGCCTGGAGGCTTTCACAGGGCTAGGACCCTTTCTAGGACACAGGGCCAGGAAGCGTTCGCTGGGCCATGACCCTTTATAGGACACAGGGCCAGGATGCTTTTACAGGGCCGCGACCTTTTCTGGGATACATGGCCAGGATTATTCCACAGGGCCGGGAGATTTCCTTGGACACAGTGCCTGGATGCTATCGCAGGTCCGGGACCCTTCCTTGGACAAAGGGCCACGATGCTTTCACAGAGTCTGGACCCTTTCTAGGGCACAGGGCCAGGATGCTTTTGCAGGGTCGGGACCTTTTCTAGGACACAGGGCCTGGAGGCTTTCACAGGGCCGGGACCCTTTCTAGGACACAGGGCCAGGAAGAGTTCGCTGGGCCAGGACCCTTTCTAGGACACAGGGCCCGGATGCTTTCGCAGGGCCGGGACCCTTTCTAGGACACAGGGGCAGGATGCTTTCACAGGGCTGGGACCCTTTGTAGGACACAGGACCAGGATGCTTTCACAGGGCTGGGACCCTTTGTAGGACACAGGACCAGGATGCTTTCGCAGGGCAAGGACCCTTTGTAGGACACAGGACCAGGATGCTTTCACAGGGCTGGGACCCTTTGTAGGACACAGGACCAGGATGCTTTCGCAGGGCAAGGACCCTTTCTAGGACACAGAGCCAGGATGCTTTCACAGGGCTGGGACCCTTTCTGGGACACAGGGCCAGGATGCTTTTGCAGGGCCGGGACCTTTTCTAGGACACAGGGCCTGGAGGCTTTCACAGGGCCGGGACCCTTTCTAGGACACAGGGCCAGGAAGCGTTCGCTGGGCCATGACCCTTTATAGGACACAGGGCCAGGATGCTTTTACAGGGCCGCGACCTTTTCTGTGATACATGGCCAGGATTATTCCACAGGGCCGGGAGATTTCCTTGGACACAGTGCCTGGATGCTATCGCAGGTCCGGGACCCTTCCTTGGACAAAGGGGCTCGATGCTTTCACAGAGTCTGGACCCTTTCTAGGGCACAGGGCCACGATGCTTTTGCAGGGTCGGGACCCATCGTTGGACACAGGGACAGGATGCTTTCGCAGGGCCGTGACCCTTTCTAGGACACAGGGTCAGGATGCTTTCGCAGGGCCAGGACCCTTTCTAGGACACAGGGCCCGGATGCTTTCAGAGGGCCGTGAGACTTTCTAGGACACAAGGCCAGGATGCTTTCGCAGGGCCGGGACCCTTTCTAGGACACAGGGCCAGGCTGCTTTCGCAGGGCAGGGACCCTTACTAGGACAGTGCCATGATGCTTTCGCAGGGCCGGGACCCTTTCTGCGACACAGGGCCAGGATGCTTTCACAGGGCTGGGAACCTTTGTAGGACACAGGACAAGGATGCTTTCGCAGGGCTGGGAACCTTTCTAGGACACAGGGCCAGAATGATTTCACAGGGCTGGGACACTTCCTGGGACACAGGGCCAGGATGCTTTTGCAGGGCCGGGACCTTTTCTATGACACAGGGCCAGGAGGCTTTCACAGGGCCGGGAGCGTTCTAGGACACAGGGCCAGGAGGCTTTCGCAGGGCCATGACCCTTTCTAGGACACAGGGTCAGGATGCTTTTACAGGGCAGCGACATTTTCTGGGACACATGGCCAGGATGCTTCCGCAGGGTCGGGATCTTTCCTTGGAAACGGCCTGGATGCTTCCAGAGGGCCCGGACCCCTCGTTGGACACAGGGCCAGTAACCCTTTACAGGGCCGGGACCGTTTCTGGGACACAGGACCAGGATGCTTTCAGAGGGCCGGGAGCCTTTCTAGGACACAGGGCCGGACCCTTTCTAGGACACAGGGCCAGGATGCTATCGCAGGTCCGGGACCCTTCCTTGGACACAGGGCCAGTATGCTTTCACAGAGCCGGGACCCATCGTTGGACACAGGGCCAGGATGCTTTCGCAAGGCCGGGACCCTTTCTAGGACACAGGACCAGGATGCTTTCAGAGGGCCAGGAGCCTTTCTAGGCCACAGTGACAGGAGGCTTTCGCAGGGCCATGACCCTTTCTAGGACACAGGGCCATGATGCTTTTACAGGGCCGCGTCCTTTTCTGGGACACATGGCCAGGATGCTTCCGCAGGGCCGGGAGCTTTTCTTGGACACAGGGCCTGGATGCTTCCGCAGGGCCCGTTCCCCTCCTACACAGGGCCAGGAACCTTTTACAGGGCCAGGACCGTTTCTGGGACACAGGGCCAGGATGCTTTCGCAGGGCAGGGACCCTTCCTTGGACAGGGCCAGGATGCTTCTGCAAGGTCGGGACCGTTTCTAGGACACAGGGCCAGGATGCTTTCGCAGGGCCTGGACCCTTCCTTGGACACAGGGCCCGGATGCTTTCGCAGGACGGGGACCCTTCCTTGGACACATGGCCAGGATGCAACCGCAGGGCCGGGCCACTTCCTTGGACACAGGGCCAGGATGCTTTCGCAGGTCTGTGACCCTTTCTAGGACACAGGGCCAGGATGCTTTCACAGGGCTGGGACTATTTTTAGGACAGGGCCAGAATGCTTCCACAGGGCCGTGACCCTTTCTAGGACACAAGGCCAGGATGCTTTCGCAGGGCCGAGCCCCTTTCTAGGACAGGGCCAGGATGCTTTCGCAGGGCCGTGACCCTTTGTAGGACACAGAGCCAGGATGGTTTCGCAAGGCCGTGACACTTTCTAGGACACAGGGGCAGGATGCTTTCACAGGGCTGGGACCCTTTGTAGGACACAGGACCAGGATGCTTTCGCAGGGCTAGGACCTTTTCTAGGACACAGGGCCTGGAGGCTTTCACAGGGCTAGGACCCTTTCTAGGACACAGGGCCAGGAAGCGTTCGCTGGGCCATGACCCTTTATAGGACACAGGGCCAGGATGCTTTTACAGGGCCGCGACCTTTTCTGGGATACATGGCCAGGATTATTCCACAGGGCCGGGAGATTTCCTTGGACACAGTGCCTGGATGCTATCGCAGGTCCGGGACCCTTCCTTGGACAAAGGGCCACGATGCTTTCACAGAGTCTGGACCCTTTCTAGGGCACAGGGCCAGGATGCTTTTGCAGGGTCGGGACCCATCGTTGGACACAGGGCCAGGATGCTTTCGCAGGGCCGTGACACTTTCTAGGACACAGGGCCAGGATGCTTTCGCAGGGCCAGGACCCTTTCTAGGACACAGGGCCCGGATGCTTTCGCAGGGCCGGGACCCTTTCTAGGACACAGGGGCAGGATGCTTTCACAGGGCTGGGACCCTTTGTAGGACACAGGACCAGGATGCTTTCGCAGGGCTGGGACCCTTTGTAGGACACAGGACCAGGATGCTTTCGCAGGGCTAGGACCTTTTCTAGGACACAGGGCCTGGAGGCTTTCACAGGGCCGGGACCCTTTCTAGGACACAGGGCCAGGAAGCGTTCGCTGGGCCATGACCCTTTATAGGACACAGGGCCAGGATGCTTTTACAGGGCCGCGACCTTTTCTGGGATACATGGCCAGGATTATTCCACAGGGCCGGGAGATTTCCTTGGACACAGTGCCTGGATGCTATCGCAGGTCCGGGACCCTTCCTTGGACAAAGGGCCACGATGCTTTCACAGAGTCTGGACCCTTTCTAGGGCACAGGGCCAGGATGCTTTTGCAGGGCCGTGAGTCTTTCTAGGACACAAGGCCAGGATGCTTTGGCAGGGCCGGGACCCTTTCTAGGACACAGGGCCAGGCTGCTTTCGCAGGGCAGGTTCCCTTACTAGGACAGTGCCAGGATGCTTTCACAGGGCTGGGACCTTTTGAAGGACACAGGACCAGGATGCTTTCGCAGGGCTGGGACCCTTCCTGGGACACAGGGCCAGGATGCTTTCACAGGGCTGGGACACTTCCTGGGACACAGGGCCAGGATGCTTTTGCAGGGCCGGGACCTTTTCTAGGACACAGGGCCAGGAGGCTTTCACAGGGCCGGGAGCCTTTCTAGGACACAGGGCCAGGAGGCTTTCGCAGGGCCATGACCCTTTCTAGGACACAGGGTCAGGATGCTTTTACATGGCAGCGACATTTTCTGGGACACATGGCCAGGATGCTTCCGCAGGGTCGGGATATTTCCTTGGAAACAGGGCCTGGATGCTTCCAGAGGGCCCGGACCCCTCGTTGGACACAGGGCCAAGAACCCTTTACAGGGCCGGGACCGTTTCTGGGACACAGGGCCAGGATGCTTTCGCAGGACGGGGACCCTTCCTTGGACACAGGACCAGGATGTTTTTACAGGGCCGTGACCCTTTCTAGGACACAAGGCCAGGATGCTTTCGCAGGGCCGAGCCCCTTTCTAGGACAGGGCCTGGATGCTTTCGCAGGGCCGAGACTCTTTGTAGGACACAGGGCCAGGATGGTTTCGCAGGGCCGTGACACTTTCTAGGACACAGGGGTAGGATGCTTTCACAGGGCTGGGACCCTTTGTAGGACACAGGACCAGGATGCTTTCACAGGGCCGGGACCCTTTCTAGGACACAGGGCCAGGAAGAGTTCGCTGGGCCAGGACCCTTTCTAGGACACAGGGCCCGGATGCTTTCGCAGGGCCGGGACCCTTTCTAGGACACAGGGGCAGGATGCTTTCACAGGGCTGGGACCCTTTGTAGGACACAGGACCAGGATGCTTTCACAGGGCTGGGACCCTTTGTAGGACACAGGACCAGGATGCTTTCGCAGGGCAAGGACCCTTTGTAGGACACAGGACCAGGATGCTTTCACAGGGCTGGGACCCTTTGTAGGACACAGGACCAGGATGCTTTCGCAGGGCAAGGACCCTTTCTAGGACACAGAGCCAGGATGCTTTCACAGGGCTGGGACCCTTTCTGGGACACAGGGCCAGGATGCTTTTGCAGGGCCGGGACCTTTTCTAGGACACAGGGCCTGGAGGCTTTCACAGGGCCGGGACCCTTTCTAGGACACAGGGCCAGGAAGCGTTCGCTGGGCCATGACCCTTTATAGGACACAGGGCCAGGATGCTTTTACAGGGCCGCGACCTTTTCTGTGATACATGGCCAGGATTATTCCACAGGGCCGGGAGATTTCCTTGGACACAGTGCCTGGATGCTATCGCAGGTCCGGGACCCTTCCTTGGACAAAGGGGCTCGATGCTTTCACAGAGTCTGGACCCTTTCTAGGGCACAGGGCCACGATGCTTTTGCAGGGTCGGGACCCATCGTTGGACACAGGGACAGGATGCTTTCGCAGGGCCGTGACCCTTTCTAGGACACAGGGTCAGGATGCTTTCGCAGGGCCAGGACCCTTTCTAGGACACAGGGCCCGGATGCTTTCAGAGGGCCGTGAGACTTTCTAGGACACAAGGCCAGGATGCTTTCGCAGGGCTGGGACCCTTTCTAGGACACAGGGCCAGGCTGCTTTCGCAGGGCAGGGACCCTTACTAGGACAGTGCCATGATGCTTTCGCAGGGCCGGGACCCTTTCTGCGACACAGGGCCAGGATGCTTTCACAGGGCTGGGAACCTTTGTAGGACACAGGACAAGGATGCTTTCGCAGGGCTGGGAACCTTTCTAGGACACAGGGCCAGAATGATTTCACAGGGCTGGGACACTTCCTGGGACACAGGGCCAGGATGCTTTTGCAGGGCCGGGACCTTTTCTATGACACAGGGCCAGGAGGCTTTCACAGGGCCGGGAGCGTTCTAGGACACAGGGCCAGGAGGCTTTCGCAGGGCCATGACCCTTTCTAGGACACAGGGTCAGGATGCTTTTACAGGGCAGCGACATTTTCTGGGACACATGGCCAGGATGCTTCCGCAGGGTCGGGATCTTTCCTTGGAAACGGCCTGGATGCTTCCAGAGGGCCCGGACCCCTCGTTGGACACAGGGCCAGTAACCCTTTACAGGGCCGGGACCGTTTCTGGGACACAGGACCAGGATGCTTTCAGAGGGCCGGGAGCCTTTCTAGGACACAGGGCCGGACCCTTTCTAGGACACAGGGCCAGGATGCTATCGCAGGTCCGGGACCCTTCCTTGGACACAGGGCCAGTATGCTTTCACAGAGCCGGGACCCATCGTTGGACACAGGGCCAGGATGCTTTCGCAAGGCCGGGACCCTTTCTAGGACACAGGACCAGGATGCTTTCAGAGGGCCAGGAGCCTTTCTAGGCCACAGTGACAGGAGGCTTTCGCAGGGCCATGACCCTTTCTAGGACACAGGGCCATGATGCTTTTACAGGGCCGCGTCCTTTTCTGGGACACATGGCCAGGATGCTTCCGCAGGGCCGGGAGCTTTTCTTGGACACAGGGCCTGGATGCTTCCGCAGGGCCCGTTCCCCTCCTACACAGGGCCAGGAACCTTTTACAGGGCCAGGACCGTTTCTGGGACACAGGGCCAGGATGCTTTCGCAGGGCAGGGACCCTTCCTTGGACAGGGCCAGGATGCTTCTGCAAGGTCGGGACCGTTTCTAGGACACAGGGCCAGGATGCTTTCGCAGGGCCTGGACCCTTCCTTGGACACAGGGCCCGGATGCTTTCGCAGGACGGGGACCCTTCCTTGGACACATGGCCAGGATGCAACCGCAGGGCCGGGCCACTTCCTTGGACACAGGGCCAGGATGCTTTCGCAGGTCTGTGACCCTTTCTAGGACACAGGGCCAGGATGCTTTCACAGGGCTGGGACTATTTTTAGGACAGGGCCAGAATGCTTCCACAGGGCCGTGACCCTTTCTAGGACACAAGGCCAGGATGCTTTCGCAGGGCCGAGCCCCTTTCTAGGACAGGGCCAGGATGCTTTCGCAGGGCCGTGACCCTTTGTAGGACACAGAGCCAGGATGGTTTCGCAAGGCCGTGACACTTTCTAGGACACAGGGGCAGGATGCTTTCACAGGGCTGGGACCCTTTGTAGGACACAGGACCAGGATGCTTTCGCAGGGCTAGGACCTTTTCTAGGACACAGGGCCTGGAGGCTTTCACAGGGCTAGGACCCTTTCTAGGACACAGGGCCAGGAAGCGTTCGCTGGGCCATGACCCTTTATAGGACACAGGGCCAGGATGCTTTTACAGGGCCGCGACCTTTTCTGGGATACATGGCCAGGATTATTCCACAGGGCCGGGAGATTTCCTTGGACACAGTGCCTGGATGCTATCGCAGGTCCGGGACCCTTCCTTGGACAAAGGGCCACGATGCTTTCACAGAGTCTGGACCCTTTCTAGGGCACAGGGCCAGGATGCTTTTGCAGGGTCGGGACCCATCGTTGGACACAGGGCCAGGATGCTTTCGCAGGGCCGTGACACTTTCTAGGACACAGGGCCAGGATGCTTTCGCAGGGCCAGGACCCTTTCTAGGACACAGGGCCCGGATGCTTTCGCAGGGCCGGGACCCTTTCTAGGACACAGGGGCAGGATGCTTTCACAGGGCTGGGACCCTTTGTAGGACACAGGACCAGGATGCTTTCGCAGGGCTGGGACCCTTTGTAGGACACAGGACCAGGATGCTTTCGCAGGGCTAGGACCTTTTCTAGGACACAGGGCCTGGAGGCTTTCACAGGGCCGGGACCCTTTCTAGGACACAGGGCCAGGAAGCGTTCGCTGGGCCATGACCCTTTATAGGACACAGGGCCAGGATGCTTTTACAGGGCCGCGACCTTTTCTGGGATACATGGCCAGGATTATTCCACAGGGCCGGGAGATTTCCTTGGACACAGTGCCTGGATGCTATCGCAGGTCCGGGACCCTTCCTTGGACAAAGGGCCACGATGCTTTCACAGAGTCTGGACCCTTTCTAGGGCACAGGGCCAGGATGCTTTTGCAGGGCCGTGAGTCTTTCTAGGACACAAGGCCAGGATGCTTTGGCAGGGCCGGGACCCTTTCTAGGACACAGGGCCAGGCTGCTTTCGCAGGGCAGGTTCCCTTACTAGGACAGTGCCAGGATGCTTTCACAGGGCTGGGACCTTTTGAAGGACACAGGACCAGGATGCTTTCGCAGGGCTGGGACCCTTCCTGGGACACAGGGCCAGGATGCTTTCACAGGGCTGGGACACTTCCTGGGACACAGGGCCAGGATGCTTTTGCAGGGCCGGGACCTTTTCTAGGACACAGGGCCAGGAGGCTTTCACAGGGCCGGGAGCCTTTCTAGGACACAGGGCCAGGAGGCTTTCGCAGGGCCATGACCCTTTCTAGGACACAGGGTCAGGATGCTTTTACATGGCAGCGACATTTTCTGGGACACATGGCCAGGATGCTTCCGCAGGGTCGGGATATTTCCTTGGAAACAGGGCCTGGATGCTTCCAGAGGGCCCGGACCCCTCGTTGGACACAGGGCCAAGAACCCTTTACAGGGCCGGGACCGTTTCTGGGACACAGGGCCAGGATGCTTTCGCAGGACGGGGACCCTTCCTTGGACACAGGACCAGGATGTTTTTACAGGGCCGTGACCCTTTCTAGGACACAAGGCCAGGATGCTTTCGCAGGGCCGAGCCCCTTTCTAGGACAGGGCCTGGATGCTTTCGCAGGGCCGAGACTCTTTGTAGGACACAGGGCCAGGATGGTTTCGCAGGGCCGTGACACTTTCTAGGACACAGGGGTAGGATGCTTTCACAGGGCTGGGACCCTTTGTAGGACACAGGACCAGGATGCTTTCACAGGGCTGGGACCCTTTGTAGGACACAGGACCAGGATGCTTTCGCAGGGCTAGGACCCTTTCTAGGACACAGGGCCAGGATGCTTTCACAGGGCTGGGACCCTTTCTGGGACACAGGGCCAGGATGCTTTTGCAGGGCCGGGACCTTTTCTAGGACACAGGGCCAGGATGCTTTTGCAGGGCCAGGACTTTTTCTGGGACACATGGCCAGGATGCTTCCACAGGGCCGGGAGCTTTCCTTGGACACAGGGCCTGGATGCTTCCGCAGGGCCGGGTCCCCTCCTTGGACACATGGCCAGTAATCTTTCACAGGGCCGGGACCGGTTCTATGACACAGGGCCAGGATGCTTTCGCAGGGCTGGGACCCTTTCTAGGACACATGGCCAGGATGCAGCCGTAGGGCCGGGCCCCTTCCTTGGACACAGGGACAGGATGCTTTCGCAGGGCCATGAACCTTTCTAGAACAGGGCCCGGATGCTTTCGCAGGGCCGTGAGTCTTTCTAGGACACAAGGCCAGGATGCTTTCGCAGGGCCGGGACCCTTTCTGGGACACAGGTCTAGGATGCTTTCGCAGGGCAGGGACCCGTTGTAGGATAGTGCCAGGATGCTTTCGCAGGGCCGGGACCCTATCTAGGACACAGGGCCAGGATGCTTTCACAGGCCTGGGACCCTTTATATGACACAGGACCAGGATGCTTTCGCAGGGACGGGACTCTTTCTAGGACACAGGGCCAGGATGCTTTCACAGGGCTGGGACACTTTCTGGGTGTCAGGGCCAGGATGCTTTTGCAGGGCCGGGACCTTTTCTAGGACACAGGGCCAGAAGGCTTTCACAGGGCCGGGAGCCTTTCTAGGACGCAGGGCCAGGAAGCTTTCGCTGTGCCATGACCCTTTCTAGGACACAAGGCCAGGATGCTTTTACAGGGCCGCGACCTTTTCTGGGATAAATGGCCAGGATGCTTCCGCCGGGCCGGGAGATTTCCTTGGACACAGGGCCTTGATGCTATCGCAGGTCCGGGACCCTTCCTTGGACAAAGGGCCACGATGCTTTAACAGAGTCTGGACCCTTTCTAGGGCACAGGGCCAGGATGCTTTTGCAGGGTCGGGACCCATCGTTGGACACAGGGCCAGGATGCTTTCGCAGGGCCGTGACCCTTTCTAGGACACAGGGCCAGGCTGCTTTCGCAGGACAGGGACCCTTACTAGGACAGTGCCAGGATGCTTTCGCAGGGCCTGGACCCTTTCTAGGACACAGGGCCAGGATGCTTTCACAGGGCTGGGACACTTCCTGGGACACAGGGCCAGGATGCTTTTGCAGGGCCGGGACCTTTTCTAGGACACAGGGCCAGGAGGCTTTCACAGGGCCGGGAGCCTTTCTAGGACACAGGGCCAGGAGGCTTTCGTAGTGCCATGACCCTTTCTAGGACGCAGGGTCAGGATGCTTTTGCAGGGCAGCGACATTTTCTGGGACACAGGGCCAGGATAATTTCACAGGGCTGGGACCCTTTGTATGACACAGGACCAGGATGCTTTCGCAGGGACGGGACTCTTTCTAGGACACAGGGCCAGGATGCTTTCACAGGGCTGGGACACTTTCTGGGTGTCAGGGCCAGGATGCTTTTGCAGGGCCGGGACCTTTTCTAGGACACAGGGCCAGAAGGCTTTCACAGGGCCGGGAGCCTTTCTAGGACGCAGGGACAGGAAGCTTTCGCTGTGCCATGACCCTTTCTAGGACACAAGGCCAGGATGCTTTTACAGGGCCGCGACCTTTTCTGGGATAAATGGCCAGGATGCTTCCGCCGGGCCGGGAGATTTCCTTGGACACAGGGCCTTGATGCTATCGCAGGTCCGGGACCCTTCCTTGGACAAAGGGCCACGATGCTTTAACAGAGTCTGGACCCTTTCTAGGGCACAGGGCCAGGATGCTTTTGCAGGGTCGGGACCCATCGTTGGACACAGGGCCAGGATGCTTTCGCAGGGCCGTGACACTTTCTAGGACACAGGGCCAGGATGCTTTCGCAGGGCCAGGACCCTTTCTAGGACACAGGGCCCGGATGCTTTCGCAGGGCCGGGACCCTTTCTAGGACACAGGGGCAGGATGCTTTCACAGGGCTGGGACCCTTTGTAGGACACAGGACCAGGATGCTTTCGCAGGGCTGGGACCCTTTGTAGGACACAGGACCAGGATGCTTTCGCAGGGCTAGGACCTTTTCTAGGACACAGGGCCTGGAGGCTTTCACAGGGCCGGGACCCTTTCTAGGACACAGGGCCAGGAAGCGTTCGCTGGGCCATGACCCTTTATAGGACACAGGGCCAGGATGCTTTTACAGGGCCGCGACCTTTTCTGGGATACATGGCCAGGATTATTCCACAGGGCCGGGAGATTTCCTTGGACACAGTGCCTGGATGCTATCGCAGGTCCGGGACCCTTCCTTGGACAAAGGGCCACGATGCTTTCACAGAGTCTGGACCCTTTCTAGGGCACAGGGCCAGGATGCTTTTGCAGGGCCGTGAGTCTTTCTAGGACACAAGGCCAGGATGCTTTGGCAGGGCCGGGACCCTTTCTAGGACACAGGGCCAGGCTGCTTTCGCAGGGCAGGTTCCCTTACTAGGACAGTGCCAGGATGCTTTCACAGGGCTGGGACCTTTTGAAGGACACAGGACCAGGATGCTTTCGCAGGGCTGGGACCCTTCCTGGGACACAGGGCCAGGATGCTTTCACAGGGCTGGGACACTTCCTGGGACACAGGGCCAGGATGCTTTTGCAGGGCCGGGACCTTTTCTAGGACACAGGGCCAGGAGGCTTTCACAGGGCCGGGAGCCTTTCTAGGACACAGGGCCAGGAGGCTTTCGCAGGGCCATGACCCTTTCTAGGACACAGGGTCAGGATGCTTTTACATGGCAGCGACATTTTCTGGGACACATGGCCAGGATGCTTCCGCAGGGTCGGGATATTTCCTTGGAAACAGGGCCTGGATGCTTCCAGAGGGCCCGGACCCCTCGTTGGACACAGGGCCAAGAACCCTTTACAGGGCCGGGACCGTTTCTGGGACACAGGGCCAGGATGCTTTCGCAGGACGGGGACCCTTCCTTGGACACAGGACCAGGATGTTTTTACAGGGCCGTGACCCTTTCTAGGACACAAGGCCAGGATGCTTTCGCAGGGCCGAGCCCCTTTCTAGGACAGGGCCTGGATGCTTTCGCAGGGCCGAGACTCTTTGTAGGACACAGGGCCAGGATGGTTTCGCAGGGCCGTGACACTTTCTAGGACACAGGGGTAGGATGCTTTCACAGGGCTGGGACCCTTTGTAGGACACAGGACCAGGATGCTTTCACAGGGCTGGGACCCTTTGTAGGACACAGGACCAGGATGCTTTCGCAGGGCTAGGACCCTTTCTAGGACACAGGGCCAGGATGCTTTCACAGGGCTGGGACCCTTTCTGGGACACAGGGCCAGGATGCTTTTGCAGGGCCGGGACCTTTTCTAGGACACAGGGCCAGGATGCTTTTGCAGGGCCAGGACTTTTTCTGGGACACATGGCCAGGATGCTTCCACAGGGCCGGGAGCTTTCCTTGGACACAGGGCCTGGATGCTTCCGCAGGGCCGGGTCCCCTCCTTGGACACATGGCCAGTAATCTTTCACAGGGCCGGGACCGGTTCTATGACACAGGGCCAGGATGCTTTCGCAGGGCTGGGACCCTTTCTAGGACACATGGCCAGGATGCAGCCGTAGGGCCGGGCCCCTTCCTTGGACACAGGGACAGGATGCTTTCGCAGGGCCATGAACCTTTCTAGAACAGGGCCCGGATGCTTTCGCAGGGCCGTGAGTCTTTCTAGGACACAAGGCCAGGATGCTTTCGCAGGGCCGGGACCCTTTCTGGGACACAGGTCTAGGATGCTTTCGCAGGGCAGGGACCCGTTGTAGGATAGTGCCAGGATGCTTTCGCAGGGCCGGGACCCTATCTAGGACACAGGGCCAGGATGCTTTCACAGGCCTGGGACCCTTTATATGACACAGGACCAGGATGCTTTCGCAGGGACGGGACTCTTTCTAGGACACAGGGCCAGGATGCTTTCACAGGGCTGGGACACTTTCTGGGTGTCAGGGCCAGGATGCTTTTGCAGGGCCGGGACCTTTTCTAGGACACAGGGCCAGAAGGCTTTCACAGGGCCGGGAGCCTTTCTAGGACGCAGGGCCAGGAAGCTTTCGCTGTGCCATGACCCTTTCTAGGACACAAGGCCAGGATGCTTTTACAGGGCCGCGACCTTTTCTGGGATAAATGGCCAGGATGCTTCCGCCGGGCCGGGAGATTTCCTTGGACACAGGGCCTTGATGCTATCGCAGGTCCGGGACCCTTCCTTGGACAAAGGGCCACGATGCTTTAACAGAGTCTGGACCCTTTCTAGGGCACAGGGCCAGGATGCTTTTGCAGGGTCGGGACCCATCGTTGGACACAGGGCCAGGATGCTTTCGCAGGGCCGTGACCCTTTCTAGGACACAGGGCCAGGCTGCTTTCGCAGGACAGGGACCCTTACTAGGACAGTGCCAGGATGCTTTCGCAGGGCCTGGACCCTTTCTAGGACACAGGGCCAGGATGCTTTCACAGGGCTGGGACACTTCCTGGGACACAGGGCCAGGATGCTTTTGCAGGGCCGGGACCTTTTCTAGGACACAGGGCCAGGAGGCTTTCACAGGGCCGGGAGCCTTTCTAGGACACAGGGCCAGGAGGCTTTCGTAGTGCCATGACCCTTTCTAGGACGCAGGGTCAGGATGCTTTTGCAGGGCAGCGACATTTTCTGGGACACAGGGCCAGGATAATTTCACAGGGCTGGGACCCTTCCTGGGACACAGGGCCAGGATGCTTTTGCAGGGCCATGACCCTTTCTAGGACACAGGGCCAGGATGCTTTTGCAGGGCCGGGACTTTTTCTGGGACACATCGCCAAGATGCTTCCACAGGGCCGTGAGCTTTCCTTGGACACAGGGCCTGGATGCTTCCGCAGGACCGGGTCCCCTCCTTGGACACATTGCCAGGAATCTTTCACAGGGCCGGGACTTTTTCTGGGACACATGGCCAGGATGCTTCCACAGGGCCGGGAGCTTTCCTTGGACACAGGGCCTGGATGCTATCGCAGGTCCGGGACCCTTCCTTGGACAAAGGGCCACGATGCTTTCACAGAGTCTGGACCTTTTCTAGGACACAGGGCCAGGATGCTTTTGCAGGGCCAGGACTTTTTCTGGGACACATGGCCAGGATGCTTCCACAGGGCCGGGAGCTTTCCTTGGACACAGGGCCTGGATGCTTCCGCAGGGCCGGGTCCCCTCCTTGGACACATGGCCAGTAATCTTTCACAGGGCCGGGACCGGTTCTATGACACAGGGCCAGGCTGCTTTCGCAGGGCTGGGACACATTCTAGGACACATGGCCAGGATGCAGCCGTAGGGCCGGTCCCCTTCCTTGGACACAGGGACAGGATGCTTTCGCAGGGCCATGAACCTTTCTAGAACAGGGCCCGGATGCTTTCGCAGGGCCGTGAGTCTTTCTAGGACACAAGGCCAGAATGCTTTCGCAGGGCCGGGACCCTTTCTGGGACACAGGTCTAGGATGCTTTCGCAGGGCAGGGACCCGTTGTAGGATAGTGCCAGGATGCTTTCGCAGGGCCGGGACCCTATCTAGGACACAGGGCCAGGATGCTTTCACAGGGCTGGGACCCTTTGTATGACACAGGACCAGGATGCTTTCGCAGGGACGGGACTCTTTCTAGGACACAGGGCCAGGATGCTTTCACAGGGCTGGGACACTTTCTGGGTGTCAGGGCCAGGATGCTTTTGCAGGGCCGGGACCTTTTCTAGGACACAGGGCCAGAAGGCTTTCACAGGGCCGGGAGCCTTTCTAGGACGCAGGGACAGGAAGCTTTCGCTGTGCCATGACCCTTTCTAGGACACAAGGCCAGGATGCTTTTACAGGGCCGCGACCTTTTCTGGGATAAATGGCCAGGATGCTTCCGCCGGGCCGGGAGATTTCCTTGGACACAGGGCCTTGATGCTATCGCAGGTCCGGGACCCTTCCTTGGACAAAGGGCCACGATGCTTTAACAGAGTCTGGACCCTTTCTAGGGCACAGGGCCAGGATGCTTTTGCAGGGTCGGGACCCATCGTTGGACACAGGGCCAGGATGCTTTCGCAGGGCCGTGACCCTTTCTAGGACACAGGGCCAGGCTGCTTTCGCAGGACAGGGACCCTTACTAGGACAGTGCCAGGATGCTTTCGCAGGGCCGGGACCCTTTCTAGGACACAGGGCCAGGATGCTTTCACAGGGCTGGGACACTTCCTGGGACACAGGGCCAGGATGCTTTTGCAGGGCCGGGACCTTTTCTAGGACACAGGGCCAGGAGGCTTTCACAGGGCCGGGAGCCTTTCTAGGACACAGGGCCAGGAGGCTTTCGCAGTGCCATGACCCTTTCTAGGACGCAGGGTCAGGATGCTTTTGCAGGGCAGCGACATTTTCTGGGACACAGGGCCAGGATACTTTCACAGGGCTGGGACCCTTTCTGGGACACAGGGCCAGGATGCTTTTGCAGGGCCATGACCCTTTCTAGGACACAGGGCCAGGATGCTTTTGCAGGGCCGGGACTTTTTCTGGGACACATGGCCAAGATGCTTCCACAGGGCCGTGAGCTTTCCTTGGACACAGGGCCTGGATGCTTCCGCAGGACTGGGTCCCCTCCTTGGACACATTGCCAGGAATCTTTCACAGGGCCGGGACTTTTTCTGGGACACATGGCCAGGATGCTTCCACAGGGCCGGGAGCTTTCCTTGGACACAGGGCCTGGATGCTATCGCAGGTCCGGGACCCTTCCTTGGACAAAGGGCCACGATGCTTTCACAGAGTCTGGACCTTTTCTAGGACACAGGGCCAGGATGCTTTTGCAGGGCCAGGACTTTTTCTGGGACACATGGCCAGGATGCTTCCACAGGGCCGGGAGCTTTCCTTGGACACAGGGCCTGGATGCTTCCGCAGGGCCGGGTCCCCTCCTTGGACACATGGCCAGTAATCTTTCACAGGGCCGGGACCGGTTCTATGACACAGGGCCAGGCTGCTTTCGCAGGGCTGGGACACATTCTAGGACACATGGCCAGGATGCAGCCGTAGGGCCGGTCCCCTTCCTTGGACACAGGGACAGGATGCTTTCGCAGGGCCATGAACCTTTCTAGAACAGGGCCCGGATGCTTTCGCAGGGCCGTGAGTCTTTCTAGGACACAAGGCCAGAATGCTTTCGCAGGGCCGGGACCCTTTCTGGGACACAGGTCTAGGATGCTTTCGCAGGGCAGGGACCCGTTGTAGGATAGTGCCAGGATGCTTTCGCAGGGCCGGGACCCTATCTAGGACACAGGGCCAGGATGCTTTCACAGGGCTGGGACCCTTTGTATGACACAGGACCAGGATGCTTTCGCAGGGACGGGACTCTTTCTAGGACACAGGGCCAGGATGCTTTCACAGGGCTGGGACACTTTCTGGGTGTCAGGGCCAGGATGCTTTTGCAGGGCCGGGACCTTTTCTAGGACACAGGGCCAGAAGGCTTTCACAGGGCCGGGAGCCTTTCTAGGACGCAGGGACAGGAAGCTTTCGCTGTGCCATGACCCTTTCTAGGACACAAGGCCAGGATGCTTTTACAGGGCCGCGACCTTTTCTGGGATAAATGGCCAGGATGCTTCCGCCGGGCCGGGAGATTTCCTTGGACACAGGGCCTTGATGCTATCGCAGGTCCGGGACCCTTCCTTGGACAAAGGGCCACGATGCTTTAACAGAGTCTGGACCCTTTCTAGGGCACAGGGCCAGGATGCTTTTGCAGGGCCGTGACCCTTTCTAGGACACAGGGCCAGGCTGCTTTCGCAGGACCGGGACCCTTACTAGGACAGTGCCAGGATGCTTTCGCAGGGCCGGGACCCTTTCTAGGACACAGGGCCAGGATGCTTTCACAGGGCTGGGACACTTCCTGGGACACAGGGCCAGGATGCTTTTGCAGGGCCGGGACCTTTTCTAGGACACAGGGCCAGGAGGCTTTCTCAGGGCCGGGAGCCTTTCTAGGACACAGGGCCAGGAGGCTTTCGCAGTGCCATGACCCTTTCTAGGACGCAGGGTCAGGATGCTTTTGCAGGGCAGCGACATTTTCTGGGACACAGGGCCAGGATACTTTCACAGGGCTGGGACCCTTTCTGGGACACAGGGCCAGGATGCTTTTGCAGGGCCATGACCCTTTCTAGGACACAGGGCCAGGATGCTTTTGCAGGGCCGGGACTTTTTCTGGGACACATGGCCAGGATGCTTCCACAGGGCCGTGAGCTTTCCTTGGACACAGGGCCTGGATGCTTCCGCAGGACCAGGTCCCCTCCTTGGACACATTGCCAGGAATCTTTCACAGGGCCGGGACTTTTTCTGGGACACATGGCCAGGATGCTTCCACAGCGCCGGGAGCTTTCCTTAGACACAGGGCCTGGATGCTATCGCAGGTCCGGGACCCTTCCTTGGACAAAGGGCCACGATGCTTTCACAGAGTCTGGACCCTTTCTAGGGCACAGGGCCAGGATGCTTTTGCAAGGCCGGGACCCTTTCAAGGACACAGGACCAGGATGCTTTCAGAGGGCCAGGAGCCTTTCTAGGCCACAGTGACAGGAGGCTTTCGCAGGGCCATGACCCTTTCTAGGACACAGGGCCATGATGCTTTTACGGGGCCGCGACCTTTTCTGGGACACATGGCCAGGATTCTTCCGCAGGGCCGGGAGCTTTTCTTGGACACAGGGCCTGGATGCTTTCGCAGGGCCTGGACCCTTCCTTGGACACAGGGCCAGGAACCTTTTACAGGGCCGGGACCGTTTCTGGGACACAGGGCCAGGATGCTTTCGCAGGGCAGGGACCCTTCCTTGGACAGGGCCAGGATGCTTCTGCAAGGTCGGGACCGTTTCTAGCACACAGGGCCAGGATGCTTTCGCAGGGCCTGGACCCTCCCTTGGACACAGGGCCCGGATGCTTTCGCAGGACGGGGACCCTTCCTTGGACACAGGGCCAGGATGCTACCGCTGGGCCGGGACTCTCTCTAGGACACATGGCCAGGATGCAACCGCAGGGCCGGGCCCTTCCTTGGACACAGGGCCAGGATGCTTTCGCAGGTCTGTGACGCTTTCTAGGACACAGGGCCAGGATGCTTTCACAGGGCTGGGACTCTTTTTAGGACAGGGCCAGGATGCTTCCGCAGGGCCGTGACCCTTTCTAGGACACAAGTCCAGGATGCTTTCGCAGGGCCGAGCCCCTTTCTAGGACAGGGCCAGGATGCTTTCGCAGGGCCGTGACCCTTTGTAGGACACAGGGCCAGGATGCTTTCGCAAGGCCGTGACACTTTCTAGGACACAGGGGCAGGATGCTTTCACAGGGCTGGGACCCTTTGTAGGACACAGGACCAGGATGCTTTCACAGGGCTGGGACCCTTTGGAGGACACAGGACCAGGATGCTTTCGCAGGGCTAGGACCCTTTCTAGGACACAGGGCCAGGATGCTTTCACAGGGCCGGGACCCTTTCTAGGACAGTGCCAGGATGTTTTCGCAGGGCCGGGACCCTTTCTAGGACACAGGGCCCGGATGCTTTCACAGGGCTGGGACCCTTTGTAGGACACAGGACCAGGATGCTTTCGCAGGGCTGGGACTCTTTCTAGTACACAGGGCCAGGATGCTTTCACAGGGCAGGGACACTTTCTGGGTCACAGGGCCAGGATGCTTTTGCAGGGCCGGGACCTTTTCTAGGACACAGGGCCAGGAGGCTTTCACAGGGCTGGGACACTTTCTGAGACACAGGGCCAGGATGCTTTTGCAGTGCCGGGACCTTTTCTAGGACACAGGGCCAGGAGGCTTTCGCAGGGCCATGACCCTTTCTAGGACACAGGGCCAGGATGCTTTTACAGGGCCGCGACCGTTTCTAGGACACAGGGCCTAGATGCTTCCGCAGCGCCCGGCCCAAGGATTGGACACAGGGACGGGAAACTTTTACAGGGCCGGGACCGTTTCTGGGACACAGGGCCAGGATGCTTTCACAGGGCAGGGACCCTTTCTAGGACACATGGCCAGGATGCAGCCGTAGGGCCGGGCCCCTTCCTTGGACACAGGGACAGGATGCTTTCGCAGGGCCATGAACCTTTCTAGACCAGGGCCCGGATGCTTTCGCAGGGCCGTGAGACTTTCTAGGACACAAGGCCAGGATGCTTTCGCAGGGCTGGGACCCTTTCTAGGACACAGGTCTAGGATGCTTTCGCAGGGCAGGGACCCGTTGTAGGAGAGTGCCAGGATGCTTTCGCAGGGCCGGGACCCTATCTAGGACACAGGGCCAGGATGCTTTAGCAAGGCCGGGACCCTTTCTAGGACACAGGGCCAGGAAGCTTTCGCTGGGCCATGAACCTTTCTAGGACACAGGGCCAGGATGCTTTTACAGGGCCGCGACCTTTTCTGGGACACATGGCCAGGATGCTTCCGCAGGGCTGGGTCCCCTCCTTGGACACAGGGGCAGGAACGTTTCTGGGACACAGGGCCAGGATGCTTTCGCAAGGCCGGGTCCCTTCCTTGGACACAGGGCCAGGATTCTTTCACAGGGCCGGTCCCTTTCTAGAACACAGGGCCAGGATGCTATCGCAGGTCCGGGACCCTTCCTTGGACACAGGGCCAGGATGCTTTCACAGAGCCGGGACCCTTTCTAGTGCACAGGGCCAGGATGCTTTTGCAGGGCCGTGACCCATCCTTGGACACAGGGCCAGGATGCTTTGGCAGGGCCGTGACCCTTTCTAGGACACACGGGCAGGATGCTTCCGCAGGGCCAGGACCCTTTCTAGGACGCAGATCCAGGAGGCTATCGCAGGGCCGTGACCCTTTCTAGGACACTTGGCCAGGATGCTTTCGCATGGCCGGGACCCTCTCTTGGACACAGGGCCAGGATGCTTTCGCACGGCCTGGACCCTACCTTGGACACATGGCCCGGATGCTTTCCCAGGTCGGGGACCCTTCCTTGGACACAGGACCAGGATGCTTTCAGAGGGCCGGGAGCCTTTCTAGGCCACAGGGCCAGGAGGCTTTCGCAGGGCCATGACCCTTTCTAGGACACAGGGCCATGATGCTTTTACAGGGCCGCGACCTTTTCTGGGACACATGGCCAGGATGCTTCCGCAGGGCCGGGAGCTTTTCTTGGACACAGGGCCTGGATGCTTCCGCAGGGCCCATTCCCCTCCATGTACACAGGGCCAGGAACCTTTTACAGGGCCGGGACCGTTTCTGCGACACAGGGCCAGGATGCTTTCGCAGGGCAGAGACCCTTCCTTGCACAGGGCCAGGATGCTTCTGCAAGGTCGGGACCGTTTCTAGGACACAGGGCCAGGATGCTTTCGCAGGGCCTGGACCCTTCCTTGGACACAGGGCCCGGATGCTTTCGCAGGACGGGGACCCTTCCTTGGACACAGGACCAGGATGCTTTCACAGGGCTGGGACCGTTTCTAGGACAGGGCAGGGATGCATTCGGATGGCCGTTGCCCTTTCTAGGACAGGGCCAGGATGCTACCGCTGGGCCGGGCCACTTCCTTGGACACAGGGCCAGGATGCTTCCAGAGGGCACGGACCCCTCGTTGGACACAGGGCCATGAACCCTTTACAGGGCCGGGACCATTTCTGGGACACAGGGCCAGGATGCTTTCGCAGGACGGGGACCCTTCCTTGGACACAGGACCAGGATGCTTTTACAGGGCCGTGACCCTTTCTAGGACACAAGGCCAGGATGCTTTCGCAGGGCCGAGCCCCTTTCTAGGACAGGGCCTGGATGCTTTCGCAGGGCCGGGAGTCTTTGTAGGACACAGGGCCAGGATGGTTTCGCAGGGCCGTGACACTTTCTAGGACACAGGGGCAGGATGCTTTCACAGGGCTGGGACCCTTTGTAGGACACAGGACCAGGATGCTTTCACAGGGCTGGGACCCTTTGTAGGACACAGGACCAGGATGCTTTCGCAGGGCTAGGACCCTTTCTAGGACACAGGGCCAGGATGCTTTTGCAGGGCCGGGACCTTTTCTAGGACACAGGTCCTGGAGGCTTTCACAGGGCCGGGACCCTTTCTAGGACACAGGGCCAGGAGGCTTTCGCAGGGCCATGACCCTTTCTAGGACACAGGGCCAGGATGCTTTTGCAGGGCCATGACCCTTTCTAGGACACAGGGCCAGGATGCTTTTGCAGGGCCAGGACTTTTTCTGGGACACATGGCCAGGAAGCTTTCACAGGGCCGGGAGCCTTCCTGGGACACAGGGCCTGGATGCTTCCGCAGGGCCGGGACCCTTTCTAGGACACAGGGCCAGGATGCTTTCACAGGGCTGGGACACTTCCTGGGACACAGGGCCAGGATGCTTTTGCAGGGCCGGGACCTTTTCTAGGACACAGGGCCAGGAGGCTTTCACAGGGCCGGGAGCCTTTCTAGGACACAGGGCCAGGAGGCTTTCGCAGTGCCATGACCCTTTCTAGGACGCAGGGTCAGGATGCTTTTGCAGGGCAGCGACATTTTCTGGGACACAGGGCCAGGATACTTTCACAGGGCTGGGACCCTTTCTGGGACACAGGGCCAGGATGCTTTTGCAGGGCCATGACCCTTTCTAGGACACAGGGCCAGGATGCTTTTGCAGGGCCGGGACTTTTTCTGGGACACATGGCCAAGATGCTTCCACAGGGCCGTGAGCTTTCCTTGGACACAGGGCCTGGATGCTTCCGCAGGACTGGGTCCCCTCCTTGGACACATTGCCAGGAATCTTTCACAGGGCCGGGACTTTTTCTGGGACACATGGCCAGGATGCTTCCACAGGGCCGGGAGCTTTCCTTGGACACAGGGCCTGGATGCTATCGCAGGTCCGGGACCCTTCCTTGGACAAAGGGCCACGATGCTTTCACAGAGTCTGGACCTTTTCTAGGACACAGGGCCAGGATGCTTTTGCAGGGCCAGGACTTTTTCTGGGACACATGGCCAGGATGCTTCCACAGGGCCGGGAGCTTTCCTTGGACACAGGGCCTGGATGCTTCCGCAGGGCCGGGTCCCCTCCTTGGACACATGGCCAGTAATCTTTCACAGGGCCGGGACCGGTTCTATGACACAGGGCCAGGCTGCTTTCGCAGGGCTGGGACACATTCTAGGACACATGGCCAGGATGCAGCCGTAGGGCCGGTCCCCTTCCTTGGACACAGGGACAGGATGCTTTCGCAGGGCCATGAACCTTTCTAGAACAGGGCCCGGATGCTTTCGCAGGGCCGTGAGTCTTTCTAGGACACAAGGCCAGAATGCTTTCGCAGGGCCGGGACCCTTTCTGGGACACAGGTCTAGGATGCTTTCGCAGGGCAGGGACCCGTTGTAGGATAGTGCCAGGATGCTTTCGCAGGGCCGGGACCCTATCTAGGACACAGGGCCAGGATGCTTTCACAGGGCTGGGACCCTTTGTATGACACAGGACCAGGATGCTTTCGCAGGGACGGGACTCTTTCTAGGACACAGGGCCAGGATGCTTTCACAGGGCTGGGACACTTTCTGGGTGTCAGGGCCAGGATGCTTTTGCAGGGCCGGGACCTTTTCTAGGACACAGGGCCAGAAGGCTTTCACAGGGCCGGGAGCCTTTCTAGGACGCAGGGACAGGAAGCTTTCGCTGTGCCATGACCCTTTCTAGGACACAAGGCCAGGATGCTTTTACAGGGCCGCGACCTTTTCTGGGATAAATGGCCAGGATGCTTCCGCCGGGCCGGGAGATTTCCTTGGACACAGGGCCTTGATGCTATCGCAGGTCCGGGACCCTTCCTTGGACAAAGGGCCACGATGCTTTAACAGAGTCTGGACCCTTTCTAGGGCACAGGGCCAGGATGCTTTTGCAGGGCCGTGACCCTTTCTAGGACACAGGGCCAGGCTGCTTTCGCAGGACAGGGACCCTTACTAGGACAGTGCCAGGATGCTTTCGCAGGGCCGGGACCCTTTCTAGGACACAGGGCCAGGATGCTTTCACAGGGCTGGGACACTTCCTGGGACACAGGGCCAGGATGCTTTTGCAGGGCCGGGACCTTTTCTAGGACACAGGGCCAGGAGGCTTTCTCAGGGCCGGGAGCCTTTCTAGGACACAGGGCCAGGAGGCTTTCGCAGTGCCATGACCCTTTCTAGGACGCAGGGTCAGGATGCTTTTGCAGGGCAGCGACATTTTCTGGGACACAGGGCCAGGATACTTTCACAGGGCTGCGACCCTTTCTGGGACACAGGGCCAGGATGCTTTTGCAGGGCTTTGACCCTTTCTAGGACACAGGGCCAGGATGCTTTTGCAGGGCCGGGACTTTTTCTGGGACACATGGCCAGGATGCTTCCACAGGGCCGTGAGCTTTCCTTGGACACAGGGCCTGGATGCTTCCGCAGGACCAGGTCCCCTCCTTGGACACATTGCCAGGAATCTTTCACAGGGCCGGGACTTTTTCTGGGACACATGGCCAGGATGCTTCCACAGCGCCGGGAGCTTTCCTTAGACACAGGGCCTGGATGCTATCGCAGGTCCGGGACCCTTCCTTGGACAAAGGGCCACGATGCTTTCACAGAGTCTGGACCCTTTCTAGGGCACAGGGCCAGGATGCTTTTGCAAGGCCGGGACCCTTTCAAGGACACAGGACCAGGATGCTTTCAGAGGGCCAGGAGCCTTTCTAGGCCACAGTGACAGGAGGCTTTCGCAGGGCCATGACCCTTTCTAGGACACAGGGCCATGATGCTTTTACGGGGCCGCGACCTTTTCTGGGACACATGGCCAGGATTCTTCCGCAGGGCCGGGAGCTTTTCTTGGACACAGGGCCTGGATGCTTTCGCAGGGCCTGGACCCTTCCTTGGACACAGGGCCAGGAACCTTTTACAGGGCCGGGACCGTTTCTGGGACACAGGGCCAGGATGCTTTCGCAGGGCAGGGACCCTTCCTTGGACAGGGCCAGGATGCTTCTGCAAGGTCGGGACCGTTTCTAGCACACAGGGCCAGGATGCTTTCGCAGGGCCTGGACCCTCCCTTGGACACAGGGCCCGGATGCTTTCGCAGGACGGGGACCCTTCCTTGGACACAGGGCCAGGATGCTACCGCTGGGCCGGGACTCTCTCTAGGACACATGGCCAGGATGCAACCGCAGGGCCGGGCCCTTCCTTGGACACAGGGCCAGGATGCTTTCGCAGGTCTGTGACGCTTTCTAGGACACAGGGCCAGGATGCTTTCACAGGGCTGGGACTCTTTTTAGGACAGGGCCAGGATGCTTCCGCAGGGCCGTGACCCTTTCTAGGACACAAGTCCAGGATGCTTTCGCAGGGCCGAGCCCCTTTCTAGGACAGGGCCAGGATGCTTTCGCAGGGCCGTGACCCTTTGTAGGACACAGGGCCAGGATGCTTTCGCAAGGCCGTGACACTTTCTAGGACACAGGGGCAGGATGCTTTCACAGGGCTGGGACCCTTTGTAGGACACAGGACCAGGATGCTTTCACAGGGCTGGGACCCTTTGGAGGACACAGGACCAGGATGCTTTCGCAGGGCTAGGACCCTTTCTAGGACACAGGGCCAGGATGCTTTCACAGGGCTGGGACGCTTTCTGGGACACAGGGCCAGGATGCTTTTGCAGGTCCGGGACCTTTTCTAGGACACAGGGCCTGGAGGCTTTCACAGGGCCGGGACCCTTTCTAGGACACAGGGCCAGGAGGCTTTCGCAGGGCCATGACCCTTTCTAGGACACAGGGCCAGGATGATTTTGCAGGGCCGGGACTTTTTCTGGGACACATGGCCAGGATGCTTCCACAGGGCCGGGAGCTTTCCTTGGACACAGGGCCTGGATGCTTCCGCAGGGCCGGGTCCCCTCCTTGGACACATGGCCAGGAATCTTTCACAGGGCCGGGACCGTTTCTATGACACAGGGCCAGGATGCTTTCGCAGTGCGGGACCCTTCATTGGACACAGGGCCAGGATGCTTTCACAGGGCTGGGACCCTTTCTAGGACACATGGGCAGGATGCATCTGTAGGGCCGTGCCCCTTCCTTGGACACAGGGACAGGATGCTTTCGCAGGGCCAAGAACCTTTCTAGAACAGGGCCCGGATGCTTTCGCAGGGCCGTGAGTCTTTCTAGGTCACAAGGCCTGGATGCTTTCGCAGGGCCGGGACCCTTTCTAGGACACAGGTCCAGGATGCTTTCGCAGGGCAGGGACCTTTTCTAGGACACAGGGCCAGGATGCTTTTACAGGGCCGCGACCTTTTCTGGGATACATGGCCAGGATTATTCCACAGGGCCGGGAGATTTCCTTGGACACAGGGCCTGGATGCTATCGCAGGTCCGGGACCCTTCCTTGGACAAAGGGCCTCAATGCTTTCACAGAGTCTGGACCCTTTCTAGGGCACAGGGCCAGGATGCTTTTGCAGGGTCGGGACCCATCGTTGGACACAGGGCCAGGATGCTTTAGCAAGGCCGGGACCCTTTCTAGGACACAGGGCCAGGATGCATTCACAGGGCTGGGACTCTTTCGAGGACACATGGCCAGGATGCATCCGTAGGGCCGGGCCCCTTACTTGGACACAGGGACAGGATGCTTTCACAGGGCCATGAACCTTTCTAGAACAGGGCCTGGATGCTTTCGCAGGACCCTGAGTCTTTCTAGGACACAAGGCCAGGATGCTTTCGCAGGGCCGGGACCCTTTCTAGGACAGTGCCAGGATGTTTTCGCAGGGCCGGGACCCTTTCTAGGACACAGGGCCCGGATGCTTTCACAGGGCTGGGACCCTTTGTAGGACACAGGACCAGGATGCTTTCGCAGGGCTGGGACTCTTTCTAGTACACAGGGCCAGGATGCTTTCACAGGGCAGGGACACTTTCTGGGTCACAGGGCCAGGATGCTTTTGCAGGGCCGGGACCTTTTCTAGGACACAGGGCCAGGAGGCTTTCACAGGGCTGGGACACTTTCTGAGACACAGGGCCAGGATGCTTTTGCAGTGCCGGGACCTTTTCTAGGACACAGGGCCAGGAGGCTTTCGCAGGGCCATGACCCTTTCTAGGACACAGGGCCAGGATGCTTTTACAGGGCCGCGACCGTTTCTAGGACACAGGGCCTAGATGCTTCCGCAGCGCCCGGCCCAAGGATTGGACACAGGGACGGGAAACTTTTACAGGGCCGGGACCGTTTCTGGGACACAGGGCCAGGATGCTTTCACAGGGCAGGGACCCTTTCTAGGACACATGGCCAGGATGCAGCCGTAGGGCCGGGCCCCTTCCTTGGACACAGGGACAGGATGCTTTCGCAGGGCCATGAACCTTTCTAGACCAGGGCCCGGATGCTTTCGCAGGGCCGTGAGACTTTCTAGGACACAAGGCCAGGATGCTTTCGCAGGGCTGGGACCCTTTCTAGGACACAGGTCTAGGATGCTTTCGCAGGGCAGGGACCCGTTGTAGGAGAGTGCCAGGATGCTTTCGCAGGGCCGGGACCCTATCTAGGACACAGGGCCAGGATGCTTTAGCAAGGCCGGGACCCTTTCTAGGACACAGGGCCAGGAAGCTTTCGCTGGGCCATGAACCTTTCTAGGACACAGGGCCAGGATGCTTTTACAGGGCCGCGACCTTTTCTGGGACACATGGCCAGGATGCTTCCGCAGGGCTGGGTCCCCTCCTTGGACACAGGGGCAGGAACGTTTCTGGGACACAGGGCCAGGATGCTTTCGCAAGGCCGGGTCCCTTCCTTGGACACAGGGCCAGGATTCTTTCACAGGGCCGGTCCCTTTCTAGAACACAGGGCCAGGATGCTATCGCAGGTCCGGGACCCTTCCTTGGACACAGGGCCAGGATGCTTTCACAGAGCCGGGACCCTTTCTAGTGCACAGGGCCAGGATGCTTTTGCAGGGCCGTGACCCATCCTTGGACACAGGGCCAGGATGCTTTGGCAGGGCCGTGACCCTTTCTAGGACACACGGGCAGGATGCTTCCGCAGGGCCAGGACCCTTTCTAGGACGCAGATCCAGGAGGCTATCGCAGGGCCGTGACCCTTTCTAGGACACTTGGCCAGGATGCTTTCGCATGGCCGGGACCCTCTCTTGGACACAGGGCCAGGATGCTTTCGCACGGCCTGGACCCTACCTTGGACACATGGCCCGGATGCTTTCCCAGGTCGGGGACCCTTCCTTGGACACAGGACCAGGATGCTTTCAGAGGGCCGGGAGCCTTTCTAGGCCACAGGGCCAGGAGGCTTTCGCAGGGCCATGACCCTTTCTAGGACACAGGGCCATGATGCTTTTACAGGGCCGCGACCTTTTCTGGGACACATGGCCAGGATGCTTCCGCAGGGCCGGGAGCTTTTCTTGGACACAGGGCCTGGATGCTTCCGCAGGGCCCATTCCCCTCCATGTACACAGGGCCAGGAACCTTTTACAGGGCCGGGACCGTTTCTGCGACACAGGGCCAGGATGCTTTCGCAGGGCAGAGACCCTTCCTTGCACAGGGCCAGGATGCTTCTGCAAGGTCGGGACCGTTTCTAGGACACAGGGCCAGGATGCTTTCGCAGGGCCTGGACCCTTCCTTGGACACAGGGCCCGGATGCTTTCGCAGGACGGGGACCCTTCCTTGGACACAGGACCAGGATGCTTTCACAGGGCTGGGACCGTTTCTAGGACAGGGCAGGGATGCATTCGGATGGCCGTTGCCCTTTCTAGGACAGGGCCAGGATGCTACCGCTGGGCCGGGCCACTTCCTTGGACACAGGGCCAGGATGCTTCCAGAGGGCACGGACCCCTCGTTGGACACAGGGCCATGAACCCTTTACAGGGCCGGGACCATTTCTGGGACACAGGGCCAGGATGCTTTCGCAGGACGGGGACCCTTCCTTGGACACAGGACCAGGATGCTTTTACAGGGCCGTGACCCTTTCTAGGACACAAGGCCAGGATGCTTTCGCAGGGCCGAGCCCCTTTCTAGGACAGGGCCTGGATGCTTTCGCAGGGCCGGGAGTCTTTGTAGGACACAGGGCCAGGATGGTTTCGCAGGGCCGTGACACTTTCTAGGACACAGGGGCAGGATGCTTTCACAGGGCTGGGACCCTTTGTAGGACACAGGACCAGGATGCTTTCACAGGGCTGGGACCCTTTGTAGGACACAGGACCAGGATGCTTTCGCAGGGCTAGGACCCTTTCTAGGACACAGGGCCAGGATGCTTTTGCAGGGCCGGGACCTTTTCTAGGACACAGGTCCTGGAGGCTTTCACAGGGCCGGGACCCTTTCTAGGACACAGGGCCAGGAGGCTTTCGCAGGGCCATGACCCTTTCTAGGACACAGGGCCAGGATGCTTTTGCAGGGCCATGACCCTTTCTAGGACACAGGGCCAGGATGCTTTTGCAGGGCCAGGACTTTTTCTGGGACACATGGCCAGGAAGCTTTCACAGGGCCGGGAGCCTTCCTGGGACACAGGGCCTGGATGCTTCCGCAGGGCCGGGTCCCCTACTTGGACACATGGCCAGTAATCTTTCACAGGGCCGGGACCGGTTCTATGACACAGGGCCAGGATGCTTTCGCAGGGCAGAGACCCTTTCTAGGACACATGGCCAGGATGCAGCCGTAGGGCCGGGCCCCTTCCTTGGACACAGGGACAGGATGCTTTCGCAGGGCCATGAACCTTTCTAGACCAGGGCCCGGATGCTTTCGCAGGGCCGTGAGTCTTTCTAGGACACAAGGCCAGGATGCTTTCGCAGGGCTGGGACCCTTTCTAGGACACAGGTCTAGGATGCTTTCGCAGGGCAGGGACCCGTTGTAGGAGAGTGCCAGGATGCTTTCGCAGGGCCTGGACCCTATCTAGGACACAGGCCAGGATGCTTTCACAGGGCTGGGACACTTTCTGGGACACAGGGCCAGGATGCTTCCGCCGGGCTGGGAGATTTCCTTGGACACAGGGCCTTGATGCTATCGCAGGTCCGGGACCCTTCCTTGGACAAAGAGCCACGATGCTTTAACAGAGTCTGGACCCTTTCTAGGTCACAGGGCCAGGATGCTTTTGCAGGGTCTGGACCCATCGTTGGACACAGGGCCAGGATGCTTTCGCAGGGCCGTGACCCTTTCTAGGACACAGGGCCAGGCTGCTTTCGCAGGACAGGGACCCTTAGTAGGACAGTGCCAGGATGCTTTCGCAGGGCCGGGACCCTTTCTAGGACACAGGGCCAGGATGCTTTCACAGGGCTGGGACACTTCCTGGGACACAGGGCCAGGATGCTTTTGCAGGGCCGGGACCTTTTCTAGGACACAGGGCCAGGATGCTTTCGCAGGGCCGTGACCCTTTCTAGGACACAGGGCCAGGATGCTTTTGCAGGGCCGGGACCTTTTCTAGGACACAGGTCCTGGAGGCTTTCACAGGGCCGGGACCCTTTCTAGGACACAGGGCCAGGAGGCTTTCACAGGGCTGGGACCCTTTCTGGGACACAGGGCCAGGATGCTTTTGCAGGGCCGGGACCTTTTCTAGGACACAGGGCCAGGATACATTCGCAGGGCCGGGACCCTTCCTTGGACACAGGGCCAGGATGCTTCCAGAGGGCCCGGACCCCTCGTTGGACACAGGGCCAGGAACCCTTTACAGGGCCGGGACCTTTTCTGGGACACAGGGCCAGGATGCTTTCGCAGGACGGGGACCCATCCTTGGACACAGGACCAGGATGCTTTTACAGGGCCGCGACCTTTCCTTGGACACAGGGCCTGGATGCTTCTGCAGGGCCCGGTCCCCTCCTTGGACACAGCGCCAGGAACCTTTTACAGGGCCGGGACCGTTTCTGGAACACAGCGCCAGGATGCTTTCGCAGGGCCGGGACCCTTCCTTGGACACAGGGCGAGGATGCTTCTGCAAGGCCGGGACCGTTTCTAGGACACAGGGCCAGGGGGCTTTCGCAGGGCCATGACCCTTTGTAGGACACAGGGCCAGGATACTTTTACAGGGCCGCGACCTTTTCTGGGACACATGGCCAGAATGCTTCCGCAGGGCAGGGAGCTTTCCTTGGACACAGGGCCTGGATGCTTCCGCAGGGCCCGGTCCCCTCCTTGGACATAGCGCCAGGAACCTTTTACAGGGCCGGGACCGTTTCTGGAACACAGCGCCAGGATGCTTTCGCAGGGCCGGGACCCTTCCTTGGACACAGGGCGAGGATGCTTCTGCAAGGCCGGGACCGTTTCTAGGACACAGGGCCAGGATGCTATCGCAGGGCAGTGACCGTTTCTAGGACACATGGCCAGGATGCTTTCGCAGGGCCTGGATCCTTCCTTGGACACAGGGCCCGGATGCTTTCGCAGGACGGGTCCCTTCCTTGGACACAGGACCAGGATGCTTTCAGAAGGCCGGGAGACTTTCTAGGACACAGGGCCAGGGGGCTTTCGCAGGGCCATGACCCTTTGTAGGACACAGGGCCAGGATACTTTTACAGGGCCGCGACCTTTTCTGGGACACATGGCCAGAATGCTTCCGCAGGGCAGCGAGCTTTCCTTGGACACAGGGCCTGGATGCTTCCAGAGGGCCCGGACCCCTCGTTGGACACAGGGCCAGGAACCCTTTACAGGGCCGGGACCTTTTCTGGGACACAGGGCCAGGATGCTTTCGCAGGACGGGGACCCATCCTTGGACACAGGACCAGGATGCTTTTACAGGGCCGCGACCTTTCCTTGGACACAGGGCCTGGATGCTTCTGCAGGGCCCGGTCCCCTCCTTGGACACAGCGCCAGGAACCTTTTACAGGGCCGGGACCGTTTCTGGAACACAGCGCCAGGATGCTTTCGCAGGGCCGGGACCCTTCCTTGGACACAGGGCGAGGATGCTTCTGCAAGGCCGGGACCGTTTCTAGGACACAGGGCCAGGGGGCTTTCGCAGGGCCATGACCCTTTGTAGGACACAGGGCCAGGATACTTTTACAGGGCCGCGACCTTTTCTGGGACACATGGCCAGAATGCTTCCGCAGGGCAGGGAGCTTTCCTTGGACACAGGGCCTGGATGCTTCCGCAGGGCCCGGTCCCCTCCTTGGACATAGCGCCAGGAACCTTTTACAGGGCCGGGACCGTTTCTGGAACACAGCGCCAGGATGCTTTCGCAGGGCCGGGACCCTTCCTTGGACACAGGGCGAGGATGCTTCTGCAAGGCCGGGACCGTTTCTAGGACACAGGGCCAGGATGCTATCGCAGGGCAGTGACCGTTTCTAGGACACATGGCCAGGATGCTTTCGCAGGGCCTGGATCCTTCCTTGGACACAGGGCCCGGATGCTTTCGCAGGACGGGTCCCTTCCTTGGACACAGGACCAGGATGCTTTCAGAAGGCCGGGAGACTTTCTAGGACACAGGGCCAGGGGGCTTTCGCAGGGCCATGACCCTTTGTAGGACACAGGGCCAGGATACTTTTACAGGGCCGCGACCTTTTCTGGGACACATGGCCAGAATGCTTCCGCAGGGCAGCGAGCTTTCCTTGGACACAGGGCCTGGATGCTTCCGCAGGGCCCGGTCCCCTCCTTGGACACAGGGCCAGGAACCTTTTACAGGGCCGGGACCGTTTCTGGGGCACAGGGCCAGGGTGCTTTCGCAGGGCCGGGACCCTTCCTTGGACACAGGGCCAGGATGATTCTGCAAGGCCGGGACCGTTTCTAGGACACAGGGCCAGGATGCTATCGCAGGGCAGGGACCGTTTCTAGGACACAGGTCTAGGATGATTTCGCAGGGCTGGGACCCTTTCTAGGACACATGGCCAGGATGCATCCGTAGGGCCGGACCCCTTCCTTGGACACAGGGACAGGATGCTTCCGCAGGGCCGGGTCCCCTACTTGGACACATGGCCAGTAATCTTTCACAGGGCCGGGACCGGTTCTATGACACAGGGCCAGGATGCTTTCGCAGGGCAGGGACCCTTTCTAGGACACATGGCCAGGATGCAGCCGTAGGGCCGGGCCCCTTCCTTGGACACAGGGACAGGATGCTTTCGCAGGGCCATGAACCTTTCTAGACCAGGGCCCGGATGCTTTCGCAGGGCCGTGAGTCTTTCTAGGACACAAGGCCAGGATGCTTTCGCAGGGCTGGGACCCTTTCTAGGACACAGGTCTAGGATGCTTTCGCAGGGCAGGGACCCGTTGTAGGAGAGTGCCAGGATGCTTTCGCAGGGCCGGGACCCTATCTAGGACACAGGGCCAGGATGCTTTAGCAAGGCCGGGACCCTTTCTAGGACACAGGGCCAGGAAGCTTTCGCTGGGCCATGAACCTTTCTAGGACACAGGGCCAGGATGCTTTTACAGGGCCGCGACCTTTTCTGGGACACATGGCCAGGATGCTTCCGCAGGGCTGGGTCCCCTCCTTGGACACAGGGGCAGGAACGTTTCTGGGACACAGGGCCAGGATGCTTTCGCAAGGCCGGGTCCCTTCCTTGGACACAGGGCCAGGATGCTTTCACAGGGCCGGTCCCTTTCTAGAACACAGGGCCAGGATGCTATCGCAGGTCCGGGACCCTTCCTTGGACACAGGGCCAGGATGCTTTCACAGAGCCGGGACCCTTTCTAGTGCACAGGGCCAGGATGCTTTTGCAGGGCCGTGACCCATCCTTGGACACAGGGCCAGGATGCTTTGGCAGGGCCGTGACCCTTTCTAGGACACACGGGCAGGATGCTTCCGCAGGGCCAGGACCCTTTCTAGGACGCAGATCCAGGAGGCTATCGCAGGGCCGTGACCCTTTCTGGGACACTTGGCCAGGATGCTTTCGCATGGCCGGGACCCTCTCTTGGACACAGGGCCAGGATGCTTTCGCACAGCCTGGACCCTACCTTGGACACATGGCCCGGATGCTTTCCCAGGTCGGGGACCCTTCCTTGGACACAGGACCAGGATGCTTTCAGAGGGCCGGGAGCCTTTCTAGGCCACAGGGCCAGGAGGCTTTCGCAGGGCCATGACCCTTTCTAGGACACAGGGCCATGATGCTTTTACAGGGCCGCGACATTTTCTGGGACACATGGCCAGGATGCTTCCGCAGGGCCGGGAGCTTTTCTTGGACACAGGGCCTGGATGCTTCCGCAGGGCCCATTCCCCTCCATGTACACAGGGCCAGGAACCTTTTACAGGGCCGGGACCGTTTCTGCGACACAGGGCCAGGATGCTTTCGCAGGGCAGAGACCCTTCCTTGCACAGGGCCAGGATGCTTCTGCAAGGTCGGGACCGTTTCTAGGACACAGGGCCAGGATGCTTTCGCAGGGCCTGGACCCTTCATTGGACACAGGGCCCGGATGCTTTCGCAGGACGGGGACCCTTCCTTGGACACAGGACCAGGATGCTTTCACAGGGCTGGGACCGTTTCTAGGACAGGGCAGGGATGCATTCGGATGGCCGTCGCCCTTTCTAGGACAGGGCCAGGATGCTACCGCTGGGCCGGGCCACTTCCTTGGACACAGGGCCAGGATGCTTCCAGAGGGCCCGGACCCCTCGTTGGACACAGCGCCAGGAACCTTTTACAGGGCCGGGACCGTTTCTGGAACACAGCGCCAGGATGCTTTCGCAGGGCCGGGACCCTTCCTTGGACACAGGGCGAGGATGCTTCTGCAAGGCCGGGACCGTTTCTAGGACACAGGGCCAGGGGGCTTTCGCAGGGCCATGACCCTTTGTAGGACACAGGGCCAGGATACTTTTACAGGGCCGCGACCTTTTCTGGGACACATGGCCAGAATGCTTCCGCAGGGCAGGGAGCTTTCCTTGGACACAGGGCCTGGATGCTTCCGCAGGGCCCGGTCCCCTCCTTGGACATAGCGCCAGGAACCTTTTACAGGGCCGGGACCGTTTCTGGAACACAGCGACAGGATGCTTTCGCAGGGCCGGGACCCTTCCTTGGACACAGGGCGAGGATGCTTCTGCAAGGCCGGGACCGTTTCTAGGACACAGGGCCAGGATGCTATCGCAGGGCAGTGACCGTTTCTAGGACACATGGCCAGGATGCTTTCGCAGGGCCTGGACCCTATCTAGGACACAGGCCAGGATGCTTTCACAGGGCTGGGACACTTTCTGGGACACAGGGCCAGGATGCTTCCGCCGGGCTGGGAGATTTCCTTGGACACAGGGCCTTGATGCTATCGCAGGTCCGGGACCCTTCCTTGGACAAAGAGCCACGATGCTTTAACAGAGTCTGGACCCTTTCTAGGTCACAGGGCCAGGATGCTTTTGCAGGGTCTGGACCCATCGTTGGACACAGGGCCAGGATGCTTTCGCAGGGCCGTGACCCTTTCTAGGACACAGGGCCAGGCTGCTTTCGCAGGACAGGGACCCTTAGTAGGACAGTGCCAGGATGCTTTCGCAGGGCCGGGACCCTTTCTAGGACACAGGGCCAGGATGCTTTCACAGGGCTGGGACACTTCCTGGGACACAGGGCCAGGATGCTTTTGCAGGGCCGGGACCTTTTCTAGGACACAGGGCCAGGATGCTTTCGCAGGGCCGTGACCCTTTCTAGGACACAGGGCCAGGATGCTTTTGCAGGGCCGGGACCTTTTCTAGGACACAGGTCCTGGAGGCTTTCACAGGGCCGGGACCCTTTCTAGGACACAGGGCCAGGAGGCTTTCACAGGGCTGGGACCCTTTCTGGGACACAGGGCCAGGATGCTTTTGCAGGGCCGGGACCTTTTCTAGGACACAGGGCCAGGATACATTCGCAGGGCCGGGACCCTTCCTTGGACACAGGGCCAGGATGCTTCCAGAGGGCCCGGACCCCTCGTTGGACACAGGGCCAGGAACCCTTTACAGGGCCGGGACCTTTTCTGGGACACAGGGCCAGGATGCTTTCGCAGGACGGGGACCCATCCTTGGACACAGGACCAGGATGCTTTTACAGGGCCGCGACCTTTCCTTGGACACAGGGCCTGGATGCTTCTGCAGGGCCCGGTCCCCTCCTTGGACACAGCGCCAGGAACCTTTTACAGGGCCGGGACCGTTTCTGGAACACAGCGCCAGGATGCTTTCGCAGGGCCGGGACCCTTCCTTGGACACAGGGCGAGGATGCTTCTGCAAGGCCGGGACCGTTTCTAGGACACAGGGCCAGGGGGCTTTCGCAGGGCCATGACCCTTTGTAGGACACAGGGCCAGGATACTTTTACAGGGCCGCGACCTTTTCTGGGACACATGGCCAGAATGCTTCCGCAGGGCAGGGAGCTTTCCTTGGACACAGGGCCTGGATGCTTCCGCAGGGCCCGGTCCCCTCCTTGGACATAGCGCCAGGAACCTTTTACAGGGCCGGGACCGTTTCTGGAACACAGCGCCAGGATGCTTTCGCAGGGCCGGGACCCTTCCTTGGACACAGGGCGAGGATGCTTCTGCAAGGCCGGGACCGTTTCTAGGACACAGGGCCAGGATGCTATCGCAGGGCAGTGACCGTTTCTAGGACACATGGCCAGGATGCTTTCGCAGGGCCTGGATCCTTCCTTGGACACAGGGCCCGGATGCTTTCGCAGGACGGGTCCCTTCCTTGGACACAGGACCAGGATGCTTTCAGAAGGCCGGGAGACTTTCTAGGACACAGGGCCAGGGGGCTTTCGCAGGGCCATGACCCTTTGTAGGACACAGGGCCAGGATACTTTTACAGGGCCGCGACCTTTTCTGGGACACATGGCCAGAATGCTTCCGCAGGGCAGCGAGCTTTCCTTGGACACAGGGCCTGGATGCTTCCAGAGGGCCCGGACCCCTCGTTGGACACAGGGCCAGGAACCCTTTACAGGGCCGGGACCTTTTCTGGGACACAGGGCCAGGATGCTTTCGCAGGACGGGGACCCATCCTTGGACACAGGACCAGGATGCTTTTACAGGGCCGCGACCTTTCCTTGGACACAGGGCCTGGATGCTTCTGCAGGGCCCGGTCCCCTCCTTGGACACAGCGCCAGGAACCTTTTACAGGGCCGGGACCGTTTCTGGAACACAGCGCCAGGATGCTTTCGCAGGGCCGGGACCCTTCCTTGGACACAGGGCGAGGATGCTTCTGCAAGGCCGGGACCGTTTCTAGGACACAG
Source organism: Hypanus sabinus (assembly GCF_030144855.1). Classification (NCBI taxonomy): domain Eukaryota; kingdom Metazoa; phylum Chordata; class Chondrichthyes; order Myliobatiformes; family Dasyatidae; genus Hypanus; species Hypanus sabinus. Next base: position 68,769,209 of record NC_082718.1, on the reverse strand, counting down.
GGCCAGGGGGCTTTCGCAGGGCCATGACCCTTTGTAGGACACAGGGCCAGGATACTTTTACAGGGCCGCGACCTTTTCTGGGACACATGGCCAGAATGCTTCCGCAGGGCAGGGAGCTTTCCTTGGACACAGGGCCTGGATGCTTCCGCAGGGCCCGGTCCCCTCCTTGGACATAGCGCCAGGAACCTTTTACAGGGCCGGGACCGTTTCTGGAACACAGCGCCAGGATGCTTTCGCAGGGCCGGGACCCTTCCTTGGACACAGGGCGAGGATGCTTCTGCAAGGCCGGGACCGTTTCTAGGACACAGGGCCAGGATGCTATCGCAGGGCAGTGACCGTTTCTAGGACACATGGCCAGGATGCTTTCGCAGGGCCTGGATCCTTCCTTGGACACAGGGCCCGGATGCTTTCGCAGGACGGGTCCCTTCCTTGGACACAGGACCAGGATGCTTTCAGAAGGCCGGGAGACTTTCTAGGACACAGGGCCAGGGGGCTTTCGCAGGGCCATGACCCTTTGTAGGACACAGGGCCAGGATACTTTTACAGGGCCGCGACCTTTTCTGGGACACATGGCCAGAATGCTTCCGCAGGGCAGCGAGCTTTCCTTGGACACAGGGCCTGGATGCTTCCGCAGGGCCCGGTCCCCTCCTTGGACACAGGGCCAGGAACCTTTTACAGGGCCGGGACCGTTTCTGGGGCACAGGGCCAGGGTGCTTTCGCAGGGCCGGGACCCTTCCTTGGACACAGGGCCAGGATGATTCTGCAAGGCCGGGACCGTTTCTAGGACACAGGGCCAGGATGCTATCGCAGGGCAGGGACCGTTTCTAGGACACAGGTCTAGGATGATTTCGCAGGGCTGGGACCCTTTCTAGGACACATGGCCAGGATGCATCCGTAGGGCCGGACCCCTTCCTTGGACACAGGGACAGGATGCTTCCGCAGGGCCGGGTCCCCTACTTGGACACATGGCCAGTAATCTTTCACAGGGCCGGGACCGGTTCTATGACACAGGGCCAGGATGCTTTCGCAGGGCAGGGACCCTTTCTAGGACACATGGCCAGGATGCAGCCGTAGGGCCGGGCCCCTTCCTTGGACACAGGGACAGGATGCTTTCGCAGGGCCATGAACCTTTCTAGACCAGGGCCCGGATGCTTTCGCAGGGCCGTGAGTCTTTCTAGGACACAAGGCCAGGATGCTTTCGCAGGGCTGGGACCCTTTCTAGGACACAGGTCTAGGATGCTTTCGCAGGGCAGGGACCCGTTGTAGGAGAGTGCCAGGATGCTTTCGCAGGGCCGGGACCCTATCTAGGACACAGGGCCAGGATGCTTTAGCAAGGCCGGGACCCTTTCTAGGACACAGGGCCAGGAAGCTTTCGCTGGGCCATGAACCTTTCTAGGACACAGGGCCAGGATGCTTTTACAGGGCCGCGACCTTTTCTGGGACACATGGCCAGGATGCTTCCGCAGGGCTGGGTCCCCTCCTTGGACACAGGGGCAGGAACGTTTCTGGGACACAGGGCCAGGATGCTTTCGCAAGGCCGGGTCCCTTCCTTGGACACAGGGCCAGGATGCTTTCACAGGGCCGGTCCCTTTCTAGAACACAGGGCCAGGATGCTATCGCAGGTCCGGGACCCTTCCTTGGACACAGGGCCAGGATGCTTTCACAGAGCCGGGACCCTTTCTAGTGCACAGGGCCAGGATGCTTTTGCAGGGCCGTGACCCATCCTTGGACACAGGGCCAGGATGCTTTGGCAGGGCCGTGACCCTTTCTAGGACACACGGGCAGGATGCTTCCGCAGGGCCAGGACCCTTTCTAGGACGCAGATCCAGGAGGCTATCGCAGGGCCGTGACCCTTTCTGGGACACTTGGCCAGGATGCTTTCGCATGGCCGGGACCCTCTCTTGGACACAGGGCCAGGATGCTTTCGCACAGCCTGGACCCTACCTTGGACACATGGCCCGGATGCTTTCCCAGGTCGGGGACCCTTCCTTGGACACAGGACCAGGATGCTTTCAGAGGGCCGGGAGCCTTTCTAGGCCACAGGGCCAGGAGGCTTTCGCAGGGCCATGACCCTTTCTAGGACACAGGGCCATGATGCTTTTACAGGGCCGCGACATTTTCTGGGACACATGGCCAGGATGCTTCCGCAGGGCCGGGAGCTTTTCTTGGACACAGGGCCTGGATGCTTCCGCAGGGCCCATTCCCCTCCATGTACACAGGGCCAGGAACCTTTTACAGGGCCGGGACCGTTTCTGCGACACAGGGCCAGGATGCTTTCGCAGGGCAGAGACCCTTCCTTGCACAGGGCCAGGATGCTTCTGCAAGGTCGGGACCGTTTCTAGGACACAGGGCCAGGATGCTTTCGCAGGGCCTGGACCCTTCATTGGACACAGGGCCCGGATGCTTTCGCAGGACGGGGACCCTTCCTTGGACACAGGACCAGGATGCTTTCACAGGGCTGGGACCGTTTCTAGGACAGGGCAGGGATGCATTCGGATGGCCGTCGCCCTTTCTAGGACAGGGCCAGGATGCTACCGCTGGGCCGGGCCACTTCCTTGGACACAGGGCCAGGATGCTTCCAGAGGGCCCGGACCCCTCGTTGGACACAGCGCCAGGAACCTTTTACAGGGCCGGGACCGTTTCTGGAACACAGCGCCAGGATGCTTTCGCAGGGCCGGGACCCTTCCTTGGACACAGGGCGAGGATGCTTCTGCAAGGCCGGGACCGTTTCTAGGACACAGGGCCAGGGGGCTTTCGCAGGGCCATGACCCTTTGTAGGACACAGGGCCAGGATACTTTTACAGGGCCGCGACCTTTTCTGGGACACATGGCCAGAATGCTTCCGCAGGGCAGGGAGCTTTCCTTGGACACAGGGCCTGGATGCTTCCGCAGGGCCCGGTCCCCTCCTTGGACATAGCGCCAGGAACCTTTTACAGGGCCGGGACCGTTTCTGGAACACAGCGACAGGATGCTTTCGCAGGGCCGGGACCCTTCCTTGGACACAGGGCGAGGATGCTTCTGCAAGGCCGGGACCGTTTCTAGGACACAGGGCCAGGATGCTATCGCAGGGCAGTGACCGTTTCTAGGACACATGGCCAGGATGCTTTCGCAGGGCCTGGATCCTTCCTTGGACACAGGGCCCGGATGCTTTCGCAGGACGGGTCCCTTCCTTGGACACAGGACCAGGATGCTTTCAGAAGGCCGGGAGACTTTCTAGGACACAGGGCCAGGGGGCTTTCGCAGGGCCATGACCCTTTGTAGGACACAGGGCCAGGATACTTTTACAGGGCCGCGACCTTTTCTGGGACACATGGCCAGAATGCTTCCGCAGGGCAGCGAGCTTTCCTTGGACACAGGGCCTGGATGCTTCCGCAGGGCCCGGTCCCCTCCTTGGACACAGGGCCAGGAACCTTTTACAGGGCCGGGACCGTTTCTGGGGCACAGGGCCAGGGTGCTTTCGCAGGGCCGGGACCCTTCCTTGGACACAGGGCCAGGATGATTCTGCAAGGCCGGGACCGTTTCTAGGACACAGGGCCAGGATGCTATCGCAGGGCAGGGACCGTTTCTAGGACACAGGTCTAGGATGATTTCGCAGGGCTGGGACCCTTTCTAGGACACATGGCCAGGATGCATCCGTAGGGCCGGACCCCTTCCTTGGACACAGGGACAGGATGCTTCCGCAGGGCCGGGTCCCCTACTTGGACACATGGCCAGTAATCTTTCACAGGGCCGGGACCGGTTCTATGACACAGGGCCAGGATGCTTTCGCAGGGCAGGGACCCTTTCTAGGACACATGGCCAGGATGCAGCCGTAGGGCCGGGCCCCTTCCTTGGACACAGGGACAGGATGCTTTCGCAGGGCCATGAACCTTTCTAGACCAGGGCCCGGATGCTTTCGCAGGGCCGTGAGTCTTTCTAGGACACAAGGCCAGGATGCTTTCGCAGGGCTGGGACCCTTTCTAGGACACAGGTCTAGGATGCTTTCGCAGGGCAGGGACCCGTTGTAGGAGAGTGCCAGGATGCTTTCGCAGGGCCGGGACCCTATCTAGGACACAGGGCCAGGATGCTTTAGCAAGGCCGGGACCCTTTCTAGGACACAGGGCCAGGAAGCTTTCGCTGGGCCATGAACCTTTCTAGGACACAGGGCCAGGATGCTTTTACAGGGCCGCGACCTTTTCTGGGACACATGGCCAGGATGCTTCCGCAGGGCTGGGTCCCCTCCTTGGACACAGGGGCAGGAACGTTTCTGGGACACAGGGCCAGGATGCTTTCGCAAGGCCGGGTCCCTTCCTTGGACACAGGGCCAGGATGCTTTCACAGGGCCGGTCCCTTTCTAGAACACAGGGCCAGGATGCTATCGCAGGTCCGGGACCCTTCCTTGGACACAGGGCCAGGATGCTTTCACAGAGCCGGGACCCTTTCTAGTGCACAGGGCCAGGATGCTTTTGCAGGGCCGTGACCCATCCTTGGACACAGGGCCAGGATGCTTTGGCAGGGCCGTGACCCTTTCTAGGACACACGGGCAGGATGCTTCCGCAGGGCCAGGACCCTTTCTAGGACGCAGATCCAGGAGGCTATCGCAGGGCCGTGACCCTTTCTGGGACACTTGGCCAGGATGCTTTCGCATGGCCGGGACCCTCTCTTGGACACAGGGCCAGGATGCTTTCGCACAGCCTGGACCCTACCTTGGACACATGGCCCGGATGCTTTCCCAGGTCGGGGACCCTTCCTTGGACACAGGACCAGGATGCTTTCAGAGGGCCGGGAGCCTTTCTAGGCCACAGGGCCAGGAGGCTTTCGCAGGGCCATGACCCTTTCTAGGACACAGGGCCATGATGCTTTTACAGGGCCGCGACATTTTCTGGGACACATGGCCAGGATGCTTCCGCAGGGCCGGGAGCTTTTCTTGGACACAGGGCCTGGATGCTTCCGCAGGGCCCATTCCCCTCCATGTACACAGGGCCAGGAACCTTTTACAGGGCCGGGACCGTTTCTGCGACACAGGGCCAGGATGCTTTCGCAGGGCAGAGACCCTTCCTTGCACAGGTCCAGGATGCTTCTGCAAGGTCGGGACCGTTTCTAGGACACAGGGCCAGGATGCTTTCGCAGGGCCTGGACCCTTCATTGGACACAGGGCCCGGATGCTTTCGCAGGACGGGGACCCTTCCTTGGACACAGGACCAGGATGCTTTCACAGGGCTGGGACCGTTTCTAGGACAGGGCAGGGATGCATTCGGATGGCCGTCGCCCTTTCTAGGACAGGGCCAGGATGCTACCGCTGGGCCGGGCCACTTCCTTGGACACAGGGCCAGGATGCTTCCAGAGGGCCCGGACCCCTCGTTGGACACAGGGTCATGAACCCTTTACAGGGCCGGGACCATTTCTGGGACACAGGGCCAGGATGCTTTCGCAGGACGGGGACCCTTCCTTGGACACAGGACCAGGATGCTTTTACAGGGCCGTGACCCTTTCTAGGACACAAGGCCAGGATGCTTTCGCAGGGCCGAGCCCCTTTCTAGGACAGGGCCTGGATGCTTTCGCAGGGCCGGGACCCTTCCTTGGACAAAGGGCCACGATGCTTTCTAGGACACAGGGCCAGGATGCTTTTGCAAGGCCGGGACCCTTTCAAGGACACAGGACCAGGATGCTTTCAGAGGGCCAGGAGCCTTTCTAGGCCACAGTGACAGGAGGCTTTCGCAGGGCCATGACCCTTTCTAGGACACAGGGCCATGATGCTTTTACGGGGCCGCGACCTTTTCTGGGACACATGGCCAGGATTCTTCCGCAGGGCCGGGAGCTTTTCTTGGACACAGGGCCTGGATGCTTTCGCAGGGCCTGGACCCTTCCTTGGACACAGGGCCAGGAACCTTTTACAGGGCCGGGACCGTTTCTGGGACACAGGGCCAGGATGCTTTCGCAGGGCAGGGACCCTTCCTTGGACAGGGCCAGGATGCTTCTGCAAGGTCGGGACCGTTTCTAGCACACAGGGCCAGGATGCTTTCGCAGGGCCTGGACCCTCCCTTGGACACAGGGCCCGGATGCTTTCGCAGGACGGGGACCCTTCCTTGGACACAGGGCCAGGATGCTACCGCTGGGCCGGGACTCTCTCTAGGACACATGGCCAGGATGCAACCGCAGGGCCGGGCCCTTCCTTGGACACAGGGCCAGGATGCTTTCGCAGGTCTGTGACGCTTTCTAGGACACAGGGCCAGGATGCTTTCACAGGGCTGGGACTCTTTTTAGGACAGGGCCAGGATGCTTCCGCAGGGCCGTGACCCTTTCTAGGACACAAGTCCAGGATGCTTTCGCAGGGCCGAGCCCCTTTCTAGGACAGGGCCAGGATGCTTTCGCAGGGCCGTGACCCTTTGTAGGACACAGGGCCAGGATGCTTTCGCAAGGCCGTGACACTTTCTAGGACACAGGGGCAGGATGCTTTCACAGGGCTGGGACCCTTTGTAGGACACAGGACCAGGATGCTTTCACAGGGCTGGGACCCTTTGGAGGACACAGGACCAGGATGCTTTCGCAGGGCTAGGACCCTTTCTAGGACACAGGGCCAGGATGCTTTCACAGGGCTGGGACGCTTTCTGGGACACAGGGCCAGGATGCTTTTGCAGGTCCGGGACCTTTTCTAGGACACAGGGCCTGGAGGCTTTCACAGGGCCGGGACCCTTTCTAGGACACAGGGCCAGGAGGCTTTCGCAGGGCCATGACCCTTTCTAGGACACAGGGCCAGGATGATTTTGCAGGGCCGGGACTTTTTCTGGGACACATGGCCAGGATGCTTCCACAGGGCCGGGAGCTTTCCTTGGACACAGGGCCTGGATGCTTCCGCAGGGCCGGGTCCCCTCCTTGGACACATGGCCAGGAATCTTTCACAGGGCCGGGACCGTTTCTATGACACAGGGCCAGGATGCTTTCGCAGTGCGGGACCCTTCATTGGACACAGGGCCAGGATGCTTTCACAGGGCTGGGACCCTTTCTAGGACACATGGGCAGGATGCATCTGTAGGGCCGTGCCCCTTCCTTGGACACAGGGACAGGATGCTTTCGCAGGGCCAAGAACCTTTCTAGAACAGGGCCCGGATGCTTTCGCAGGGCCGTGAGTCTTTCTAGGTCACAAGGCCTGGATGCTTTCGCAGGGCCGGGACCCTTTCTAGGACACAGGTCCAGGATGCTTTCGCAGGGCAGGGACCTTTTCTAGGACACAGGGCCAGGATGCTTTTACAGGGCCGCGACCTTTTCTGGGATACATGGCCAGGATTATTCCACAGGGCCGGGAGATTTCCTTGGACACAGGGCCTGGATGCTATCGCAGGTCCGGGACCCTTCCTTGGACAAAGGGCCTCAATGCTTTCACAGAGTCTGGACCCTTTCTAGGGCACAGGGCCAGGATGCTTTTGCAGGGTCGGGACCCATCGTTGGACACAGGGCCAGGATGCTTTAGCAAGGCCGGGACCCTTTCTAGGACACAGGGCCAGGATGCATTCACAGGGCTGGGACTCTTTCGAGGACACATGGCCAGGATGCATCCGTAGGGCCGGGCCCCTTACTTGGACACAGGGACAGGATGCTTTCACAGGGCCATGAACCTTTCTAGAACAGGGCCTGGATGCTTTCGCAGGACCCTGAGTCTTTCTAGGACACAAGGCCAGGATGCTTTCGCAGGGCCGGGACCCTTTCTAGGACAGTGCCAGGATGTTTTCGCAGGGCCGGGACCCTTTCTAGGACACAGGGCCCGGATGCTTTCACAGGGCTGGGACCCTTTGTAGGACACAGGACCAGGATGCTTTCGCAGGGCTGGGACTCTTTCTAGTACACAGGGCCAGGATGCTTTCACAGGGCAGGGACACTTTCTGGGTCACAGGGCCAGGATGCTTTTGCAGGGCCGGGACCTTTTCTAGGACACAGGGCCAGGAGGCTTTCACAGGGCTGGGACACTTTCTGAGACACAGGGCCAGGATGCTTTTGCAGTGCCGGGACCTTTTCTAGGACACAGGGCCAGGAGGCTTTCGCAGGGCCATGACCCTTTCTAGGACACAGGGCCAGGATGCTTTTACAGGGCCGCGACCGTTTCTAGGACACAGGGCCTAGATGCTTCCGCAGCGCCCGGCCCAAGGATTGGACACAGGGACGGGAAACTTTTACAGGGCCGGGACCGTTTCTGGGACACAGGGCCAGGATGCTTTCACAGGGCAGGGACCCTTTCTAGGACACATGGCCAGGATGCAGCCGTAGGGCCGGGCCCCTTCCTTGGACACAGGGACAGGATGCTTTCGCAGGGCCATGAACCTTTCTAGACCAGGGCCCGGATGCTTTCGCAGGGCCGTGAGACTTTCTAGGACACAAGGCCAGGATGCTTTCGCAGGGCTGGGACCCTTTCTAGGACACAGGTCTAGGATGCTTTCGCAGGGCAGGGACCCGTTGTAGGAGAGTGCCAGGATGCTTTCGCAGGGCCGGGACCCTATCTAGGACACAGGGCCAGGATGCTTTAGCAAGGCCGGGACCCTTTCTAGGACACAGGGCCAGGAAGCTTTCGCTGGGCCATGAACCTTTCTAGGACACAGGGCCAGGATGCTTTTACAGGGCCGCGACCTTTTCTGGGACACATGGCCAGGATGCTTCCGCAGGGCTGGGTCCCCTCCTTGGACACAGGGGCAGGAACGTTTCTGGGACACAGGGCCAGGATGCTTTCGCAAGGCCGGGTCCCTTCCTTGGACACAGGGCCAGGATTCTTTCACAGGGCCGGTCCCTTTCTAGAACACAGGGCCAGGATGCTATCGCAGGTCCGGGACCCTTCCTTGGACACAGGGCCAGGATGCTTTCACAGAGCCGGGACCCTTTCTAGTGCACAGGGCCAGGATGCTTTTGCAGGGCCGTGACCCATCCTTGGACACAGGGCCAGGATGCTTTGGCAGGGCCGTGACCCTTTCTAGGACACACGGGCAGGATGCTTCCGCAGGGCCAGGACCCTTTCTAGGACGCAGATCCAGGAGGCTATCGCAGGGCCGTGACCCTTTCTAGGACACTTGGCCAGGATGCTTTCGCATGGCCGGGACCCTCTCTTGGACACAGGGCCAGGATGCTTTCGCACGGCCTGGACCCTACCTTGGACACATGGCCCGGATGCTTTCCCAGGTCGGGGACCCTTCCTTGGACACAGGACCAGGATGCTTTCAGAGGGCCGGGAGCCTTTCTAGGCCACAGGGCCAGGAGGCTTTCGCAGGGCCATGACCCTTTCTAGGACACAGGGCCATGATGCTTTTACAGGGCCGCGACCTTTTCTGGGACACATGGCCAGGATGCTTCCGCAGGGCCGGGAGCTTTTCTTGGACACAGGGCCTGGATGCTTCCGCAGGGCCCATTCCCCTCCATGTACACAGGGCCAGGAACCTTTTACAGGGCCGGGACCGTTTCTGCGACACAGGGCCAGGATGCTTTCGCAGGGCAGAGACCCTTCCTTGCACAGGGCCAGGATGCTTCTGCAAGGTCGGGACCGTTTCTAGGACACAGGGCCAGGATGCTTTCGCAGGGCCTGGACCCTTCCTTGGACACAGGGCCCGGATGCTTTCGCAGGACGGGGACCCTTCCTTGGACACAGGACCAGGATGCTTTCACAGGGCTGGGACCGTTTCTAGGACAGGGCAGGGATGCATTCGGATGGCCGTTGCCCTTTCTAGGACAGGGCCAGGATGCTACCGCTGGGCCGGGCCACTTCCTTGGACACAGGGCCAGGATGCTTCCAGAGGGCACGGACCCCTCGTTGGACACAGGGCCATGAACCCTTTACAGGGCCGGGACCATTTCTGGGACACAGGGCCAGGATGCTTTCGCAGGACGGGGACCCTTCCTTGGACACAGGACCAGGATGCTTTTACAGGGCCGTGACCCTTTCTAGGACACAAGGCCAGGATGCTTTCGCAGGGCCGAGCCCCTTTCTAGGACAGGGCCTGGATGCTTTCGCAGGGCCGGGAGTCTTTGTAGGACACAGGGCCAGGATGGTTTCGCAGGGCCGTGACACTTTCTAGGACACAGGGGCAGGATGCTTTCACAGGGCTGGGACCCTTTGTAGGACACAGGACCAGGATGCTTTCACAGGGCTGGGACCCTTTGTAGGACACAGGACCAGGATGCTTTCGCAGGGCTAGGACCCTTTCTAGGACACAGGGCCAGGATGCTTTTGCAGGGCCGGGACCTTTTCTAGGACACAGGTCCTGGAGGCTTTCACAGGGCCGGGACCCTTTCTAGGACACAGGGCCAGGAGGCTTTCGCAGGGCCATGACCCTTTCTAGGACACAGGGCCAGGATGCTTTTGCAGGGCCATGACCCTTTCTAGGACACAGGGCCAGGATGCTTTTGCAGGGCCAGGACTTTTTCTGGGACACATGGCCAGGAAGCTTTCACAGGGCCGGGAGCCTTCCTGGGACACAGGGCCTGGATGCTTCCGCAGGGCCGGGTCCCCTACTTGGACACATGGCCAGTAATCTTTCACAGGGCCGGGACCGGTTCTATGACACAGGGCCAGGATGCTTTCGCAGGGCAGAGACCCTTTCTAGGACACATGGCCAGGATGCAGCCGTAGGGCCGGGCCCCTTCCTTGGACACAGGGACAGGATGCTTTCGCAGGGCCATGAACCTTTCTAGTCCAGGGCCCGGATGCTTTCGCAGGGCCGTGAGTCTTTCTAGGACACAAGGCCAGGATGCTTTCGCAGGGCTGGGACCCTTTCTAGGACACAGGTCTAGGATGCTTTCGCAGGGCAGGGACCCGTTGTAGGAGAGTGCCAGGATGCTTTCGCAGGGCCTGGACCCTATCTAGGACACAGGCCAGGATGCTTTCACAGGGCTGGGACACTTTCTGGGACACAGGGCCAGGATGCTTCCGCCGGGCTGGGAGATTTCCTTGGACACAGGGCCTTGATGCTATCGCAGGTCCGGGACCCTTCCTTGGACAAAGAGCCACGATGCTTTAACAGAGTCTGGACCCTTTCTAGGTCACAGGGCCAGGATGCTTTTGCAGGGTCTGGACCCATCGTTGGACACAGGGCCAGGATGCTTTCGCAGGGCCGTGACCCTTTCTAGGACACAGGGCCAGGCTGCTTTCGCAGGACAGGGACCCTTAGTAGGACAGTGCCAGGATGCTTTCGCAGGGCCGGGACCCTTTCTAGGACACAGGGCCAGGATGCTTTCACAGGGCTGGGACACTTCCTGGGACACAGGGCCAGGATGCTTTTGCAGGGCCGGGACCTTTTCTAGGACACAGGGCCAGGATGCTTTCGCAGGGCCGTGACCCTTTCTAGGACACAGGGCCAGGATGCTTTTGCAGGGCCGGGACCTTTTCTAGGACACAGGTCCTGGAGGCTTTCACAGGGCCGGGACCCTTTCTAGGACACAGGGCCAGGAGGCTTTCACAGGGCTGGGACCCTTTCTGGGACACAGGGCCAGGATGCTTTTGCAGGGCCGGGACCTTTTCTAGGACACAGGGCCAGGATACATTCGCAGGGCCGGGACCCTTCCTTGGACACAGGGCCAGGATGCTTCCAGAGGGCCCGGACCCCTCGTTGGACACAGGGCCAGGAACCCTTTACAGGGCCGGGACCTTTTCTGGGACACAGGGCCAGGATGCTTTCGCAGGACGGGGACCCATCCTTGGACACAGGACCAGGATGCTTTTACAGGGCCGCGACCTTTCCTTGGACACAGGGCCTGGATGCTTCTGCAGGGCCCGGTCCCCTCCTTGGACACAGCGCCAGGAACCTTTTACAGGGCCGGGACCGTTTCTGGAACACAGCGCCAGGATGCTTTCGCAGGGCCGGGACCCTTCCTTGGACACAGGGCGAGGATGCTTCTGCAAGGCCGGGACCGTTTCTAGGACACAGGGCCAGGGGGCTTTCGCAGGGCCATGACCCTTTGTAGGACACAGGGCCAGGATACTTTTACAGGGCCGCGACCTTTTCTGGGACACATGGCCAGAATGCTTCCGCAGGGCAGGGAGCTTTCCTTGGACACAGGGCCTGGATGCTTCCGCAGGGCCCGGTCCCCTCCTTGGACATAGCGCCAGGAACCTTTTACAGGGCCGGGACCGTTTCTGGAACACAGCGCCAGGATGCTTTCGCAGGGCCGGGACCCTTCCTTGGACACAGGGCGAGGATGCTTCTGCAAGGCCGGGACCGTTTCTAGGACACAGGGCCAGGATGCTATCGCAGGGCAGTGACCGTTTCTAGGACACATGGCCAGGATGCTTTCGCAGGGCCTGGATCCTTCCTTGGACACAGGGCCCGGATGCTTTCGCAGGACGGGTCCCTTCCTTGGACACAGGACCAGGATGCTTTCAGAAGGCCGGGAGACTTTCTAGGACACAGGGCCAGGGGGCTTTCGCAGGGCCATGACCCTTTGTAGGACACAGGGCCAGGATACTTTTACAGGGCCGCGACCTTTTCTGGGACACATGGCCAGAATGCTTCCGCAGGGCAGCGAGCTTTCCTTGGACACAGGGCCTGGATGCTTCCGCAGGGCCCGGTCCCCTCCTTGGACACAGGGCCAGGAACCTTTTACAGGGCCGGGACCGTTTCTGGGGCACAGGGCCAGGGTGCTTTCGCAGGGCCGGGACCCTTCCTTGGACACAGGGCCAGGATGATTCTGCAAGGCCGGGACCGTTTCTAGGACACAGGGCCAGGATGCTATCGCAGGGCAGGGACCGTTTCTAGGACACAGGTCTAGGATGATTTCGCAGGGCTGGGACCCTTTCTAGGACACATGGCCAGGATGCATCCGTAGGGCCGGACCCCTTCCTTGGACACAGGGACAGGATGCTTCCGCAGGGCCGGGTCCCCTACTTGGACACATGGCCAGTAATCTTTCACAGGGCCGGGACCGGTTCTATGACACAGGGCCAGGATGCTTTCGCAGGGCAGGGACCCTTTCTAGGACACATGGCCAGGATGCAGCCGTAGGGCCGGGCCCCTTCCTTGGACACAGGGACAGGATGCTTTCGCAGGGCCATGAACCTTTCTAGACCAGGGCCCGGATGCTTTCGCAGGGCCGTGAGTCTTTCTAGGACACAAGGCCAGGATGCTTTCGCAGGGCTGGGACCCTTTCTAGGACACAGGTCTAGGATGCTTTCGCAGGGCAGGGACCCGTTGTAGGAGAGTGCCAGGATGCTTTCGCAGGGCCGGGACCCTATCTAGGACACAGGGCCAGGATGCTTTAGCAAGGCCGGGACCCTTTCTAGGACACAGGGCCAGGAAGCTTTCGCTGGGCCATGAACCTTTCTAGGACACAGGGCCAGGATGCTTTTACAGGGCCGCGACCTTTTCTGGGACACATGGCCAGGATGCTTCCGCAGGGCTGGGTCCCCTCCTTGGACACAGGGGCAGGAACGTTTCTGGGACACAGGGCCAGGATGCTTTCGCAAGGCCGGGTCCCTTCCTTGGACACAGGGCCAGGATGCTTTCACAGGGCCGGTCCCTTTCTAGAACACAGGGCCAGGATGCTATCGCAGGTCCGGGACCCTTCCTTGGACACAGGGCCAGGATGCTTTCACAGAGCCGGGACCCTTTCTAGTGCACAGGGCCAGGATGCTTTTGCAGGGCCGTGACCCATCCTTGGACACAGGGCCAGGATGCTTTGGCAGGGCCGTGACCCTTTCTAGGACACACGGGCAGGATGCTTCCGCAGGGCCAGGACCCTTTCTAGGACGCAGATCCAGGAGGCTATCGCAGGGCCGTGACCCTTTCTGGGACACTTGGCCAGGATGCTTTCGCATGGCCGGGACCCTCTCTTGGACACAGGGCCAGGATGCTTTCGCACAGCCTGGACCCTACCTTGGACACATGGCCCGGATGCTTTCCCAGGTCGGGGACCCTTCCTTGGACACAGGACCAGGATGCTTTCAGAGGGCCGGGAGCCTTTCTAGGCCACAGGGCCAGGAGGCTTTCGCAGGGCCATGACCCTTTCTAGGACACAGGGCCATGATGCTTTTACAGGGCCGCGACATTTTCTGGGACACATGGCCAGGATGCTTCCGCAGGGCCGGGAGCTTTTCTTGGACACAGGGCCTGGATGCTTCCGCAGGGCCCATTCCCCTCCATGTACACAGGGCCAGGAACCTTTTACAGGGCCGGGACCGTTTCTGCGACACAGGGCCAGGATGCTTTCGCAGGGCAGAGACCCTTCCTTGCACAGGGCCAGGATGCTTCTGCAAGGTCGGGACCGTTTCTAGGACACAGGGCCAGGATGCTTTCGCAGGGCCTGGACCCTTCATTGGACACAGGGCCCGGATGCTTTCGCAGGACGGGGACCCTTCCTTGGACACAGGACCAGGATGCTTTCACAGGGCTGGGACCGTTTCTAGGACAGGGCAGGGATGCATTCGGATGGCCGTCGCCCTTTCTAGGACAGGGCCAGGATGCTACCGCTGGGCCGGGCCACTTCCTTGGACACAGGGCCAGGATGCTTCCAGAGGGCCCGGACCCCTCGTTGGACACAGGGTCATGAACCCTTTACAGGGCCGGGACCATTTCTGGGACACAGGGCCAGGATGCTTTCGCAGGACGGGGACCCTTCCTTGGACACAGGACCAGGATGCTTTTACAGGGCCGTGACCCTTTCTAGGACACAAGGCCAGGATGCTTTCGCAGGGCCGAGCCCCTTTCTAGGACAGGGCCTGGATGCTTTCGCAGGGCCGGGACCCTTCCTTGGACAAAGGGCCACGATGCTTTCTAGGACACAGGGGCAGGATGCTTTCACAGGGCTGGGACCCTTTGTAGGACACAGGACCAGGATGCTTTCACAGGGCTGGGACCCTTTGTAGGACACAGGACCAGGATGCTTTCGCAGGGCTAGGACCCTTTCTAGGACACAGGGCCAGGATGCTTTCACAGGGCTGGGACCCTTTCTGGGACACAGGGCCAGGATGCTTTTGCAGGGCCGGGACCTTTTCTAGGACACAGGTCCTGGAGGCTTTCACAGGGCCGGGACCCTTTCTAGGACACAGGGCCAGGAGGCTTTCGCAGGGCCATGACCCTTTCTAGGACACAGGGCCAGGATGCTTTTGCAGGGCCAGGACTTTTTCTGGGACACATGGCCAGGAAGCTTCCACAGGGCCGGGAGCTTTCCTGGGACACAGGGCCTGGATGCTTCCGCAGGGCCGGGTCCCCTACTTGGACACATGGCCAGTAATCTTTCACAGGGCCGGGACCGGTTCTATGACACAGGGCCAGGATGCTTTCGCAGGGCAGGGACCCTTTCTAGGACACATGGCCAGGATGCAGCCGTAGGGCCGGGCCCCTTCCTTGGACACAGGGACAGGATGCTTTCGCAGGGCCATGAACCTTTCTAGACCAGGGCCCGGATGCTTTCGCAGGGCCGTGAGTCTTTCTAGGACACAAGGCCAGGATGCTTTCGCAGGGCTGGGACCCTTTCTAGGACACAGGTCTAGGATGCTTTCGCAGGGCAGGGACCCGTTGTGGGAGAGTGCCAGGATGCTTTCGCAGGGCCGGGACCCTATCTAGGACACAGGGCCAGGATGCTTTCACAGGGCTGGGACACTTCCTGGGACACAGGGCCAGGATGCTTCCGCCGGGCTGTGAGATTTCCTTGGACACAGGGCCTTGATGCTATCGCAGGTCCGGGACCCTTCCTTGGACAAAGGGCCACGATGCTTTAACAGAGTCTGGACCCTTTCTAGGGCACAGGGCCAGGATGCTTTTGCAGGGTCTGGACCCATCGTTGGACACAGGGCCAGGATGCTTTCGCAGGGCCGTGACCCTTTCTAGGACACAGGGCCAGGCTGCTTTCGCAGGACAGGGACCCTTACTAGGACAGTGCCAGGATGCTTTCGCAGGGCCGGGACCCTTTCTAGGACACAGGGCCAGGATGCTTTCACAGGGCTGGGACACTTCCTGGGACACAGGGCCAGGATGCTTTTGCAGGGCCGGGACCTTTTCTAGGACACAGGGCCAGGATGCTTTCGCAGGGCCGTGACCCTTTCTAGGACACAGGGCCAGGATGCTTTTGCAGGGCCGGGACCTTTTCTAGGACACAGGTCCTGGAGGCTTTCACAGGGCCGGGACCCTTTCTAGGACACAGGGCCAGGAGGCTTTCACAGGGCTGGGACCCTTTCTGGGACACAGGGCCAGGATGCTTTTGCAGGGCCGGGACCTTTTCTAGGACACAGGGCCAGGATACTTTCGCAGGGCCGGGACCCTTCCTTGGACACAGGGCCAGGATGCTTCCAGAGGGCCCGGACCCCTCGTTGGACACAGGGCCAGGAACCCTTTACAGGGCCGGGACCTTTTCTGGGACACAGGGCCAGGATGCTTTCGCAGGACGGGGACCCATCCTTGGACACAGGACCAGGATGCTTTTACAGGGCCGCGACCTTTTCTGGGACACATGGCCAGGATGCTTCCGCAGGGTCGGGAGCTTTCCTTGGACACAGGGCCTGGATGCTTCTGCAGGGCCCGGTCCCCTCCTTGGACACAGCGCCAGGAACCTTTTACAGGGACGGGACCGTTTCTGGAACACAGCGCCAGGATGCTTTCGCAGCGCCGGGACCCTTCCTTGGACACAGGGCGAGGATGCTTCTGCAAGGCCGGGACCGTTTCTAGGACACAGGGCCAGGATGCTATCGCAGGGCAGGGACCGTTTCTAGGACACATGGCCAGGATGCTTTCGCAGGGCCTGGATCCTTCCTTGGACACAGGGCCCGGATGCTTTCGCAGGACGGGTCCCTTCCTTGGACACAGGACCAGGATGCTTTCAGAAGGCCGGGAGACTTTCTAGGACACAGGGCCAGGGGGCTTTCGCAGGGCCATGACCCTTTGTAGGACACAGGGCCAGGATACTTTTACAGGGCCGCGACCTTTTCTGGGACACATGGCCAGAATGCTTCCGCAGGGCAGGGAGCTTTCCTTGGACACAGGGCCTGGATGCTTCCGCAGGGCCCGGTCCCCTCCTTGGACACAGGGCCAGGAACCTTTTACAGGGCCGGGACCGTTTCTGGGGCACAGGGCCAGGGTGCTTTCGCAGGGCCGGGACCCTTCCTTGGACACAGGGCCAGGATGATTCTGCAAGGCCGGGACCGTTTATAGGACACAGGGCCAGGATGCTATCGCAAGGCCGGGTCCGTTTCTAGGACACGGGGCCAGGATGCTATCGCAGGGCCGGGACCCTTCCTTGGACACAGGGCCAGGATGCTTTCACAGGGCCGGACCCTTTCTAGGACACAGAGCCAGGATGCATTTGAAGGGCAGGGTCCCATCCTTGGACACAGGACCAGGATGCTTTCGCAGGGCCGGGCCCCTTTCTAGGACAGGGCCAGGATGCCTTCGCAGGGCCGGGAAACTTCCCTGGACACAGGACCAGAATGCTTTCGCAGGGCTGGGACCCTGTTTAGGACAGGGACAGGATGCTTTCGCAGGGCCTGGCCCCTTTCTAGGACAGGGCCAGGATGCTTTCGCAGGGCCGTGACACTTTGTAGGACAGAGGGCCGGGATGGTTTCTCAGGGCCGTGACCCTTTCTAGGACACAGGGCCAGGATGCTTTCACAGGGCTGGGACCCTTTGTAGGACACAGGACCAGGATGCTTTCACAGGGCTGGGACTCTTAGTAGGACACAGGACCAGGATGCTTTCGCAGGGCTGGGACACTTTCTAGGACACAGGGCCAGTGTGCTTTCATAGGGCTGGGACCCTTACTGGGACACAGGGCCAGGATGCTTTTGCAGGGCCGGGACCTTTTTAGGACACAGGGCCGGGACCCTTTCGAGGGCACAGGGCCAGGAGGCTTTCGCAGGGCCATGACCCTTTCTAGGACACAGGGCCAGGATGCTTTTGCAGGGCCGGCACTTCTTCTGGGACACATGGCCAGGATGCTTCCACAGGGCCGGGAGCTTTCCTTGGAGACAGGGCCTGGATGCTTCCGCAGGGCCGGGTCCCCTCCTTGGACACATGGCCAGGAATCTTTCACAGGGCCGGGACCGTTTCTATGACACAGGGCCAGGATGCTTTCGCAGGGCCGGGACCCTTTCTAGGACACATAGCCAGGATGCATCCGTAGGGCCGGGCCCCTTCCTTGGACACAGGGACAAAATGCTTTCGCAGGGCCATGAACCTTTCTAGAACCGGACCCGGATGCTTTCGCAGGGCCGTGAGTCTTTCTAGGACACAAGGCCAGGATGCTTTCGCAGGGCCGGGACCCTTTGTAGGACAGAGGGCCAGGATGGTTTCGCAGGGCCGTGACCCTTTCTAGGACACAGGGCCAGGATGCTTTGACAGGGCTGGGACCCTTTGTAGGACACAGGACCAGGATGCTTTCACAGGGCTGGGACCCTTTGCAGGACACAGGACCAGGATGCTTTCACAGGGCTGGGACACTTTCTAGGACACAGGACCAGTATGCTTTCACAGGGCTGGGACCCTTTCTGGGACACAGGGCCAGGATGCTTTTGCAGGGCCGGGAACTTTTTAGGACACAGGGCCGGGACCCTTTCGAGGGCACAGGGCCAGGAGGCTTTCGCAGGGCCATGACCCTTTCTAGGACACAAGGCCAGGATGCTTTCGCAGGGCCGGGAACCTTTCTAGGACACAGGTCTAGGATGCTTTCGCAGGGCAGGGACCCGTTGTAGGATAGTGCCAGGATGCTTTCGCAGGGCCAGGACCCTATCTAGGACACAGGGCCAGGATGCTTTCACAGGGCTGGGACCCTTACTATGACACAGGACCAGGATGCTTTCGCAGCGCTGGGACTCTTTCTAGGACACAGGGCCAGGATGCTTTTGCAGGGCCGGGACCTTTTCTAGGACACAGGGCCAGAATTCTTTCACAGGGCCGGGAGCCTTTCAAGGACACAGGGCCTGGAAGCTTTCGCTGGGCCATGACCCTTTCTGTGACACAGGGCCAGGATGCTTTTACAGGGCCGCGACCTTTTCTGGGATACATGGCCAGGATGCTTCCGCAGGGCCGGGACGCTTTCTAGGACAGTGCCAGGATGCTTTCGCAGGGCCGGGACCATTTCTAGGACACAGGGCAAGGATGCTTTCGCAGGGCCGGGCCCCTTACTTGGACAGAGGGACAGGATGCTTTCGCAGGGCCATGATCCTTTCTAGAACAGGGGCCGGATGCTTTCGCAGGGCCGTGAGTCTTTCTAGGACACAAGGCCAGGTTGCTTTCGCAGGGCTGGGACCCTTTCTAGGACAGTGCCAGGATGCTTTCGCAGGGCCGGGACCCTTTCTAGGACTCAGAGCCAGGATGCTTTCACAGGGCTGGGACCCTTTGTAGGACACAGGGCCAGGATGCTTCCGCAGGACCGGGAGCTTTCCTTCGACACAGGGCATGGATGCTTCCGCAGGGCGCGGTCCCCTCCTTGGACACAGGGCCAGGAACCTTTCACAGGGCCGGGACCGTTTCTAGGACACAGGGACAGTATGCTTTCGCAGGGCCGAGAACCTTAATTGGACACAGAGCCAGGATGCTTCTGCAGGGCCGGGACACTTCCTTGGAGACAGGGCCAGGATGCTTTCACAGGGCCGGACTCTTTCTAGGACACAGGGCCAGGATGCTATCGCAGGTCCGGGACCCTTGGACACAGGGCCAGGATGCTTTCGCAGGGCAGGGACCCTTTCTAGGACACAGGGCCAGGATACTTTCACAGGGCCGGGAAGCTTCCTTGGACACAGGGACAGGATGCTTCCGCAGGGCCGGGACCAATCCTTGGACACAGGGCCAGGATGCTTCTGCAAGGCCGGGACCGTTTCTAGGACACAGGGCCAGGATGCTTTCACAGGGCTGGGACCCTTTCTAGGACACATGGCCAGGATGCATCCGTAGGGCAGGGACCCTTTCTACGACAGTGCCAGGATGCTTTCGCAGGGCCGGGACCATTTCTAGGACACAGGGCAAGGATGCTTTCGCAGGGCCGGGCCCCTTACTTGGACACAGGGACAGGATGCTTTCGCAGGGCCATGATCCTTTCTAGAACAGGGGCCGGATGCTTTCGCAGGGCCGTGAGTCTTTCTAGGACACAAGGCCAGGTTGCTTTCGCAGGGCTGGGACCCTTTCTAGGACAGTGCCAGGATGCTTTCGCAGGGCCGGGACCCTTTCTAGGACTCAGAGCCAGGATGCTTTCACAGGGCTGGGACCCTTTGTAGGACACAGGGCCAGGATGCTTCCGCAGGACCGGGAGCTTTCCTTCGACACAGGGCATGGATGCTTCCGCAGGGCGCGGTCCCCTCCTTGGACACAGGGCCAGGAACCTTTCACAGGGCCGGGACCGTTTCTAGGACACAGGGACAGTATGCTTTCGCAGGGCCGGGAACCTTACTTGGACACAGAGCCAGGATGCTTCTGCAGGGCCGGGACACTTCCTTGGAGACAGGGCCAGGATGCTTTCACAGGGCCGGACCCTTTCTAGGACACAGGGCCAGGATGCTATCGCAGGTCCGGGACCCTTGGACACAGGGCCAGGATGCTTTCGCAGGGCAGGGACCCTTTCTAGGACACAGGGCCAGGATACTTTCACAGGGCCGGGAAGCTTCCTTGGACACAGGGACAGGATGCTTCCGCAGGGCCGGGACCAATCCTTGGACACAGGGCCAGGATGCTTCTGCAAGGCCGGGACCGTTTCTAGGACACAGGGCCAGGATGCTTTCACAGGGCTGGGACCCTTTCTAGGACACATGGCCAGGATGCATCCGTAGGGCAGGGACCCTTTCTACCACAGTGCCAGGATGCTTTCGCAGGGCCGGGACCATTTCTAGGACACAGGGCAAGGATGCTTTCGCAGGGCCGGGCCCCTTACTTGGACACAGGGACAGGATGCTTTCGCAGGGCCATGATCCTTTCTAGAACAGGGGCCGGATGCTTTCGCAGGGCCGTGAGTCTTTCTAGGACACAAGGCCAGGATGCTTTCACAGGGCCGGACCCTTTCTAGGACACAGGGCCAGGATGCTTTCGCAGGGCTGGGACTCTTTCTAGGACACAGGGCCAGGAGGTTTTCACAGGGACGGGAGCCTTTCTAGGACCCAGGGCCAGGAAGCTTTCGCTGGGCAATGACCCTTTCTAGGACACAGGGCCAGGATGCTTTTACAGGGCCGCGACCTTTTCTGGGACACATGGCCAGGATGCTTCCGCAGGGCCGGGAGATTACCTTGGACACAGGGCCTGGATGCTTGCGCAGGGCTCGGTCCCCTCCTTGGACACAGGGCCAGGATGCTTCTGCAGGGCCGGGACCGTTTCTAGGACACAGGGCCAGGATGCTTGCGCAGGGCCGGGTCCCCACTTTGGACAGAGGGCCAGGAACGTTTCTGGGACACAGGGCCAGGATGCTTTCGCAGGGCCGGGACCCTTCCTTGGATACAGGGCCAGGATGCTTCTTCAGGGCCGGGACCGTTTCTAGGACACAGGGCCAGGATGCTTTCACAGGGCCGGACCCTTTCTAGGACACAGGGCCAGGATACTTTCACAGGGCCGGGAAGCTTCCTTGGACACAGGGCCAGGATGCTTCCACAGGGCCGGGACACCTCCTTGGACACAGGGCCGGGACCGTTTCTAGGACAGGGCCAGGATGCTATCGCGGGGCGGGACTGTTTCTAGGACACAGGGCCTGGATGCTTCTGCAGGGCCCGGTCCCCTCCTTGGACACAGGGCCAGGAACCTTTTACAGGGCCGGGACCGTTTCTGGGACACAGGGCCATGATGCTTTCACAGGGCTGGTACCCTTTCTAGGACACATGGCCAGGATGCATCCGTAGGGCAGGGACCCTTTCTAGGACACAGGGCCAGGAGGCTTTCGCAGGGCTATGACCCTTTCTAGGACACAGGGACAGGATGCTTTCGCAGGGCCATGAACCTTTCTAGAACAGGGCCCGGATGCTTTCGCAGGGCCGTGAGTCTTTCTAGGACACAAGGCCAGGATGCTTTCGCAGGGCCGGGACTCTTTCTAGGACACAGGGCCAGGAGGTTTTCACAGGGACGGGAGCCTTTCTAGGACCCAGGGCCAGGAAGCTTTCGCTGGGCAATGACCCTTTCTAGGACACAGGGCCAGGATGCTTTTACAGGGCCGCGACCTTTTCTGGGACACATGGCCAGGATGCTTCCGCAGGGCCGGGAGATTACCTTGGACACAGGGCCTGGATGCTTGCGCAGGGCTCGGTCCCCTCCTTGGACACAGGGCCAGGATGCTTCTGCAGGGCCGGGACCGTTTCTAGGACACAGGGCCAGGATGCTTGCGCAGGGCCGGGTCCCCACTTTGGACAGAGGGCCAGGAACGTTTCTGGGACACAGGGCCAGGATGCTTTCGCAGGGCCGGGACCCTTCCTTGGATACAGGGCCAGGATGCTTCTTCAGGGCCGGGACCGTTTCTAGGACACAGGGCCAGGATGCTTTCACAGGGCCGGACCCTTTCTAGGACACAGGGCCAGGATACTTTCACAGGGCCGGGAAGCTTCCTTGGACACAGGGCCAGGATGCTTCCACAGGGCCGGGACACCTCCTTGGACACAGGGCCGGGACCGTTTCTAGGACAGGGCCAGGATGCTATCGCGGGGCGGGACTGTTTCTAGGACACAGGGCCTGGATGCTTCTGCAGGGCCCGGTCCCCTCCTTGGACACAGGGCCAGGAACCTTTTACAGGGCCGGGACCGTTTCTGGGACACAGGGCCATGATGCTTTCACAGGGCTGGTACCCTTTCTAGGACACATGGCCAGGATGCATCCGTAGGGCAGGGACCCTTTCTAGGACACAGGGCCAGGAGGCTTTCGCAGGGCTATGACCCTTTCTAGGACACAGGGACAGGATGCTTTCGCAGGGCCATGAACCTTTCTAGAACAGGGCCCGGATGCTTTCGCAGGGCCGTGAGTCTTTCTAGGACACAAGGCCAGGATGCTTTCGCAGGGCCGGGACCCTTTCTAGGACACAGATCTAGGATGCTTTCGCAGGGCTGGGACTCTTTCTAGGACACAGGGCCAGGATGCTTTCACAGGGCTGGGACACTTTCTGGGTCACAGGGCCAGGATGCTTTTGCAGGGCCGGGACCTTTTCTAGGACACAGGGCCTGAAGGCTTTCACAGGGCCGGGAGCCTTTCTAGGACACAGGGCCAGGAAGCTTTCGCTGGGCCATGACCCTTTCTAGGACACAGGGGCAGGATGCTTTTAAAGGGCCGCGACCTTTTCTGGGATACATGGCCAGGATGCTTCCGCAGGGCCGGGGCCCTTTCTAGGACAGTGCCAGGATGCTTTCGCAGGGCCGGGACCATTTCTAGGACACAGGGCAAGGATGCTTTCGCAGGGCCGGGCCCCTTACATGGACACAGGGACAGGATGCTTTCGCAGGGACATGATCCTTTCTAGAACAGGGGCCGCATGCTTTCGCAGGGCCGTGAGTCTTTCTAGGACACAAGGCCAGGTTGCTTTCGCAGGGCCGGGACCCTTTCTAGGACAGTGCCAGGATGCTTTCGCAGGGCCGGGACCCTTTCTAGGACACATGGCCAGGATGCATCCGTAGGGCAGGGACCCTTTCAAGGACACATGGCCAGGATGCATCCGTAGGGCAGGGACCCTTTCTAGGACACAGGGCCAGGAGGCTTTCGCAGGGCTTTGACCCTTTCTAGGACACAGGGCCAGGATGCTTTTGCAGGGACGGGACCTTTTCTGGGACACATGGCCAGGATGCTTCTGCAGGGCCGGGAGCTTTCCTTTGACACAGGGCATGGATGCTTCCGCAGGGCGCGGTCCCCTCCTTGGACACAGGGCCCTGCGAAAGCATCCTGGCACTGTCCTAGAAAGGGTCCCTACCCTATGGATGCATCCTGGCCATGTGTCCTAGAAAGGGTCCCAGCCCTGTGAAAGCATCCTGGCCCTGTGTCCAAGAAACGGTCCCGGCCCTGTAAAAGGTTCCTGGCCCTGTGTCCAAGGAGGGGACCGGGCCCTGCGGAAGCATCCAGGCCCTGTGTCCAAGAAACGGTCCCGCCCCGCGATAGCATCCTGGCCCTGTCTCCTAGAAACGGTCCCAGCCTTGCAGAAGCATCCTGGCCCTGTGTCCAAGGAGGGGTCCCGGCCCTGCGGAAGCATCCTGCCCCTGTGTCCAAGGAAGCTTCCCGGCCCTGTGAAAGTATCCTGGCCCTGTGTCCTAGAAAGGGTCCCTGCCCTACGGATGCATCCTGGCCATGTGTCCTAGATAGGGTCCCAGCCCTGTGAAAGCATCCTGGCCCTGTGTCCCAGAAACGGTCCCGGCCCTGTAAAAGGTTCCTGGCCCTGTGTCCAAGGAGGGGACCGGGCCCTGCAGAAGCATCCAGGCCCTGTGTCCTAGAAACAGTCCCGCCCCGCGATAGCATCCTGGCCCTGTGTCCTAGAAACGGTCCCGGCCTTGCAGAAGCATCCTGGCCCTGTGTCCAAGGAAGCTTCCCGGCCCTGTGAAAGTATCCTGGCCCTGTGTCCTAGAAAGGGTCCCGGACCTGCGAAAGCATCCTGGCCCCGTGTCCCAGAAACGTTCCTGGCCCTGTGTCCAAAGAGGGGACCCGGCCCTGCGCAAGCATCCTGGCCCTGTGTCCTAGAAATGGTCCCGGCCCTGCAGAAGCATCCTGGCCCTGTGTCCAAGGAGGGGACCCGGCCCTGCAAAAGCATCCTGGCACTGTGACCCAGAAAGTGTCCCAGCCCTGCGAAAGCATCCTGGCCCTGTGTCCAAGGAAGGGACTGGGCCCTGCGGAAGCATCCTGGCCCTGTGTCCCAGAAAAGTTCGCGGCCCTGTAAAAGCCTCCTGCCCCTGAGTCCTAGAAAGGGTCACGGCCCTGCCAAAGCATCCTGGCCCTGTGTCCATGGGTCCCGGACCTGCAAAAGCATCCTGGCCCTGTGACCTAGAAAGGGTCCCGGCTCTGTGAAAGCATCCTGGCCCTGTGTCCAAGGAGGGGACCGGGCCCTGCAGAATCATCCTGGCCATGTGTCCCAGAAAAGTTCGCGGCCCTGTGAAAGCATCCTGGTCCTGTGTCCAAGGAAGGGTCCCCGTCCTGCGAAAGCATCCGGGCCCTGTATCCAAGGTAGGGTCCTGGCCCCTGCGAAAGCATCCTGGCCCTGTGTCCTAGAAATGGTCCCGGCCCTGCGATAGCATCCTGGCCCTGTGTCCTAGAAACGGTCCCGTCCTTGCAGAAGCATCCTGGCCCTGTGTCCCAGAAACGGTCCCGGCCCTCTAAAAGGTTCCTGGCCCTGTGTCCAAGGAGGGGACCGGGCCCTGCGGAAGCATCCTGGCCATATGTCCCAGAAAAGGTCGAGGCCCTGTAAAAGCATCCTGGCCCTGTGTCCTAGAAAGGGTCACCGCCCTGCCAAAGCATCCTGGCCCTGTGTCCAAGGATGGATCCCGGCCCTGCAAAAGCATCCTGGCCCTGTGCCCTAGAAAGGGTCCCGGCTCTGTGAAAGCATCCTGGCCCTGTGCCCTAGAAAGGGTCCCGGCTCTGTGAAAGCATCCTGGCCCTGTGTCCAAGGAGGGGACCGGGCCCTGCAGAATCATCCTGGCCATGTGTCCCAGAAAAGGTCGTGGCCCTGTAAAAGCATCCTGACCCTCTGTCCTAGAAAGGGACCGGCCCTGTGAAAGCATCCTGGCCCAGTGTCCAAGGAAGGGTCCCGGCCCTGCCAAAGCATCCTGGCCCTGTGTCCTAGAAACGGTCCCGGCCCTGCGATAGCATCCTGGCCCTGTGTCCTAGAAACGGTCCCGGCCTTGCAGAAACATCCTGGCCCTGTGTCCAAGGAAGTGTCCCGGCTCTGTGAAAGCATCCTGGCCCTGTGTCCAAGGAAGGGTCCCGGACCTGCGATAGCATCCTGGCCCGCTGTCCTTGAAAGGGTCCGGCCCTGCGAAAGCATCCTGGCCCTGAGTCCAAGAAACGGTCCAGGCCCTGTAAAGCGTTCCTGGCACTGTGTCCAACGAGGGTACCGGGCCCTGCGGAAGCATCCTGGCCATGTGTCCCAGAAAAGGTCGCGGCCCTGTAAAAGCATCCTGGCCCTGTGTCCTAGAAAGGGTCATGGCCCTGCGAAAGCCTCCTGGCCCTGTGTCCCAGAAAGGCTCCCGGCCCTGTGAAAGCCTCCTGGCCCTGTGTCCTAGAAAAGGTCCCGGCCCTGCAAAAGCATCCTGGCCCTGTGTCCCAGGAAGTGTCCCAGCCCTGTGAAATCATCCTGGCCCTGTGTCCTAGAAAGGGTCCCAGCCCTGCGAAAGCATCCTTGTCCGGTGTCCTACAAAGGTTCCCAGCCCTGTGAAAGCATCCTGGCCCTGTGTCCTAGAAAGGGTCCCGGCCCTGCGAAAGCATCCGGGCACTGTCCTACAAAGGGTCCCTGCCCTGAGAAAGCAGCCTGGCCCTGTTTCCTAGAAACGGTCCCGGCCCTGCGATAGCATCCTGGCCCTGTGTCCTAGAAACGGTCCCGGCCTTGCAGAAGCATCCTGGCCCTGTGTCCAAAGAAGCGTCCCGGCTATGCGAAAGCATCCTGGCCAAGTGTCCTAGAAAGGGTCACGGCCCTGCGATAGCCTCCTGGATCTGCGTCTTAGAAGGGGTCCTGGCCCTGCGAAAGCATCCTGCCCCTGTGACCTAGAAAGGGTCACGGCCCTGCCAAAGCATCCTGGCCCTGTGTCCAAGGATGCGTCCCGGCCCTGCAAAAGCTTCCTGGCCCTGTGTCCAAGGAAGGGTCCCGGCCCTGTAAAAGGTTCCTGGCCCTGTGTCCAAGGAGGGGACCGGGCCCTGCGGAAGCATCCTGGCCCTGTGCCCTTGAAAGAGTCATGGCCCTGCGAAAGCCTCCTGGCCCTGTGTCCTAGAAGGCTCCCGGCCCTCTGAAAGCATCCTGGTCCTGTGTCCAAGGAAGGGTCCCCGTCCTGCGAAAGCATCCGGGCCCTGTATCCAAGGTAGGGTCCTGGCCCTTGCGAAAGCATCCTGGCCCTGTGTCCTAGAAATGGTCCCGGCCCTGCGATAGCATCCTGGCCCTGTGTCCTAGAAACGGTCCCGTCCTTGCAGAAGCATCCTGGCCCTGTGTCCCAGAAACGGTCCCGGCCCTGTAAAAGGTTCCTGTCCCTGTGTCCAAGGAGGGGACCGGGCCCTGCGGAAGCATCCTGGCCATATGTCCCAGAAAAGGTCGAGGCCCTGTAAAAGCATCCTGGCCCTGTGTCCTAGAAAGGGTCACCGCCCTGCCAAAGCATCCTGGCCCTGTGTCCAAGGATGGATCCCGGCCCTGCAAAAGCATCCTGGCCCTGTGCCCTAGAAAGGGTCCCGGCTCTGTGAAAGCATCCTGGCCCTGTGTCCAAGGAAGGGACCGGGCCCTGCGGAAGCATCCTGGCCATGTGTCCCAGAAAAGTTCGCGGCCCTGTAAAAGCCTCCTGCCCCTGAGTCCTAGAAAGGGTCACGGCCTTGCCAAAGCATCCTGGCCCTGTGTCCAAGGATGGGTCCCGGCCCTGCAAAAGCATCCTGGCCCTGTGCCCTAGAAAGGGTCCCGGCTCTGTGAAAGCATCCTGGCCCTGTGTCCAAGGAGGGGACCGGGCCCTGCAGAATCATCCTGGCCATGTGTCCCAGAAAAGGTCGCGGCCAAGTAAAAGCATCCTGACCCTCTGTCCTAGAAAGGGATCGGCCCTGTGAAAGCATCCTGGCCCTGTGTCCAAGGAAGGGTCCCGGCCCTGCCAAAGCATCCTGGCCCTGTGTCCTAGAAACGGTCCCGGCCCTGCGATAGCATCCTGGCCCTGTGTCCTAGAAACGGTCCCGGCCTTGCAGAAACATCCTGGCCCTGTGTCCAAGGAAGGGTCCCGGCTCTGTGAAGAATCCTGGCCCTGTGTCCAAGGAAGTGTCCCGGACCTGCGATAGCATCGTGGCCCGCTGTCCTTGAAAGGGTCCGGCCCTGCGAAAGCATCCTGGCCCTGAGTCCAAGAAACGGTCCAGGCCCTGTAAAGCGTTCCTGGCACTGTGTCCAACGAGGGTACCGGGCCCTGCGGAAGCATCCTGGCCATGTGTCCCAGAAAAGGTCGCGGCCCTGTAAAAGCATCCAGGCCCTGTGTCCTAGAAAGGGTCATGGCCCTGCGAAAGCCTCCTGGCCCTGTGTCCTAGAAAGGCTCCCGGCCCTGTGAAAGCCTCCTGGCCCTGTATCCTAGAAAAGGTCCCGGCCCTGCAAAAGCATCCTGGCCCTGTGTCCCAGGAAGTGTCCCAGCCCTGTGAAATCATTCTGGCCCTGTGTCCTAGAAAGGGTCCCAGCCCTGCAAAAGCATCCTGGCCCTGTGTCCTAGAAAGGGTCCCAGCCCTGCGAAAGCATCCTTGTCCGGTGTCCTACAAAGGTTCCCAGCCCTGTGAAAGCATCCTGGCCCTGTGTCCTAGAAAGGGTCCCGGCCCTGCGAAAGCATCCGGGCACTGTCCTACAAAGGGTCCCTGCCCTGAGAAAGCAGCCTGGCCCAGTTTCCTAGAAACGGTCCCGGCCCTGCGATAGCATCCTGGCCCTGTGTCCTAGAAACGGTCCCGGCCTTGCAGAAGCATCCTGGCCCTGTGTCCAAAGAAGCGTCCCGGCTATGCGAAAGCATCCTGGCCAAGTGTCCTAGAAAGGGTCACGGCCCTGCCAAAGCATCCTGGCCCTGTGTGCAAGGATGGGTCCCGGCCCTGCAAAAGCATCCTGGCCCTGTGCCCTAGAAAGGGTCCCGGCTCTGTGAAAGCATCCTGGCCCTGTGTCCAAGGAAGGGTCCCGGCCCTGTAAAAGGTTCCTGGCCCTGTGTCCAAGGAGAGGACCGGGCCCTGCGGAAGCATCCTGGCCCTGTGTCCTTGAAAGGGTCATGGCCCTGCGAAAGCCTCCTGGCCCTGTGTCCTAGAAGGCTCCCGGCCCTCTGAAAGCATCCTGGTCCTGTGTCCAAGGAAGGGTCCCCGTCCTGCGAAAGCATCCGGGCCCTGTATCCAAGGTAGGGTCCCGTCCTTGCAGAAGCATCCTGGCCCTGTGTCCCAGAAACGGTCCCGGCCCTGTAAAAGGTTCCTGGCCCTGTGTCCAAGGAGGGGACCGGGCCCTGAGGAAGCATCCTGGCCATATGTCCCAGAAAAGGTCGAGGCCCTGTAAAAGCATCCTGGCCCTGTGTCCTAGAAAGGGTCACCGCCCTGCCAAAGCATCCTGGCCCTGTGTCCAAGGATGCGTCCCGGCCCTGCAAAAGCATCCTGGCCCTGTGCCCTAGAAAGGGTCCCGGCGCTGTGAAAGCATCCTGGCCCTGTGTCCAAGGAGGGGACCGGGCCCTGCAGAATCATCCTGGCCATGTGTCCCAGAAAAGGTCGCGGCCCTGTAAAAGCATCCTGACCCTCTGTCCTGGAAAGGGACCGGCCCTGTGAAAGCATCCTGGCCCTGTGTCCAAGGAAGGGTCCCGGCCCTGCCAAAGCATCCTGGCCCTGTGTCCTAGAAACGGTCCCGGCCCTGCGATAGCATCCTGGCCCTGTGTCCTAGAAACGGTCCCGGCCTTGCAGAAACATCCTGGCCCTGTGTCCAAGGAAGGGTCCCGGCTCTGTGAAAGCATCCTGGCCCTGTGTCCAAGGAAGGGTCCCGGACCTGCGATAGCATCCTGGCCCGCTGTCCTAGAAAGGGTCCGGCCCTGCGAAAGCATCCTGGCCCTGAGTCCAAGAAACGGTCCAGGCCCTGTAAAGCGTTCCTGGCCCTGTGTCCAACGAGGGTACCGGGCCCTGCGGAAGCATCCTGGCCATGTGTCCCAGAAAAGGTCGCGGCCCTGTAAAAGCATCCTGGCCCTGTGTCCTAGAAAGGGTCATGGCCCTGCGAAAGCCTCCTGGCCCTGTGTCCTAGAAAGGCTCCCGGCCCTGTGAAAGCCTCCTGGCCCTGTGTCCTAGAAAAGGTCCCGGCCCTGCAAAAGCATCCTGGCCCTGTGTCCCAGGAAGTGTCCCAGCCCTGTGAAATCATCCTGGCCCTGTGTCCTAGAAAGGGTCCCAGCCCTGCGAAAGCATCCTTGTCCGGTGTCCTACAAAGGTTCCCAGCCCTGTGAAAGCATCCTGGCCCTGTGTCCTAGAAAGGGTCCCGGCCCTGCGAAAGCATCCGGGCACTGTCCTACAAAGGGTCCCTGCCCTGAGAAAGCAGCCTGGCCCTGTTTCCTAGAAACGGTCCCGGCCCTGCGATAGCATCCTGGCCCTGTGTCCTAGAAACGGTCCCGGCCTTGCAGAAGCATCCTGGCCCTGTGTCCAAAGAAGCGTCCCGGCTATGCGAAAGCATCCTGGCCAAGTGTCCTAGAAAGGGTCACGGCCCTGCGATAGCCTCCTGGATCTGCGTCTTAGAAGGGGTCCTGGCCCTGCGAAAGCATCCTGCCCCTGTGTCCTAGAAAGGGTCACGGCCCTGCCAAAGCATTCTGGCCCTGTGTCCAAGGATGGGTCCCGGCCCTGCAAAAGCTTCCTGGCCCTGTGTCCAAGGAAGGGTCCCGGCCCTGTAAAAGGTTCCTGGCCCTGTGTCCAAGGAGGGGACCGGGCCCTGCGGAAGCATCCTTGCCCTGTGTCCTTGAAAGGGTCATGGCCCTGCGAAAGCCTCCTGGCCCTGTGTCCTAGAAGGCTCCCGGCCCTCTGAAAGCATCCTGGTCCTGTGTCCAAGGAAGGGTCCCCGTCCTGCGAAAGCATCCGGGCCCTGTATCCAAGGTAGGGTCCTGGCCCTTGCGAAAGCATCCTGGCCCTGTGTCCTAGAAATGGTCCCGGCCCTGCGATAGCATCCTGGCCCTGTGTCCTAGAAACGGTCCCGTCCTTGCAGAAGCATCCTGGCCCTGTGTCCCAGAAACGGTCCCGGCCCTCTAAAAGGTTCCTGGCCCTGTGTCCAAGGAGGGGACCGGGCCCTGCGGAAGCATCCTGGCCATATGTCCCAGAAAAGGTCGAGGCCCTGTAAAAGCATCCTGGCCCTGTGTCCTAGAAAGGGTCACCGCCCTGCCAAAGCATCCTGGCCCTGTGTCCAAGGATGGGTCCCGGCCCTGCAAAAGCATCCTGGCCCTGTGCCCTAGAAAGGGTCCCGGCTCTGTGAAAGCATCCTGGCCCTGTGTCCAAGGAAGCGACCGGGCCCTTCGGAAGCATCCTGGCCATGTGTCCCAGAAAAGGTCGCGGCCCTGTAAAAGCCTCCTGCCCCTGAGTCCTAGAAAGGGTCACGGCCCTGCCAAAGCATCCTGGCCCTGTGTCCAAGGATGGTTCCCGGCCCTGCAAAAGCATCCTGGCCCTGTGCCCTAGAAAGGGTCCCGGCTCTGTGAAAGCATCCTGGCCCTGTGTCCAAGGAGGGGACCGGGCCCTGCAGAATCATCCTGGCCATGAGTCCCAGAAAAGGTCGCGGCCCTGTAAAAGCATCCTGACCCTCTGTCCTAGAAAGGGACCGGCCCTGTGAAAGCATCCTGGCCCTGTGTCCAAGGAAGGCTCCCGGCCCTCTGAAAGCATCCTGGTCCTGTGTCCAAGGAAGGGTCCCCGTCCTGCGAAATCATCCGGGCCCTGTATCCAAGGTAGGGTCCTGGCCCTTGCGAAAGCATCCTGGCCCTGTGTCCTAGAAATGGTCCCGGCCCTGCGATAGCATCCTGGCCCTGTGTCCTAGAAACGGTCCCGTTCTTGCAGAAGCATCCTGGCCCTGTGTCCCAGAAACGGTCCCGGCCCTGTAAATGGTTCCTGGCCCTGTGTCCAAGGATGGGTCCCGGCCCTGCAAAAGCATCCTGGCCCTGTGCCCTAGAAAGGGTCCCGGCTCTGTGAAAGCATCCTGGCCCTGTGTCCAAGGAAGCGACCGGGCCCTGCGGAAGCATCCTGGCCATGTGTCCCAGAAAAGGTCGCGGCCCTGTAAAAGCCTCCTGCCCCTGAGTCCTAG
The DNA here is from genome assembly GCF_030144855.1 of Hypanus sabinus. Lineage (NCBI taxonomy): Eukaryota > Metazoa > Chordata > Chondrichthyes > Myliobatiformes > Dasyatidae > Hypanus > Hypanus sabinus. Next base: position 68,737,418 of record NC_082718.1, on the reverse strand, counting down.
AAAGGGTCACGGCCCTGCCAAAGCATCCTGGCCCTGTGTCCAAGGATGGGTCCCGGCCCTGCAAAAGCATCCTGGCCCTGTGCCCTAGAAAGGGTCCCGGCTCTGTGAAAGCATCCTGGCCCTGTGTCCAAGGAGGGGACCGGGCCCTGCAGAATCATCCTGGCCATGTGTCCCAGAAAAGGTCGCGGCCCTGTAAAAGCATCCTGACCCTCTGTCCTAGAAAGGGACCGGCCCTGTGAAAGCATCCTGGCCCTGTGTCCAAGGAAGGGTCCCGGCCCTGCCAAAGCATCCTGGCCCTGTGTCCTAGAAACGGTCCCGGCCCTGCGATAGCATCCTGGCCCTGTGTCCTAGAAACGGTCCCGGCCTTGCAGAAACATCCTGGCCCTGTGTCCAAGGAAGGGTCCCGGCTCTGTGAAAGCATCCTGGCCCTGTGTCCAAGGAAGGGTCCCGGACCTGCGATAGCATCCTGGCCCGCTGTCCTTGAAAGGGTCCGGCCCTGCGAAAGCATCCTGGCCCTGAGTCCAAGAAACGGTCCAGGCCCTGTAAAAGCATCCTGGCCCTGTGTCCTAGAAAGGGTCATGGCCCTGCGAAAGCCTCCTGGCCCTGTGTCCTAGAAAGGCTCCCGGCCCTGTGAAAGCCTCCTGGCCCTGTATCCTAGAAAAGGTCCCGGCCCTGCAAAAGCATCCTGGCCCTGTGTCCCAGGAAGTGTCCCAGCCCTGTGAAATCATTCTGGCCCTGTGTCCTAGAAAGGGTCCCAGCCCTGCGAAAGCATCCTTGTCCGGTGTCCTACAAAGGTTCCCAGCCCTGTGAAAGCATCCTGGCCCTGTGTCCTAGAAAGGGTCCCGGCCCTGCGAAAGCATCCGGGCACTGTCCTACAAAGGGTCCCTGCCCTGAGAAAGCAGCCTGGCCCTGTTTCCTAGAAACGGTCCCGGCCCTGCGATAGCATCCTGGCCCTGTGTCCTAGAAACGGTCCCGGCCTTGCAGAAGCATCCTGGCCCTGTGTCCAAAGAAGCGTCCCGGCTATGCGAAAGCATCCTGGCCAATTGTCCTAGAAAGGGTCACGGCCCTGCCAAAGCATCCTGGCCCTGTGTCCAAGGATGGGTCCCGGCCCTGCAAAAGCATCCTGGCCCTGTGCCCTAGAAAGGGTCCCGGCTCTCTGAAAGCATCCTGGCCCTGTGTCCAAGGAAGGGTCCCGGCCCTGTAAAAGGTTCCTGGCCCTGTGTCCAAGGAGGGGACCGGGCCCTGCGGAAGCATCCTGGCCCTGTGTCCTTGAAAGGGTCATGGCCCTGCGAAAGCCTCCTGGCCCTGTGTCCTAGAAGGCTCCCGGCCCTCTGAAAGCATCCTGGTCCTGTGTCCAAGGAAGGGTCCCCGTCCTGCGAAAGCATCCGGGCCCTGTATCCAAGGTAGGGTCCTGGCCCTTGCGAAAGCATCCTGGCCCTGTGTCTTAGAAATGGTCCCGGCCCTGCGATAGCATCCTGGCCCTGTGTCCTAGAAACGGTCCCGTCCTTGCAGAAGCATCCTGGCCCTGTGTCCCAGAAACGGTCCCGGCCCTGTAAAAGGTTCCTGGCCCTGTGTCCAAGGAGGGGACCGGGCCCTGAGGAAGCATCCTGGCCATATGTCCCAGAAAAGGTCGAGGCCCTGTAAAAGCATCCTGGCCCTGTGTCCTAGAAAGGGTCACCGCCCTGCCAAAGCATCCTGGCCCTGTGTCCAAGGATGGGGCCCGGCCCTGCAAAAGCATCCTGGCCCTGTGCCCTAGAAAGGGTCCCGGCTCTGTGAAAGCATCCTGGCCCTGTGTCCAAGGAAGGGACCGGGCCCTGCGGAAGCATCCTGGCCATGTGTCCCAGAAAAGGTCGCGGCCCTGTAAAAGCCTCCTGCCCCTGAGTCCTAGAAAGGGTCACGGCCCTGCCAAAGCATCCTGGCCCTGTGTCCAAGGATGCGTCCCGGCCCTGCAAAAGCATCCTGGCCCTGTGCCCTAGAAAGGGTCCCGGCGCTGTGAAAGCATCCTGGCCCTGTGTCCAAGGAGGGGACCGGGCCCTGCAGAATCATCCTGGCCATGTGTCCCAGAAAAGGTCGCGGCCCTGTAAAAGCATCCTGACCCTCTGTCCTGGAAAGGGACCGGCCCTGTGAAAGCATCCTGGCCCTGTGTCCAAGGAAGGGTCCCGGCCCTGCCAAAGCATCCTGGCCCTGTGTCCTAGAAACGGTCCCGGCCCTGCGATAGCATCCTGGCCCTGTGTCCTAGAAACGGTCCCGGCCTTGCAGAAACATCCTGGCCCTGTGTCCAAGGAAGGGTCCCGGCTCTGTGAAAGCATCCTGGCCCTGTGTCCAAGGAAGGGTCCCGGACCTGCGATAGCATCCTGGCCCGCTGTCCTAGAAAGGGTCCGGCCCTGCGAAAGCATCCTGGCCCTGAGTCCAAGAAACGGTCCAGGCCCTGTAAAGCGTTCCTGGCCCTGTGTCCAACGAGGGTACCGGGCCCTGCGGAAGCATCCTGGCCATGTGTCCCAGAAAAGGTCGCGGCCCTGTAAAAGCATCCTGGCCCTGTGTCCTAGAAAGGGTCATGGCCCTGCGAAAGCCTCCTGGCCCTGTGTCCTAGAAAGGCTCCCGGCCCTGTGAAAGCCTCCTGGCCCTGTGTCCTAGAAAAGGTCCCGGCCCTGCAAAAGCATCCTGGCCCTGTGTCCCAGGAAGTGTCCCAGCCCTGTGAAATCATCCTGGCCCTGTGTCCTAGAAAGGGTCCCAGCCCTGCGAAAGCATCCTTGTCCGGTGTCCTACAAAGGTTCCCAGCCCTGTGAAAGCATCCTGGCCCTGTGTCCTAGAAAGGGTCCCGGCCCTGCGAAAGCATCCGGGCACTGTCCTACAAAGGGTCCCTGCCCTGAGAAAGCAGCCTGGCCCTGTTTCCTAGAAACGGTCCCGGCCCTGCGATAGCATCCTGGCCCTGTGTCCTAGAAACGGTCCCGGCCTTGCAGAAGCATCCTGGCCCTGTGTCCAAAGAAGCGTCCCGGCTATGCGAAAGCATCCTGGCCAAGTGTCCTAGAAAGGGTCACGGCCCTGCGATAGCCTCCTGGATCTGCGTCTTAGAAGGGGTCCTTGCCCTGCGAAAGCATCCTGCCCCTGTGTCCTAGAAAGGGTCACGGCCCTGCCAAAGCATTCTGGCCCTGTGTCCAAGGATGGGTCCCGGCCCTGCAAAAGCTTCCTGGCCCTGTGTCCAAGGAAGGGTCCCGGCCCTGTAAAAGGTTCCTGGCCCTGTGTCCAAGGAGGGGACCGGGCCCTGCGGAAGCATCCTTGCCCTGTGTCCTTGAAAGGGTCATGGCCCTGCGAAAGCCTCCTGGCCCTGTGTCCTAGAAGGCTCCCGGCCCTCTGAAAGCATCCTGGTCCTGTGTCCAAGGAAGGGTCCCCGTCCTGCGAAAGCATCCGGGCCCTGTATCCAAGGTAGGGTCCTGGCCCTTGCGAAAGCATCCTGGCCCTGTGTCCTAGAAATGGTCCCGGCCCTGCGATAGCATCCTGGCCCTGTGTCCTAGAAACGGTCCCGTCCTTGCAGAAGCATCCTGGCCCTGTGTCCCAGAAACGGTCCCGGCCCTCTAAAAGGTTCCTGGCCCTGTGTCCAAGGAGGGGACCGGGCCCTGCGGAAGCATCCTGGCCATATGTCCCAGAAAAGGTCGAGGCCCTGTAAAAGCATCCTGGCCCTGTGTCCTAGAAAGGGTCACCGCCCTGCCAAAGCATCCTGGCCCTGTGTCCAAGGATGGGTCCCGGCCCTGCAAAAGCATCCTGGCCCTGTGCCCTAAAAAGGGTCCCGGCTCTGTGAAAGCATCCTGGCCCTGTGTCCAAGGAAGCGACCGGGCCCTTCGGAAGCATCCTGGCCATGTGTCCCAGAAAAGGTCGCGGCCCTGTAAAAGCCTCCTGCCCCTGAGTCCTAGAAAGGGTCACGGCCCTGCCAAAGCATCCTGGCCCTGTGTCCAAGGATGGATCCCGGCCCTGCAAAAGCATCCTGGCCCTGTGCCCTAGAAAGGGTCCCGGCTCTGTGAAAGCATCCTGGCCCTGTGTCCAAGGAGGGGACCGGGCCCTGCAGAATCATCCTGGCCATGAGTCCCAGAAAAGGTCGCGGCCCTGTAAAAGCATCCTGACCCTCTGTCCTAGAAAGGGACCGGCCCTGTGAAAGCATCCTGGCCCTGTGTCCAAGGAAGGCTCCCGGCCCTCTGAAAGCATCCTGGTCCTGTGTCCAAGGAAGGGTCCCCGTCCTGCGAAAGCATCCGGGCCCTGTATCCAAGGTAGGGTCCTGGCCCTTGCGAAAGTATCCTGGCCCTGTGTCCTAGAAATGGTCCCGGCCCTGCGATAGCATCCTGGCCCTGTGTCCTAGAAACGGTCCCGTTCTTGCAGAAGCATCCTGGCCCTGTGTCCCAGAAACGGTCCCGGCCCTGTAAATGGTTCCTGGCCCTGTGTCCAAGGATGGGTCCCGGCCCTGCAAAAGCATCCTGGCCCTGTGCCCTAGAAAGGGTCCCGGCTCTGTGAAAGCATCCTGGCCCTGTGTCCAAGGAAGCGACCGGGCCCTGCGGAAGCATCCTGGCCATGTGTCCCAGAAAAGGTCGCGGCCCTGTAAAAGCCTCCTGCCCCTGAGTCCTAGAAAGGGTCACGGCCCTGCCAAAGCATCCTGGCCCTGTGTCCAAGGATGGGTCCCGGCCCTGCAAAAGCATCCTGGCCCTGTGCCGTAGAAAGGGTCCCGGCTCTGTGAAAGCATCCTGGCCCTGTGTCCAAGGAGGGGACCGGGCCCTGCAGAATCATCCTGGCCATGAGTCCCAGAAAAGGTCGCGGCCCTGTAAAAGCATCCTGACCCTCTGTCCTAGAAAGGGACCGGCCCTGTGAAAGCATCCTGGCCCTGTGTCCAAGGAAGGGTCCCGGCCCTGCCAAAGCATCCTGGCCCTGTGTCCTAGAAACGGTCCCGGCCCTGCGATAGCATCCTGGCCCTGTGTCCTAGAAACGGTCCCGGCCTTGCAGAAACATCCTGGCCCTGTGTCCAAGGAAGGATCCCGGCTCTGTGAAAGCATCCTGGCCCTGTGTCCAAGGAAGGGTCCCGGACCTGCGATAGCATCCTGGCCCGCTGTCCTAGAAAGGGTCCGGCCCTGCGAAAGCATCCTGGCCCTGAGTCCAAGAAACGGTCCAGGCCCTGTAAAGCGTTCCTGGCCCTGTGTCCAACGAGGGTACCGGGCCCTGCGGAAGCATCCTGGCCATGTGTCCCAGAAAAGGTCGCGGCCCTGTAAAAGCATCCTGGCCCTGTGTCCTAGAAAGGGTCCCAGCCCTGTGAAAGCATCCTGGCCCTGTGTCCTAGAAAGGGTCCCGGCCCTGCGAAAGCATCCGGGCACTGTCCTACAAAGGGTCCCTGCCCTGAGAAAGCAGCCTGGCCCTGTTTCCTAGAAACGGTCCCGGCCCTGCGATAGCATCCTGGCCCTGTGTCCTAGAAACGGTCCCGTCCTTGCAGAAGCATCCTGGCCCTCTGTCCAAAGAAGCGTCCCGGCTATGCGAAAGCATCCTGGCCAAGTGTCCTAGAAAGGGTCACGGCCCTGCGATAGCCTCCTGGATCTGCGTCTTAGAAGGGGTCCTGGCCCTGCGAAAGCATCCTGCCCCTGTGTCCTAGAAAGGGTCACGGCCCTGCCAAAGCATCCTGGCCCTGTGTCCAAGGATGGGTCCCGGCCCTGCAAAAGCTTCCTGGCCCTGTGTCCAAGGAAGGGTCCCGGCCCTGTAAAAGGTTCATGTCCCTGTGTCCAAGGTAGGGTCCTGGCCCTTGCGAAAGCATCCTGGCCCTGTGTCCTAGAAATGGACCCGGCCCTGCGATAGCATCCTGGCCCTGTGTCCTAGAAACGGTCCCGTCCTTGCAGAAGCATCCTGGCCCTGTGTCCCAGAAACGGTCCCGGCCCTGTAAAAGGTTCCTGGCCCTGTGTCCAAGGAGGGGACCGGGCCCTGCGGAAGCATCCTGGCCATATGTCCCAGAAAAGGTCGAGGCCCTGTAAAAGCATCCTGGCCCAGTGTCCTAGAAAGGGTCACCGCCCTGCCAAAGCATCCTGGCCCTGTGTCCAAGGATGGGTCCCGGCCCTGCAAAAGCATCCTGGCCCTGTGCCCTAGAAAGGGTCCCGGCTCTGTGAAAGCATCCTGGCCCTGTGTCCAAGGAAGCGACCGGGCCCTGCGGAAGCATCCTGGCCATGTGTCCCAGAAAAGGTCGCGGCCCTGTAAAAGCCTCCTGCCCCTGAGTCCTAGAAAGGGTCACGGCCCTGCCAAAGCATCCTGGCCCTGTGTCCAAGGATGGGTCCCGGCCCTGCAAAAGCATCCTGGCCCTGTGCCCTAGAAAGGGTCCCGGCTCTGTGAAAGCATCCTGGCCCTGTGTCCAAGGAGGGGACCGGGCCCTGCAGAATCATCCTGGCCATGTGTCCCAGAAAAGGTCGCGGCCCTGTAAAAGCCTCCTGCCCCTGAGTCCTAGAAAGGGTCACGGCCCTGCCAAAGCATCCTGGCCCTGTGTCCAAGGATGGGTCCCGGCCCTGCAAAAGCATCCTGGCCCTGTGCCCTAGAAAGGGTCCCGGCTCTGTGAAAGCATCCTGGCCCTGTGTCCAAGGAGGGGACCGGGCCCTGCAGAATCATCCTGGCCATGTGTCCCAGAAAAGGTCGCGGCCCTGTAAAAGCATCCTGACCCTCTGTCCTAGAAAGGGACCGGCCCTGTGAAAGCATCCTGGCCCTGTGTCCAAGGAAGGGTCCCGGCCCTGCCAAAGCATCCTGGCCCTGTGTCCTAGAAACTGTCCCGGCCCTGCGATAGCATCCTGGCCCTGTGTCCTAGAAACGGTCCCGGCCTTGCAGAAACATCCTGGCCCTGTGTCCAAGGAAGGGTCCCGGCTCTGTGAAAGCATCCTGGCCCTGTGTCCAAGGAAGGGTCCCGGACCTGCGATAGCATCCTGGCCCGCTGTCCTAGAAAGGGTCCGGCCCTGCGAAAGCATCCTGGCCCTGAGTCCAAGAAACGGTCCAGGCCCTGTAAAGCGTTCCTGGCCCTGTGTCCAACGAGGGTACCGGGCCCTGCAGAAGCATCCTGGCCATGTGTCCCAGAAAAGGTCGCGGCCCTGTAAAAGCATCCTGGCCCTGTGTCCTAGAAAGGCTCCCGGCCCTGTGAAAGCCTCCTGGCCCTGTGTCCTAGAAAAGGTCCCGGCCCTGCAAAAGCATCCTGGCCCTGTGTCCTAGAAAGGGTCCCAGCCCTGCGAAAGCATCCTTGTCCTGTGTCCTACAAAGGTTCCCAGCCCTGTAAAAGCATCCTGGCCCTGTGTCCTAGAAAGGCTCCCGGCCCTGTGAAAGCCTCCTGGCCCTGTGTCCTAGAAAAGGTCCCGGCCCTGCAAAAGCATCCTGGCCCTGTGTCCTAGAAAGGGTCCCAGCCCTGCGAAAGCATCCTTGTCCTGTGTCCTACAAAGGTTCCCAGCCCTGTGAAAGCATCCTGGCCCTGTGTCCTAGAAAGGGTCCCGGCCCTGCGAAAGCATCCGGGCACTGTCCTACAAAGGGTCCCTGCCCTGAGAAAGCAGCCTGGCCCTGTTTCCTAGAAACGGTCCCGGCCTTGCAGAAGCATCCTGGCCCTGTGTACAAAGAAGCGTTCCGGCTATGCGAAAGCATCCTGGCCAAGTGTCCTAGAAAGGGTCACGGCCCTGCGATAGGCTCCTGGATCTGCGTCTTAGAAGGGGTCCTGGCCCTGCGAAAGCATCCTGCCCCTGTGTCCTAGAAAGGGTCACGGCCCTGCCAAAGCATCCTGGCCCTGCGTCCAAGGATGGGTCCCGGCCCTGCAAAAGCTTCCTGGCCCTGTGTCCAAGGAAGGGTCCCGGCCCTGTAAAAGGTTCATGTCCCTGTGTCCAAGGAGGGCACCGGGCCCTGCGGAAGCATCCTGGCCCTGTGTCCTTGAAAGGGTCATGGCCCTGCGAAAGCCTCCTGGCCCTGTGTCCTAGAAGGCTCCCGGCCCTCTGAAAGCATCCTGGTCCTGTGTCCAAGGAAGGGTCCCCGTCCTGCGAAAGCATCCGGGCCCTGTATCCAAGGTAGGGTCCTGGCCCTTGCGAAAGCATCCTGGCCCTGTGTCCTAGAAATGGTCCCGGCCCTGCGATAGCATCCTGGCCCTGTGTCCTAGAAACGGTCCCGTCCTTGCAGAAGCATCCTGGCCCTGTGTCCCAGAAACGGTCCCGGCCCTCTAAAAGGTTCCTGGCCCTGTGTCCAAGGAGGGGACCGGGCCCTGCGGAAGCATCCTGGCCATATGTCCCAGAAAAGGTCGAGGCCCTGTAAAAGCATCCTGGCCCAGTGTCCTAGAAAGGGTCACCGCCCTGCCAAAGCATCCTGGCCCTGTGTCCAAGGATGGGTCCCGGCCCTGCAAAAGCATCCTGGCCCTGTGCCCTAGAAAGGGTCCCGGCTCTGTGAAAGCATCCTGGCCCTGTGTCCAAGGAAGGGACCGGGCCCTGCGGAAGCATCCTGGCCATGTGTCCCAGAAAAGGTCGCGGCCCTGTAAAAGCCTCCTGCCCCTGAGTACTAGAAAGGGTCACGGCCCTGCCAAAGCATCCTGGCCCTGTGTCCAAGGATGGGTCCCGGCCCTGCAAAAGCATCCTGGCCCTGTGCCCTAGAAAGGGTCCCGGCTCTGTGAAAGCATCCTGGCCCTGTGTCCAAGGAGGGGAACGGGCCCTGCAGAATCATCCTGGCCATGTGTCCCAGAAAAGGTCGCGGCCCTGTAAAAGCCTCCTGCCCCTGAGTCCTAGAAAGGGTCACGGCCCTGCCAAAGCATCCTGGCCCTGTGTCCAAGGATGGGTCCCGGCCCTGCAAAAGCATCCTGGCCCTGTGCCCTAGAAAGGGTCCCGGCTCTGTGAAAGCATCCTGGCCCTGTGTCCAAGGAGGGGAACGGGCCCTGCAGAATCATCCTGGCCATGTGTCCCAGAAAAGGTCGCGGCCCTGTAAAAGCATCCTGACCCTCTGTCCTAGAAAGGGACCGGCCCTGTGAAAGCATCCTGGCCCTGTGTCCAAGGAAGGGTCCCGGCCCTGCCAAAGCATCCTGGCCCTGTGTCCTAGAAACGGTCCCGGCACTGCGATAGCATCCTGGCCCTGTGTCCTAGAAACGGTCCCGGCCTTGCAGAAACATCCTGGCCCTGTGTCCAAGGAAGGGTCCCGGCTCTGTGAAAGCATCCTGGCCCTGTGTCCAAGGAAGGGTCCCGGACCTGCGATAGCATCCTGGCCCGCTGTCCTAGAAAGGGTCCGGCCCTGCGAAAGCATCCTGGCCCTGAGTCCAAGAAACGGTCCAGGCCCTGTAAAGCGTTCCTGGCCCTGTGTCCAACGAGGGTACCGGGCCCTGCGGAAGCATCCTGGCCATGTGTCCCAGAAAAGGTCGCGGCCCTGTAAAAGCATCCTGGCCCTGTGTCCTAGAAAGGGTCATGGCCCTGCGAAAGCCTCCTGGCCCTGTATCCTAGAAAGGCTCCCGGCCCTGTGAAAGCCTCCTGGCCCTGTGTCCTAGAAAAGGTCCCGGCCCTGCAAAAGCATCCTGGCCCTGTTTCCCAGGAAGTGTCCCAGCCCTGTGAAATCATCCTGGCCCTGTGTCCTAGAAAGGGTCCCAGCCCTGCGAAAGCATCCTTGTCCTGTGTCCTACAAAGGTTCCCAGCCCTGTGAAAGCATCCTGGCCCTGTGTCCTAGAAAGGGTCCCGGCCCTGCGAAAGCATCCGGGCACTGTCCTACAAAGGGTCCCTGCCCTGAGAAAGCAGCCTGGCCCTGTTTCCTAGAAACGGTCCCGGCCTTGCAGAAGCATCCTGGCCCTGTGTCCAAAGAAGCGTCCCGGCTATGCGAAAGCATCCTGGCCAAGTGTCCTAGAAAGGGTCACGGCCCTGCGATAGCCTCCTGGATCTGCTTCTTAGAAGGGGTCCTGGCCCTGCGAAAGCATCCTGCCCCTGTGTCCTAGAAAGGGTCACGGCCCTGCCAAAGCATCCTGGCCCTGTGTCCAAGGATGGGTCCCGGCCCTGCAAAAGCTTCCTGGCCCTGTGTCCAAGGAAGGGTCCCGGCCCTGTAAAAGGTTCATGTCCCTGTGTCCAAGGAGGGGACCGGGCCCTGCGGAAGCATCCTGGCCCTGTGTCCTTGAAAGGGTCATGGCCCTGCGAAAGCCTCCTGGCCCTGTGTCCTAGAAGGCTCCCGGCCCTCTGAAAGCATCCTGGTCCTGTGTCCAAGGAAGGGTCCCCGTCCTGCGAAAGCATCCGGGCCCTGTATCCAAGGTAGGGTCCTGGCCCTTGCGAAAGCATCCTGGCCCTGTGTCCTAGAAATGGTCCCGGCCCTGCGATAGCATCCTGGCCCTGTGTCCTAGAAACGGTCCCGTCCTTGCAGAAGCATCCTGGCCCTGTGTCCCAGAAACGGTCCCGGCCCTCTAAAAGGTTCCTGGCCCTGTGTCCAAGGAGGGGACCGGGCCCTGCGGAAGCATCCTGGCCATATGTCCCAGAAAAGGTCGAGGCCCTGTAAAAGCATCCTGGCCCAGTGTCCTAGAAAGGGTCACCGCCCTGCCAAAGCATCCTGGCCCTGTGTCCAAGGATGGGTCCCGGCCCTGCAAAAGCATCCTGGCCCTGTGCCCTAGAAAGGGTCCCGGCTCTGTGAAAGCATCCTGGCCCTGTGTCCAAGGAAGGGACCGGGCCCTGCGGAAGCATCCTGTCCATGTGTCCCAGAAAAGGTCGCGGCCCTGTAAAAGCCTCCTGCCCCTGAGTCCTAGAAAGGGTCACGGCCCTGCCAAAGCATCCTGGCCCTGTGTCCAAGGATGGGTCCCGGCCCTGCAAAAGCATCCTGGCCCTGTGCCCTAGAAAGGGTCCCGGCTCTGTGAAAGCATCCTGGCCCTGTGTCCAAGGAGGGGACCGGGCCCTGCAGAATCATCCTGGCCATGTGTCCCAGAAAAGGTCGCGGCCCTGTAAAAGCATCCTGACCCTCTGTCCTAGAAAGGGACCGGCCCTGTGAAAGCATCCGGGCCCTGTATCCAAGGTAGGGTCCTGGCCCTTGCGAAAGCATCCTGGCCCTGTGTCCTAGAAATGGTCCCGGCCCTGCGATAGCATCCTGGCCCTGTGTCCTAGAAACGGTCCCGTCCTTGCAGAAGCATCCTGGCCCTGTGTCCCAGAAACGGTCCCGGCCCTCTAAAAGGTTCCTGGCCCTGTGTCCAAGGAGGGGACCGGGCCCTGCGGAAGCATCCTGGCCATATGTCCCAGAAAAGGTCGAGGCCCTGTAAAAGCATCCTGGCCCAGTGTCCTAGAAAGGGTCACCGCCCTGCCAAAGCATCCTGGCCCTGTGTCCAAGGATGGGTCCCGGCCCTGCAAAAGCATCCTGGCCCTGTGCCCTAGAAAGGGTCCCGGCTCTGTGAAAGCATCCTGGCCCTGTGTCCAAGGAAGGGACCGGGCCCTGCGGAAGCATCCTGTCCATGTGTCCCAGAAAAGGTCGCGGCCCTGTAAAAGCCTCCTGCCCCTGAGTCCTAGAAAGGGTCACGGCCCTGCCAAAGCATCCTGGCCCTGTGTCCAAGGATGGGTCCCGGCCCTGCAAAAGCATCCTGGCCCTGTGCCCTAGAAAGGGTCCCGGCTCTGTGAAAGCATCCTGGCCCTGTGTCCAAGGAGGGGACCGGGCCCTGCAGAATCATCCTGGCCATGTGTCCCAGAAAAGGTCGCGGCCCTGTAAAAGCATCCTGACCCTCTGTCCTAGAAAGGGACCGGCCCTGTGAAAGCATCCTGGCCCTGTGTCCAAGGAAGGGTCCCGGCCCTGCCAAAGCATCCTGGCCCTGTGTCCTAGAAACGGTCCCGGCCCTGCGATAGCATCCTGGCCCTGTGTCCTAGAAACGGTCCCGGCCTTGCAGAAACATCCTGGCCCTGTGTCCAAGGAAGGGTCCCGGCTCTGTGAAAGCATCCTGGCCCTGTGTCCAAGGAAGGGTCCCGGACCTGCGATAGCATCCTGGCCCGCTGTCCTAGAAAGGGTCCGGCCCTGCGAAAGCATCCTGGCCCTGAGTCCAAGAAACGGTCCAGGCCCTGTAAAGCGTTCCTGGCCCTGTGTCCAACGAGGGTACCGGGCCCTGCGGAAGCATCCTGGCCATGTGTCCCAGAAAAGGTCGCGGCCCTGTAAAAGCATCCTGGCCCTGTGTCCTAGTAAGGGTCATGGCCCTGCGAAAGCCTCCTGGCCCTGTGTCCCAGAAAGGCTCCCGGCCCTGTGAAAGCCTCCTGGCCCTGTGTCCTAGAAAAGGTCCCGGCCCTGCAAAAGCATCCTGGCCCTGTTTCCCAGGAAGTGTCCCAGCCCTGTGAAATCATCCTGGCCCTGTGTCCTAGAAAGGGTCCCAGCCCTGCGAAAGCATCCTTGTCCTGTGTCCTACAAAGGTTCCCAGCCCTGTGAAAGCATCCTGGCCCTGTGTCCTAGAAAGGGTCCCGGCCCTGCGAAAGCATCCGGGCACTGTCCTACAAAGGGTCCCTGCCCTGAGAAAGCAGCCTGGCCCTGTTTCCTAGAAACGGTCCCGGCCTTGCAGAAGCATCCTGGCCCTGTGTCCAAAGAAGCGTCCCGGCTATGCGAAAGCATCCTGGCCAAATGTCCTAGAAAGGGTCACGGCCCTGCGATAGCCTCCTGGATCTGCGTCTTAGAAGGGGTCCTGGCCCTGCGAAAGCATCCTGCCCCTGTGTCCTAGAAAGGGTCACGGCCCTGCCAAAGCATCCTGGCCCTGTGTCCAAGGATGGGTCCCGGCCCTGCAAAAGCTTCCTGGCCCTGTGTCCAAGGAAGGGTCCCGGCCCTGTAAAAGGTTCCTGGCCCTGTGTCCAAGGAGGGGACCGGGCCCTGCGGAAGCATCCTGGCCCTGTGTCCTTGAAAGGGTCATGGCCCTGCGAAAGCCTCCTGGCCCTGTGTCCTAGAAGGCTCCCGGCACTCTGAAAGCATCCTGGTCCTGTGTCCAAGGAAGGGTCCCCGTCCTGCGAAAGCATCTGGGCCCTGTATCCAAGGTAGGGTCCTGGCCCTTGCGAAAGCATCCTGGCCCTGTGTCCTAGAAATGGTCCCGGCCCTGCGATAGCATCCTGGCCCTGTGTCCTAGAAACGGTCCCGTCCTTGCAGAAGCATCCTGGCCCTGTGTCCCAGAAACGGTCCCGGCCCTGTAAAAGGTTCCTGGCCCTGTGTCCAAGGAGGGGACCGGGCCCTGCGGAAGCATCCTGGCCATATGTCCCAGAAAAGGTCGAGGCCCTGTAAAAGCATCCTGGCCCCGTGTCCTAGAAAGGGTCACTGCCCTGCCAAAGCATCCTGGCCCTGTGTCCAAGGATGGGTCCCGGCCCTGCAAAAGCATCCTGGCCCTGTGCCCTAGAAAGGGTCCCGGCTCTGTGAAAGCATCCTGGCCCTGTGTCCAAGGAAGGGACCGGGCCCTGCGGAAGCATCCTGGCCATGTGTCCCAGAAAAGTTCGCGGCCCTGTAAAAGCCTCCTGCCCCTGAGTCCTAGAAAGGGTCACGGCCCTGCCAAAGCATCCTGGCCCTGTGTCCAAGGATGGGTCCCGGCCCTGCAAAAGCATCCTGGCCCTGTGCCCTAGAAAGGGTCCCGGCTCTGTGAAAGCATCCTGGCCCTCTGTCCAAGGAGGGGACCGGGCCCTGCAGAATCATCCTGGCCATGTGTCCCAGAAAAGGTCGCGGCCCTGTAAAAGCATCCTGACCCTCTGTCCTAGAAAGGGACCGGCCCTGTGAAAGCATCCTGGCCCTGAGTCCAAGGAAGGGTCCCGGCCCTGCCAAAGCATCCTGGCCCTGTGTCCTAGAAACGGTCCCGGCCCTGCGATAGCATCCTGGCCCTGTGTCCTAGAAACGGTCCCGGCCTTGCAGAAACATCCTGGCCCTGTGTCCAAGGAAGTGTCCCGGCTCTGTGAAAGCATCCTGGCCCTGTGTCCAAGGAAGGGTCCCGGACCTGCGATAGCATCCTGGCCTGCTGTCCTAGAAAGGGTCCGGCCCTGCGAAAGCATCCTGGCCCTGAGTCCAAGAAACGGTCCAGGCCCTGTAAAGCGTTCCTGGCCCTGTGTCCAACGAGGGTACCGGGCCCTGCGGAAGCATCCTGGCCATGTGTCCCAGAAAAGGTCGCGGCCATGTAAAAGCATCCTGGCCCTGTGTCCTAGAAAGGGTCATGGCCCTTCGAAAGCCTCCTGGCCCTGTGTCCCAGGAAGTGTCCCAGCCCTGTGAAATCATCCTGGCCCTGTGTCCTAGAAAGGGTCCCAGCCCTGCGAAAGCATCCTTGTCCGGTGTCCTACAAAGGTTCCCAGCCCTGTGAAAGCATCCTGGCCCTGTGTCCTAGAAAGGGTCCCGGCCCTGCGAAAGCATCCGGGCACTGTCCTACAAAGGGTCCCTGCCCTGAGAAAGCAGCCTGGCCCTGTGTCCTAGAAACGGTCCCGGCCTTGCAGAAGCATCCTGGCCCTGTGTCCAAAGAAGCGTCCCGGCTATGCGAAAGCATCCTGGCCCTGTGTCCCAGAAACGGTCCCGGCCCTGTAAAAGGTTCCTGGCCCTGTGTCCAAGGAGGGGACCGGGCCCTGCGGAAGCATCCAGGCCCTGTGTCCAAGGAAAGCTCCCAGCCCTGCGGAAGCATCCAGGCCAAGTGTCCCAGAAAAGGTCGCGGCCCTGTAAAAGCATCCTGGCCCTGTGCCCTAGAAAGGGTCCCGGCTCTGTGAAAGCATCCTGGCCCTGTGTCCAAGGAAGGGTCCCGGACCTGCGATAGCATCCTGGCCCTTTATCCTACAAAGGGTCCGGCCCTGTTAAAGCATCCTGGCCCTGTGTCCAAGGAAGGGTCCCGGCCCTGCGAAAGCTTCCTGGCCCTATGTCCTAGAAACGGTCCCGGCCCTGCGATAGCATCCTGGCCCTGTCCTAGAAATGGTCCCGGCCTTGCAGAAGCATCCTGGCCCTGTGTCCAGGGAAGTGTCCCGGCCCTGCGAAAGCATCCTGGCCCTGTGTCTCAGAAACGGTCCCGGCCCTGTAAAAGGTTCTTGGCCCTGTGTCCACGGAGCGGACCGGGCCCTGCGGAAGCATCCAGGCCCTCTGTCCAAGGAAATTTCCTGGCCCTGTGGAAGCATCCTGGCCATGTGTCCCAGAAAAGGTCGCGGCCCTGTAAATGCATCCTGGCCCTGTGTCCTTGAAAGGGTCATGGCCCTGCGAAAGCCTCCTGGCCCTGTGTCCTAGAAAGGCTCCCGGCCCTCTGAAAGCATCCTGGTCCTGTGTCCAAGGAAGGGTCCCCGTCCTGCGAAAGCATCCGGGCCCTGTATCCAAGAAAGGGTCCTGGCCCTTGCGAAAGCATCCTGGCCCTGTGTCCTAGAAATGGTCCCGGCCCTGCGGTAGCATCCTGGCCCTGTGTCCTAGAAACGGTCCCGGCCTTGCAGAAGCATCCTGGCCCTGTGCCCTAGAAAGGGTCCCGGCTCTGTGAAAGCATCCTGGCCCTGTGTCCAAGGAAGGAACCGGGCCCTGCGGAAGCATCCTGGCCATGTGTCCCAGAAAAGGTCGCGGCCGTGTAAAAGCATCCTGACCCTTTGTCCTAGAAAGGAACCGGGCCCTGCAGAATCATCCTGGCCATGTGTCCCAGAAAAGGTCGCGGCCGTGTAAAAGCATCCTGACCCTTTGTCCTAGAAAGGGACCGGCCCTGTGAAAGCATCCTGGCCCTGTGTCCAAGGAAAGGTCCCGGCCCTGCCAAAGCATCCTGGCCCTGTGTCCTAGAAACGGTCCCGGCCCTGCGATAGCATCCTGGCCCTGTGTCCTAGAAACGGTCCCGGCCTTGCAGAAACATCCTGGCCCTGTGTCCTAGAAAGGGTCCCAGCCCTGCGAAAGCATCCTTGTCCGGTGTCCTACAAAGGTTCCAGGCCCTGTGAAAGCATCCTGGCCCTGTGTCCTAGAAAGGGTCCCGGCCCTGCGAAAGCATCCGGGCACTGTCCTACAAAGGGTCCCTGCCCTGAGAAAGCAGCCTGGCCCTGTTTCCTAGAAACGGTCCCGGCCCTGCTATAGCATCCTGGCCCTGTGTCCTAGAAACGGTCCCGGCCTTGCAGAAGCATCCTGGCCCTGTGTCCAAAGAAGCGTCCCGGCTATGCGAAAGCATCCTGGCCCTGTGTCCCAGAAACGGTCCCGGCCCTGTAAAAGGTTCCTGGCCCTGTGTCCAAGGAGGGGACCGGGCCCTGCGGAAGCATCCAGGCCCTGTGTCCAAGGAAAGCTCCCAGCCCTGCGGAAGCATCCAGGCCAAGTGTCCCAGAAAAGGTCGCGGCCCTGTAAAAGCATCCTGGCCCTGTGCCCTAGAAAGGGTCCCGGCTCTGTGAAAGCATCCTGGCCCTGTGTCCAAGGAGGGGTCCCGGACCTGCGATAGCATCCTGGCCCTTTATCCTACAAAGGGTCCGGCCCTGTGAAAGCATCCTGGCTCTATGTCCTAGAAACGGTCCCGGCCTTGCAGAAGCATCCTGGCCCTGTGTCCAGGGAAGTGTCCCGGCCCTGCGAAAACATCCTGGCCCTGTGTCTCAGAAACGGTCCCGGCCCTGTAAAAGGTTCTTGGCCCTGTGTCCACGGAGGGGACCCGGCCCTGCGGAAGCATCCAGGCCCTCTGTCCAAGGAAATTTCCTGGCCCTGTGGAAGCATCCTGGCCATGTGTCCCAGAAAAGGTCGCGGCCCTGTAAATGCATCCTGGCCCTGTGTCCTTGAAAGGGTCATGGCCCTGCGAAAGCCTCCTGGCCCTGTGTCCTAGAAAGGCTCCCGGCCCTCTGAAAGCATCCTGGTCCTGTGTCCAAGGAAGGGTCCCGGACCTGCGATAGCATCCTGGCCCGCTGTCCTAGAAAGGGTCCGGCCCTGCGAAAGCATCCTGGCCCTGAGTCCATGAAACGTTCCAGGCCCTGTAAAGCGTTCCTGGCCCTGTGTCCACCGAGGGTACCGGGCCCTGTAAAAGCATCCTGGCCCTGTGTCCTAGAAAGGGTCATGGCCCTGCGAAAGCCTCCTGGCCCTGTGTCCTAGAAAGGCTCCCGGCCCTGTGAAAGCCTCCTGGCCCTGTGTCCTAAAAAAGGTCCCGGCCCTGCAAAAGCATCCTGGCCCTGTGTCCCAGGAAGTGTCCCAGCCCTGTGAAATCATCCTGGCCCTGTGTCCTAGAAAGGGTCCCAGCCCTGCGAAAGCATCCTTGTCCGGTGTCCTACAAAGGTTCCCAGCCCTGTGAAAGCATCCTGGCCCTGTGTCCTAGAAAGGGTCCCGGCCCTGCGAAAGCATCCGGGCACTGTCCTACAAAGGGTCCCTGCCCTGAGAAAGCAGCCTGGCCCTGTTTCCTAGAAACGGTCCCGGCCCTGCTATAGCATCCTGGCCCTGTGTCCTAGAAACGGTCCCGGCCTTGCAGAAGCATCCTGGC
Organism: Hypanus sabinus; assembly: GCF_030144855.1. Classification (NCBI taxonomy): domain Eukaryota; kingdom Metazoa; phylum Chordata; class Chondrichthyes; order Myliobatiformes; family Dasyatidae; genus Hypanus; species Hypanus sabinus. Next base: position 68,720,086 of record NC_082718.1, on the reverse strand, counting down.
CCTGTGTCCAAAGAAGCGTCCCGGCTATGCGAAAGCATCCTGGCCCTGTGTCCCAGAAACGGTCCCGGCCCTGTAAAAGGTTCCTGGCCCTGTGTCCAAGGAGGGGACCGGGCCCTGCGGAAGCATCCAGGCCAAGTGTCCCAGAAAAGGTCGCGGCCCTGTAAAAGCATCCTGGCCCTGTGCCCTAGAAAGGGTCCCGGCTCTGTGAAAGCATCCTGGCCCTGTGTCCAAGGAAGGGTCCCGGACCTGCGATAGCATCCTGGCCCTGTGTTCTAGAAAGGGACCGGCCCTGTGAAAGCATCCTGGCCCTGTGTCCAAGGAAGGGACCCGGCCTTGCGAAAGCATCCTGGCCCTGTGTCCCAGAAACGTTCCTGCCCCTGTGTCAAAGGAGGGGACCCAGCCCTGTGAAAGCATCCTGGCCCTGTGTCCTAGAAAGGGTCCCGGCTCTGTGAAAGCATCCTGGCCCTGTGTCCAAGGAAGGGTCCCGGACCTGCGATAGCATCCTGGCCCTGTGTTCTAGAAAGGGACCGGCCCTGTGAAAGCATCCTGGCCCTGTGTTCTAGAAAGGGACCGGCCCTGTGAAAGCATCCTGGCCCTGTGTCCAAGGAAGGGTCCCGGACCTGCGATAGCATCCTGGCCCTTTATCCTACAAAGGGTCCGGCCCTGTGAAAGCATCCTGGCCCTGTGTCCAAGGAAGGGTCCCGGCCCTGCGAAAGCATCCTGGCCCTGTCCTAGAAACGGTCCCGGCCCTGCGATAGCATCCTGGCCCTGTCCTAGAAACGGTCCCGGCCTTGCAGAAGCATCCTGGCCCTGTGTCAAGGGAAGTGTCCCGGCCCTGAGAAAGCATCCTGGCCCTGTGTCTCAGAAACGGTCCCGGCCCTGTAAAAGGTTCTTGGCCCTGTGTCCACGGAGGGGACCGGGCCCTGCGGAAGCATCCAGGCCCTCTGTCCAAGGAAATTTCCTGGCCCTGTGGAAGCATCCTGGCCATGTGTCCCAGAAAAGGTCGCGACCCTGTAAATGCATCCTGGCCCTGTGTCCTTGAAAGGGTCATGGCCCTGCGAAAGCCTCCTGGCCCTGTGTCCTAGAAAGGCTCCCGGCCCTCTGAAAGCATCCTGGTCCTGTGTCCAAGGAAGGGTCCCCGTCCTGCGAAAGCATCCTGGCCCTGTGTCCTAGAAATGGTCCCGGCCCTGCGGTAACATCCTGGCCCTGTGTCCTAGAAACGGTCCCGGCCTTGCAGAAGCATCCTGGCCCTGTGTCCAAGGAAGGGTCCCGGCCCTGCGAAAGCATCCTGGCCCTGTGTCCCAGAAACGGTCCCGGCCCTGTAAAAAGTTCCTGGCCCTGTGTCCAAGGAGGGGACCGGGCCCTGAGGAAGCATCCAGGCCCTGTGTCCAAGGAAAGCTCCCGGCCCTGCTGAAGCATCCTGGCCATTTGTCCCAGAAAAGGTCGCGGCCCTGTGAAAGCATCCTGGCCCTGTGTCCTAGAAAGGGTCATGGCCCTGCGAAAGGCTCCTGGTCCTGTGTCCTAGAAAGGCACCCAGCCCTCTGAAAGCATCCTGGTCCTGTGTCCACGGAAGGTTCCCTGTCTTGCGAAAGCATCCGGGCCCTGTGTCCTAGAGAGGGTCCCGGCAATGCGAAAGCATCCTGGCCAAGGGGTCCTGGCCCTTCGAAAGCATCCTGCCCCTGTGTCCTATAAAGGGTCACGGCCCTGCAAAAGCATCCTGGCCCTGTGCCCTAGAAAGGGTCCCGGCTCTGTGAAAGCATCCTGGCCCTGTGTCCAAGGAAGGGTCCCGGACCTGCGAGAGCATCCTGGCCCTCTGTCCTAGAAAGGGTCCGGCCCTGTGAAAGCATCCTGGCCCTGTGTCCAAGGAAGGGTCCCGGCCCTGCGAAAGCATCCTGGCCCTGTGTCCTAGAAATGGTCCCGGCCCTGCGATAGCATCCTGGCCCAGTGTCCTAGAAACGGTCCCGACCTTGCAGAAACATCCTGGCCCTGTGTCTAAGGAAGGGTCCCGGCTCTGTGAAAGCATCCTGGCCCTGTGTCCAAGGAAGGGTCCCGGACCTGCGATAGCATCCTGGCCCAGTGTCCTAGAAAGGGTCCGGCCCTGTGTCCTAGAAAGGGTCCCAGCCCTGCGAAAGCATTCTGGTCCTGTGTCCAAGGAAGGGTCCCGGCCCTGCGAAAGCATCCTGGCCCTGTGTCCTAGAAACGGTCCCGGCCCTGTGAACGGTTCCTGGACCTGTGTCCAAGGAAAGCTCACGGCCCTGCGGAAGCATCCTGGCCATGTGTCCTAGAAAAGGTCCCGGCCCTGCAAAAGCATCCTGGTCCTGTGTCCAAGGAAGGGTCTCGGCCCTGCAGAAGCTTCCTGGCCCTGTGTCCAAGGAACGGTGCCGGCCCTGTGAAAGCATCCTGGCCCTGTGTCCTAGAAACGGTCACGGCCCTGCGAAACCACCCTGGCCCTTTGTCCTAGAAAGGGTCACGGCCCTGCGAAAGAATCCTGGCCCTGTGTCCCAGAAACGGTCCCGGCCCTGTAAAAAGTTCCTGGCCCTGTGTCCAAGGAGGGGACCGGGCCCTGAGGAAGCATCCAGGCCCTGTGTCCAAGGAAAGCTCCCGGCCCTGCTGAAGCATCCTGGCCATTTGTCCCAGAAAAGGTCGCGGCCCTGTGAAAGCATCCTGGCCCTGTGTCCTAGAAAGGGTCATGGCCCTGCGAAAGGCTCCTGGTCCTGTGTCCTAGAAAGGCTCCCAGCCCTCTGAAAGCATCCTGGTCCTGTGTCCACGGAAGGTTCCCTGTCTTGCGAAAGCATCCGGGCCCTGTGTCCTAGAGAGGGTCCCGGCAATGCGAAAGCATCCTGGCCAAGGGGTCCTGGCCCTTCGAAAGCATCCTGCCCCTGTGTCCTATAAAGGGTCACGGCCCTGCAAAAGCATCCTGGCCCTGTGCCCTAGAAAGGGTCCCGGCTCTGTGAAAGCATCCTGGCCCTGTGTCCAAGGAAGGGTCCCGGACCTGCGAGAGCATCCTGGCCCTCTGTCCTAGAAAGGGTCCGGCCCTGTGAAAGCATCCTGGCCCTGTGTCCAAGGAAGGGTCCCGGCCCTGCGAAAGCATCCTGGCCCTGTGTCCTAGAAATGGTCCCGGCCCTGCGATAGCATCCTGGCCCAGTGTCCTAGAAACGGTCCCGACCTTGCAGAAACATCCTGGCCCTGTGTCTAAGGAAGGGTCCCGGCTCTGTGAAAGCATCCTGGCCCTGTGTCCAAGGAAGGGTCCCGGACCTGCGATAGCATCCTGGCCCAGTGTCCTTGAAAGGGTCCGGCCCTGTGTCCTAGAAAGGGTCCCAGCCCTGCGAAAGCATTCTGGTCCTGTGTCCAAGGAAGGGTCCCGGCCCTGCGAAAGCATCCTGGCCCTGTGTCCTAGAAACGGTCCCGGCCCTGTGAACGGTTCCTGGCCCTGTGTCCAAGGAAAGCTCACGGCCCTGCGGAAGCATCCTGGCCATGTGTCCTAGAAAAGGTCCCGGCCCTGCAAAAGCATCCTGGTCCTGTGTCCAAGGAATGGTCTCGGCCCTGCAGAAGCTTCCTGGCCCTGTGTCCAAGGAACGGTGCCGGCCCTGTGAAAGCATCCTGGCCCTGTGTCCTAGAAACGGTCACGGCCCTGCGAAACCACCCTGGCCCTTTGTCCTAGAAAGGGTCACGGCCCTGCGAAAGAATCCTGGCCCTGTCCTAGAAAGGGTCACTGCACTGCGAAGGCATCCTGGCCTTGCGTCCTAGAAAGACTCACAGCCCTGCGAAAGCATCCTGGCCCTGTGTCCAAGGAAGGCGCCCGGCCCTGCGGATGCATCCTGGCCATGTGTCCTAGAGAGAGTCCCGGCCCTGCGGAAGCATCCTGGGCCTGTCCTAGAAAGGGCCATGGCCCTCCGAAAGCATCCCTGCCCTGTCCTAGAAAGGGTCCCAGCCCTGTGAAAGCATCCTGGCCCTGTGACCTAGAAAGAGTCACGGCCCTGCGAAAGCATCCTGGCCCTGACCTAGAAAGGGTCCCGGTGCTGCGAAAGCATCCTGGCGTTGTGTCCTAGAAAGGGTTACGGCTCTGCGAAGGCATCCTGGCCCTGTGTCCAAGGAAGGGGCCCGGCCCTGCGATAGCATCCTGGCCCTGTGTCCTAGAAACGGTCCCGGCCTTGCAGAAGCATCCTGGCCCTGTGTCCAAAGAAGCGTCCCAGCTATGCGAAAGCATCCTGGCCCTGTGTCCCAGAAACGGTCCCGGCCCTGTAAAAGGTTCCTGGCCCTGTGTCCAAGGAGGGGACCGGGCCCTGCGGAAGCATCCTGGCCCTGTGTCCAAGGAAAGCTCCCAGCCCTGCGGAAGCATCCAGGCCAAGTGTCCCAGAAAAGGTCGCGGCCCTGTAAAAGCATCCTGGCCCTGTGCCCTAGAAAGGGTCCCGGCTCTGTGAAAGCATCCTGGCCCTGTGTCCAAGGAAGGGTCCCGGACCTGCGAGAGCATCCTGGCCCTCTGTCCTAGAAAGGGTCCGGCCCTGTGAAAGCATCCTGGCCCTGTGTCCAAGGAAGGGTCCCGGCCCTGCCAAAGCATCCTGGCCCTGTGTCCTAGAAATGGTCCCGGCCCTGCGATAGCATCCTGGCCCAGTGTCCTAGAAACTGTCCCGGCCTTGCAGAAACATCCTGGCCCTGTGACCAAGGAAGGGTCCCGGCTCTGTGAAAGCATCCTGGCCCTGTGTCCAAGGAAGGGTCCCGGACCTGCGATAGCATCCTGGCCCTGTGTCCTAGAAACGGTCCCGGCCCTGTGAACGGTTCCTGGCCCTGTGTCCAAGGAAAGCTCACAGCCCTGCGGAAGCATCCTGTCCATGTGTCCTAGAAAAGGTCCCGGCCCTGCAAAAGCATCCTGGTCCTGTGTCCAAGGAAGGGTCTCGGCCCTGCAGAAGCTTCCTGGCCCTGTGTCCAAGGAACGGTGCCGGCCCTGTGAAAGCATCCTGGCCCTGTGTCCTAGAAACGGTCACGGCCCTGCGAAACCACCCTGGCCCTTTGTCCTAGAAAGGGTCACGGCCCTGCGAAAGAATCCTGGCCCTGTCCTAGAAAGGGTCACTGCACTGCGAAGGCATCCTGGCCTTGTGTCCTAGAAAGACTCACAGCCCTGCGAAAGCATCCTGGCCCTGTGTCCAAGGAAGGCGCCCGGCCCTGCGAATGCATCCTGGCCATGTGTCCTAGAGAGAGTCCCGGCCCTGCGGAAGCATCCTGGGCCTGTCCTAGAAAGGGCCATGGCCCTCCGAAAGCATCCCTGCCCTGTCCTAGAAAGGGTCCCGGCCCTGTGAAAGCATCCTGGCCCTGTGACCTAGAAAGAGGCACGGCCCTGCGAAAGCATCCTGGCCCTGACCTAGAAAGGGTCCCGGCACTGCGAAAGCATCCTGTCGTTGTGTCCTAGAAAGGGTTACGGCTCTGCGAAGGCATCCTGGCCCTGTGTCCAAGGAAGGGGCCCGGCCCTGCGAAAGCATCCTGGCCCTGTGTCCAAGGAAGGGGCCCGGCCCTGCGAAAGCATCCTGGCCCTGTGTCCTAGAAACGGTCCCGGCACTGTGAACGGTTCCTGGCCCTGTGTCCAAGGAGGCGACCTGGCCCTGCGGAAGCATCCTGGCCTTGTGTCCTAGAAAGGGTAACAGCCCCGCGAAAGCATCCTGGCCCTGTGTCCAAGGACGGGGCCCGGCCCTGCGAAAGCATCCTAGCCCTGTGTCCTAGAAACGGTCCCGGCACTGTGAACGGTTCCTGGCCCTGTGTTCAAGGAGGCGACCTGGCCCTGCGGAAGCATCCAGGCCCTGTGTCCAAGGAAAGCTCACGGCCCTGCAGAAGCATCCTGGCCAAGTCCCCTAGCAAGGGTCCCAGCCCTGCGAAAGCTTCATGGCCAAGTGTCCTAGAAAGGGTCCCGGACCTGCGATAGCATCCTGGCCCTGTATCCTACAAAGGGTCCGGCCCTGTGAAAGCATCCTGGCCCTGTGTCCAAGGAAGGGTCCAGGCCCTGCGAAAGCATCCTGGCCCTATGTCCTAGAAACGGTCCCGGCCCTGCGATAGCATCCTGGCCCTGTCCTAGAAACGGTCCCGGCCTTGCAGAAGCATCCTGGCCCTGTGTCCAGGGAAGTGTCCCGGGCCTGCGAAAGCATCCTGGCCCTGTGTCTCAGAAACGGTCCCGGCCCTGTAAAAGGTTCCTGGCCCTGTGTTCACGGAGGGGACCGGGCCCTGCGGAAGCATCCAGGCCCTCTGTCCAAGGAAATTTCCTGGCCCTGCGGAAGCATCCTGGCCATGTGTCCCAGAAAAGGTCGCGGCCCTGTAAATGCATCCTGGCCCTGTGTCCTTGAAAGGGTCATGGCCCTGCGAAAGCCTCCTGGCCCTGTGTCCTAGAAAGGCTCCCGGCCCTCTGAAAGCATCCTGGTCCTGTGTCCAAGGAAGGGTCCCCGTCCTGCGAAAGCATCCGGGCCCTGTATCCAAGAAAGGGTCCTGGCCCTTGCGAAAGCATCCTGGCCCTGTGTCCTAGAAATGGTCCCGGCCCTGCGATAGCATGCTGGCCCTGTGTCCTAGAAACGGTCCCGGCCTTGCAGAAGCATCCTGGCCCTGTGTCCAAGGAAGGGTCCCGGCCCTGCGAAAGCATCCTGGCCCTGTGTCCCAGAAACGGTCCCGGCCCTGTAAAAAGTTCCTGGCCCTGTGTCCAAGGAGGGGACCGGGCCCTGAGGAAGCATCCAGGCCCTGTGTCCAAGGAAAGCTCCCGGCCCTGCTGAAGCATCCTGGCCATTTGTCCCAGAAAAGGTCGCGGCCCTGTAAAAGCATCCTGGCCCTGTGTCCTAGAAAGGGTCATGGCCCTGCGAAAGGCTCCTGGTCCTGTGTCCTAGAAAGGCTCCCAGCCCTCTGAAAGCATCCTGGTCCTGTGTCCACGGAAGGTTCCCTGTCTTGCGAAAGCATCCGGGCCCAGTGTCCTAGAGAGGGTCCCGGCAATGCGAAAGCATCCTGGCCAAGGGGTCCTGGCCCTGCGAAAGCATCCTGCCCCTGTGTCCTATAAAGGGTCACAGCCCTGCCAAAGCATCCTGGCCCTGTGTCCAAGGATGGGGCCCGGCCCTGCAAAAGCATCCTGGCCCTGTGCCCTAGAAAGGGTCCCGGCTCTGTGAAAGCATCCTGGCCCTGTGTCCAACAAGGGTCCCGGACCTGCGAGAGCATCCTGTCCATGTGTCCTAGAAAAGGTCCCGGCCCTGCAAAAGCATCCTGGTCCTGTGTCCAAGGAAGGGTCTCGGCCCTGCAGAAGCTTCCTGGCCCTGTGTCCAAGGAACGGTGCCGGCCCTGTGAAAGCATCCTGGCCCTGTGTCCTAGAAACGGTCACGGCCCTGCGAAACCACCCTGGCCCTTTGTCCTAGAAAGGGTCACGGCCCTGCGAAAGAATCCTGGCCCTGTCCTAGCAAGGGTCACTGCACTGCGAAGGCATCCTGGCCTTGTGTCCTAGAAAGACTCACAGCCCTGCGAAAGCATCCTGGCCCTGTGTCCAAGGAAGGCGCCCGGCCCTGCGAATGCATCCTGGCCATGTGTCCTAGAGAGAGTCCCGGCCCTGCGGAAGCATCCTGGGCCTGTCCTAGAAAGGGCCATGGCCCTCCGAAAGCATCACTGCCCTGTCCTAGAAAGGGTCCCGGCCCTGTGAAAGCATCCTGGCCCTGTGACCTAGAAAGAGGCACGGCCCTGCGAAAGCATCCTGGCCCTGACCTAGAAAGGGTCCCGGCGCTGCGAAAGCATCCTGTCGTTGTGTCCTAGAAAGGGTTACGGCTCTGCGAAGGCATCCTGGCCCTGTGTCCAAGGAAGGGGCCCGGCCCTGCGAAAGCATCCTGGCCCTGTGTCCAAGGAAGGGGCCCGGCCCTGCGAAAGCATCCTGGCCCTGTGTCCTAGAAACGGTCCCGGCACTGTGAACGGTTCCTGGCCCTGTGTCCAAGGAGGCGACCTGGCCCTGCGGAAGCATCCTGGCCCTGTGTCCAAGGAAGGGGCCCGGCCCTGCGAAAGCATCCTGGCCCTGTGTCCTAGAAACGGTCCCGGCACTGTGAACGGTTCCTGGCCCTGTGTCCAAGGAGGCGACCTGGCCCTGCGGAAGCATCCTGGCCTTGTGTCCTAGAAAGGGTCACAGCCCCGCGAAAGCATCCTGGCCCTGTGTCCAACGACGGGGCCCGGCCCTGCGAAAGCATCCTGGCCCTGTGTCCTAGAAACGGTCCCGGCACTGTGAACGGTTCCTGGCCCTGTGTCCAAGGAGGCGACCTGGCCCTGCGAAAGCATCCTGGCCCTGTGTCCAAGGAAGGGGCCCGGCCCTGCGAAAGCATCCTGGCCCTGTGTCCTAGAAACGGTCCCGGCACTGTGAACGGTTCCTGGCCCTGTGTCCAAGGAGGCGACCTGGCCCTGCGGAAGCATCCTGGCCTTGTGTCCTAGAAAGGGTAACAGCCCCGCGAAAGCATCCTGGCCCTGTGTCCAAGGACGGGGCCCGGCCCTGCGAAAGCATCCTAGCCCTGTGTCCTAGAAACGGTCCCGGCACTGTGAACGGTTCCTGGCCCTGTGTTCAAGGAGGCGACCTGGCCCTGCGGAAGCATCCAGGCCCTGTGTCCAAGGAAAGCTCACGGCCCTGCAGAAGCATCCTGGCCAAGTCCCCTAGCAAGGGTCCCAGCCCTGCGAAAGCTTCATGGCCAAGTGTCCTAGAAAGGGTCCCGGACCTGCGATAGCATCCTGGCCCTGTATCCTACAAAGGGTCCGGCCCTGTGAAAGCATCCTGGCCCTGTGTCCAAGGAAGGGTCCAGGCCCTGCGAAAGCATCCTGGCCCTATGTCCTAGAAACGGTCCCGGCCCTGCGATAGCATCCTGGCCCTGTCCTAGAAACGGTCCCGGCCTTGCAGAAGCATCCTGGCCCTGTGTCCAGGGAAGTGTCCCGGCCCTGCGAAAGCATCCTGGCCCTGTGTCTCAGAAACGGTCCCGGCCCTGTAAAAGGTTCCTGGCCCTGTGTTCACGGAGGGGACCGGGCCCTGCGGAAGCATCCAGGCCCTCTGTCCAAGGAAATTTCCTGGCCCTGCGGAAGCATCCTGGCCATGTGTCCCAGAAAAGGTCGCGGCCCTGTAAATGCATCCTGGCCCTGTGTCCTTGAAAGGGTCATGGCCCTGCGAAAGCCTCCTGGCCCTGTGTCCTAGAAAGGCTCCCGGCCCTCTGAAAGCATCCTGGTCCTGTGTCCAAGGAAGGGTCCCCGTCCTGCGAAAGCATCCGGGCCCTGTATCCAAGAAAGGGTCCTGGCCCTTGCGAAAGCATCCTGGCCCTGTGTCCTAGAAATGGTCCCGGCCCTGCGATAGCATGCTGGCCCTGTGTCCTAGAAACGGTCCCGGCCTTGCAGAAGCATCCTGGCCCTGTGTCCAAGGAAGGGTCCCGGCCCTGCGAAAGCATCCTGGCCCTGTGTCCCAGAAACGGTCCCGGCCCTGTAAAAAGTTCCTGGCCCTGTGTCCAAGGAGGGGACCGGGCCCTGAGGAAGCATCCAGGCCCTGTGTCCAAGGAAAGCTCCCGGCCCTGCTGAAGCATCCTGGCCATTTGTCCCAGAAAAGGTCGCGGCCCTGTAAAAGCATCCTGGCCCTGTGTCCTAGAAAGGGTCATGGCCCTGCGAAAGGCTCCTGGTCCTGTGTCCTAGAAAGGCTCCCAGCCCTCTGAAAGCATCCTGGTCCTGTGTCCACGGAAGGTTCCCTGTCTTGCGAAAGCATCCGGGCCCAGTGTCCTAGAGAGGGTCCCGGCAATGCGAAAGCATCCTGGCCAAGGGGTCCTGGCCCTGCGAAAGCATCCTGCCCCTGTGTCCTATAAAGGGTCACAGCCCTGCCAAAGCATCCTGGCCCTGTGTCCAAGGATGGGGCCCGGCCCTGCAAAAGCATCCTGGCCCTGTGCCCTAGAAAGGGTCCCGGCTCTGTGAAAGCATCCTGGCCCTGTGTCCAACAAGGGTCCCGGACCTGCGAGAGCATCCTGTCCATGTGTCCTAGAAAAGGTCCCGGCCCTGCAAAAGCATCCTGGTCCTGTGTCCAAGGAAGGGTCTCGGCCCTGCAGAAGCTTCCTGGCCCTGTGTCCAAGGAACGGTGCCGGCCCTGTGAAAGCATCCTGGCCCTGTGTCCTAGAAACGGTCACGGCCCTGCGAAACCACCCTGGCCCTTTGTCCTAGAAAGGGTCACGGCCCTGCGAAAGAATCCTGGCCCTGTCCTAGCAAGGGTCACTGCACTGCGAAGGCATCCTGGCCTTGTGTCCTAGAAAGACTCACAGCCCTGCGAAAGCATCCTGGCCCTGTGTCCAAGGAAGGCGCCCGGCCCTGCGAATGCATCCTGGCCATGTGTCCTAGAGAGAGTCCCGGCCCTGCGGAAGCATCCTGGGCCTGTCCTAGAAAGGGCCATGGCCCTCCGAAAGCATCACTGCCCTGTCCTAGAAAGGGTCCCGGCCCTGTGAAAGCATCCTGGCCCTGTGACCTAGAAAGAGGCACGGCCCTGCGAAAGCATCCTGGCCCTGACCTAGAAAGGGTCCCGGCGCTGCGAAAGCATCCTGTCGTTGTGTCCTAGAAAGGGTTACGGCTCTGCGAAGGCATCCTGGCCCTGTGTCCAAGGAAGGGGCCCGGCCCTGCGAAAGCATCCTGGCCCTGTGTCCAAGGAAGGGGCCCGGCCCTGCGAAAGCATCCTGGCCCTGTGTCCTAGAAACGGTCCCGCACTGTGAACGGTTCCTGGCCCTGTGTCCAAGGAGGCGACCTGGCCCTGCGGAAGCATCCTGGCCCTGTGTCCAAGGAAGGGGCCCGGCCCTGCGAAAGCATCCTGGCCCTGTGTCCTAGAAACGGTCCCGGCACTGTGAACGGTTCCTGGCCCTGTGTCCAAGGAGGCGACCTGGCCCTGCGGAAGCATCCTGGCCTTGTGTCCTAGAAAGGGTCACAGCCCCGCGAAAGCATCCTGGCCCTGTGTCCAACGACGGGGCCCGGCCCTGCGAAAGCATCCTGGCCCTGTGTCCTAGAAACGGTCCCGGCACTGTGAACGGTTCCTGGCCCTGTGTCCAAGGAGGCGACCTGGCCCTGCGGAAGCATCCTGGCCTTGTGTCCTAGAAAGGGTCACAGCCCCGCGAAAGCATCCTGGCCCTGTGTCCAACGACGGGGCCCGGCCCTGCGAAAGCATCCTGGCCCTGTGTCCTAGAAACGGTCCCGGCACTGTGAACGGTTCCTGGCCCTGTGTCCAAGGAGGCGACCTGGCCCTGCGGAAGCATCCTGGCCTTGTGTCCTAGAAAGGGTCACAGCCCCGCGAAAGCATCCTGGCCCTGTGTCCAACGACGGGGCCCGGCCCTGCGAAAGCATCCTGGCCCTGTGTCCTAGAAACGGTCCCGGCACTGTGAACGGTTCCTGGCCCTGTGTCCAAGGAGGCGACCTGGCCCTGCGGAAGCATCCTGGCCTTGTGTCCTAGAAAGGGTAACAGCCCCGCGAAAGCATCCTGGCCCTGTGTCCAAGGACGGGGCCCGGCCCTGCGAAAGCATCCTAGCCCTGTGTCCTAGAAACGGTCCCGGCACTGTGAACGGTTCCTGGCCCTGTGTTCAAGGAGGCGACCTGGCCCTGCGGAAGCATCCAGGCCCTGTGTCCAAGGAAAGCTCACGGCCCTGCAGAAGCATCCTGGCCAAGTCCCCTAGCAAGGGTCCCAGCCCTGCGAAAGCTTCATGGCCAAGTGTCCTAGAAAGGGTCCCGGACCTGCGATAGCATCCTGGCCCTGTATCCTACAAAGGGTCCGGCCCTGTGAAAGCATCCTGGCCCTGTGTCCAAGGAAGGGTCCAGGCCCTGCGAAAGCATCCTGGCCCTATGTCCTAGAAACGGTCCCGGCCCTGCGATAGCATCCTGGCCCTGTCCTAGAAACGGTCCCGGCCTTGCAGAAGCATCCTGGCCCTGTGTCCAGGGAAGTGTCCCGGGCCTGCGAAAGCATCCTGGCCCTGTGTCTCAGAAACGGTCCCGGCCCTGTAAAAGGTTCCTGGCCCTGTGTTCACGGAGGGGACCGGGCCCTGCGGAAGCATCCAGGCCCTCTGTCCAAGGAAATTTCCTGGCCCTGCGGAAGCATCCTGGCCATGTGTCCCAGAAAAGGTCGCGGCCCTGTAAATGCATCCTGGCCCTGTGTCCTTGAAAGGGTCATGGCCCTGCGAAAGCCTCCTGGCCCTGTGTCCTAGAAAGGCTCCCGGCCCTCTGAAAGCATCCTGGTCCTGTGTCCAAGGAAGGGTCCCCGTCCTGCGAAAGCATCCGGGCCCTGTATCCAAGAAAGGGTCCTGGCCCTTGCGAAAGCATCCTGGCCCTGTGTCCTAGAAATGGTCCCGGCCCTGCGATAGCATGCTGGCCCTGTGTCCTAGAAACGGTCCCGGCCTTGCAGAAGCATCCTGGCCCTGTGTCCAAGGAAGGGTCCCGGCCCTGCGAAAGCATCCTGGCCCTGTGTCCCAGAAACGGTCCCGGCCCTGTAAAAAGTTCCTGGCCCTGTGTCCAAGGAGGGGACCGGGCCCTGAGGAAGCATCCAGGCCCTGTGTCCAAGGAAAGCTCCCGGCCCTGCTGAAGCATCCTGGCCATTTGTCCCAGAAAAGGTCGCGGCCCTGTAAAAGCATCCTGGCCCTGTGTCCTAGAAAGGGTCATGGCCCTGCGAAAGGCTCCTGGTCCTGTGTCCTAGAAAGGCTCCCAGCCCTCTGAAAGCATCCTGGTCCTGTGTCCACGGAAGGTTCCCTGTCTTGCGAAAGCATCCGGGCCCAGTGTCCTAGAGAGGGTCCCGGCAATGCGAAAGCATCCTGGCCAAGGGGTCCTGGCCCTGCGAAAGCATCCTGCCCCTGTGTCCTATAAAGGGTCACAGCCCTGCCAAAGCATCCTGGCCCTGTGTCCAAGGATGGGGCCCGGCCCTGCAAAAGCATCCTGGCCCTGTGCCCTAGAAAGGGTCCCGGCTCTGTGAAAGCATCCTGGCCCTGTGTCCAACAAGGGTCCCGGACCTGCGAGAGCATCCTGTCCATGTGTCCTAGAAAAGGTCCCGGCCCTGCAAAAGCATCCTGGTCCTGTGTCCAAGGAAGGGTCTCGGCCCTGCAGAAGCTTCCTGGCCCTGTGTCCAAGGAACGGTGCCGGCCCTGTGAAAGCATCCTGGCCCTGTGTCCTAGAAACGGTCACGGCCCTGCGAAACCACCCTGGCCCTTTGTCCTAGAAAGGGTCACGGCCCTGCGAAAGAATCCTGGCCCTGTCCTAGCAAGGGTCACTGCACTGCGAAGGCATCCTGGCCTTGTGTCCTAGAAAGACTCACAGCCCTGCGAAAGCATCCTGGCCCTGTGTCCAAGGAAGGCGCCCGGCCCTGCGAATGCATCCTGGCCATGTGTCCTAGAGAGAGTCCCGGCCCTGCGGAAGCATCCTGGGCCTGTCCTAGAAAGGGCCATGGCCCTCCGAAAGCATCACTGCCCTGTCCTAGAAAGGGTCCCGGCCCTGTGAAAGCATCCTGGCCCTGTGACCTAGAAAGAGGCACGGCCCTGCGAAAGCATCCTGGCCCTGACCTAGAAAGGGTCCCGGCGCTGCGAAAGCATCCTGTCGTTGTGTCCTAGAAAGGGTTACGGCTCTGCGAAGGCATCCTGGCCCTGTGTCCAAGGAAGGGGCCCGGCCCTGCGAAAGCATCCTGGCCCTGTGTCCAAGGAAGGGGCCCGGCCCTGCGAAAGCATCCTGGCCCTGTGTCCTAGAAACGGTCCCGGCACTGTGAACGGTTCCTGGCCCTGTGTCCAAGGAGGCGACCTGGCCCTGCGGAAGCATCCTGGCCCTGTGTCCAAGGAAGGGGCCCGGCCCTGCGAAAGCATCCTGGCCCTGTGTCCTAGAAACGGTCCCGGCACTGTGAACGGTTCCTGGCCCTGTGTCCAAGGAGGCGACCTGGCCCTGCGGAAGCATCCTGGCCTTGTGTCCTAGAAAGGGTCACAGCCCCGCGAAAGCATCCTGGCCCTGTGTCCAACGACGGGGCCCGGCCCTGCGAAAGCATCCTGGCCCTGTGTCCTAGAAACGGTCCCGGCACTGTGAACGGTTCCTGGCCCTGTGTCCAAGGAGGCGACCTGGCCCTGCGAAAGCATCCTGGCCCTGTGTCCAAGGAAGGGGCCCGGCCCTGCGAAAGCATCCTGGCCCTGTGTCCTAGAAACGGTCCCGGCACTGTGAACGGTTCCTGGCCCTGTGTCCAAGGAGGCGACCTGGCCCTGCGGAAGCATCCTGGCCCTGTGTCCAACGACGGGGCCCGGCCCTGCGAAAGCATCCTGGCCCTGTGTCCTAGAAACGGTCCCGGCACTGTGAACGGTTCCTGGCCCTGTGTCCAAGGAGGCGACCTGGCCCTGCGAAAGCATCCTGGCCCTGTGTCCAAGGAAGGGGCCCGGCCCTGCGAAAGCATCCTGGCCCTGTGTCCTAGAAACGGTCCCGGCACTGTGAACGGTTCCTGGCCCTGTGTCCAAGGAGGCGACCTGGCCCTGCGGAAGCATCCTGGCCCTGTGTCCAACGACGGGGCCCGGCCCTGCGAAAGCATCCTGGCCCTGTGTCCTAGAAACGGTCCCGGCACTGTGAACGGTTCCTGGCCCTGTGTTCAAGGAGGCGACCTGGCCCTGCGGAAGCATCCAGGCCCTGTGTCCAAGGAAAGCTCACGGCCCTGCGGATGCATCCTGGCCATGTGTCCCAGAAAAGGTCCCGGCCCTGCAAAAGCACCCTGGCTCTGTGTCGTAGAAAGGGTCCCAGCCCTGCGAAAGCATCCTGGCCCTGTCTCCTAGAAAATGTACCGGCCCTGTGAAAGCATCCTGGCCCTGTGTCCAAGGAAGGGTCACAGCCCCGCGAAAGCATCCTGGCCCTGTGTCCAACGACGGGGCCCGGCCCTGCGAAAGCATCCTGGCCCTGTGTCCTAGAAACGGTCCCGGCACTGTGAACGGTTCCTGGCCCTGTGTTCAAGGAGGCGACCTGGCCCTGCGGAAGCATCCAGGCCCTGTGTCCAAGGAAAGCTCACGGCCCTGCGGATGCATCCTGGCCATGTGTCCCAGAAAAGGTCCCGGCCCTGCAAAAGCACCCTGGCTCTGTGTCGTAGAAAGGGTCCCAGCCCTGCGAAAGCATCCTGGCCCTGTCTCCTAGAAAATGTACCGGCCCTGTGAAAGCATCCTGGCCCTGTGTCCAAGGAAGGGTCCCGGCCCTGCGAAAGCATCCTGGCCCTGTCCTAGAAACGGTCCCGGCCCTGTGATCGGTTCCTGGAACTGTGTCCAAGGAGGGGACCCGGCCCTGCGGAAGCATCCAGGCCCTGTGTCCAAGGAAAGCTCACGGCCCTGCAGAAGCATCCTGGCCAAGTCCCCTAGCAAGGGTCCCAGCCCTGCGAAAGCTTCATGGCCAAGTGTCCTAGAAAGGGTCACGGCCCTGCGATAGCCTCCAGGCTCTGCGTCCTAGAAAGGGTCACGGCACTGTGAAGGCATCATTGGCCTTATGTCCTAGAAAGGCTCACAGCCCTGCGAAAGCATCCGGGCCCTGTGTCCAAGGAAGGCGCCCGGCGCTGCCGAAGCATCCTGGCCCTGTGTCCAAGGAAGGGTCCCTGCCCTGTGAAAGCATCCTGGCCCTGTGTCCTAGAAAGGGTCCCAGCCCTGCGAAAGCATTCTGGTCCTGTGTCCAAGGATGGGTCCCAGCCCTGTGAAAGCATCCTGGCCCTGTCTCCTAGAAAGTGTACCGGCCCTGCGAAAGCATCCTGGCACTATCCTAGAAAGGGTCCCTGCCCTGCGAAATCGTTCTGGCCCTGTCCTAGAACGTGTCCCGGCCCTGCGAAAGCATCCTGGCCTTGTGTCCTAGAAAGGGTCACGGCCCTGCGATAGCCTCCTGGCTCTGCGTCCTAGAAAGGGTCCTGGCCCTGCGAAACCACCCTGGCCCTGTGTCCTAGAAAGGGTCACGGCCCTGCGAAAGCATCCTGGCCCTGTCCTTTAAAGGTGCCCGGCGCTGCGAAAGCATCCTGGCCTTGTGTCCTAGAAAGGGTCACGGCACTGTGAAGGCATCCTGGCCTTGTGTCC
Source organism: Hypanus sabinus (assembly GCF_030144855.1). NCBI lineage: Eukaryota > Metazoa > Chordata > Chondrichthyes > Myliobatiformes > Dasyatidae > Hypanus > Hypanus sabinus. Next base: position 68,704,067 of record NC_082718.1, on the reverse strand, counting down.
TAGAAAGGCGTCCGCCCTGCGGGTGCATCCTAGCCATGAGTCCTTGAGAGAGTCCCGGCACTGCGGAAGCATCCTGGCCCTGTGACCTAGAAAGGGTCACGGCCCTGTGAAACCATCCTGGCCCTGACCTAGAAAGGGTCCCAGCCCTGTGAAAGCATCCTGGCCCTGTGTCCCAGAAACGGTCCCGGCCCTGTAAAAAGTTCCTGGCCCTGTGTCCAAGGAGGGGACCGGGCCCTGAGGAAGCATCCAGGCCCTGTGTCCAAGGAAAGCTCCCGGCCCTGCTGAAGCATCCTGGCCATTTGTCCCAGAAAAGGTCGCGGCCCTGTAAAAGCATCCTGGCCCTGTGTCCTAGAAAGGGTCATGGCCCTGCGAAAGCCTCCTGGTCCTGTGTCCTAGAAAGGCTCCCAGCCCTCTGAAAGCATCCTGGTCCTGTGTCCACGGAAGGTTCCCTGTCTTGCGAAAGCATCCGGGCCCAGTGTCCTAGAGAGGGTCCCGGCAATGCGAAAGCATCCTGGCCAAGGGGTCCTGGCCCTGCGAAAGCATCCTGCCCCTGTGTCCTATAAAGGGTCACAGCCCTGCCAAAGCATCCTGGCCCTGTGTCCAAGGATGGGGCCCGGCCCTGCAAAAGCATCCTGGCCCTGTGCCCTAGAAAGGGTCCCGGCTCTGTGAAAGCATCCTGGCCCTGTGTCCAACAAGGGTCCCGGACCTGCGAGAGCATCCTGTCCATGTGTCCTAGAAAAGGTCCCGGCCCTGCAAAAGCATCCTGGTCCTGTGTCCAAGGAAGGGTCTCGGCCCTGCAGAAGCTTCCTGGCCCTGTGTCCAAGGAACGGTGCCGGCCCTGTGAAAGCATCCTGGCCCTGTGTCCTAGAAACGGTCACGGCCCTGCGAAACCACCCTGGCCCTTTGTCCTAGAAAGGGTCACGGCCCTGCGAAAGAATCCTGGCCCTGTCCTAGCAAGGGTCACTGCACTGCGAAGGCATCCTGGCCTTGTGTCCTAGAAAGACTCACAGCCCTGCGAAAGCATCCTGGCCCTGTGTCCAAGGAAGGCGCCCGGCCCTGCGAATGCATCCTGGCCATGTGTCCTAGAGAGAGTCCCGGCCCTGCGGAAGCATCCTGGGCCTGTCCTAGAAAGGGCCATGGCCCTCCGAAAGCATCACTGCCCTGTCCTAGAAAGGGTCCCGGCCCTGTGAAAGCATCCTGGCCCTGTGACCTAGAAAGAGGCACGGCCCTGCGAAAGCATCCTGGCCCTGACCTAGAAAGGGTCCCGGCGCTGCGAAAGCATCCTGTCGTTGTGTCCTAGAAAGGGTTACGGCTCTGCGAAGGCATCCTGGCCCTGTGTCCAAGGAAGGGGCCCGGCCCTGCGAAAGCATCCTGGCCCTGTGTCCAAGGAAGGGGCCCGGCCCTGCGAAAGCATCCTGGCCCTGTGTCCTAGAAACGGTCCCGGCACTGTGAACGGTTCCTGGCCCTGTGTCCAAGGAGGCGACCTGGCCCTGCGGAAGCATCCTGGCCCTGTGTCCAAGGAAGGGGCCCGGCCCTGCGAAAGCATCCTGGCCCTGTGTCCTAGAAACGGTCCCGGCACTGTGAACGGTTCCTGGCCCTGTGTCCAAGGAGGCGACCTGGCCCTGCGGAAGCATCCTGGCCTTGTGTCCTAGAAAGGGTCACAGCCCCGCGAAAGCATCCTGGCCCTGTGTCCAACGACGGGGCCCGGCCCTGCGAAAGCATCCTGGCCCTGTGTCCTAGAAACGGTCCCGGCACTGTGAACGGTTCCTGGCCCTGTGTCCAAGGAGGCGACCTGGCCCTGCGAAAGCATCCTGGCCCTGTGTCCAAGGAAGGGGCCCGGCCCTGCGAAAGCATCCTGGCCCTGTGTCCTAGAAACGGTCCCGGCACTGTGAACGGTTCCTGGCCCTGTGTCCAAGGAGGCGACCTGGCCCTGCGGAAGCATCCTGGCCTTGTGTCCTAGAAAGGGTCACAGCCCCGCGAAAGCATCCTGGCCCTGTGTCCAACGACGGGGCCCGGCCCTGCGAAAGCATCCTGGCCCTGTGTCCTAGAAACGGTCCCGGCACTGTGAACGGTTCCTGGCCCTGTGTTCAAGGAGGCGACCTGGCCCTGCGGAAGCATCCAGGCCCTGTGTCCAAGGAAAGCTCACGGCCCTGCGGATGCATCCTGGCCATGTGTCCCAGAAAAGGTCCCGGCCCTGCAAAAGCACCCTGGCTCTGTGTCGTAGAAAGGGTCCCAGCCCTGCGAAAGCATCCTGGCCCTGTCTCCTAGAAAATGTACCGGCCCTGTGAAAGCATCCTGGCCCTGTGTCCAAGGAAGGGTCACAGCCCCGCGAAAGCATCCTGGCCCTGTGTCCAACGACGGGGCCCGGCCCTGCGAAAGCATCCTGGCCCTGTGTCCTAGAAACGGTCCCGGCACTGTGAACGGTTCCTGGCCCTGTGTTCAAGGAGGCGACCTGGCCCTGCGGAAGCATCCAGGCCCTGTGTCCAAGGAAAGCTCACGGCCCTGCGGATGCATCCTGGCCATGTGTCCCAGAAAAGGTCCCGGCCCTGCAAAAGCACCCTGGCTCTGTGTCGTAGAAAGGGTCCCAGCCCTGCGAAAGCATCCTGGCCCTGTCTCCTAGAAAATGTACCGGCCCTGTGAAAGCATCCTGGCCCTGTGTCCAAGGAAGGGTCCCGGCCCTGCGAAAGCATCCTGGCCCTGTCCTAGAAACGGTCCCGGCCCTGTGATCGGTTCCTGGAACTGTGTCCAAGGAGGGGACCCGGCCCTGCGGAAGCATCCAGGCCCTGTGTCCAAGGAAAGCTCACGGCCCTGCAGAAGCATCCTGGCCAAGTCCCCTAGCAAGGGTCCCAGCCCTGCGAAAGCTTCATGGCCAAGTGTCCTAGAAAGGGTCACGGCCCTGCGATAGCCTCCAGGCTCTGCGTCCTAGAAAGGGTCACGGCACTGTGAAGGCATCATTGGCCTTATGTCCTAGAAAGGCTCACAGCCCTGCGAAAGCATCCGGGCCCTGTGTCCAAGGAAGGCGCCCGGCGCTGCCGAAGCATCCTGGCCCTGTGTCCAAGGAAGGGTCCCTGCCCTGTGAAAGCATCCTGGCCCTGTGTCCTAGAAAGGGTCCCAGCCCTGCGAAAGCATTCTGGTCCTGTGTCCAAGGATGGGTCCCAGCCCTGTGAAAGCATCCTGGCCCTGTCTCCTAGAAAGTGTACCGGCCCTGCGAAAGCATCCTGGCACTATCCTAGAAAGGGTCCCTGCCCTGCGAAATCGTTCTGGCCCTGTCCTAGAACGTGTCCCGGCCCTGCGAAAGCATCCTGGCCTTGTGTCCTAGAAAGGGTCACGGCCCTGCGATAGCCTCCTGGCTCTGCGTCCTAGAAAGGGTCCTGGCCCTGCGAAACCACCCTGGCCCTGTGTCCTAGAAAGGGTCACGGCCCTGCGAAAGCATCCTGGCCTTGTGTCCTAGAAAGGGTCACGGCACTGTGAAGGCATCCTGGCCTTGTGTCCTAGAAAGGCGTCCGCCCTGCGGGTGCATCCTAGCCATGAGTTCTTGAGAGAGTCCCGGCACTGCGGAAGCATCCTGGCCCTGTGACCTAGAAAGGGTCACGGCCCTGTGAAACCATCCTGGCCCTGACCTAGAAAGGGTCCCAGCCCTGTGAAAGCATCCTGGCCCTGTGACCTAGAAAGGGTCACGGCCCTGCGAAACCATCCTGGCCCTGACCTAGAAAGGGTCCCGGCGCTGCGAAAGCATCCTGGCCTTGTGTCCTAGAAAGGGTCCCTGCCCTGCGAAATCGTTCTGGCCCTCTCCTAGAATGGGTCCCGGCCCTGCGAAAGCATCCTGGCCTTGTGTCCTAGAAAGACTCACGGCCCTGCGAAATCAGCCGGGCCCTGTCCTAGAAAGGGTCATGGCCCTGCGAAAGCATCCTGTCCCTGTGTCCAACGAAGGGTCCCGGCACTGCGAAACCATCCTGGCGCTGTGTCCTAGAAAGGGTCACGACCCTGCGAAAGCATCCTGACCCTGTGTCCCAGGAAGGGGCCCTACCCTGCGGATGCATCCTGGCCATGTGTCCTGGAAAGAGTCCCGTCCCTGTGAAAGAATCCTGGTCCTGTGTCCAAAGTAGGGTACCGGCCCTGTAAAAGGTTCCTGGCCCTGTGTCCAAGGAGGGGACCGGGCCCTGCGGAAGCATCCAGGCCCTGTGTCCAAGGAAAGCTCCCAGCCCTGCGGAAGCATCCAGGCCAAGTGTCCCAGAAAAGGTCGCGGCCCTGTAAAAGCATCCTGGCCCTGTGCCCTAGAAAGGGTCCCGGCTCTGTGAAAGCATCCTGGCCCTGTGTCCAAGGAAGGGTCCCGGACCTGCGATAGCATCCTGGCCCTGTATCCTACAAAGGGTCCGGCCCTGTGAAAGCATCCTGGCCCTGTGTCCAAGGAAGGGTCCAGGCCCTGCGAAAGCATCCTGGCCCTATGTCCTAGAAACGGTCCCGTCCCTGCGATAGCATCCTGGCCCTGTCCTAGAAACGGTCCCGGCCTTGCAGAAGCATCCTGGCCCTGTGTCCAGGGAAGTGTCCCGGCCCTGCGAAAGCATCCTGGCCCTGTGTCTCAGAAACGGTCCCGGCCCTGTAAAAGGTTCCTGGCCCTGTGTTCACGGAGGGGACCGGGCCCTGCGGAAGCATCCAGGCCCTCTGTCCAAGGAAATTTCCTGGCCCTGCGGAAGCATCCTGGCCATGTGTCCCAGAAAAGGTCGCGGCCCTGTAAATGCATCCTGGCCCTGTGTCCTTGAAAGGGTCATGGCCCTGCGAAAGCCTCCTGGCCCTGTGTCCTAGAAAGGCTCCCGGCCCTCTGAAAGCATCCTGGTCCTGTGTCCAAGGAAGGGTCCCCGTCCTGCGAAAGCATCCGGGCCCTGTATCCAAGAAAGGGTCCTGGCCCTTGCGAAAGCATCCTGGCCCTGTGTCCTAGAAATGGTCCCGGCCCTGCGATAGCATGCTGGCCCTGTGTCCTAGAAACGGTCCCGGCCTTGCAGAAGCATCCTGGCCCTGTGTCCAAGGAAGGGTCCCGGCTCTGTGAAAGCATCCTGGCCCTGTGTCCAAGGAAAGGTCCCGGACCTGCGATAGCATCCTGGCCCGCTGTCCTAGAAAGGGTCCGGCCCTGCGAAAGCATCCTGGCCCTGTGTCCAAGGAAGGGTCCCGGACCTGCGATAGCATCCTGGCCCTGTGTCCTAGAAACGGTCCCGGCCCTGTGAACGGTTCCTGGCCCTGTGTCCAAGGAAAGCTCACAGCCCTGCGGAAGCATCCTGTCCATGTGTCCTAGAAAAGGTCCCGGCCCTGCAAAAGCATCCTGGTCCTGTGTCCAAGGAAGGGTCTCGGCCCTGCAGAAGCTTCCTGGCCCTGTGTCCAAGGAACGGTGCCGGCCCTGTGAAAGCATCCTGGCCCTGTGTCCTAGAAACGGTCACGGCCCTGCGAAACCACCCTGGCCCTTTGTCCTAGAAAGGGTCACGGCCCTGCGAAAGAATCCTGGCCCTGTCCTAGCAAGGGTCACTGCACTGCGAAGGCATCCTGGCCTTGTGTCCTAGAAAGACTCACAGCCCTGCGAAAGCATCCTGGCCCTGTGTCCAAGGAAGGCGCCCGGCCCTGCGAATGCATCCTGGCCATGTGTCCTAGAGAGAGTCCCGGCCCTGCGGAAGCATCCTGGGCCTGTCCTAGAAAGGGCCATGGCCCTCCGAAAGCATCACTGCCCTGTCCTAGAAAGGGTCCCGGCCCTGTGAAAGCATCCTGGCCCTGTGACCTAGAAAGAGGCACGGCCCTGCGAAAGCATCCTGGCCCTGACCTAGAAAGGGTCCCGGCGCTGCGAAAGCATCCTGTCGTTGTGTCCTAGAAAGGGTTACGGCTCTGCGAAGGCATCCTGGCCCTGTGTCCAAGGAAGGGGCCCGGCCCTGCGAAAGCATCCTGGCCCTGTGTCCAAGGAAGGGGCCCGGCCCTGCGAAAGCATCCTGGCCCTGTGTCCTAGAAACGGTCCCGGCACTGTGAACGGTTCCTGGCCCTGTGTCCAAGGAGGCGACCTGGCCCTGCGGAAGCATCCTGGCCTTGTGTCCTAGAAAGGGTAACAGCCCCGCGAAAGCATCCTGGCCCTGTGTCCAAGGACGGGGCCCGGCCCTGCGAAAGCATCCTAGCCCTGTGTCCTAGAAACGGTCCCGGCACTGTGAACGGTTCCTGGCCCTGTGTTCAAGGAGGCGACCTGGCCCTGCGGAAGCATCCAGCCTCTGTGTCCAAGGAAAGCTCACGGCCCTGCGGAAGCATCCTGGCCATGTGTCCCAGAAAAGGTCCCGGCCCTGCAAAAGCACCCTGGCCCTGTGTCGTAGAAAGGGTCCCAGCCCTGCGAAAGCATCCTGGCCCTGTCTCCTAGAAAATGTACCGGCCCTGTGAAAGCATCCTGGCCCTGTGTCCAAGGAAGGGTCCCGGCCCTGCGAAAGCATCCTGGCCCTGTCCTAGAAACGGTCCCGGCCCTGTGATCGGTTCCTGGAACTGTGTCCAAGGAGGGGACCCGGCCCTGCGGAAGCATCCAGGCCCTGTGTCCAAGGAAAGCTCACGGCCCTGCAGAAGCATCCTGGCCATGTCCCCTAGCAAGGGTCCCAGCCCTGCGAAAGCTTCCTGGCCAAGTGTCCTAGAAAGGGTCACGGCCCTGCGATAGCCTCCAGGCTCTGCGTCTTAGAAAGGGTCACGGCACTGTGAAGGCATCATTGGCCTTATGTCCTAGAAAGGCTCACAGCCCTGCGAAAGCATCCGGGCCCTGTGTCCAAGGAAGGCGCCCGGCGCTGCCGAAGCATCCTGGCCCTGTGTCCAAGGAAGGGTCCCTGCCCTGTGAAAGCATCCTGGCCCTGTGTCCTAGAAAGGGTCCCAGCCCTGCGAAAGCATTCTGGTCCTGTGTCCAAGGATGGGTCCCAGCCCTGTGAAAGCATCCTGGCCCTGTCTCCTAGAAAGTGTACCGGCCCTGCGAAAGCATCCTGGCACTATCCTAGAAAGGGTCCCTGCCCTGCGAAATCGTTCTGGCCCTGTCCTAGAACGTGTCCCGGCCCTGCGAAAGCATCCTGGCCTTGTGTCCTAGAAAGGGTCACGGCCCTGCGATAGCCTCCTGGCTCTGCGTCCTAGAAAGGGTCCTGGCCCTGCGAAACCACCCTGGCCCTGTGTCCTAGAAAGGGTCACGGCCCTGCGAAAGCATCCTGGCCCTGTCCTTTAAAGGTGCCCGGCGCTGCGAAAGCATCCTGGCCTTGTGTCCTAGAAAGGGTCACGGCACTGTGAAGGCATCCTGGCCTTGTGTCCTAGAAAGGCGTCCGCCCTGCGGGTGCATCCTAGCCATGAGTCCTTGAGAGAGTCCCGGCACTGCGGAAGCATCCTGGCCCTGTGACCTAGAAAGGGTCACGGCCCTGTGAAACCATCCTGGCCCTGACCTAGAAAGGGTCCCAGCCCTGTGAAAGCATCCTGGCCCTGTGACCTAGAAAGGGTCACGGCCCTGCGAAACCATCCTGGCCCTGACCTAGAAAGGGTCCCGGCGCTGCGAAAGCATCCTGGCCTTGTGTCCTAGAAAGGGTCCCTGCCCTGCGAAATCGTTCTGGCCCTGTCCTAGAATGGGTCCCGGCCCTGCGAAAGCATCCTGGCCTTGTGTCCTAGAAAGACTCACGACCCTGCGAAATCAGCCGGGCCCTGTCCTAGAAAGGGTCATGGCCCTGCGAAAGCATCCTGGCCCTGTGCCCTAGAAAGGGTCCCGGCTCTGTGAAAGCATCCTGGCCCTGTGTCCAAGGAAGGGTCCCGGACCTGCGATAGCATCCTGGCCCTGTATCCTACAAAGGGTCCGGCCCTGTGAAAGCATCCTGGCCCTGTGTCCAAGGAAGGGTCCAGGCCCTGCGAAAGCATCCTGGCCCTATGTCCTAGAAACGGTCCCGGCCCTGCGATAGCATCCTGGCCCTGTCCTAGAAACGGTCCCGGCCTTGCAGAAGCATCCTGGCCCTGTGTCCAGGGAAGTGTCCCGGCCCTGCGAAAGCATCCTGGCCCTGTGTCTCAGAAACGGTCCCGGCCCTGTAAAAGGTTCCTGGCCCTGTGTTCACGGAGGGGACCGGGCCCTGCGGAAGCATCCAGGCCCTCTGTCCAAGGAAATTTCCTGGCCCTGCGGAAGCATCCTGGCCATGTGTCCCAGAAAAGGTCGCGGCCCTGTAAATGCATCCTGGCCCTGTGTCCTTGAAAGGGTCATGGCCCTGCGAAAGCCTCCTGGCCCTGTGTCCTAGAAAGGCTCCCGGCCCTCTGAAAGCATCCTGGTCCTGTGTCCAAGGAAGGGTCCCCGTCCTGCGAAAGCATCCGGGCCCTGTATCCAAGAAAGGGTCCTGGCCCTTGCGAAAGCATCCTGGCCCTGTGTCCTAGAAATGGTCCCGGCCCTGCGATAGCATGCTGGCCCTGTGTCCTAGAAACGGTCCCGGCCTTGCAGAAGCATCCTGGCCCTGTGTCCAAGGAAGGGTCCCGGCTCTGTGAAAGCATCCTGGCCCTGTGTCCAAGGAAAGGTCCCGGACCTGCGATAGCATCCTGGCCCGCTGTCCTAGAAAGGGTCCGGCCCTGCGAAAGCATCCTGGCCCTGTGTCCAAGGAAGGGTCCCGGACCTGCGATAGCATCCTGGCCCTGTGTCCTAGAAACGGTCCCGGCCCTGTGAACGGTTCCTGGCCCTGTGTCCAAGGAAAGCTCACAGCCCTGCGGAAGCATCCTGTCCATGTGTCCTAGAAAAGGTCCCGGCCCTGCAAAAGCATCCTGGTCCTGTGTCCAAGGAAGGGTCTCGGCCCTGCAGAAGCTTCCTGGCCCTGTGTCCAAGGAACGGTGCCGGCCCTGTGAAAGCATCCTGGCCCTGTGTCCTAGAAACGGTCACGGCCCTGCGAAACCACCCTGGCCCTTTGTCCTAGAAAGGGTCACGGCCCTGCGAAAGAATCCTGGCCCTGTCCTAGCAAGGGTCACTGCACTGCGAAGGCATCCTGGCCTTGTGTCCTAGAAAGACTCACAGCCCTGCGAAAGCATCCTGGCCCTGTGTCCAAGGAAGGCGCCCGGCCCTGCGAATGCATCCTGGCCATGTGTCCTAGAGAGAGTCCCGGCCCTGCGGAAGCATCCTGGGCCTGTCCTAGAAAGGGCCATGGCCCTCCGAAAGCATCACTGCCCTGTCCTAGAAAGGGTCCCGGCCCTGTGAAAGCATCCTGGCCCTGTGACCTAGAAAGAGGCACGGCCCTGCGAAAGCATCCTGGCCCTGACCTAGAAAGGGTCCCGGCGCTGCGAAAGCATCCTGTCGTTGTGTCCTAGAAAGGGTTACGGCTCTGCGAAGGCATCCTGGCCCTGTGTCCAAGGAAGGGGCCCGGCCCTGCGAAAGCATCCTGGCCCTGTGTCCAAGGAAGGGGCCCGGCCCTGCGAAAGCATCCTGGCCCTGTGTCCTAGAAACGGTCCCGGCACTGTGAACGGTTCCTGGCCCTGTGTCCAAGGAGGCGACCTGGCCCTGCGGAAGCATCCTGGCCTTGTGTCCTAGAAAGGGTAACAGCCCCGCGAAAGCATCCTGGCCCTGTGTCCAAGGACGGGGCCCGGCCCTGCGAAAGCATCCTAGCCCTGTGTCCTAGAAACGGTCCCGGCACTGTGAACGGTTCCTGGCCCTGTGTTCAAGGAGGCGACCTGGCCCTGCGGAAGCATCCAGCCTCTGTGTCCAAGGAAAGCTCACGGCCCTGCGGAAGCATCCTGGCCATGTGTCCCAGAAAAGGTCCCGGCCCTGCAAAAGCACCCTGGCCCTGTGTCGTAGAAAGGGTCCCAGCCCTGCGAAAGCATCCTGGCCCTGTCTCCTAGAAAATGTACCGGCCCTGTGAAAGCATCCTGGCCCTGTGTCCAAGGAAGGGTCCCGGCCCTGCGAAAGCATCCTGGCCCTGTCCTAGAAACGGTCCCGGCCCTGTGATCGGTTCCTGGAACTGTGTCCAAGGAGGGGACCCGGCCCTGCGGAAGCATCCAGGCCCTGTGTCCAAGGAAAGCTCACGGCCCTGCAGAAGCATCCTGGCCATGTCCCCTAGCAAGGGTCCCAGCCCTGCGAAAGCTTCCTGGCCAAGTGTCCTAGAAAGGGTCACGGCCCTGCGATAGCCTCCAGGCTCTGCGTCTTAGAAAGGGTCACGGCACTGTGAAGGCATCATTGGCCTTATGTCCTAGAAAGGCTCACAGCCCTGCGAAAGCATCCGGGCCCTGTGTCCAAGGAAGGCGCCCGGCGCTGCCGAAGCATCCTGGCCCTGTGTCCAAGGAAGGGTCCCTGCCCTGTGAAAGCATCCTGGCCCTGTGTCCTAGAAAGGGTCCCAGCCCTGCGAAAGCATTCTGGTCCTGTGTCCAAGGATGGGTCCCAGCCCTGTGAAAGCATCCTGGCCCTGTCTCCTAGAAAGTGTACCGGCCCTGCGAAAGCATCCTGGCACTATCCTAGAAAGGGTCCCTGCCCTGCGAAATCGTTCTGGCCCTGTCCTAGAACGTGTCCCGGCCCTGCGAAAGCATCCTGGCCTTGTGTCCTAGAAAGGGTCACGGCCCTGCGATAGCCTCCTGGCTCTGCGTCCTAGAAAGGGTCCTGGCCCTGCGAAACCACCCTGGCCCTGTGTCCTAGAAAGGGTCACGGCCCTGCGAAAGCATCCTGGCCCTGTCCTTTAAAGGTGCCCGGCGCTGCGAAAGCATCCTGGCCTTGTGTCCTAGAAAGGGTCACGGCACTGTGAAGGCATCCTGGCCTTGTGTCCTAGAAAGGCGTCCGCCCTGCGGGTGCATCCTAGCCATGAGTCCTTGAGAGAGTCCCGGCACTGCGGAAGCATCCTGGCCCTGTGACCTAGAAAGGGTCACGGCCCTGTGAAACCATCCTGGCCCTGACCTAGAAAGGGTCCCAGCCCTGTGAAAGCATCCTGGCCCTGTGACCTAGAAAGGGTCACGGCCCTGCGAAACCATCCTGGCCCTGACCTAGAAAGGGTCCCGGCGCTGCGAAAGCATCCTGGCCTTGTGTCCTAGAAAGGGTCCCTGCCCTGCGAAATCGTTCTGGCCCTGTCCTAGAATGGGTCCCGGCCCTGCGAAAGCATCCTGGCCTTGTGTCCTAGAAAGACTCACGGCCCTGCGAAATCAGCCGGGCCCTGTCCTAGAAAGGGTCATGGCCCTGCGAAAGCATCCTGTCCCTGTGTCCAACGAAGGGTCCCGGCACTGCGAAACCATCCTGGCGCTGTGTCCTAGAAAGGGTCACGACCCTGCGAAAGCATCCTGACCCTGTGTCCCAGGAAGGGGCCCTACCCTGCGGATGCATCCTGGCCATGTGTCCTGGAAAGAGCCCCGTCCCTGTGAAAGAATCCTGGTCCTGTGTCCAAAGTAGGGTACCGGCCCTGTAAAAGGTTCCTGGCCCTGTGTCCAAGGAGGGGACCGGGCCCTGCGGAAGCATCCAGGCCCTGTGTCCAAGGAAAGCTCCCAGCCCTGCGGAAGCATCCAGGCCAAGTGTCCCAGAAAAGGTCGCGGCCCTGTAAAAGCATCCTGGCCCTGTGCCCTAGAAAGGGTCCCGGCTCTGTGAAAGCATCCTGGCCCTGTGTCCAAGGAAGGGTCCCGGACCTGCGATAGCATCCTGGCCCTGTATCCTACAAAGGGTCCGGCCCTGTGAAAGCATCCTGGCCCTGTGTCCAAGGAAGGGTCCAGGCCCTGCGAAAGCATCCTGGCCCTATGTCCTAGAAACGGTCCCGGCCCTGCGATAGCATCCTGGCCCTGTCCTAGAAACGGTCCCGGCCTTGCAGAAGCATCCTGGCCCTGTGTCCAGGGAAGTGTCCCGGCCCTGCGAAAGCATCCTGGCCCTGTGTCTCAGAAACGGTCCCGGCCCTGTAAAAGGTTCCTGGCCCTGTGTTCACGGAGGGGACCGGGCCCTGCGGAAGCATCCAGGCCCTCTGTCCAAGGAAATTTCCTGGCCCTGCGGAAGCATCCTGGCCATGTGTCCCAGAAAAGGTCGCGGCCCTGTAAATGCATCCTGGCCCTGTGTCCTTGAAAGGGTCATGGCCCTGCGAAAGCCTCCTGGCCCTGTGTCCTAGAAAGGCTCCCGGCCCTCTGAAAGCATCCTGGTCCTGTGTCCAAGGAAGGGTCCCCGTCCTGCGAAAGCATCCGGGCCCTGTATCCAAGAAAGGGTCCTGGCCCTTGCGAAAGCATCCTGGCCCTGTGTCCTAGAAATGGTCCCGGCCCTGCGATAGCATGCTGGCCCTGTGTCCTAAAAACGGTCCCGGCCTTGCAGAAGCATCCTGGCCCTGTGTCCAAGGAAGGGTCCCGGCCCTGCGAAAGCATCCTGGCCCTGTGTCCCAGAAACGGTCCCGGCCCTGTAAAAAGTTCCTGGCCCTGTGTCCAAGGAGGGGACCGGGCCCTGAGGAAGCATCCAGGCCCTGTGTCCAAGGAAAGCTCCCGGCCCTGCTGAAGCATCCTGGCCATTTGTCCCAGAAAAGGTCGCGGCCCTGTAAAAGCATCCTGGCCCTGTGTCCTAGAAAGGGTCATGGCCCTGCGAAAGGCTCCTGGTCCTGTGTCCTAGAAAGGCTCCCAGCCCTCTGAAAGCATCCTGGTCCTGTGTCCACGGAAGGTTCCCTGTCTTGCGAAAGCATCCGGGCCCAGTGTCCTAGAGAGGGTCCCGGCAATGCGAAAGCATCCTGGCCAAGGGGTCCTGGCCCTGCGAAAGCATCCTGCCCCTGTGTCCTATAAAGGGTCACAGCCCTGCCAAAGCATCCTGGCCCTGTGTCCAAGGATGGGGCCCGGCCCTGCAAAAGCATCCTGGCCCTGTGCCCTAGAAAGGGTCCCGGCTCTGTGAAAGCATCCTGGCCCTGTGTCCAACAAGGGTCCCGGACCTGCGAGAGCATCCTGTCCATGTGTCCTAGAAAAGGTCCCGGCCCTGCAAAAGCATCCTGGTCCTGTGTCCAAGGAAGGGTCTCGGCCCTGCAGAAGCTTCCTGGCCCTGTGTCCAAGGAACGGTGCCGGCCCTGTGAAAGCATCCTGGCCCTGTGTCCTAGAAACGGTCACGGCCCTGCGAAACCACCCTGGCCCTTTGTCCTAGAAAGGGTCACGGCCCTGCGAAAGAATCCTGGCCCTGTCCTAGCAAGGGTCACTGCACTGCGAAGGCATCCTGGCCTTGTGTCCTAGAAAGACTCACAGCCCTGCGAAAGCATCCTGGCCCTGTGTCCAAGGAAGGCGCCCGGCCCTGCGAATGCATCCTGGCCATGTGTCCTAGAGAGAGTCCCGGCCCTGCGGAAGCATCCTGGGCCTGTCCTAGAAAGGGCCATGGCCCTCCGAAAGCATCACTGCCCTGTCCTAGAAAGGGTCCCGGCCCTGTGAAAGCATCCTGGCCCTGTGACCTAGAAAGAGGCACGGCCCTGCGAAAGCATCCTGGCCCTGACCTAGAAAGGGTCCCGGCGCTGCGAAAGCATCCTGTCTTTGTGTCCTAGAAAGGGTTACGGCTCTGCGAAGGCATCCTGGCCCTGTGTCCAAGGAAGGGGCCCGGCCCTGCGAAAGCATCCTGGCCCTGTGTCCAAGGAAGGGGCCCGGCCCTGCGAAAGCATCCTGGCCCTGTGTCCTAGAAACGGTCCCGGCACTGTGAACGGTTCCTGGCCCTGTGTCCAAGGAGGCGACCTGGCCCTGCGGAAGCATCCTGGCCCTGTGTCCAAGGAAGGGGCCCGGCCCTGCGAAAGCATCCTGGCCCTGTGTCCTAGAAACGGTCCCGGCACTGTGAACGGTTCCTGGCCCTGTGTCCAAGGAGGCGACCTGGCCCTGCGGAAGCATCCTGGCCTTGTGTCCTAGAAAGGGTCACAGCCCCGCGAAAGCATCCTGGCCCTGTGTCCAACGACGGGGCCCGGCCCTGCGAAAGCATCCTGGCCCTGTGTCCTAGAAACGGTCCCGGCACTGTGAACGGTTCCTGGCCCTGTGTCCAAGGAGGCGACCTGGCCCTGCGAAAGCATCCTGGCCCTGTGTCCAAGGAAGGGGCCCGGCCCTGCGAAAGCATTCTGGCCCTGTGTCCTAGAAACGGTCCCGGCACTGTGAACGGTTCCTGGCCCTGTGTCCAAGGAGGCGACCTGGCCCTGCGGAAGCATCCTGGCCTTGTGTCCTAGAAAGGGTCACAGCCCCGCGAAAGCATCCTGGCCCTGTGTCCAACGACGGGGCCCGGCCCTGCGAAAGCATCCTGGCCCTGTGTCCTAGAAACGGTCCCGGCACTGTGAACGGTTCCTGGCCCTGTGTTCAAGGAGGCGACCTGGCCCTGCGGAAGCATCCAGGCCCTGTGTCCAAGGAAAGGTCACGGCCCTGCGGATGCATCCTGGCCATGTGTCCCAGAAAAGGTCCCGGCCCTGCAAAAGCACCCTGGCTCTGTGTCGTAGAAAGGGTCCCAGCCCTGCGAAAGCATCCTGGCCCTGTCTCCTAGAAAATGTACCGGCCCTGTGAAAGCATCCTGGCCCTGTGTCCAAGGAAGGGTCACAGCCCCGCGAAAGCATCCTGGCCCTGTGTCCAACGACGGGGCCCGGCCCTGCGAAAGCATCCTGGCCCTGTGTCCTAGAAACGGTCCCGGCACTGTGAACGGTTCCTGGCCCTGTGTTCAAGGAGGCGACCTGGCCCTGCGGAAGCATCCAGGCCCTGTGTCCAAGGAAAGCTCACGGCCCTGCGGATGCATCCTGGCCATGTGTCCCAGAAAAGGTCCCGGCCCTGCAAAAGCACCCTGGCTCTGTGTCGTAGAAAGGGTCCCAGCCCTGCGAAAGCATCCTGGCCCTGTCTCCTAGAAAATGTACCGGCCCTGTGAAAGCATCCTGGCCCTGTGTCCAAGGAAGGGTCCCGGCCCTGCGAAAGCATCCTGGCCCTGTCCTAGAAACGGTCCCGGCCCTGTGATCGGTTCCTGGAACTGTGTCCAAGGAGGGGACCCGGCCCTGCGGAAGCATCCAGGCCCTGTGTCCAAGGAAAGCTCACGGCCCTGCAGAAGCATCCTGGCCATGTCCCCTAGCAAGGGTCCCAGCCCTGCGAAAGCTTCCTGGCCAAGTGTCCTAGAAAGGGTCACGGCCCTGCGATAGCCTCCAGGCTCTGCGTCCTAGAAAGGGTCACGGCACTGTGAAGGCATCATTGGCCTTATGTCCTAGAAAGGCTCACAGCCCTGCGAAAGCATCCGGGCCCTGTGTCCAAGGAAGGCGCCCGGCGCTGCCGAAGCATCCTGGCCCTGTGTCCAAGGAAGGGTCCCTGCCCTGTGAAAGCATCCTGGCCCTGTGTCCTAGAAAGGGTCCCAGCCCTGCGAAAGCATTCTGGTCCTGTGTCCAAGGATGGGTCCCAGCCCTGTGAAAGCATCCTGGCCCTGTCTCCTAGAAAGTGTACCGGCCCTGCGAAAGCATCCTGGCACTATCCTAGAAAGGGTCCCTGCCCTGCGAAATCGTTCTGGCCCTGTCCTAGAACGTGTCCCGGCCCTGCGAAAGCATCCTGGCATTGTGTCCTAGAAAGGGTCACGGCCCTGCGATAGCCTCCTGGCTCTGCGTCCTAGAAAGGGTCCTGGCCCTGCGAATCCACCCTGGCCCTGTGTCCTAGAAAGGGTCACGGCCCTGCGAAAGCATCCTGGCCCTGTCCTTTAAAGGTGCCCGGCGCTGCGAAAGCATCCTGGCCTTGTGTCCTAGAAAGGGTCACGGCACTGTGAAGGCATCCTGGCCTTGTGTCCTAGAAAGGCGTCCGCCCTGCGGGTGCATCCTAGCCATGAGTCCTTGAGAGAGTCCCGGCACTGCGGAAGCATCCTGGCCCTGTGACCTAGAAAGGGTCACGGCCCTGTGAAACCATCCTGGCGGTGACCTAGAAAGGGTCCCAGCCCTGTGAAAGCATCCTGGCCCTGTGACCTAGAAAGGGTCACGGCCCTGCGAAACCATCCTGGCCCTGACCTAGAAAGGGTCCCGGCGCTGCGAAAGCATCCTGGCCTTGTGTCCTAGAAAGGGTCCCTGCCCTGCGAAATCGTTCTGGCCCTGTCCTAGAATGGGTCCCGGCCCTGCGAAAGCATCCTGGCCTTGTGTCCTAGAAAGACTCACGGCCCTGCGAAATCAGCCGGGCCCTGTCCTAGAAAGGGTCATGGCCCTGCGAAAGCATCCTGGCCCTGTGTCCTAGAAACGGTGCCGGCCCTGTGAACGTTTCCTGGCCCTGTGTCCAAGGAGGCGACCTGGCCCTGCGGAAGCATCCAGGCACTGTGTCCAAGGAAAGCTCACGGCCCTGTGGAAGCATCCTGGCCATGTCTCCTAGGAAGGGTCACGGCCCTGCGATAGCCTCCTGGCTCTGCGTCCTAGAAAGGGTCACGGCCCTGCGAAACCACCCTGGCCCTGTGTCCTGGAAAGGGTCACGGCCCTGCGATAGCATCCTGGCCCAGTGTCCTAGAAAGGGTCCGGCCCTGTGTCCTAGAAAGGGTCCCAGCCCTGCGAAAGAATTCTGGTCCTGTGTCCAAGGAAGGATCCCGGCCCTGCGAAAGCATCCTGGCCCTGTGTCCTAGAAACGGTCCCGGCCCTGTGAACGGTTCCTGGCCCTGTGTCCAAGGAAAGCTCACGGCCCTGCGGAAGCATCCTGTCCATGTGTCCTAGAAAATGTCCCGGCCCTGCAAAAGCATCCTGGTCCTGTGTCCAAGGATGGGTCTCGGCCCTGCAGAAGCTTCCTGGCCCTGTGTCCAAGGAACGGTGCCGGCCCTGTAAAAGCATCCTGGCCCTGTGTCCTAGAAACGGTCACGGCCCTGCGAAACCACCCTGGCCCTTTGTCCTAGAAAGGGTCACGGCCCTGCGAAAGAATCCTGGCCCTGTCCTAGAAAGGGTCACTGCACTGCGAAGGCATCCTGGCCTTGTGTCCTAGAAAGACTCACAGCCCTGCGAAAGCATCCTGGCCCTGTGTCCAAGGAAGGCGCCCGGCCCTGCGAATGCATCCTGGCCATGTGTCCTAGAGAGAGTCCCGGCCCTGCGGAAGCATCCTGGGCCTGTCCTAGAAAGGGCCATGGCCCTCCGAAAGCATCCCTGCCCTGTCCTAGAAAGGGTCCCGGCCCTGCGAAAGCATCCTGGCCCTGTGACCTAGAAAGAGGCACGGCCCTGCGAAAGCATCCTGGCCCTGACCTAGAAAGGGTCCCGGCGCTGCGAAAGCATCCTGTCGTTGTGTCCTAGAAAGGGTTACGGCTCTGCGAAGGCATCCTGGCCCTGTGTCCAAGGAAGGGGCCCGGCCCTGCGAAAGCATCCTGGCCCTGTGTCCAAGGAAGGGGCCCGGCCCTGCGAAAGCATCCTGGCCCTGTGTCCTAGAAACGGTCCCGGCACTGTGAACGGTTCCTGGCCCTGTGTCCAAGGAGGCGACCTGGCCCTGCGGAAGCATCCTGGCCTTGTGTCCTAGAAAGGGTCACAGCCCCGCGAAAGCATCCTGGCCCTGTGTCCAAGGACGGGGCCCGGCCCTGCGAAAGCATCCTGGCCCTGTGTCCTAGAAACGGTCCCGGCACTGTGAACGGTTCCTGGCCCTGTGTCCAAGGAGGCGACCTGGCCCTGCGGAAGCATCCTGGCCATGTGTCCCAGAAAAGGTCCCGGCCCTGCAAAAGCACCCTGGCCCTGTGTCGTAGAAAGGGTCCCAGCCCTGCGAAAGCATCCTGGCCCTGTCTCCTAGAAAATGTACCGGCCCTGTGAAAGCATCCTGGCCCTGTGTCCAAGGAAGGGTCCCGGCCCTGCGAAAGCATCCTGGCCCTGTCCTAGAAACGGTCCCGGCCCTGTGATCGGTTCCTGGAACTGTGTCCAAGGAGGGGACCCGGCCCTGCGGAAGCATCCAGGCCCTGTGTCCAAGGAAAGCTCACGGCCCTGCAGAAGCATCCTGGCCATGTCCCCTAGCAAGGGTCCCAGCCCTGCGAAAGCTTCCTGGCCAAGTGTCCTAGAAAGGGTCACGGCCCTGCGATAGCCTCCAGGCTCTGCGTCTTAGAAAGGGTCACGGCACTGTGAAGGCATCATTGGCCTTATGTCCTAGAAAGGCTCACAGCCCTGCGAAAGCATCCGGGCCCTGTGTCCAAGGAAGGCGCCCGGCGCTGCGCATGAATCCTGGCCATGTGTCCTAGAGAGAGTCCCGGCCCTGCGGAAGCATCCTGGCCCTGTCCTAGAAAGGGCCATGGCCCTCCGAAAGCATCCCTGCCCTGTCCTAGAAAGGGTCCCAGCCCTGTGAAAGCATCCTGGCCTTGTGTCCTAGAAAGGGTCACGGCCCTGCGAAGGCATCCTGGCCTTGTGTCCTAGAAAGGGTCACAGCCCCGCGAAAGCATCCTGGCCCTGTGTCCAAGGAAGGTTCCCGGCCCTGCGAAAGCATCCTGGCCCTGTGTCCTAGAAACGGTCCCGGCCCTGTGAATGGTTCCTGGCCCTGTGTCCAAGGAGAGGACCCGGCCCTGCGGAAGCATCCAGGCCCTGTGTCCAAGGAAAGCTCACGGCCCTGCGGAAGCATCCTGGCCATGTGTCCCAGAAAAAGTCCCGGCCCTGCAAAAGCATCCTGGCCCTGTGTCGTAGAAAGGGTCACAACCCTGCGAAAGCATCCTGGCCGTGTCCTAGAAAGGGTCACGGCCCTGCGATAGCCTCCTGGCTCTGCGTCCTAGAAAGGGTCCTGGCCCTGCGAAAGCATCCTGCCCTGTGTCCTAGAAAGGGTCACGGCCCTGCGAAAGCATCCTGGTCCTGTGTCCTACAAAGGGTCCCAGCCCTGTGTAAGTATCCTGGCCCTGTGTCCAAGGAAGGGTCCCAGCCCTGCCGAAGCATCCTGGCCCTGTGTCCAAGGAAGGGTCCCTGCCCTGTGAAAGCATCCTGGCCCTGTGTCCTAGAAAGGGTCCCAGCCCTGCGAAAGCATTCTGGTCCTGTGTCCAAGGAAGTGTCCCAGCCCTGTGAAAGCATCCTGGCCCTGTCTCCTAGAAAGTGTACCGGCCCTGCGAAAGCATCCTGGCACTATCCTAGAAAGGGTCCCTGCCCTGCGAAATCGTTCTGGCCCTGTCCTAGAACGTGTCCCGGCCCTGCGAAAGCATCCTGGCCTTGTGTCCTAGAAAGGGTCACGGCCCTGCGATAGCCTCCTGGCTCTGCGTCCTAGAAAGGGTCCTGACCCTGCGAATCCACCCTGGCCCTGTGTCCTAGAAAGGGTCACTGCCCTGCGAAAGCATCCTGGCCCTGTCCTTTAAAGGTGCCCGGCGCTGCGAAAGCATCCTGGCCTTGTGTCCTAGAAAGGGTCACGGCACTGTGAAGGCATCCTGGCCTTGTGTCCTAGAAAGGCGTCCGCCCTGCGGGTGCATCCTAGCCATGAGTCCTTGAGAGAGTCCCGGCACTGCGGAAGCATCCTGGCCCTGTGACCTAGAAAGGGTCACGGCCCTGTGAAACCATCCTGGCCCTGACCTAGAAAGTGTCCCAGCCCTGTGAAAGCATCCTGGCCCTGTGTCCTAGAAAAGGTCCCGGCCCTGCAAAAGCATCCTGGTCCTGTGTCCAAGGATGGGTCTCGGCCCTGCAGAAGCTTCCTGGCCCTGTGTCCAAGGAACGGTGCCGGCCCTGTAAAAGCATCCTGGCCCTGTGTCCTAGAAACGGTCACGGCCCTGCGAAACCACCCTGGCCCTTTGTCCTAGAAAGGGTCACGGCCCTGCGAAAGAATCCTGGCCCTGTCCTAGAAAGGGTCACTGCACTGCGAAGGCATCCTGGCCTTGTGTCCTAGAAAGACTCACAGCCCTGCGAAAGCATCCTGGCCCTGTGTCCAAGGAAGGCGCCCGGCCCTGCGAATGCATCCTGGCCATGTGTCCTAGAGAGAGTCCCGGCCCTGCGGAAGCATCCTGGGCCTGTCCTAGAAAGGGCCATGGCCCTCCGAAAGCATCCCTGCCCTGTCCTAGAAAGGGTCCCGGCCCTGCGAAAGCATCCTGGCCCTGTGACCTAGAAAGAGGCACGGCCCTGCGAAAGCATCCTGGCCCTGACCTAGAAAGGGTCCCGGCGCTGCGAAAGCATCCTGTCGTTGTGTCCTAGAAAGGGTTACGGCTCTGCGAAGGCATCCTGGCCCTGTGTCCAAGGAAGGGGCCCGGCCCTGCGAAAGCATCCTGGCCCTGTGTCCAAGGAAGGGGCCCGGCCCTGCGAAAGCATCCTGGCCCTGTGTCCTAGAAACGGTCCCGGCACTGTGAACGGTTCCTGGCCCTGTGTCCAAGGAGGCGACCTGGCCCTGCGGAAGCATCCTGGCCTTGTGTCCTAGAAAGGGTCACAGCCCCGCGAAAGCATCCTGGCCCTGTGTCCAAGGACGGGGCCCGGCCCTGCGAAAGCATCCTGGCCCTGTGTCCTAGAAACGGTCCCGGCACTGTGAACGGTTCCTGGCCCTGTGTCCAAGGAGGCGACCTGGCCCTGCGGAAGCATCCTGGCCATGTGTCCCAGAAAAGGTCCCGGCCCTGCAAAAGCACCCTGGCCCTGTGTCGTAGAAAGGGTCCCAGCCCTGCGAAAGCATCCTGGCCCTGTCTCCTAGAAAATGTACCGGCCCTGTGAAAGCATCCTGGCCCTGTGTCCAAGGAAGGGTCCCGGCCCTGCGAAAGCATCCTGGCCCTGTCCTAGAAACGGTCCCGGCCCTGTGATCGGTTCCTGGAACTGTGTCCAAGGAGGGGACCCGGCCCTGCGGAAGCATCCAGGCCCTGTGTCCAAGGAAAGCTCACGGCCCTGCAGAAGCATCCTGGCCATGTCCCCTAGCAAGGGTCCCAGCCCTGCGAAAGCTTCCTGGCCAAGTGTCCTAGAAAGGGTCACGGCCCTGCGATAGCCTCCAGGCTCTGCGTCTTAGAAAGGGTCACGGCACTGTGAAGGCATCATTGGCCTTATGTCCTAGAAAGGCTCACAGCCCTGCGAAAGCATCCGGGCCCTGTGTCCAAGGAAGGCGCCCGGCGCTGCGCATGAATCCTGGCCATGTGTCCTAGAGAGAGTCCCGGCCCTGCGGAAGCATCCTGGCCCTGTCCTAGAAAGGGCCATGGCCATCCGAAAGCATCCCTGCCCTGTCCTAGAAAGGGTCCCAGCCCTGTGAAAGCATCCTGGCCTGGTGTCCTAGAAAGGGTCACGGCCCTGCGAAGGCATCCTGGCCTTGTGTCCTAGAAAGGGTCACAGCCCCGCGAAAGCATCCTGGCCCTGTGTCCAAGGAAGGTTCCCGGCCCTGCGAAAGCATCCTGGCCCTGTGTCCTAGAAACGGTCCCGGCCCTGTGAATGGTTCCTGGCCCTGTGTCCAAGGAGAGGACCCGGCCCTGCGGAAGCATCCAGGCCCTGTGTCCAAGGAAAGCTCACGGCCCTGCGGAAGCATCCTGGCCATGTGTCCCAGAAAAAGTCCCGGCCCTGCAAAAGCATCCTGGCCCTGTGTCGTAGAAAGGGTCACAACCCTGCGAAAGCATCCTGGCCGTGTCCTAGAAAGGGTCACGGCCCTGCGATAGCCTCCTGGCTCTGCGTCCTAGAAAGGGTCCTGGCCCTGCGAAAGCATCCTGCCCTGTGTCCTAGAAAGGGTCACGGCCCTGCTAAAGCATCCTGGTCCTGTGTCCTACAAAGGGTCCCAGCCCTGTGTAAGTATCCTGGCCCTGTGTCCAAGGAAGGGTCCCAGCCCTGCCGAAGCATCCTGGCCCTGTGTCCAAGGAAGGGTCCCTGCCCTGTGAAAGCATCCTGGCCCTGTGTCCTAGAAAGGGTCCCAGCCCTGCGAAAGCATTCTGGTCCTGTGTCCAAGGAAGTGTCCCAGCCCTGTGAAAGCATCCTGGCCCTGTCTCCTAGAAAGTGTACCGGCCCTGCGAAAGCATCCTGGCACTATCCTAGAAAGGGTCCCTGCCCTGCGAAATCGTTCTGGCCCTGTCCTAGAACGTGTCCCGGCCCTGCGAAAGCATCCTGGCCTTGTGTCCTAGAAAGGGTCACGGCCCTGCGATAGCCTCCTGGCTCTGCGTCCTAGAAAGGGTCCTGACCCTGCGAATCCACCCTGGCCCTGTGTCCTAGAAAGGGTCACTGCCCTGCGAAAGCATCCTGGCCCTGTCCTTTAAAGGTGCCCGGCGCTGCGAAAGCATCCTGGCCTTGTGTCCTAGAAAGGGTCACGGCACTGTGAAGGCATCCTGGCCTTGTGTCCTAGAAAGGCGTCCGCCCTGCGGGTGCATCCTAGCCATGAGTCCTTGAGAGAGTCCCGGCACTGCGGAAGCATCCTGGCCCTGTGACCTAGAAAGGGTCACGGCCCTGTGAAACCATCCTGGCCCTGACCTAGAAAGTGTCCCAGCCCTGTGAAAGCATCCTGGCCCTGTGACCTAGAAAGGGTCACGGCCCTGCGAAACCATCCTGGTCCTGACCTAGAAAGGGTCCCGGCGCTGCGAAAGCATCCTGGCCTTGTGTCCTAGAAAGGGTCCCTGCCCTGCGAAATCGTTCTGGCCCTGTCCTAGAACGGGTCCCGGCCCTGCGAAAGCATCCTGGCCTTGTGTCCTAGAAAGACTCACGGCCCTGCGAAATCAGCCGGGCCCTGTCCTAGAAAGGGTCATGGCCCTGCGAAAGCATCCTGTCCCTGTGTCCAACGAAGGGTCCCGGCACTGCGAAACCATCCTGGCGCTGTGTCCTAGAAAGGGTCACGACCCTGCGAAAGCATCCTGAACTGTGTCCAAGGAAGGGGCCCTACCCTGCGGATGCATCCTGGCCATGTGTCCTGGAAAGAGTCCCATCCCTGTGAAAGAATCCTGGTCCTGTGTCCAAAGTAGGGTACCGGCCCTGCGGAAGCATCCTGGCCCTGTATCCTAGAAAGCGTCCCGGCCCTGCAAAAGCATCCTGCCCTGTGTCTTAGAAAGGGTCCCGGCGCTGCGAAAGCATCCTGGCCTTGTGTCCTAGAAAGGGTCCCTGCCCTGCGAAATCGTTCTGGCCCTGTCCTAGAATGGGTCCCGGCCCTGCGAAAGCATCCTGGCCTTGTGTCCTAGAAAGACTCACGGCCCTGCAAAATCAGCCGGGCCCTGTCCTAGAAAGGGTCATGGCCCTGCGAAAGCATCCTGGCCCTGTGTCCTAGAAACGGTGCCGGCCCTGTGAACGTTTCCTGGCCCTGTGTCCAAGGAGGCGACCTGGCCCTGCGGAAGCATCCAGGCACTGTGTCCAAGGAAAGCTCACGGCCCTGTGGAAGCATCCTGGCCATGTCTCCTAGGAAGGGTCACGGCCCTGCGATAGCCTCCTGGCTCTGCGTCCTAGAAAGGGTCACGGCCCTGCGAAACCACCCTGGCCCTGTGTCCTGGAAAGGGTCACGGCCCTGCGATAGCATCCTGGCCCAGTGTCCTAGAAAGGGTCCGGCCCTGTGTCCTAGAAAGGGTCCCAGCCCTGCGAAAGCATTCTGGTCCTGTGTCCAAGGAAGGATCCCGGCCCTGCGAAAGCATCCTGGCCCTGTGTCCTAGAAACGGTCCCGGCCCTGTGAACGGTTCCTGGCCCTGTGTCCAAGGAAAGCTCACGGCCCTGCGGAAGCATCCTGTCCATGTGTCCTAGAAAAGGTCCCGGCCCTGCAAAAGCATCCTGGTCCTGTGTCCAAGGATGGGTCTCGGCCCTGCAGAAGCTTCCTGGCCCTGTGTCCAAGGAACGGTGCCGGCCCTGTAAAAGCATCCTGGCCCTGTGTCCTAGAAACGGTCACGGCCCTGCGAAACCACCCTGGCCCTTTGTCCTAGAAAGGGTCACGGCCCTGCGATAGCCTCCTGGCTCTGCGTCCTAGAAAGGGTCCTGACCCTGCGAATCCACCCTGGCCCTGTGTCCTAGAAAGGGTCACTGCCCTGCGAAAGCATCCTGGCCCTGTCCTTTAAAGGTGCCCGGCGCTGCGAAAGCATCCTGGCCTTGTGTCCTAGAAAGGGTCACGGCACTGTGAAGGCATCCTGGCCTTGTGTCCTAGAAAGGCGTCCGCCCTGCGGGTGCATCCTAGCCATGAGTCCTTGAGAGAGTCCCGGCACTGCGGAAGCATCCTGGCCCTGTGACCTAGAAAGGGTCACGGCCCTGTGAAACCATCCTGGCCCTGACCTAGAAAGTGTCCCAGCCCTGTGAAAGCATCCTGGCCCTGTGTCCTAGAAAAGGTCCCGGCCCTGCAAAAGCATCCTGGTCCTGTGTCCAAGGATGGGTCTCGGCCCTGCAGAAGCTTCCTGGCCCTGTGTCCAAGGAACGGTGCCGGCCCTGTAAAAGCATCCTGGCCCTGTGTCCTAGAAACGGTCACGGCCCTGCGAAACCACCCTGGCCCTTTGTCCTAGAAAGGGTCACGGCCCTGCGAAAGAATCCTGGCCCTGTCCTAGAAAGGGTCACTGCACTGCGAAGGCATCCTGGCCTTGTGTCCTAGAAAGACTCACAGCCCTGCGAAAGCATCCTGGCCCTGTGTCCAAGGAAGGCGCCCGGCCCTGCGAATGCATCCTGGCCATGTGTCCTAGAGAGAGTCCCGGCCCTGCGGAAGCATCCTGGGCCTGTCCTAGAAAGGGCCATGGCCCTCCGAAAGCATCCCTGCCCTGTCCTAGAAAGGGTCCCGGCCCTGCGAAAGCATCCTGGCCCTGTGACCTAGAAAGAGGCACGGCCCTGCGAAAGCATCCTGGCCCTGACCTAGAAAGGGTCCCGGCGCTGCGAAAGCATCCTGTCGTTGTGTCCTAGAAAGGGTTACGGCTCTGCGAAGGCATCCTGGCCCTGTGTGCAAGGAAGGGGCCCGGCCCTGCGAAAGCATCCTGGCCCTGTGTCCAAGGAAGGGGCCCGGCCCTGCGAAAGCATCCTGGCCCTGTGTCCTAGAAACGGTCCCGGCACTGTGAACGGTTCCTGGCCCTGTGTCCAAGGAGGCGACCTGGCCCTGCGGAAGCATCCTGGCCTTGTGTCCTAGAAAGGGTCACAGCCCCGCGAAAGCATCCTGGCCCTGTGTCCAAGGACGGGGCCCGGCCCTGCGAAAGCATCCTGGCCCTGTGTCCTAGAAACGGTCCCGGCACTGTGAACGGTTCCTGGCCCTGTGTCCAAGGAGGCGACCTGGCCCTGCGGAAGCATCCTGGCCATGTGTCCCAGAAAAGGTCCCGGCCCTGCAAAAGCACCCTGGCCCTGTGTCGTAGAAAGGGTCCCAGCCCTGCGAAAGCATCCTGGCCCTGTCTCCTAGAAAATGTACCGGCCCTGTGAAAGCATCCTGGCCCTGTGTCCAAGGAAGGGTCCCGGCCCTGCGAAAGCATCCTGGCCCTGTCCTAGAAACGGTCCCGGCCCTGTGATCGGTTCCTGGAACTGTGTCCAAGGAGGGGACCCGGCCCTGCGGAAGCATCCAGGCCCTGTGTCCAAGGAAAGCTCACGGCCCTGCAGAAGCATCCTGGCCATGTCCCCTAGCAAGGGTCCCAGCCCTGCGAAAGCTTCCTGGCCAAGTGTCCTAGAAAGGGTCACGGCCCTGCGATAGCCTCCAGGCTCTGCGTCCTAGAAAGGGTCACGGCACTGTGAAGGCATCATTGGCCTTATGTCCTAGAAAGGCTCACAGCCCTGCGAAAGCATCCGGGCCCTGTGTCCAAGGAAGGCGCCCGGCGCTGCGCATGAATCCTGGCCATGTGTCCTAGAGAGAGTCCCGGCCCTGCGGAAGCATCCTGGCCCTGTCCTAGAAAGGGCCATGGCCCTCCGAAAGCATCCCTGCCCTGTCCTAGAAAGAGTCCCAGCCCTGTGAAAGCATCCTGGCCTTGTGTCCTAGAAAGGGTCACGGCCCTGCGAAGGCATCCTGGCCTTGTGTCCTAGAAAGGGTCACAGCCCCGCGAAAGCATCCTGGCCCTGTGTCCAAGGAAGGTTCCCGGCCCTGCGAAAGCATCCTGGCCCTGTGTCCTAGAAACGGTCCCGGCCCTGTGAATGGTTCCTGGCCCTGTGTCCAAGGAGAGGACCCGGCCCTGCGGAAGCATCCTGCCCTGTGTCCTAGAAAGGGTCACGGCCCTGCGGAAGCATCCTGGCCCTGTGTCCAAGGAAGGGTCCCAGCCCTGCGAAAGCATTCTGGTCCTGTGTCCAAGGAAGTGTCCCAGCCCTGTGAAAGCATCCTGGCCCTGTCTCCTAGAAAGTGTACCGGCCCTGCGAAAGCATCCTGGCACTATCCTAGAAAGGGTCCCTGCCCTGCGAAATCGTTCTGGCCCTGTCCTAGAACGTGTCCCGGCCCTGCGAAAGCATCCTGGCCTTGTGTCCTAGAAAGGGTCACGGCCCTGCGATAGCCTCCTGGCTCTGCGTCCTAGAAAGGGTCCTGACCCTGCGAATCCACCCTGGCCCTGTGTCCTAGAAAGGGTCTCTGCCCTGCGAAAGCATCCTGGCCCTGTCCTTTAAAGGTGCCCGGCGCTGCGAAAGCATCCTGGCCTTGTGTCCTAGAAAGGGTCACGGCACTGTGAAGGCATCCTGGCCTTGTGTCCTAGAAAGGCGTCCGCCCTGCGGGTGCATCCTAGCCATGAGTCCTTGAGAGAGTCCCGGCACTGCGGAAGCATCCTGGCCCTGTGACCTAGAAAGGGTCACGGCCCTGTGAAACCATCCTGGCCCTGACCTAGAAAGTGTCCCAGCCCTGTGAAAGCATCCTGGCCCTGTGACCTAGAAAGGGTCACGGCCCTGCGAAACCATCCTGGTCCTGACCTAGAAAGGGTCCCGGCGCTGCGAAAGCATCCTGGCCTTGTGTCCTAGAAAGGGTCCCTGCCCTGCGAAATCGTTCTGGCCCTGTCCTAGAACGGGTCCCGGCCCTGCGAAAGCATCCTGGCCTTGTGTCCTAGAAAGACTCACGGCCCTGCGAAATCAGCCGGGCCCTGTCCTAGAAAGGGTCATGGCCCTGCGAAAGCATCCTGTCCCTGTGTCCAACGAAGGGTCCCGGCACTGCGAAACCATCCTGGCGCTGTGTCCTAGAAAGGGTCACGACCCTGCGAAAGCATCCTGAACTGTGTCCAAGGAAGGGGCCCTACCCTGCGGATGCATCCTGGCCATGTGTCCTGGAAAGAGTCCCATCCCTGTGAAAGAATCCTGGTCCTGTGTCCAAAGTAGGGTACCGGCCCTGCGGAAGCATCCTGGCCCTGTATCCTAGAAAGCGTCCCGGCCCTGCAAAAGCATCCTGCCCTGTGTCTTAGAAACGGTCCCGGCCCTGCGAAAGCATCCTGGCCTTGTGTCCTAGAAAGGGTTACGGCCCTGCGAAGGCATCCTGGCCTTGTGTCCTAGAAAGGGTCACAGCACCGCGAAAGCATCCTGGCCCTGTGTCCAAGGAAGGGGCCCGGCCCTGCGAAAGCATCCTGGCCCTGTGTCCTAGAAACGGTCCCGGCCCTGTGAACGTTTCCTGGCCCTGTGTGCAAGGAGGCGACCTGGCCCTGCGGAAGCATCCGGGCCCTGTGTCCAAGGAAAGCTCACGGCCCTGTGGAAGCATCCTGGCCATGTCTCCTAGGAAGGGTCACGGCCCTGCGATAGCCTCCTGGCTCTGCGTCCTAGAAAGGGTCACGGCCCTGCGAAACCACCCTGGCCCTGTGTCCTGGAAAGGGTCACGGCCCTGCGAAAGCATCCTGGCCCTGTCCTTTAAAGGTGCCCAGCGCTGCGAAAGCATCCTGGCCTTGTGTCCTAGAAAAGGTCACGGCCCTGCGATAGCCTCCTGGCTCTGCGTCCTAGAAAGGGTCCTGGCCCTGCGAAAGCATCCTGCCCTGTGTCCTAGAAAGGGTCACGGCACTGCGAAAGCATCCTGGTCCTGTGTCCTACAAAGGGTCCCAGCCCTGTGTAAGCATCCTGGCCCTGTGTCCAAGGAAGGGTCCCTGCCCTGTGAAAGCATCCTGGCCCTGTCCTAGAAAGGGTCCCAGCCCTGCGAAAGCATTCTGGTCCCGTGTCCTAGAAAGGGTCACGGCCCTGCGATAGCCTCCTGGCTCTGCGTCCTAGAAAGGGTCCTGGCCCTGCGAAAGCATCCTGCCCTGTGTCCTAGAAAGGGTCACGGCCCTGCGAACGCATCCTGGTCCTGTGTCCTACAAAGGGTCCCAGCCCTGTGAAAGCATCCTGGCCCTGTCTCCTAGAAAGTGTACCGGCCCTGCGAAAGCATCCTGGCACTATCCTAGAAAGGGTCCCTGCCCTGCGAAATCGTTCTGGCCCTGTCCTAGAACGTCTCCCGGCCCTGCGAAAGCATCCTGGCCTTGTGTCCTAGAAAGACTCACGGCCCTGCGAAATCAGCCGGGCCCTGTCCTAGAAAGGGTCATGGCCCTGCGAAAGCATCCTGTCCCTGTGTCCAACGAAGGGTCCCGGCCCTGCGAAACCATCCTGGCCCTGTGTCCTAGAAAGGGTCACGACCCGGCGAAAGCATCCTGTCCCTGTGTCCACGAAAGGGGCCCTACCCTGCGGATGCATCCTGGCCATGTGTCCTAGAAAGAGTCCCGACACTGTGAAAGAATCCTGGTCCTGTGTCCAAAGTAGGGTCCCGGCCCTGCGAAAGCATCCTGGCCCTGTGTCCTAGAAACGGTCCCGGCCCTGTGAACGGTTCCTGGCCCTGTGTCCAAGGAGGGGACCCGGCCCTGCGGAAGCATCCAGGCCCTGTGTCCAAGGAAAGCTCACGGCCCTGCGGAAGCATCCTGGCCATGTCTCCTAGCAAGGGTCCCAGCCCTGCGAAAGCTTCCTGGCCGTGTCCTAGAAAGGGTCATGGCCCTGCGATAGCCTCCTGGCTCTGCGTCCTAGAAAGGGTCCTGGCCCTGC
The DNA here is from genome assembly GCF_030144855.1 of Hypanus sabinus. Taxonomy (NCBI): domain Eukaryota; kingdom Metazoa; phylum Chordata; class Chondrichthyes; order Myliobatiformes; family Dasyatidae; genus Hypanus; species Hypanus sabinus. The sequence goes on along the minus strand of NC_082718.1, from coordinate 68,675,463 downwards.
GAAAGCATACGGCCCTGTGTCCTAGAAAGGGTCACGACCCGGCGAAAGCATCCTGTCCCTGTGTCCACGAAAGGGGCCCTACCCTGCGGATGCATCCTGGCCATGTGTCCTAGAAAGAGTCCCGACACTGTGAAAGAATCCTGGTCCTGTGTCCAAAGTAGGGTCCCGGCCCTGCGAAAGCATCCTGGCCCTGTGTCCTAGAAACGGTCCCGGCCCTGTGAACGGTTCCTGGCCCTGTGTCCAAGGAGGGGACCCGGCCCTGCGGAAGCATCCAGGCCCTGTGTCCAAGGAAAGCTCACGGCCCTGCGGAAGCATCCTGGCCATGTCTCCTAGCAAGAGTCCCGACACTGTGAAAGAATCCTGGCCCTGTGTCCAAGGAGGGGACCCGGCCCTGGGGAAGCATCCAGGCCCTGTGTCCAAGGAAAGCTCACGGCCCTGCGAAAGCTTCCTGGCCGTGTCCTAGAAAGGGTCATGGCCCTGCGATAGCCTCCTGGCTCTGCGTCCTAGAAAGGGTCCCGGCCCTGCGAACGCATCCTGGTCCTGTGTCCTACAAAGGGTCCCAGCCCTGTGAATGCATCCTGGCCCTGTCTCCTAGAAAGTGTACCGGCCCTGCGAAAGCATCCTGGCACTATCCTAGAAAGGGTCCCTGCCCTGCGAAATCGTTCTGGCCCTGTCCTAGAACGTGTCCCGGCCCTGCGAAAGCATCCTGGCCTTATGTCCTAGAAAGGGTCACGGCCCTGCGATAGCCTCCTGGCTCTGCGTCCTAGAAAGGGTCCTGGCCCTGCGAAACCACCCTGGCCCTGTGTCCTAGAAAGGGTCACGGCCCTGCGAAAGCATCCTGGCCCTGTCTTTTAAAGGTGCCCGGCGCTGCGAAAGCATCCTGGCCTTGTGTCCTAGAAAGGGTCACGGCACTGAGAAGGCATCCTGGCCTTGTGTCCTAGAAAGGCTCACAGCCCTGCGAAAGCATCCTGGCCCTGTGTCCAAGGAATGTGTCCGGCCCTGCGGATGCATCCTAGCCATGTGTCCTAGAGAGAGTCCCGGCCCTGCGGAAGCATCCTGGCCCTGTCCTAGAAAGGGTCCCAGCCCTGTGAAAGCATCCTGGCCCTATGACCTAGAAAGGGTCACGGCCCTGCTAAACCATCCTGGCCCTGACCTAGAAAGGGTCCCGGCGCTGCGAAAGCATCCTGGCCTTGTGTCCTAGAAAGGGTCCCTGCCCTGCGAAATCGTTCTGGCCCTGTCCTAGAACGGGTCCCGGCCCTGCGAAAGCATCCTGGCCTTGTGTCCTAGAAAGACTCACGGCCCTGCGAAATCAGCCGGGCCCTGTCCTAGAAAGGGTCATGGCCCTGCGAAAGCATCCTGTCCCTGTGTCCAACGAAGGGTCCCGGACCTGCGAAACCATCCTGGCGCTGTGTCCTAGAAAGGGTCACGACCCTGCGAAAGCATCCTGACCCTGTGTCCAAGGAAGGGGCCCTACCCTGCGGATGCATCCTGGCCATGTGTCCTAGAAAGAGTCCCGACCCTGTGAAAGAATCCTGGTCCTGTCCAAAGTAGGGTCCCGGCCCTGCGAAAGCATCCTGGCCCTGTGTCCTAGAAACGGTCCCGGCCCTGTGAACGGTTCCTGGCCCTGTGTCCAAGGAGGGGACCCGGCCCTGCGGAAGCATCCAGGCCCTGTGTCCAAGGAAAGCTCACGGCCCTGCGGAAGCATCCTGGCCATGTCTCCTAGCAAGGGTCCCAGCCCTGCGAAAGCTTCCTGGCCGTGTCCTAGAAAGGGTCATGGCCCTGCGATAGCCTCCTGGCTCTGCGTCCTAGAAAGGGTCCTGGCCCTGCGAAATCATCCGGCCCTGTGTCCTAGAAAGGGTCCCGGCCCTGCGAACGCATCCTGGTCCTGTGTCCTACAAAGGGTCCCAGCCCTGTGAAAGCATCCTGGCCCTGTCTCCTAGAAAGTGTACCGGCCCTGCGAAAGCATCCTGGCACTATCCTAGAAAGGGTCCCTGCCCTGCGAAATCGTTCTGGCCCTGTCCTACAAAGGGTCCAAGCCCTGTGAAAGCATCCTGGCCCTGTCTCCTAGAAAGTGTACCGGCCCTGCGAAAGCATCCTGGCACTATCCTAGAAAGGGTCCCTGCCCTGCGAAATCGTTCTGGCCCTGTCCTAGAACGTGTCCCGGCCCTGCGAATGCATTCTGGCCTTATGTCCTAGAAAGGGTCACGGCCCTGCGATAGCCTCCTGGCTCTGCGTCCTAGAAAGGGTCCTGGCCCTGCGAAACCACCCTGGCCCTGTGTCCTAGAAAGGGTCACGGCCCTGCGAAAGCATCCTGGCCCTGTCCTTTAAAGGTGCCCGGCGCTGCGAAAGCATCCTGGCCTTGTGTCCTAGAAAGGGTCACGGCACTGTGAAGGCATCCTGGCCTTGTGTCCTAGAAAGGCTCACAGCCCTGCGAAAGCATACTGGCCCTGTGTCCAAGGAATGTGTCCGGCCCTGCGGATGCATCCTAGCCATGTGTCCTAGAGAGAGTCCCGGCCCTGCGGAAGCATCCTGGCCCTGTCCTAGAAAGGGTCCCAGCCCTGTGAAAGCATCCTGGCCCTGTGACCTAGAAAGGGTCACGGCCCTGCGAAACCATCCTGGCCCTGACCTAGAAAGGGTCCCGGCGCTGCAAAAGCATCCTGGCCTTGTGTCCTAGAAAGGGTCCTTGCCCTGCGAAATCGTTCTGGCCCTGTCCTAGAACGGGTCCCGGCCCTGCGAAAGCATCCTGGCCTTGTGTCCTAGAAAGACTCACGGCCCTGCGAAATCAGCCGGGCCCTGTCCTAGAAAGGGTCATGGCCCTGCGAAAGCATCCTGTCCCTGTGTCCAACGAAGGGTCCCGGCCCTGCGAAACCATCCTGGCGCTGTGTCCTAGAAAGGGTCACGACCCTGCGAAAGCATCCTGACCCTGTGTCCAAGGAAGGGGCACTACCCTGCGGATGCATCCTGGCCATGTGTCCTAGAAAGAGTCCCGACCCTGTGAAAGAATCCTGGTCCTGTGTCCAAAGTAGGGTACCGGCCCTGCGGAAGCATCCTGGCCCTGTATCCTAGAAAGCGTCCCGGCCCTGCAAAAGCATCCTGCCCTGTGTCTTAGAAACGGTCCCGGCCCTGCGAAAGCATCCTGGCCTTGTGTCCAAGGAATGGGCCCGGCCCTGCGAAAGCATCCTGGCCCTGTGTCCTAGAAACGGTCCCGGCCCTGTGAACGTTTCCTGGCCCTGTGTCCAAGGAGGCGACCTGGCCCTGCGAAACCACCCTGGCCCTGTGTCCTGGAAAGTGTCACGGCCCTGCGAAAGCATCTTGGCCCTGTCCTTTAAAGGTGCCCGTCGCTGCAAAAGCATCCTGGCCTTGTGTCCTAGAGAGGGTCCCGGCCATGCGAAAGCATCCTGGCCAAGTGTCCTAGAAATGGTCACGGCCCTGCGATAGCCTCCTGGATCTGCGTCCTAGAATGGGTCCTGGCCCTGCGAATGCATCCTGGCCATGTGTCCTATAAACGGTCCCGGCCCTGTGAACGGTTCCTGGCCCTGTGTCCAAGGAGGGGAACCGACCCTGCGAAAGCATCCTGGCGTGTCCTAGAAAGGGTCACGGCCCTGCGATAGCCTCCTGGCTCTGCGTCCTAGAAAGGGTCCTGGCCCTGCGAAACCACCCTGGCCCTGTGTCCTAGAAAGGGTCACGGCCCTGCGAAAGCATCCTGGCCCTGTCCTTTAAAGGTGCCCGGCGCTGCGAAAGCATCCAGGCCTTGTGTCCTAGAAAGGGTCACGGCACTGTGAAGGGATCCTGGCCTTGTGTCCTAGAAAGGCTCACAGCCCTGCGAAAGCATCCTGGCCCAGTGTCCAAGGAAGGCGTCCGGCCCTGCGGATGCATCCTAGCCATGTGTCCTAGAGAGAGTCCCGGCCCTGCGGAAGCATCCTGGCCCTGTCCTAGAAAGGGTCCCAGCCCTGTGAAACCATCCTGGCCCTGACCTAGAAAGGGTCCCGGCGCTGCGAAAGCATCCTGGCCTTGTGTCCTAGAAAGGGTCCCTGCCCTGCGAAATCGTTCTGGCCCTGTCGTAGAACGGGTCCCGGCCCTGCGAAAGCATCCTGGCCTTGTGTCCTAGAAAGACTCACGGCCCTGCGAAATCAGCCGGGCCCTGTCCTAGAAAGGGTCATGGCCCTGCGAAAGCATCCTGTCCCTGTTTCCAACGAAGGGTCCCTACCCTGCGGATGCATCCTGGCCATGTGTCCTAGAAAGAGTCCCGACCCTGTGAAAGAATCCTGGTCCTGTGTCCAAAGTAGGGTACCGGCCCTGCGGAAGCATCCTGGCCCTGTATCCTAGAAAGCGTCCCGGCCCTGCAAAAGCATCCTGCCCTGTGTCTTCGAAACGGTCCCGGCCCTGCGAAAGCATCCTGGCCTTGTGTCCTAGAAAGGGTTACGGCCCTGCGAAGGCATCCTGGCCTTGTGTCCTAGAAAGGGTCATGGCCCTGCGAAAGCATCCTGTCCCTGTGTCCAACGAAGGGTCCGGGCCCTGCGAAACCATCCTGGCCCTATGTCCTAGAAAGGGTCACGACCCTGCGAAAGCATCCTGTCCCTGTATCCAAGGAAGGGGCCCTACCCTGCGGATGCATCCTGTCCATGTGTCCTAGAAAGAGTCCCGACCCTGTGAAAGAATCCTGGTCCTGTGTCCAAAGTAGGGTACCGGCCCTGCGGAAGCATCCTGGCCCTGTATCCTAGAAAGGGTCCCGGCCCTGCAAAAGCATCCTGCCCTGTGTCTTAGAAACGGTCCTGGCCTTGTGTCCCAGAAAGACTCAAGGCACTGCGAAAGCATCTGGGCACTGTCCTAGAAAGGGTCCCGGCCCTGCAAAAGCATCCTGCCCTGTGTCTTAGAAATGGTCCCGGCCCTGCGAAAGCATCCTGGCCCTGTCTCCTAGAAAGTGTCCCTGCCCTGCGAAATCGTTCTGGCCCTGTCCTAGAACGTGTCCCGGCCCTGCGAATGCATCCTGGCCTTATGTCCTAGAAAGGGTCACGGCCCTGCGATAGCCTCCTGGCTCTGCGTCCTAGAAAGGGTCCTGGCCCTGCGAAACCACCCTGGCCCTGTGTCCTAGAAAGGGTCACGGCCCTGCGAAAGCATCCTGGCCCTGTCCTTTAAAGGTGCCCGGCGCTGCGAAAGCATCCTGGCCTTGTGTCCTAGAAAGGCTCACAGCCCTGCGAAAGCATCCTGGCCCAGTGTCCAAGGAATGTGTCCGGCCCTGCGGATGCATCCTAGCCATGTGTCCTAGAGAGAGTCCCGGCCCTGCGGAAGCATCCTGGCCCTGTCCTAGAAAGGGTCCCAGCCCTGTGAAAGCATCCGGGCCCTGTGACCTGGAAAGGGTCACGGCCCTGCGAAAGCATCCTGGCCCTGACCTAGAAAGGGTCCCGGCGCTGCGAATGCATCCTGGCCTTGTGTCCTAGAAAGGGTCCCTGCCCTGCGAAATCGTTCTGGCCCTGTCCTAGAACGGGTCCCGGCCCTGCGAAAGCATCCTGGCCTTGTGTCCTAGAAAGACTCACGGCCCTGCGAAATCAGCCGGGCCTTGTCCTAGAAAGGGTCATGGCCCTGCGAAACCATCCTGGCCCTATGTCCTAGAAAGGGTCACGACCCTGCGAAAGCATCCTGTCCCTGTATCCAAGGAAGGGGCCCTACCCTGCGGATGCATCCTGGCCATGTGTCCTAGAAAGAGTCCCGACCCTGTGAAAGAATCCTGGTCCTGTGTCCAAAGTAGGGTACCGGCCCTGCGGAAGCATCCTGGCCCTGTATCCTAGAAAGGGTCCCGGCCCTGCAAAAGCATCCTGCCCTGTGTCTTAGAAACGGTCCTGGCCTTGTGTCCTAGAAAGACTCAAGGCACTGCGAAAGCATCCTGGCCCTGTGTCCAAGGAGGGGAACCGACCCTGCGGAAGCATCCAGGCCCTGTGTCCAAGGAAAGCTCACGGCCCTGCGGAAGCATCCTGGCCATGTGTCCCAGAAAAGGTCCCGACCCTGCAGTAGCATCCTGGCCCTGTCTCCTAGAAAGGGTCCCAGCCCTGCGAAAGCTTCCTGGCCAAGAGTCCTAGAAAGGGTCACGGCCCTGCGATAGCCTCCTGGCTCTGCGTCCTAGAAAGGGTACTGCCCCTGCGAAAGCATCCTGTCCCTGTGTCCAAGGAAGGGGCCCGGCCCTGCGGATGCATCCTGGCCATGTGTCCTAGAAAGGGTCCCGGCCCTGTGAAAGCATCCTGGCCCTGTGTCCAAGGAAGGGTCTCGGCCCTGCAGAAGCATCCTGGCCCTGTGTCCAGGGAAGGGTCCCGGCCCTGTGAAAGCATCCTGGCCCTGTGTCCTAGAAACGGTCACGGCCCGGCGAAACCACCCTGGCCCTGTGTCCAAGGAAGGGTCTCGGCCCTGCAGAAGCATCGTGGCCTTGTGTCCTAGAAAGGGTCACAGCCCTGCGAAGGCATCCTGGCCCTGTGTCCAAGGAAGGGGCCCGGCACTGCGGTTCCATCCTGGCCATGTGTCCTAGAAAGGGCCATGGCCCTCGGAAAGCATCCCTGCCCTGTCCTAGAAAGGGTCCCAGCCCTGTGAAAGCATCCTGTCCCGGTGTCCTAGAAAGGGTCCCGGCCCTGCGAAAGCATCCTGGCCCTGTGTACTAGAAAGGGTCCCGGCACTGCGAAAGCAACCTGGCCCTGTGTCCAAGGAGGGGACCTGGCCCTGCGGAAGCATCCAGGCCCTGTGTCGAAGGAAAGCTCCCGGCCCTGCGGAAGCATCCTTGCCATGTGTCCCAGAGAAGGTCCCGTTCCTGCAAAAGCATCCTGGCCCTGTGTCCTAGAAAGGGTCCCGGCCCTGCGAAAGCATCCTGGCCTTGTGTCCTAGAAAGACTCACGGCCCTGCGAAAGCATCCGGGCCCTGTCCTAGAAAGTGTCATGGCCCTGCGAAAGCATCCTGGCCCTGTGCCCTAGAAAGGGTCCCGGCTCTCTGAAAGCATCCTGGCCCTGTGTCCAAGGAAGGGTCCCGGACCTGCTGAAGCATCCTGGCCCTGTGTCCAAGGAAGCTTCCCGGCCCTGTGAAAGCATCCTGGCCTGGTGTCCTAAGAAGGGTCCCTGCCCTGCGAAAGCATCCTGGCCCTGTGTCCAAGGAAGGGGCTGGACCTGCGATCGCATCCTGGCCCTGTGTCCTAGAAAGCGTCCTGCCCTGTGAAAGCATCCTGGCCGTGTCTCCAAGGAAGTGTCCCGGCCTAGCAGAAGCATCCTGGCCCTGTATCCAAGGAAAGGTCCCGGCCCTGCAAAAGCATCCTGGCCCTGTGTCCTAGAAAGGGTCATGGCCCTGTGAAAGCCTTCTGGCCCTGTGTCCTAGAAAGGGTCCCAGCCCTGTGAAGGCATCCTGGTCCAGTGTTCTACAAAGGGTCCCGGCCCTGCGAAAGCATCCGGGCCCTGTCCTAGTAAGGATCACGGCCCTGCGAAAGCATCAAGGTCCTGTGTTCAAGGAAGGGTCCCGGCCCTGTTAAACAATCCAGGCCCTGTGTTCAAGGAAGGGTTCCCGTCCTGCGAAAGCATCCGGGCCCTGTCTCCTAGAGAGGGTCCCGGCCATGCGAAAGCATCCTGGCCAAGTGTCCTAGAAATGGTCACGGCCCTGCGATAGCCTCCTGGATCTGCGTCCTAGAATGGGTCCTGGCCCTGCGAATGCATCCTGGCCATGTGTCCTATAAACGGTCCCGGCCCTGTGAACGGTTCCTGGCCCTGTGTCCAAGGAGGGGAACCGACCCTGCGAAAGCATCCTGGCCTTGTGTCCTAGAAAGGGTCACGGCCCTGCGATAGCCTCCTGGCTCTGCGTCCTAGAAACGGTCCTGGCCCTGCGATACCACCCTGGCCCTGTGTCCTAGAAAGGGGCACGGCCCTGCGAAAGCATCCTGGCCCTGTCCTTTAAAGGTGCCCGGCGCTGCGAAAACATCCTGGCCTTGTGTCCTAGAAAGGGTCACGGCACTGTGAAGGCATCCTGGCCTTGTGTCCTAGAAAGGCTCACAGCCCTGCGAAAGCATCCTGGTCCTGTGTCCAAGGAAGGCGTCCGGCCCTGCGGATGCATCCTAGCCCTGTCCTAGAAAGGGTCCCAGCCCTGTGAAACCATCCTGGCCCTGACCTAGAAAGGGTCCCGGCGCTGCGAAAGCATCCTGGCCTTGTGTCCTAGAAAGGGTCCCTGCCCTGCGAAATCGTTCTGGCCCTGTCCTAGAACGGGTCCCGGCCCTGCGAAAGCATCCTGGCCTTGTGTCCTAGAAAGACTCACGGCCCTGCGAAATCAGCCGGGCCCTGTCCTAGAAAGGGTCATGGCCCTGCGAAAGCATCCTGTCCCTGTTTCCAACGAAGGGTCCCTTCCCTGCGGATGCATCCTGGCCATGTGTCCTAGAAAGAGTCCCGACCCTGTGAAAGAATCCTGGTCCTGTGTCCAAAGTAGGGTACCGGCCCTGCGGAAGCATCCTGGCCCTGTATCCTAGAAAGCGTCCCGGCCCTGCAAAAGCATCCTGCCCTGTGTCTTAGAAACGGTCCCGGCCCTGCGAAAGCATCCTGGCCTTGTGTCCTAGAAAGGGTTACGGCCCTGCGATGGCATCCTGGCCTTGTGTCCTAGAAAGGGTCACAGCCCCTCGAAAGCATCCTGGCCCTGTGTCCAAGGAAGGGGCCCGGCCCTGCGAAAGCATCCTGGCCCTGTGTCCTAGAAACGGTCCAGGCACTGTGAACGTTTCCTGGCCCTGTGTCCAAGGAGGCGACCTGGCCCTGCGGAAGCATCCAGGCCCTGTGTCCAAGGAAAGCCCACGGCCCTGTGGAAGCATCCTGGCCATGTCTCCTAGGAAGGGTCACGGCCCTGCGATAGCCTCCTGGCCCTGTGTCCAAGGAATGTGTCCGGCCCTGCGGATGCATCCTACCCATGTGTCCTAGAGAGAGTCCCGGCCCTGCGGAAGCATCCTGGCCCTGTCCTAGAAAGGGTCCCAGCCCTGTGAAAGCATCCGGGCCCTGTGACCTAGAAAGGGTCACGGCCCTGCGAAAGCATCCGGGCCCTGTCCTAGAAAGTGTCATGCCCCTGCGAAAGCATCCTGTCCCGGTGTCCTAGAAAGGATCACGGCCCTGCGAAAGCATCAAGGTCCTGTGTTCAAGGAAGGGTCCCGGCCCTGTTAAACAATCCAGGCCCTGTGTTCAAGGAAGGGTTCCCAACCTGCGAAAGCATCCGGGCCCTGTCTCCTAGAGAGGGTCCCGGCCATGCGAAAGCATCCTGGCCAAGTGTCCTAGAAATGGTCACGGCCCTGCGATAGCCTCCTGGATCTGCGTCCTAGAATGGGTCCTGGCCCTGTGAATGCATCCTGGCCATGTGTCCTATAAACGTTCCCGGCCCTGTGAACGGTTCCTGGCCCTGTGTCCAAGGAGGGGAACCGACCCTGCGAAAGCATCCTGGCCTTGTGTCCTAGAAAGGGTCACGGCCCTGCGATAGCCTCCTGGCTCTGCGTCCTAGAAACGGTCCTGGCCCTGCGAAAGCATCCTGTCCCTGTTTCCAACGAAGGGTCCCTTCCCTGCGGATGCATCCTGGCCATGTGTCCTAGAAAGAGTCCCTGCCCTGCGAAATCGTTCTGGCCCTGTCCTAGAACGGGTCCCGGCCCTGCGAAAGCATCCTGGCCTTGTGTCCTAGAAAGACTCACGGCCCTGCGAAATCAGCCGGGCCCTGTCCTAGAAAGGGTCATGGCCCTGCGAAAGCATCCTGTCCCTGTTTCCAACGAAGGGTCCCTTCCCTGCGGATGCATCCTGGCCATGTGTCCTAGAAAGAGTCCCGACCCTGTGAAAGAATCCTGGTCCTGTGTCCAAAGTAGGGTACCGGCCCTGCGGAAGCATCCTGGCCCTGTATCCTAGAAAGCGTCCCGGCCCTGCAAAAGCATCCTGCCCTGTGTCTTAGAAACGGTCCCGGCCCTGCGAAAGCATCCTGGCCTTGTGTCCTAGAAAGGGTTACGGCCCTGCGATGGCATCCTGGCCTTGTGTCCTAGAAAGGGTCACAGCCCCTCGAAAGCATCCTGGCCCTGTGTCCAAGGAAGGGGCCCGGCCCTGCGAAAGCATCCTGGCCCTGTGTCCTAGAAACGGTCCAGGCCCTGTGAACGTTTCCTGGCCCTGTGTCCAAGGAGGCGACCTGGCCCTGCGGAAGCATCCAGGCCCTGTGTCCAAGGAAAGCCCACGGCCCTGTGGAAGCATCCTGGCCATGTCTCCTAGGAAGGGTCACGGCCCTGCGATAGCCTCCTGGCCCTGTGTCCAAGGAATGTGTCCGGCCCTGCGGATGCATCCTACCCATGTGTCCTAGAGAGAGTCCCGGCCCTGCGGAAGCATCCTGGCCCTGTCCTAGAAAGGGTCCCAGCCCTGTGAAAGCATCCGGGCCCTGTGACCTAGAAAGGGTCACGGCCCTGCGAAAGCATCCGGGCCCTGTCCTAGAAAGTGTCATGCCCCTGCGAAAGCATCCTGTCCCGGTGTCCTAGAAAGGATCACGGCCCTGCGAAAGCATCAAGGTCCTGTGTTCAAGGAAGGGTCCCGGCCCTGTTAAACAATCCAGGCCCTGTGTTCAAGGAAGGGTTCCCAACCTGCGAAAGCATCCGGGCCCTGTCTCCTAGAGAGGGTCCCGGCCATGCGAAAGCATCCTGGCCAAGTGTCCTAGAAATGGTCACGGCCCTGCGATAGCCTCCTGGATCTGCGTCCTAGAATGGGTCCTGGCCCTGCGAATGCATCCTGGCCATGTGTCCTATAAACGGTCCCGGCCCTGTGAACGGTTCCTGGCCCTGTGTCCAAGGAGGGGAACCGACCCTGCGAAAGCATCCTGGCCTTGTGTCCTAGAAAGGGTCACGGCCCTGCGATAGCCTCCTGGCTCTGCGTCCTAGAAACGGTCCTGGCCCTGCGATACCACCCTGGCCCTGTGTCCTAGAAAGGGTCACGGCCCTGCGAAAGCATCCTGGCCCTGTCCTTTAAAGGTGCCCGGCGCTGCGAAAGCATCCTGGCCTTGTGTCCTAGAAAGGGTCACGGCACTGTGAAGGCATCCTGGCCTTGTGTCCTAGAAAGGCTCACAGCCCTGCGAAAGCATCCTGGCCCTGTGTCCAAGGAAGGCGTCCGGCCCTGCGGATGCATCCTAGCCATGTGTCCTAGAGAGAGTCCCGGCCCTGCGGAAGCATCCTGGCCCTGTCCTAGAAAGGGTCCCAGCCCTGTGAAACCATCCTGGCCCTGACCTAGAAAGGGTCCCGGCGCTGCGAAAGCATCCTGGCCTTGTGTCCTAGAAAGGGTCCCTGCCCTGCGAAATCGTTCTGGCCCTGTCCTAGAACGGGTCCCGGCCCTGCGAAAGCATCCTGGCCTTGTGTCCTAGAAAGACTCACGGCCCTGCGAAATCAGCCGGGCCCTGTCCTAGAAAGGGTCATGGCCCTGCGAAAGCATCCTGTCCCTGTTTCCAACGAAGGGTCCCTTCCCTGCGGATGCATCCTGGCCATGTGTCCTAGAAAGAGTCCCGACCCTGTGAAAGAATCCTGGTCCTGTGTCCAAAGTAGGGTACCGGCCCTGCGGAAGCATCCTGGCCCTGTATCCTAGAAAGCGTCCCGGCCCTGCAAAAGCATCCTGCCCTGTGTCTTAGAAACGGTCCCGGCCCTGCGAAAGCATCCTGGCCTTGTGTCCTAGAAAGGGTTACGGCCCTGCGAAGGCATCCTGGCCTTGTGTCCTAGAAAGGGTCACAGCCCCTCGAAAGCATCCTGGCCCTGTGTCCAAGGAAGGGGCCCGGCCCTGCGAAAGCATCCTGGCCCTGTGTCCTAGAAACGGTCCAGGGCCTGTGAACGTTTCCTGGCCCTGTGTCCAAGGAGGCGACCTGGCCCTGCGGAAGCATCCAGGCCCTGTGTCCAAGGAAAGCTCACGGCCCTGTGGAAGCATCCTGGCCATGTCTCCTAGGAAGGGTCACGGCCCTGCGATAGCCTCCTGGCCCTGTGTCCAAGGAATGTGTCCGGCCCTGCGGATGCATCCTAGCCATGTGTCCTAGAGAGAGTCCCGGCCCTGCGGAAGCATCCTGGCCCTGTCCTAGAAAGGGTCCCAGCCCTGTGAAAGCATCCGGGCCCTGTGACCTAGAAAGGGTCACGGCCCTGCGAAAGCATCCTGGCCCTGACCTTGAAAGGGTCCCGGCGCTGCGAATGCATCCTGGCCTTGTGTCCTAGAAAGGGTCCCTGCCCTGCGAAATCGTTCTGGCCCTGTCCTAGAAAGGGTCATGGCCCTGCGAAAGCATCCTGTCCCTGTGTCCAACGAAGGGTCCGGGCCCTGCGAAACCATCCTGTCCCTATGTCCTAGAAAGGGTCACGACCCTGCGAAAGCATCCTGTCCCTGTATCCAAGGAAGGGGCCCTACCCTGCGGATGCATCCTGGCCATGTTTCCTAGAAAGAGTCCCGACCCTGTGAAAGAATCCTGGTCCTGTGTCCAAAGTAGGGTACCGGCCCTGCGGAAGCATCCTGGCCCTGTATCCTAGAAAGGGTCCCGGCCCTGCAAAAGCATCCTGCCCTGTGTCTTAGAAACGGTCCTGGCCTTGTGTCCTAGAAAGACTCAAGGCACTGCGAAAGCATCTGGGCACTGTCCTAGAAAGGGTCCCGGCCCTGCAAAAGCATCCTGCCCTGTGTCTTAGAAATGGTCCCGGCCCTGCGAAAGCATCCTGGCCCTGTGTCCAAGGAGGGGAACCGACCCTGCGGAAGCATCCAGGCCCTGTGTCCAAGGAAAGCTCACGGCCCTGCGGAAGCATCCTGGCCATGTGTCCCAGAAAAGGTCCCGGCCCTGCAGTAGCATCCTGGCCCTGTCTCCTAGAAAGGGTCCCAGCCCTGTGAAGGCATCCTGGTCCTGTGTTCTACAAAGGGTCCCGGCCCTGCCAAAGCATCCGGGCCCTGTCCTAGAAAGTTTCATGCCCCTGCGAAAGCATCCTGTCCCGGTGTCCTAGAAAGGATCACGGCCCTGCGAAAGCATCAAGGTCCTGTGTTCAAGGAAGGGTCCCGGCCCTGTTAAACAATCCAGGCCCTGTGTTCAAGGAAGGGTTCCCATCCTGCGAAAGCATCCGGGCCCTGTCTCCTAGAGAGGGTCCCGGCCATGCGAAAGCATCCTGGCCAAGTGTCCTAGAAATGGTCACGGCCCTGCGATAGCCTCCTGGATCTGCGTCCTAGAATGGGTCCTGGCCCTGCGAATGCATCCTGGCCATGTGTCCTATAAACGGTCCCGGCCCTGTGAACGGTTCCTGGCCCTGTGTCCAAGGAGGGGAACCGACCCTGCGAAAGCATCCTGGCCTTGTGTCCTAGAAAGGGTCACGGCCCTGCGATAGCCTCCTGGCTCTGCGTCCTAGAAAGGGTCCTGGCCCTGCGAAACCACCCAGGCCCTGTGTCCTAGAAAGGGTCACGGCCCTGCGAAAGCATCCTGGCCCTGTCCTTTAAAGGTGCCCGGCGCTGCGAAAGCATCCTGGCCTTGTGTCCTAGAAAGGGTCACGGCACTGTGAAGGCATCCTGGCCTTGTGCCCTAGAAAGGCTCACAGCCCTGCGAAAGCATCCTGGCCCTGTGTCCAAGGAAGGCGTCCGGCCCTGCGGATGCATCCTAGCCATGTGTCCTAGAGAGAGTCCCGGCCCTGCGGAAGCATCCTGGCCCTGTCCTAGAAAGGGTCCCAGCCCTGTGAAACCATCCTGGCCCTGACCTAGAAAGGGTCCCGGCGCTGCGAAAGCATCCTGGCCTTGTGTCCTAGAAAGGGTCCCTGCCCTGCGAAATCGTTCTGGCCCTGTCCTAGAACGGGTCCCGGCCCTGCGAAAGCATCCTGGCCTTGTGTCCTAGAAAGACTCACGGCCCTGCGAAATCAGCCGGGCCCTGTCCTAGAAAGGGTCATGGCCCTGCGAAAGCATCCTGTCCCTGTTTCCAACGAAGGGTCCCTTCCCTGCGGATGCATCCTGGCCATGTGTCCTAGAAAGAGTCCCGACCCTGTGAAAGAATCCTGGTCCTGTGTCCAAAGTAGGGTACCGGCCCTGCGGAAGCATCCTGGCCCTGTTTCCTAGAAAGCGTCCCGGCCCTGCAAAAGCATCCTGCCCTGTGTCTTAGAAACGGTCCCGGCCCTGCGAAAGCATCCTGGCCTTGTGTCCTAGAAAGGGTTACGGCCCTGCGAAGGCATCCTGGCCTTGTGTCCTAGAAAGGGTCACAGCCCCTCGAAAGCATCCTGGCCCTGTGTCCAAGGAAAGCTCACGGCCCTGTGGAAGCATCCTGGCCATGTCTCCTAGGAAGGGTCACGGCCCTGCGATAGCCTCCTGGCCCTGTGTCCAAGGAATGTGTCCGGCCCTGCGGATGCATCCTAGCCATGTGTCCTAGAGAGAGTCCCGGCCCTGCGGAAGCATCCTGGCCCTGTCCTAGAAAGGGTCCCAGCCCTGTGAAATCATCCGGGCCCTGTGACCTAGAAAGGGTCACGGCCCTGCGAAAGCATCCTGGCCCTGACCTAGAAAGGGTCCCGGCGCTGCGAATGCATCCTGGCCTTGTGTCCTAGAAAGGGTCCCTGCCCTGCGAAATCGTTCTGGCCCTGACCTAGAACGGGTCCCGGCCCTGCGAAAGCATCCTGGCCTTGTGTCCTAGAAAGACTCACGGCCCTGCGAAATCAGCCGGGCCCTGTCCTAGAAAGGGTCATGGCCCTGCGAAAGCATCCTGTCCCTGTGTCCAACGAAGGGTCCGGGCCCTGCGAAACCATCCTGGCCCTATGTCCTAGAAAGGGTCACGACCCTGCGAAAGCATCCTGACCCTGTGTCCAAGGAAGGGGCCCTACCCTGCGGATGCATCCTGGCCATGTGTCCTAGAAAGAGTCCCGACCCTGTGAAAGAATCCTGGTCCTGTGTCCAAAGTAGGGTACCGGCCCTGCAGAAGCATCCTGGCCCTGTATCCTAGAAAGGGTCCCGGCCCTGCAAAAGCATCCTGCCCTGTGTCTTAGAAACGGTCCTGGCCTTGTGTCCTAGAAAGACTCAAGGCACTGCGAAAGCATCTGGTCACTGTCCTAGAAAGGGTCCCGGCCCTGCAAAAGCATCCTGCCCTGTGTCTTAGAAATGGTCCCGGCCCTGCGAAAGCATCCTGGCCCTGTGTCCAAGGAGGGGAACCGACCCTGCGGAAGCATCCAGGCCCTGTGTCCAAGGAAAGCTCACGGCCCTGCGGAAGCATCCTGGCCATGTGTCCCAGAAAAGGTCCCGGCCCTGCAGTAGCATCCTGGCCCTGTCTCCTAGAAAGGGTCCCAGCCCTGCGAAAGCTTCCTGGCCAAGAGTCCTAGAAAGGGTCACGGCCCTGCGATAGCCTCCTGGCTCTGCGTCCTAGAAAGGGTACTGCCCCTGCGAAAGCATCCTGTCCCTGTGTCCAAGGAAGGGGCCCGGCCCTGCGAAAGCATCCTGTCCCTGTGTCCAAGGAAGGGGCCCGGCCCTGCGGATGAATCCTGGCCATGTGTCCTAGAAAGGGTCCCGGCCCTGTGAAAGCATCCTGGCCCTGTGTCCAAGGAAGGGTCTCGGCCCTGCAGAAGCATCCTGGCCCTGTGTCCAGGGAAGGGTCCCGGCCCTGTGAAAGCATCCTGGCCCTGTGTCCTAGAAAGGGTCACGGCCCGCCGAAACCACCCTGGCCCTGTGTCCTAGAAAGGGTCACGGCTCTGCGAAAGCATCGTGGCCTTGTGTCCTAGAAAGGGTCACAGCCCTGCGAAGGCATCCTGGCCCTGTGTCCAAGGAAGGGGCCCGGCACTGCGGTTCCATCCTGGCCATGTGTCCTAGAAAGGGCCATGGCCCTCGGAAAGCATCCCTGCCCTGTCCTAGGAAGGGTCCCAGCCCTGTGAAAGCATCCTGTCCTGGTGTCCTAGAAAGGGTCCCGGCCCTGCGAAAGCATCCTGGCCCTGTGTACTAGAAAGGGTCCCGGCACTGCGAAAGCATCCTGGCCCTGTGTCCAAGGAGGGTCCTGGCCCTGCGGAAGCATCCAGGCCCTGTGTCGAAGGAAAGCTCCCGGCCCTGCGGAAGCATGCTTGCCATGTGTCCCAGAGAAGGTACCGTTCCTGCAAAAGCATCCTGGCCCTGTGTCCTAGAAAGGGTCCCGGCCCTGCGAAAGCATCCTGGCCCTGTGTCCAAGGAGGGGACCTGGCCCTGCGGAAGCATCCAGGCCCTGTGTCGAAGGAAAGCTCCCGGCCCTGCGGAAGCATCCTTGCCATGTGTCCCAGAGAAGGTCCCGTTCCTGCAAAAGCATCCTGGCCCTGTGTCCTAGAAAGGGTCCCGGCCCTGCGAAAGCATCCTGCCCTTGTTTCCTAGAAAGACTCACGGCCCTGCGAAAGCATCCGGGCCCTGTCCTAGCAAGTGTCATGGCCCTGCGAAAGCATCCTGGCCCTGTGTCCAAGGAAGGGGCCGGACCTGCGATAGCATCCTGGCCCTGTGTCCTAGAAAGTGTCCTGCCCTGTGAAAGCATCCTGGCCGTGTCTCCAAGGAAGTGTCCCGGCCCTGCAGAAGCATCCTGGCCCTGTATCCAAGGAAGGGGCCCTACCCTGCGGATGCATCCTGGCCATGTTTCCTAGAAAGAGTCCCGACCCTGTGAAAGAATCCTGGTCCTGTGTCCAAAGTAGGGTACCGGCCCTGCGGAAGCATCCTGGCCCTGTATCCTAGAAAGGGTCCCGGCGCTGCAAAAGCATCCTGCCCTGTGTCTTAGAAACGGTCCTGGCCTTGTGTCCTAGAAAGACTCAAGGCACTGCGAAAGCATCTGGGCACTGTCCTAGAAAGGGTCCCGGCCCTGCAAAAGCATCCTGCCCTGTGTCTTAGAAATGGTCCCGGCCCTGCGAAAGCATCCTGGCCCTGTGTCCAAGGAGGGGAACCGACCCTGCGGAAGCATCCAGGCCCTGTGTCCAAGGAAAGCTCACGGCCCTGCGGAAGCATCCTGGCCATGTGTCCCAGAAAAGGTCCCGGCCCTGCAGTAGCATCCTGGCCCTGTCTCCTAGAAAGGGTCCCAGCCCTGTGAAGGCATCCTGGTCCAGTGTTCTACAAAGGGTCCCGGCCCTGCGAAAGCATCCGGGCCCTGTCCTAGAAAGTGTCATGCCCCTGCGAAAGCATCCTGTTCCGGTGTCCTAGAAAGGATCACGGCCCTGCGAAAGCATCAAGGTCCTGTGTTCAAGGAAGGGTCCCGGCCCTGTTAAACAATCCAAGCCCTGTGTTCAAGGAAGGGTTCCTGTCCTGCGAAAGCATCCTGGCCAAGTGTCCTAGAAATGGTCACGGCCCTGCGATAGCCTCCTGGATCTGCGTCCTAGAATGGGTCCTGGCCCTGCGAATGCATCCTGGCCATGTGTCCTATAAACGGTCCCGGCCCTGTGAACGGTTCCTGGCCCTGTGTCCAAGGAAAGCTCACGGCCCTGTGGAAGCATCCTGGCCATGTCTCCTAGGAAGGGTCACGGCCCTGCGATAGCCTCCTGGCCCAGTGTCCAAGGAATGTGTCCGGCCCTGCGGATGCATCCTAGCCATGTGTCCTAGAGAGAGTCCCGGCCCTGCGGAAGCATCCTAGCCCTGTCCTAGAAAGGGTCCCAGCCCTGTGAAAGCATCCGGGCCCTGTGACCTAGAACGGGTCACGGCCCTGCGAAAGCATCCTGGCCCTGACCTAGAAAGGGTCCCGGCGCTGCGAATGCATCCTGGCCTTGTGTCCTAGAAAGGGTCCCTGCCCTGCGAAATCGTTCTGGCCCTGTCCTAGAACGGGTCCCGGCCCTGCGAAAGCATCCTGGCCTTGTGTCCTAGAAAGACTCACGGCCCTGCGAAATCAGCCGGGCCCTGTCCTAGAAAGGGTCATGGCCCTGCGAAAGCATCCTGTCCCTGTGTCCAACGAAGGGTCCGGGCCCTGCGAAACCATCCTGGCCTTGTGTCCTAGAAAGACTCACGGTCCTGCGAAATCAGCCGGTCCCTGTCCTAGAAAGGGTCATGGCCCTGCGAAAGCATCCTGTCCCTGTGTCCAACGAAGGGTCCGGGCCCTGCGAAACCATCCTGGCCCTATGTCCTAGAAAGGGTCACGACCCTGCGAAAGCATCCTGTCCCTGTATCCAAGGAAGGGGCCCTACCCTGCGGATGCATCCTGGCCATGTTTCCTAGAAAGTGTCCCGACCCTGTGAAAGAATCCTGGTCCTGTGTCCAAAGTAGGGTACCGGCCCTGCAGAAGCATCCTGTCCCTGTATCCAAGGAAGGGGCCCTACCCTGCGGATGCATCCTGGCCATGTTTCCTAGAAAGAGTCCCGACCCTGTGAAAGAATCCTGGTCCTGTGTCCAAAGTAGGGTACCGGCCCTGCAGAAGCATCCTGGCCCTGTATCCTAGAAAGCGTCCCGGCCCTGCAAAAGCATCCTGCCCTCTGTCTTAGAAACGGTCCTGGCCTTGTGTCCTAGAAAGACTCAAGGCACTGCGAAAGCATCTGGGCACTGTCCTAGAAAGGGTCCCGGCCCTGCAAAAGCATCCTGCCCTGTGTCTTAGAAATGGTCCCGGCCCTGCGAAAGCATCCTGGCCCTGTGTCCAAGGAGGGGAACCGACCCTGCGGAAGCATCCAGGCCCTGTGTCCAAGGAATGCTCACGGCCCTGCGGAAGCATCCTGGCCATGTGTCCCAGAAAAGGTCCCGGCCCTGCAGTAGCATCCTGGCCCTGTCTCCTAGAAAGGGTCCCAGCCCTGTGAAGGCATCCTGGTCCTGTGTTCTACAAAGGGTCCCGGCCCTGCCAAAGCATCCGGGCCCTGTCCTAGAAAGTTTCATGCCCCTGCGAAAGCATCCTGTCCCGGTGTCCTAGAAAGGATCACGGCCCTGCGAAAGCATCAAGGTCCTGTGTTCAAGGAAGGGTCCCGGCCCTGTTAAACAATCCAGGCCCTGTGTTCAAGGAAGGGTTCCCATCCTGCGAAAGCATCCGGGCCCTGTCTCCTAGAGAGGGTCCCGGCCATGCGAAAGCATCCTGGCCAAGTGTCCTAGAAATGGTCACGGCCCTGCGATAGCCTCCTGGATCTGCGTCCTAGAATGGGTCCTGGCCCTGCGAATGCATCCTGGCCATGTGTCCTATAAACGGTCCCGGCCCTGTGAACGGTTCCTGGCCCTGTGTCCAAGGAGGGGAACCGACCCTGCGAAAGCATCCTGGCCTTGTGTCCTAGAAAGGGTCACGGCCCTGCGATAGCCTCCTGGCTCTGCGTCCTAGAAAGGGTCCTGGCCCTGCGAAACCACCCTGGCCCTGTGTCCTAGAAAGGGTCACGGCCCTGCGAAAGCATCCTGGCCCTGTCCTTTAAAGGTGCCCGGCGCTGCGAAAGCATCCTGGCCTTGTGTCCTAGAAAGGGTCACGGCACTGTGAAGGCATCCTGGCCTTGTGCCCTAGAAAGGCTCACAGCCCTGCGAAAGCATCCTGGCCCTGTGTCCAAGGAAGGCGTCCGGCCCTGCGGATGCATCCTAGCCATGTGTCCTAGAGAGAGTCCCGGCCCTGCGGAAGCATCCTGGCCCTGTCCTAGAAAGGGTCCCAGCCCTGTGAAACCATCCTGGCCCTGACCTAGAAAGGGTCCTGGCGCTGCGAAAGCATCCTGGCCTTGTGTCCTAGAAAGACTCATGGCCCTGCGAAATCAGCCGGGCCCTGTCCTAGAAAGGGTCATGGCCCTGCGAAAGCATCCTGTCCCTGTTTCCAAGGAAGGGGCCCTACCCTGCGGATGCATCCTGGCCATGTGTCCTAGAAAGAGTCCCGACCCTGTGAAAGAATCCTGGTCCTGTGTCCAAAGTAGGGTACCGGCCCTGCGGAAGCATCCTGGCCCTGTATCCTAGAAAGCATCCCGGCCCTGCAAAAGCATCCTGGCCTTGTGTCCTAGAAAGGGTCACAGCCCCTCGAAAGCATCCTGGCCCTGTGTCCAAGGAAAGCTCACGGCCCTGTGGAAGCATCCTGGCCATGTCTCCTAGGAAGGGTCACGGCCCTGCGATAGCCTCCTGGCCCTGTGTCCAAGGAATGTGTCCGGCCCTGCGGATGCATCCTAGCCATGTGTCCTAGAGAGAGTCCCGGCCCTGCGGAAGCATCCTGGCCCTGTCCTAGAAAGGGTCCCAGCCCTGTGAAAGCATCCGGGCCCTGTGACCTAGAAAGGGTCACGGCCCTGCGAAAGCATCCTGGCCCTGACCTTGAAAGGGTCCCGGCGCTGCGAATGCATCCTGGCCTTGTGTCCTAGAAAGGGTCCCTGCCCTGCGAAATCGTTCTGGCCCTGTCCTAGAAAGGGTCCGGGCCCTGCGAAACCATCCTGGCCCTATGTCCTAGAAAGGGTCACGACCCTGCGAAAGCATCCTGTCCCTGTATCCAAGGAAGGGGCCCTACCCTGCGGATGCATCCTGGCCATGTTTCCTAGAAAGTGTCCCGACCCTGTGAAAGAATCCTGGTCCTGTGTCCAAAGTAGGGTACCGGCCCTGCAGAAGCATCCTGTCCCTGTATCCAAGGAAGGGGCCCTACCCTGCGGATGCATCCTGGCCATGTTTCCTAGAAAGAGTCCCGACCCTGTGAAAGAATCCTGGTCCTGTGTCCAAAGTAGGGTACCGGCCCTGCAGAAGCATCCTGGCCCTGTATCCTAGAAAGCGTCCCGGCCCTGCAAAAGCATCCTGCCCTCTGTCTTAGAAACGGTCCTGGCCTTGTGTCCTAGAAAGACTCAAGGCACTGCGAAAGCATCTGGGCACTGTCCTAGAAAGGGTCCCGGCCCTGCAAAAGCATCCTGCCCTGTGTCTTAGAAATGGTCCCGGCCCTGCGAAAGCATCCTGGCCCTGTGTCCAAGGAGGGGAACCGACCCTGCGGAAGCATCCAGGCCCTGTGTCCAAGGAATGCTCACGGCCCTGCGGAAGCATCCTGGCCATGTGTCCCAGAAAAGGTCCCGGCCCTGCAGTAGCATCCTGGCCCTGTCTCCTAGAAAGGGTCCCAGCCCTGTGAAGGCATCCTGGTCCTGTGTTCTACAAAGGGTCCCGGCCCTGCCAAAGCATCCGGGCCCTGTCCTAGAAAGTTTCATGCCCCTGCGAAAGCATCCTGTCCCGGTGTCCTAGAAAGGATCACGGCCCTGCGAAAGCATCAAGGTCCTGTGTTCAAGGAAGGGTCCCGGCCCTGTTAAACAATCCAGGCCCTGTGTTCAAGGAAGGGTTCCCATCCTGCGAAAGCATCCGGGCCCTGTCTCCTAGAGAGGGTCCCGGCCATGCGAAAGCATCCTGGCCAAGTGTCCTAGAAATGGTCACGGCCCTGCGATAGCCTCCTGGATCTGCGTCCTAGAATGGGTCCTGGCCCTGCGAATGCATCCTGGCCATGTGTCCTATAAACGGTCCCGGCCCTGTGAACGGTTCCTGGCCCTGTGTCCAAGGAGGGGAACCGACCCTGCGAAAGCATCCTGGCCTTGTGTCCTAGAAAGGGTCACGGCCCTGCGATAGCCTCCTGGCTCTGCGTCCTAGAAAGGGTCCTGGCCCTGCGAAACCACCCTGGCCCTGTGTCCTAGAAAGGGTCACGGCCCTGCGAAAGCATCCTGGCCCTGTCCTTTAAAGGTGCCCGGCGCTGCGAAAGCATCCTGGCCTTGTGTCCTAGAAAGGGTCACGGCACTGTGAAGGCATCCTGGCCTTGTGCCCTAGAAAGGCTCACAGCCCTGCGAAAGCATCCTGGCCCTGTGTCCAAGGAAGGCGTCCGGCCCTGCGGATGCATCCTAGCCATGTGTCCTAGAGAGAGTCCCGGCCCTGCGGAAGCATCCTGGCCCTGTCCTAGAAAGGGTCCCAGCCCTGTGAAACCATCCTGGCCCTGACCTAGAAAGGGTCCTGGCGCTGCGAAAGCATCCTGGCCTTGTGTCCTAGAAAGACTCATGGCCCTGCGAAATCAGCCGGGCCCTGTCCTAGAAAGGGTCATGGCCCTGCGAAAGCATCCTGTCCCTGTTTCCAAGGAAGGGGCCCTACCCTGCGGATGCATCCTGGCCATGTGTCCTAGAAAGAGTCCCGACCCTGTGAAAGAATCCTGGTCCTGTGTCCAAAGTAGGGTACCGGCCCTGCGGAAGCATCCTGGCCCTGTATCCTAGAAAGCATCCCGGCCCTGCAAAAGCATCCTGCCCTGTGTCTTAGAAACGGTCCCGGCCCTGCGAAAGCATCCTGGCCTTGTGTCCTAGAAAGGGTCACAGCCCCTCGAAAGCATCCTGGCCCTGTGTCCAAGGAAAGCTCACGGCCCTGTGGAAGCATCCTGGCCATGTCTCCTAGGAAGGGTCACGGCCCTGCGATAGCCTCCTGGCCCTGTGTCCAAGGAATGTGTCCGGCCCTGCGGATGCATCCTAGCCATGTGTCCTAGAGAGAGTCCCGGCCCTGCGGAAGCATCCTGGCCCTGTCCTAGAAAGGGTCCCAGCCCTGTGAAAGCATCCGGGCCCTGTGACCTAGAAAGGGTCCCGGCGCTGCGAATGCATCCTGGCCTTGCGTCCTAGAAAGGGTCCCTGCCCTGCGAAATCGTTCTGGCCCTGTCCTAGAACGGGTCCCGGCCCTGCGAAAGCATCCTGGCCTTGTGTCCTAGAAAGACTCACGGCCCTGCGAAATCAGCCGGGCCCTGTCCTAGAAAGGGTCATGGCCCTGCGAAAGCATCCTGTCCCTGTGTCCAACGAAGGGTCCGGGCCCTGCGAAACCATCCTGGCCCTATGTCCTAGAAAGGGTCACGACCCTGCGAAAGCATCCTGTCCCTGTATCCAAGGAAGGGGCCCTACCCTGCGGATGCATCCTGGCCATGTGTCCTAGAAAGAGTCCCGACCCTGTGAAAGAATCCTGGTCCTGTGTCCAAAGTAGGGTACCGGCCCTGCAGAAGCATCCTGGCCCTGTATCCTAGAAAGGGTCCCGGCCCTGCAAAAGCATCCTGCCCTGTGTCTTAGAAACGGTCCTGGCCTTGTGTCCTAGAAAGACTCAAGGCACTGCGAAAGCATCTGGTCACTGTCCTAGAAAGGGTCCCGGCCCTGCAAAAGCATCCTGCCCTGTGTCTTAGAAATGGTCCCGGCCCTGCGAAAGCATCCTGGCCCTGTGTCCAAGGAGGGGAACCGACCCTGCGGAAGCATCCAGGCCCTGTGTCCAAGGAAAGCTCACGGCCCTGCGGAAGCATCCTGGCCATGTGTCCCAGAAAAGGTCCCGGCCCTGCAGTAGCATCCTGGCCCTGTCTCCTAGAAAGGGTCCCAGCCCTGTGAAGGCATCCTGGTCCAGTGTTCTACAAAGGGTCCCGGCCCTGCGAAAGCATCCGGGCCCTGTCCTAGAAAGTGTCATGCCCCTGCGAAAGCATCCTGTTCCGGTGTCCTAGAAAGGATCACGGCCCTGCGAAAGCATCAAGGTCCTGTGTTCAAGGAAGGGTCCCGGCCCTGTTAAACAATCCAAGCCCTGTGTTCAAGGAAGGGTTCCTGTCCTGCGAAAGCATCCTGGCCAAGTGTCCTAGAAATGGTCACGGCCCTGCGATAGCCTCCTGGATCTGCGTCCTAGAATGGGTCCTGGCCCTGCGAATGCATCCTGGCCATGTGTCCTATAAACGGTCCCGGCCCTGTGAACGGTTCCTGGCCCTGTGTCCAAGGAAAGCTCACGGCCCTGTGGAAGCATCCTGGCCATGTCTCCTAGGAAGGGTCACGGCCCTGCGATAGCCTCCTGGCCCTGTGTCCAAGGAATGTGTCCGGCCCTGCGGATGCATCCTAGCCATGTGTCCTAGAGAGAGTCCCGGCCCTGCGGAAGCATCCTGGCCCTGTATCCTAGAAAGGGTCCCGGCCCTGCAAAAGCATCCTGCCCTGTGTCTTAGAAATGGTCCCGGCCCTGCGAAAGCATCCTGGCCCTGTGTCCAAGGAGGGGAACCGACCCTGCGGAAGCATCCAGGCCCTGTGTCCAAGGAAAGCTCACGGCCCTGCGGAAGCATCCTGGCCAAGTGTCCCAGAAAAGGTCCCGGCCCTGCAGTAGCATCCTGGCCCTGTCTCCTAGAAAGGGTCCCAGCCCTGCGAAAGCTTCCTGGCCAAGAGTCCTAGAAAGGGTCACGGCCCTGCGATAGCCTCCTGGCTCTGCGTCCTAGAAAGGGTACTGCCCCTGCGAAAGCATCCTGTCCCTGTGTCCAAGGAAGGGGCCCGGACCTGCGAAAGCATCCTGTCCCTGTGTCCAAGGAAGGGGCCCGGCCCTGCGGATGCATCCTGGCCATGTGTCCTAGAAAGGGTCCCGGCCCTGTGAAAGCATCCTGGCCCTGTGTCCAAGGAAGGGTCTCGGCCCTGCAGAAGCATCCTGGCCCTGTGTCCAGGGAAGGGTCCCGGCCCTGTGAAAGCATCCTGGCCCTGTGTCCTAGAGAGGGTCACGGCCCGCCGAAACCACCCTGGCCCTGTGTCCTAGAAAGGGTCAGGGCTCTGCGAAAGCATCGTGGCCTTGTGTCCTAGAAAGGGTCACAGCCCTGCTAAGGCATCCTGGCCCTGTGTCCAAGGAAGGGGCCCGGCACTGCGGTTCCATCCTGGCCATGTGTCCTAGAAAGGGCCATGGCCCTCGGAAAGCATCCCTGCCCTGTCCTAGAAAGGGACCCAGCCCTGTGAAAGCATCCTGTCCCGGTGTCCTAGAAAGGGTCCCGGCCCTGCGAAAGCATCCTGGCCCTGTGTACTAGAAAGGGTCCCGGCACTGCGAAAGCATCCTGGCCCTGTGTCCAAGGACGGGACCTAGCCCTGCGGAAGCATCCAGGCCCTGTGTCGAAGGAAAGCTCCCGGCCCTGCGGAAGCATCCTTGCCATGTGTCCCAGAGAAGGTCCCGTTCCTGCAAAAGCATCCTGGCCCTGTGTCCTAGAAAGGGTCCCGGCCCTGCGAAAGCATCCTGTCCCGCTGTCCTAGAAAGGATCACGGCCCTGCGAAAGCATCAAGGTCCCGTGTTCAAGGAAGGGTCCCGGCCCTGTTAAACAATCCTGGCCCTGTGTTCAAGGAAGGGTTCCCTTACTGCGAAAGCATCCGGGCCCTGTCTCCTAGAGAGGGTCCCGGCCATGCGAAAGCATCCTGGCCAAGTGTCCTAGAAATGTTCACGGCCCTGCGATAGCCTCCTGGATCTGCGTCCTAGAATGGGTCCTGGCACTGCGAATGCATCCTTGCCCTGTGTCCTAGAAAGGGTCACGGCCCTGCGAAAGCAACCTGGCCCTGTGTCCAATGATGGGTCCCGGCCCTGCAAAAGCATCCTGGCCCTGTGCCCTAGAAAGGGTCCGGCCCTGTGAAAGCATCCTGGCCCTGTGTCCTAGAAAGGGTCATGGCCCAGCGAAAGCTTCCTGGCCCTGTGTCCTAGAATGGGTCCCGGCCCTGCGAAAGCATCCTGGCCAAGTGTCCTAGAAAGGGACACGGCCCTGTGAAAGCATCCTGGTCCTGTGTCCAAGGAAGGGTCCCGGCCCTGTGAAAGCATCCTGGCCCTGTGTCCAAGGAAGGGTCCCCGTCCTGCGAAAGCATCCTGGCCCTGTGTACAAGACAGGGTCCCCGTCCTGCGAAAGCTTCCGGGCTCTGTGTCCTAGAAAGGGTCCCGGCCCTGCGAAAGCATCCTGGCCAAGTGTCCTAGAAAGGGACACGGCCCTCTGAAAGCATCCTGGCCCTGTGTCCAAGGAAGGTTCCCGGACCTGCTGAAGCATCCTGGCCCTGTGTACTAGAAAGGGTCCCGGCCCTGCGAAAGCATCCGGGCCCTGTCCTAGAAAGTGTCATGCCCCTGCGAAAGCATCCTGTCCCGCTGTCCTAGAAAGGATCACGGCCCTGCGAAAGCATCAAGTTCCCGTGTTCAAGGAAGGGTCCCGGCCCTGTTAAACAATCCTGGCCCTGTGTTCAAGGAAGGGTTCCCGTACTGCGAAAGCATCCGGGCCCTGTCTCCTAGAGAGTGTCCCGGCCATGCGAAAGCATCCTGGCCAAGTGTACTAGAAATGGTCACGGCCCTGCGATAGCCTCCTGGATCTGCGTCCTAGAATGGGTCCTGGCCCTGCGAATGCATCCTTGCCCTGTGTCCTAGAAAGGGTCACGGCCCTGCGAAAGCAACCTGGCCCTGTGTCCAATGATGGGTCCCGGCCCTGCAAAAGCATCCTGGCCCTGTGTCCTAGAAAGGGTCCTGGCCCTGCGAAAGCATCCTGCCCTGTGTCCTAGAAAGGGTCATGGCCCTGCGAAAGCATCCTGGTCCTGTGTCCTACAAAGGGACCCAGCCCTGTGAAAGCATCCTGGCCCTGTGTCCTAGAAAGGGTCACTGCCCTGCGAAAGCATCCTGGCCAAGTGTCCTAGAAAGGGATACGGCCCTCTGAAAGCATCCTGGTCCTGTGTCCAAGGAAGGGTCCCGGCCCTGTGAAAGCATCCTGGCCCTGTGTCCAAGGAAGGTTCCCCGTCCTGCGAAAGCATCCGGGCCCTATGTCCTAGAGAGTATCCCGGCCATGCGAAAGCATCCTGGCCAAGTGTCCTACAAAGGGTCACGGCCCTGCGATAGCCTCCTGGATCTGCGTCCTAGAAAGGGTCCTGGCCCTGTGAAAGCATCCTTGCCCTGTGTCCTAGAAAGGGTCACGGCCCTGCGAAAGCATCCTGGCCCTATGTCCAAGGATGGGTCCCGGCCCTGCAAAAGCATCCTGGCCCTGTGTCCTAGAAAGGGTCATGGCCCAGCGAAAGCTTCTTGGCCCTGTGTCCTAGAAAGGGTCCCTGCCCTGTGAAAGCATCCTGGCCGTGTCTCCAAGGAAGTGTCCCGGCCCTGCAGAAGCATCCTGGCCCTGTGTCAAAGGAAGGGGCCCGGACCTGCGATAGCATCCTGGCCCTGTGTCCTAGAAAGGGTCCTGCCCTGTGAAAGCATCCGGGCCGTGTATCCAAGGAAGTGTCCCGGCCCTGCAGAAGCATCCTGGCCCTGTGTCAAAGGAAGGGGCCCGGACCTGCGATAGCATCCTGGCCCTGTGTCCTAGAAAGGGTCCTGCCCTGTGAAAGCATCCTGGCCGTGTATCCAAGGAAGTGTCCCGGCCCTGCAGAAGCATCCTGGCCATGTGTCCTAGAAAGGGCCATGGCCCTCGGAAAGCATCCCTGCCCTGTCCTTGAAAGGGTCCCAGCCCTGTGAAAGCATCCTGTCCCGGTGTCCTAGAAAGGGTCCCGGCCCTGCGAAAGCATCCTGGCCCTGTGTACTAGAAAGGGTCCCGGCACTGCGAAAGCATCCTGGCCCTGTGTCCAAGGACGGGACCTGGCCCTGCGGAAGCATCCAGGCCCTGTGTCGAAGGAAAGCTCCCGGCCCTGCGGAAGCATCCTTGCCATGTGTCCCAGAGAAGGTCCCGTTCCTGCAAAAGCATCCTGGCCCTGTGTCCTAGAAAGGGTCCCGGCCCTGCGAAAGCATCCTGCCCTTGTGTCCTAGAAAGACTCACGGCCCTGCGAAAGCATCCGGGCCCTGTCCTAGAAAGTGTCATGGCCCTGCGAAAGCATCCTGGCCCTGTGTCCAAGGAAGGGGCCGGACCTGCGATAGCATCCTGGCCCTGTGTCCTAGAAAGTGTCCTGCCCTGTGAAAGCATCCTGGCCGTGTCTCCAAGGAAGTGTCCCGGCCCTGCAGAAGCATCCTGGCCCTGTATCCAAGGAAAGGTTCCGGCCCTGCAAAAGCATCCTGGCCCTGTGTCCTAGAAAGAGTCATGGCCCTGTGAAAGCCTTCTGGCCCTGTGTCCTAGAAAGGGTCCCAGCACTGTGAAGGCATCCTGGTCCTGTGTTCTACAAAGGGTCCCGGCCCGGTGAAAGCATCCTGGCCCTGTGTACTAGAAAGGGTCCCGGCCCTGCGAAAGCATCCGGGCCCTGTCCTAGAAAGTGTCATGCCCCTGCGAAAGCATCCTGTCCCGGTGTCCTAGAAAGGATCACGGCCCTGCGACAGCATCAAGGTCCTGTGTTCAAGGAAGGGTCCCGGCCCTGTTAAACAATCCAGGACCTGTGTTCAAGGAAGGGTTCCCGTCCTGCGAAAGCATCCGGGCCCTGTCTCCTAGAGAGGGTCACGGCCCTGCGAAAGCAACCTGGCCCTGTGTCCAATGATAGGTCCCGGCCCTGCGAAAACATCCTGGCCCTGTGCCCTAGAAAGGGTCCGGCCCTGTGAAAGCATCCTGGCCCTGTGTCCTAGAAAGGGTCATGGCCCAGCGAAAGCTTCCTGGCCCTGTGTCCTAGAATGGGTCCCGGCCCTGCGAAAGCATCCTGGCCAAGTGTCCTAGAAAGGGACACAGCCCTCTGAAAGCATCCTGGTCCTGTGTCCAAGGAAGGGTCCCGGCCCTGTGAAAGCATCCTGGCCCTGTGTCCAAGGAAGGTTCCCCGTCCTGCGAAAGCATGCTGGCCCAGTGTACAAGAAAGGGTCCCCGTCCTGCGAAAGCTTCCGGGCCCTGTGTCCTAGAAAGGGTCCCGGCCCTGCGAAAGCATCCTGGCCAAGTGTCCTAGAAAGGGACACGGCCCTCTGAAAGCATCCTGGTCCTGTGTCCAAGGAAGGGTCCCGGCCCTGTGAAAGCATCCTGGCCCTGTGTCCAAGGAAGGTTCCCCGTCCTGCGAAAGCATCCGGGCCCTATGTCCTAGAGAGTATCCCGGCCATGCGAAAGCATCCTGGCCAAGTGTCCTACAAAGGGTCACGGCCCTGCGATAGCCTCCTGGATCTGCGTCCTAGAAAGGGTCCTGGCCCTGTGAAAGCATCCTTGCCCTGTGTCCTAGAAAGGGTCATGGCCCTGCGAAAGCATCCTGGCCTTGTCCAAGGATGGGTCCCGGCCCTGCAAAAGCATCCTGGCCCTGTGTCCTAGAAAGTGTCCGTCCCTGTGAAAGCATCCTGGCCATGTGTCCTAGAAAGGTTCATGGCCCAGCGAAATCTTCCTGGCCCTGTGTCCTAGAAAGGGTCCCGGCCCTGCAAAAGCATCCTGGCCCTGTGCCCTAGAAAGAGTCCCGGCCCTGCAGAAGCATCCTGGCCCTGTGTCAAAGGAAGGGGCCCGGACCTGCGATAGCATCCTGGCCCTGTGTCCTAGAAAGGGTCCTGCCCTATGAAAGCATCCTGGCCTTGTATCCAAGGAAGTGTCCCGGCCCTGCAGAAGCATCCTGGCCCTGTGTCCAAGGCAGGTTCCCGGACCTGCTGAAGCATTCTGGCCCTGTGTCCAAGGAAGGTTCCCGGACCTGCTGAAGCATCCTGTCCCTGTGTACTAGAAAGGGTCCCGGCCCTGCGAAAGCATCCGGGCCCTGTCCTAGAAAGTGTCATGCCCCTGCGAAAGCATCCTGTCCCGCTGTCCTAGAAAGGATCACGGCCCTGCGAAAGCATCAAGGTCCCGTGTTCAAGGAAGGGTCCCGGCCCTGTTAAACAATCCTGGCCCTGTGTTCAAGGAAAGGTTCCCGTACTGCGAAAGCATCCGGGCCCTGTCTCCTAGAGAGGGTCCCGGCCATGCGAAAGCATCCTGGCCAAGTGTCCTAGAAATGGTCACGGCCCTGCGATAGCCTCCTGGATCTGCGTCCTAGAATGGGTCCTGGCCCTGCGAATGCATCCTTGCCCTGTGTCCTAGAAAGGGTCACGGCCCTGCGAAAGCAACCTGGCCCTGTGTCCAATGATGGGTCCCGGCCCTGCAAAAGCATCCTGGCCCTGTGCCCTAGAAAGGGTCCGGCCCTGTGAAAGCATCCTGGCCCTGTGTCCTAGAAAGGGTCATGGCCCAGCGAAAGCTTCCTGGCCCTGTGTCCTAGAATGGGTCCCGGCCCTGCGAAAGCATCCTGGCCAAGTGTCCTAGAAAGGGACACGGCCCTGTGAAAGCATCCTGGTCCTGTGTCCAAGGAAGGGTCCCGGCCCTGTGAAAGCATCCTGGCCCTGTGTCCAAGGAAGGGTCCCCGTCCTGCGAAAGCATCCTGGCCCTGTGTACAAGAAAGGGTCCCCGTCCTGCGAAAGCTTCCGGGCCCTGTGTCCTAGAAAGGGTCCCGGCCCTGCGAAAGCATCCTGGCCAAGTGTCCTAGAAAGGGACACGGCCCTCTGAAAGCATCCTGGTCCTGTGTCCAAGGAAGGGTCCCGGCCCTGTGAAAGCATCCTGGCCCTGTGTCCAAGGAAGGTTCCCCGTCCTGCGAAAGCATCCGGGCCCTATGTCCTAGAGAGTATCCCGGCCATGCGAAAGCATCCTGGCCAAGTGTCCTACAAAGGGTCACGGCCCTGCGATAGCCTCCTGGATCTGCGTCCTAGAAAGGGTCCTGGCCCCGTGAAAGCATCCTTGCCCTGTGTCCTAGAAAGGGTCACGGCCCTGCGAAAGCATCCTGGCCTTATGTCCAAGGATGGGTCCCGGCCCTGCAAAAGCATCCTGGCCCTGTGTCCAAGGAAGGGTCCCCGTCCTGTGAAAGCATCCTTGCCCTGTGTCCTAGAAAGGGTCACGGCCCTGCGAAAGCATCCTGGCCCTATGTCCAAGGATGGGTCCCGGCCCTGCAAAAGCATCCTGGCCCTGTGTCCTAGAAAGGGTCATGGCCCAGCGAAAGCTTCTTGGCCCTGTGTCCTAGAAAGGGTCCCTGCCCTGTGAAAGCATCCTGGCCGTGTCTCCAAGGAAGTGTCCCGGCCCTGCAGAAGCATCCTGGCCCTGTGTCAAAGGAAGGGGCCCGGACCTGCGATAGCATCCTGGCCCTGTGTCCTAGAAAGGGTCCTGCCCTGTGAAAGCATCCGGGCCGTGTATCCAAGGAAGTGTCCCGGCCCTGCAGAAGCATCCTGGCCCTGTGTCAAAGGAAGGGGCCCGGACCTGCGATAGCATCCTGGCCCTGCGTCCTAGAAAGGGTCCTGCCCTGTGAAAGCATCCTGGCCGTGTATCCAAGGAAGTGTCCCGGCCCTGCAGAAGCATCCTGGCCCTGTGTCCAAGGAAGGTTCCCGGACCTGCTGAAGCATCCTGGCCCTGTGTCCAAGGATGGGTCCCGGCCCTACAAAAGCATCCTGGCCCTGTGTCCAAGAAAGAGTCCCCGTCCTGCGAAAGCATCCGGGCCCTGTGTCCTAGAAAGGGTCCCGACCCTTCGAAAGCATACTGGCCAAGTGTCCAAGAAAGGGACACGGCCCTCTGAAAGCATCCTGGTCCTGTGTCCAAGGAAGGATCCCGGCCCTGTGAAAGCATCCTGGCCCTGTGTCCAAGGAAGGTTCCCCGTCCTGCGAAAGCATCCGGGCCCAGTGTCCTAGAGAGGGTCCCGGCCATGCGAAAGCATCCTGGCCAAGTGTCCTAGAAAGGGTCAAGGCCCTGCGAAAGCATCCTGGTCCTGTGTCCAAGGAAGGGTCCCGGCCCTGTGAAAGCATCCTGGCCCTGTGTCCAAGGAAGGTTCCCCGTCCTGCGAAAGCATCCGGGCCCTATGTCCTAGAGAGTATCCCGGCCATGCGAAAGCATCCTGGCCAAGTGTCCTACAAAGGGTCACGGCCCTGCGATAGCCTCCTGGATCTGCGTCCTAGAAAGGGTCCTGGCCCCGTGAAAGCATCCTTGCCCTGTGTCCTAGAAAGGGTCACGGCCCTGCGAAAGCATCCTGGCCTTATGTCCAAGGATGGGTCCCGGCCCTGCAAAAGCATCCTGGCCCTGTGTCCAAGGAAGGGTCCCCGTCCTGTGAAAGCATCCTTGCCCTGTGTCCTAGAAAGGGTCACGGCCCTGCGAAAGCATCCTGGCCCTATGTCCAAGGATGGGTCCCGGCCCTGCAAAAGCATCCTGGCCCTGTGTCCTAGAAAGGGTCATGGCCCAGCGAAAGCTTCTTGGCCCTGTGTCCTAGAAAGGGTCCCTGCCCTGTGAAAGCATCCTGGCCGTGTCTCCAAGGAAGTGTCCCGGCCCTGCAGAAGCATCCTGGCCCTGTGTCAAAGGAAGGGGCCCGGACCTGCGATAGCATCCTGGCCCTGTGTCCTAGAAAGGGTCCTGCCCTGTGAAAGCATCCGGGCCGTGTATCCAAGGAAGTGTCCCGGCCCTGCAGAAGCATCCTGGCCCTGTGTCAAAGGAAGGGGCCCGGACCTGCGATAGCATCCTGGCCCTGCGTCCTAGAAAGGGTCCTGCCCTGTGAAAGCATCCTGGCCGTGTATCCAAGGAAGTGTCCCGGCCCTGCAGAAGCATCCTGGCCCTGTGTCCAAGGAAGGTTCCCGGACCTGCTGAAGCATCCTGGCCCTGTGTCCAAGGATGGGTCCCGGCCCTACAAAAGCATCCTGGCCCTGTGTCCAAGAAAGAGTCCCCGTCCTGCGAAAGCATCCGGGCCCTGTGTCCTAGAAAGGGTCCCGACCCTTCGAAAGCATACTGGCCAAGTGTCCAAGAAAGGGACACGGCCCTCTGAAAGCATCCTGGTCCTGTGTCCAAGGAAGGATCCCGGCCCTGTGAAAGCATCCTGGCCCTGTGTCCAAGGAAGGTTCCCCGTCCTGCGAAAGCATCCGGGCCCAGTGTCCTAGAGAGGGTCCCGGCCATGCGAAAGCATCCTGGCCAAGTGTCCTAGAAAGATTCAAGGCCCTGCGATAGCCTCCTGGAACTGCGTCCTAGAAAGGGTCCTGGCCCTGTGAAAGCTTCCTGGCCCTGTGTCCTAGAAATGGTCCCGTCCCTGCGAAAGCATCCTGGCCCTGTGCCCTAGAAATGGTCCCGTCCCTTCGAAAGCTTCCTGGCCCTGTGCCCTAGAAAGGGTCCTGGCCCTGCGAAAGCATCCTGCCCTGTGTCCAAGGAAGGTTCCCCGTCCTGCGAAAGCATCCGGGCCCTATGTCCTAGAGAGTATCCCGGCCATGCGAAAGCATCCTGGCCAAGTGTCCTACAAAGGGTCACGGCCCTGCGATAGCCTCCTGGATCTGCGTCCTAGAAAGGGTCCTGGCCCTGTGAAAGCATCCTTGCCCTGTGTCCTAGAAAGGGTCACGGCCCTGCGAAAGCATCCTGGCCCTGTGCCCTAGAAATGGTCCCGTCCCTTCGAAAGCTTCCTGGCCCTGTGCCCTAGAAAGGGTCCCGGCTCTGTGAAAGCATCCTGGCCCTGTGTCCAAGGAAAGATCCCGGACCTGCTGAAGCATCCTGGCCCTGTGTCCAAGGAAGGGGCCCGGACCTGCGATAGCATCCTGGCCCTGTGTCCTAGAAAGGGTCCTGCCCTGTGAAAGCATCCTGGCCGTGTCTCCAAGGAAGTGTCCCGGCCCTGCAGAAGCATCCTGGCCCTGTATCCAAGGAAAGGTCCCGGCCTTGCGAAAGCATCCTGGCCCTGTGCCCTAGAAATGGTCCCGTCTCTGCGAAAACATCCTGGCCCTGTGTCCTAGAAACGGTCCCGGCCCTGTGAAAGGTTCCTGGCCCTGTGTCCAAGGAGGGGACCTGGCCCTTCGGAAGCATCCAGGCCCTGTGTCGAAGGAAAGCTCCCAGCCCTGCGGAAGCATCCTGGCCATGTGTCCCAGAAAAGGTCCCGGCACTGCAAAAACATCCTGGCCCTGTGTCCTAGAAAGGGTCATGGCCCTGCGATAGCCCCCTGGCCCTGTGTCCTAGAAAGGGTCCCAGCCCTGTGAAAGCATCCTGGTCCTGTGTCCTTGAAAGGGTCCCGGCCCTGCGAAAGCATCCTGGCCTTGTGTCCTAGAAAGACTCACGGCCCTGCGAAAGCATCCGGGCCCTGTCCTAGAAAGTGTCATGGCCCTGCGAAAGCATCCTGTCCCGGTGTCCTAGAAAGGATCACGGCCCTGCGAAAGCATCCTTGCCCTGTGTCCAAGGATGGGTCCCGGCCCTACAAAAGCATCCTGGCCCTGTGTCCAAGAAAGGGTCCCCGTCCTGCGAAAGCATCCGGGCCCTGTGTCGTGTCCTAGAAAGCGTCCCGGCCCTGCGAAAGCATCCTGGCCAAGTGTCCTAGAAAGGGACACGGCCCTCTGAAAGCATCCTGGTCCTGTGTCCAAGGAAGGGTCCCCGTCCTGCGAAAGCATCCTTGCCCTGTGTCCAAGGATGGGTCCCGGTCCTACAAAAGCATCCTGGCCCTGTGCCCTAGAAAGGGTCCCGGCTCTGTGAAAGCATCCTGGCCCTGTGTCCAAGTAAGTGTCCCGGACCTGCGATAGCATCCTGGCACTGTGTCCTAGAAAGGGTTCGTCCCTGTGAAAGCATCCTGGCCCTGAGTCCTAGAAAGGGTCATGGCCCAGCGAAAGCTTCCTGGCCCTGTGTCCTAGAAAGGGTCCCGGCCCTGTGAAAGCATCCTGGCCCTGTGCCCTAGAAAGGGTCCCGGCTCTGTGAAAGCATCCTGGCCCTGTATCCAAGGAAGGATCCCGGACCTGCTGAAGCATACTTGCCCTGTGTCCAAGGATGCTTCCCGACCCTGTGAAAGCATTCTGGCCCTGTGTCCTAGAAAGGGTCCCTGCCCTGCGAAAGCATCCTGGCCGTGTCTCCAAGGAAGTGTCCCGGCCCTGCAGAAGCATCCTGGCCCTGTGTCCAAGGAATGATCCTGGCCTTGCGAAAGCATCCTGACCCTGTGTCCTAGAAACCGTCCCGGCCCTGTGAAAGGTCCCTGGCCCTGTGTCCAAGGAGGGGACCTGGCCCTGCGGAAGCATCCAGGCACTGTGTCGAAGGAAAGCTCCCGGCCCTGTGGAAGCATCCTGGCCATGTGTCCCAGAAAAGGTCCCGGCCCTGCAAAAGCATCCTGCCCCTGTGTCCTAGAAAGGGTCATGGCCCTGCGAAAGCCTCCTGGCCCTGTGTCCTACAAAGGGTCCCAGCCCTGTGAAAGCATCCTGGCCCTGTGTACTAGAAAGGGTCCCGGCCCTGCGAAAGCATCCTGGCCCTGTGTCCTAGAAAGGGTCCCGGCCCAGCGAAAGCATCCTGGCCTTCTGTCCTAGAAAGAATCACGGTCCTGCGAAAGCATCCGTGCCCTGTCCTAGAAAGTGTCATGGCCCTGCGAAAGCATCCTGGCCCTCTGTACAAGGATGGGTCCGGGCCCTACAAAAGCATCCTGGCCCAGTGTCCAAGAAAGGGTCCCCGTGCTGCGAAAGCATCCGGGCCCTGTGTCCTAGAAAGCGTCCCGGCCCTGCGAAAGCATCCTGGCCAAGTGTCCTAGAAAGGGACACGGCCCTCTGAAAGCATCCTGGTCCTGTGTCCAAGGAAGGTTCCAGGCACTGTGAAAGCATCCTGGCCTTGTGTACTAGAAAGGGTCCCGGCCCTGCGAAAGCATCCTGGCACTGTCCTAGAAAGGGTCCCTGCCCTGCGAAAGCATCCTGGCCCTGTGTCCTAGAGAGGGTCCCGGCCATGCGAAAGCATCCTGGCCAAGTGTCCTAGAAAGGGTCACGGCCCTGCGATAGCCTCCTGGAACTGCGTCCTAGAAAGGGTCCTGGCCCTGTGAAAGCTTCCTGGCCCTGTTTCCTAGAAATGGTCCCGTCCCTGCGAAAGCATCCTGGCCCTGTGCCCTAGAAATGGTCCCGTCCCTGCGAAAGCATCCTGGCACTGTGCCCTAGAAAGGGTCCCGGCTCTGTGAAAGCATCCTGGCCCTGTGGTCAAGGAAAGATCCCGGACCTGCTGAAGCATCCTGGCCCTGTGTCTAAGGAAGCTTCCCTGCCCTGTGAAAGCATCCTGTCCGTGTCTGCAAGGAAGTGTCCCGGCCCTGCAGAAACATCCTGGCCCTGTATCCAAGGAAGGGTCCCGGACCTGCTGAAGCATCCTGGCCCTGTGTCTAAGGAAGCTTCCCGGCCCTGTGAAAGCATCCTGTCCCTGTGTCCTAGAAAGGGTCCCTGCCCTGCGAAAGCATCCTGGCCCTGTGTCCAAGGAAGGGGCCCGGACCTGCGATAGCATCCTGGTCCTGTGTCCTAGAAAGGGTCCTGCCCTGTGATAGCATCCTGGCCGTGTCTCCAAGGAAGTGTCCCGGCCCTGCAGAAGCATCCTGGCCCTGTATCCAAGGAAAGGTCCCGGCCTTGCGAAAGCATCCTGGCCCTGTGTCCTAGAAACGGTCCCGGCCCTGTGAAAGGTTCCTGGCCCTGTGTCCAAGGAGGGGACCCGGCCCTTCGGAAGCATCCAGGCCCTGTGTCGATGGAAAGCTCCCGGCCCTGCGGAAGCATCCTGGCCATGTGTCCCAGAAAAGGTCCCGGCCCTGCAAAAACATCCTGGCCCTGTGTCCTAGAAAGTCTCACGGCCCTGCGAAAGCATCTGGGCCCTGTCCTAGAAAGTGTCATGGCCCTGCGAAAGCATCCTATCCCTGTGTCCAAGAAAGGGTCCACGTCCTGCGAAAGCATCCAGGCCCTGTGTCCTCGAAAGGGTCCCGGAACTGCGAAAGCATCCTGGCCTTCTGTCCTAGAAAGACTCACGGTCCTGCGAAAGCATCCGGGCCCTGTGTCCTAGAGAGGGTCCCGGCCATGCGAAAGCATCCTGGCCAAGTGTCCTAGAAAGGGTCACGGCCCTGCGATAGCCTCCTGGAACTGCGTCCTAGAAAGGGTCCTGGCCCTGTGAAAGCTTCCTGGCCCTGTGTCCTAGAAATGGTCCCGTCCCTGCGAAAGCATCCTGGCCCTGTGCCCTAGAAATGGTCCCGTCCCTTCGAAAGCTTCCTGGCCCTGTGCCCTAGAAAGGGTCCCGGCTCTGTGAAAGCATCCTGGCCCTGTGTCCAAGGAAAGATCCCGGACCTGCTGAAGCATCCTGGCCCTGTGTCCTAGAAAGGGTCCCTGCCCTGCGAAAGCATCCTTGCCCTGCGTCCAAGGAAGGGGCCCGGACCTGCGATAGCATCCTGGCCCTGTGTCCTAGAAAGGGTCCTGCCCTGTGAAAGCATCCTGTCCGTGTCTCCAACGAAGTGTCCCGGCCCTGCAGAAACATCCTGGCCCTGTGTCCAAGGAAGGGTCCCGGACCTGCTGAAGCATCCTGGCCCTGTGTCCAAGGAAGCTTCCCGGCCCTGTGAAAGCATCCTGTCCCTGTGTCCAAGGAAGGGGCCCGGACCTGCGATAGTATCCTGGCCCTGTGTCCTAGAAAGGGTCCTGCCCTGTGAAAGCATCCTGGCCGTGTCTCCAAGGAAGTGTCCCGGCCCTGCAGAAGCATCCTGGCCCTGTATCCAAGGAAAGGTCACGGCCTTGCGAAAGCATCCTGGCCCTGTGCCCTAGAAATGGTCCCGTCTCTGCGAAAACATCCTGGCCCTGTGTCCTAGAAACGGTCCCGGCCCTCTGAAAGGTTCCTGGCCCTGTGTCCAAGGAGGGGACCTGGCCCTTCGGAAGCATCCAGGCCCTGTGTCGAAGGAAAGCTCCCAGCCCTGCGGAAGCATCCTGGCCATGTGTCCCAGAAAAGGTCCCGGCACTGCAAAAACATCCTGGCCCTGTGTCCTAGAAAGGGTCATGGCCCTGCGATAGCCCCCTGGCCCTGTGTCCTAGAAAGGGTCCCAGCCCTGTGAAAGCATCCTGGTCCTGTGTCCTTGAAAGGGTCCCGGCCCTGCGAAAGCATCCTGGCCTTGTGTCCTAGAAAGACTCACGGCCCTGCGAAAGCATCCGGGCCCTGTCCTAGAAAGTGTCATGGCCCTGCGAAAGCATCCTGTCCCGGTGTCCTAGAAAGGATCACGGCCCTGCGAAAGCATCCTTGCCCTGTGTCCAAGGATGGGTCCCGGCCCTACAAAAGCATCCTGGCCCTGTGTCCAAGAAAGGGTCCCCGTCCTGCGAAAGCATCCGGGCCCTGTGTCCTAGAAAGCGTCCCGGCCCTGCGAAAGCATCCTGGCCAAGTGTCCTAGAAAGGGACACGGCCCTCTGAAAGCATCCTGGTCCTGTGTCCAAGGAAGGGTCCCGGTCCTACAAAAGCATCCTGGCCCTGTGCCCTAGAAAGGGTCCCGGCTCTGTGAAAGCATCCTGGCCCTGTGTCCAAGTAAGTGTCCCGGACCTGCGATAGCATCCTGGCACTGTCCTAGAAAGGGTTCGTCCCTGTGAAAGCATCCTGGCCCTGAGTCCTAGAAAGGGTCATGGCCCAGCGAAAGCTTCCTGGCCCTGTGTCCTAGAAAGGGTCCCGGCCCTGTGAAAGCATCCTGGCCCTGTGCCCTAGAAAGGGTCCCGGCTCTGTGAAAGCATCCTGGCCCTGTATCCAAGGAAGGATCCCGGACCTGCTGAAGCATCCTTGCCCTGTGTCCAAGGATGCTTCCCGACCCTGTGAAAGCATTCTGGCCCTGTGTCCTAGAAAGGGTCCCTGCCCTGCGAAAGCATCCTGGCCGTGTCTCCAAGGAAGTGTCCCGGCCCTGCAGAAGCATCCTGGCCCTGTGTCCAAGGAATGATCCTGGCCTTGCGAAAGCATCCTGACCCTGTGTCCTAGAAACCGTCCCGGCCCTGTGAAAGGTCCCTGGCCCTGTGTCCAAGGAGGGGACCTGGCCCTGCGGAAGCATCCAGGCACTGTGTCGAAGGAAAGCTCCCGGCCCTGTGGAAGCATCCTGGCCATGTGTCCCAGAAAAGGTCCCGGCCCTGCAAAAGCATCCTGCCCCTGTGTCCTAGAAAGGGTCATGGCCCTGCGAAAGCCTCCTGGCCCTGTGTCCTACAAAGGGTCCCAGCCCTGTGAAAGCATCCTGGCCCTGTGTACTAGAAAGGGTCCCGGCCCTGCGAAAGCATCCTGGCCCTGTGTCCTAGAAAGGGTCCCGGCCCAGCGAAAGCATCCTGGCCTTCTGTCCTAGAAAGAATCACGGTCCTGCGAAAGCATCCGTGCCCTGTCCTAGAAAGTGTCATGGCCCTGCGAAAGCATCCTGGCCCTCTGTACAAGGATGGGTCCGGGCCCTACAAAAGCATCCTGGCCCAGTGTCCAAGAAAGGGTCCCCGTGCTGCGAAAGCATCCGGGCCCTGTGTCCTAGAAAGCGTCCCGGCCCTGCGAAAGCATCCTGGCCAAGTGTCCTAGAAAGGTACACGGCCCTCTGAAAGCATCCTGGTCCTGTGTCCAAGGAAGGTTCCAGGCACTGTGAAAGCATCCTGGCCTTGTGTACTAGAAAGGGTCCCGGCCCTGCGAAAGCATCCTGGCACTGTCCTAGAAAGGGTCCCTGCCCTGCGAAAGCATCCTGGCCCTGTGTCCTAGAGAGGGTCCCGGCCATGCGAAAGCATCCTGGCCAAGTGTCCTAGAAAGGGTCACGGCCCTGCGATAGCCTCCTGGAACTGCGTCCTAGAAAGGGTCCTGGCCCTGTGAAAGCTTCCTGGCCCTGTTTCCTAGAAATGGTCCCGTCCCTGCGAAAGCATCCTGGCCCTGTGCCCTAGAAATGGTCCCGTCCCTGCGAAAGCATCCTGGCACTGTGCCCTAGAAAGGGTCCCGGCTCTGTGAAAGCATCCTGGCCCTGTGGTCAAGGAAAGATCCCGGACCTGCTGAAGCATCCTGGCCCTGTGTCTAAGGAAGCTTCCCTGCCCTGTGAAAGCATCCTGTCCGTGTCTGCAAGGAAGTGTCCCGGCCCTGCAGAAACATCCTGGCCCTGTATCCAAGGAAGGGTCCCGGACCTGCTGAAGCATCCTGGCCCTGTGTCTAAGGAAGCTTCCCGGCCCTGTGAAAGCATCCTGTCCCTGTGTCCTAGAAAGGGTCCCTGCCCTGCGAAAGCATCCTGGCCCTGTGTCCAAGGAAGGGGCCCGGACCTGCGATAGCATCCTGGTCCTGTGTCCTAGAAAGGGTCCTGCCCTGTGATAGCATCCTGGCCGTGTCTCCAAGGAAGTGTCCCGGCCCTGCAGAAGCATCCTGGCCCTGTATCCAAGGAAAGGTCCCGGCCTTGCGAAAGCATCCTGGCCCTGTGTCCTAGAAACGGTCCCGGCCCTGTGAAAGGTTCCTGGCCCTGTGTCCAAGGAGGGGACCCGGCCCTTCGGAAGCATCCAGGCCCTGTGTCGATGGAAAGCTCCCGGCCCTGCGGAAGCATCCTGGCCATGTGTCCCAGAAAAGGTCCCGGCCCTGCAAAAACATCCTGGCCCTGTGTCCTAGAAAGTCTCACGGCCCTGCGAAAGCATCTGGGCCCTGTCCTAGAAAGTGTCATGGCCCTGCGAAAGCATCCTATCCCTGTGTCCAAGAAAGGGTCCACGTCCTGCGAAAGCATCCAGGCCCTGTGTCCTAGAATGGGTCCCGGAACTGCGAAAGCATCCTGGCCAAGTGTCCTAGAAAGGGACACGGCCCTCTGAAAGCATCCTGGCCCTGTGTCCAAGGAAGGTTCCCTGTCCTGCGAAAGCATCCGGGCCCTATGTCCTAGAGAGTATCCCGGCCATGCGAAAGCATCCTGGCCAAGTGTCCTACAAAGGGTCACGGCCCTGCGATAGCCTCCTGGATCTGCGTCCTAGAAAGGGTCCTGGCCCTGTGAAAGCATCCTGGCCGTGTATCCAAGGAAGTGTCCCGGCCCTGCAGAAGCATCCTGGCCCTGTGTCCAAGGAAGGTTCCCGGACCTGCTGAAGCATCCTGGCCCTGTGTACTAGAAAGGGTCACTGCCCTGCGATAGCCTCCTGGATCTGCGTCCTAGAATGGGTCCTGGCCCTGCGAATGCATGCTTGCCCTGTGTCCTAGAAAGGGTCACGGCCCTGCGAAAGCAACCTGGCCCTGTGTCCAATGATGGGTCCCGGCCCTGCAAAAACATCCTGGCCCTGTGCCCTAGAAAGGGTCCGGCCCTGTGAAAGCATCCTGGCCCTGTGTCCTAGAAAGGGTCATGGCCCAGCGAAAGCTTCCTGGCCCTGTGTCCTAGAATGGGTCCCGGCCCTGCGAAAGCATCCTGGCCAAGTGTCCTAGAAAGGGACACGGCCCTCTGAAAGCATCCTGGTCCTGTGTCCAAGGAAGGGTCCCGGCCCTGTGAAAGCATCCTGGCCCTGTGTCCAAGGAAGGTTCCCGGACCTGCTGAAGCATCCTGGCCCTGAGTACTAGAAAGGGTCCCGGCCCTGTGAAAGCATCCTGGCCGTGTATCCAAGGAAGAGTCCCGGCCCTGCAGAAGCATCCTGGCCCTGTGTCCAAGGAAGGTTCCCGGACCTGCTGAAGCATCCTGGCCCTTTGCCCTAGAAAGAGTCCCGGCCCTGCAGAAGCATCCTGGCCCTGTGTCAAAGGAAGGGGCCCGGACCTGCGATAGCATCCTGGCCCTGTGTCCTAGAAAGGGTCCTGCCCTGTGAAAGCATCCTGGCCGTGTATCCAAGGAAGAGTCCCGGCCCTGCAGAAGCATCCTGGCCCTGTGTCCAAGGAAGGTTCCCGGACCTGCTGAAGCATCCTGGCCCTGTGTCCAAGGAAGGTTCCCGGACCTGCTGAAGCATCCTGGCCCTGTGTACTAGAAAGGGTCCCGGCCCTGCGAAAGCATCCGGGCCCTGTCCTAGAAAGTGTCATGCCCCTGCGAAAGCATCCTGTCCCGGTGTCCTAGAAAGGATCACGGCCCTGCGAAAGCATCAAGGTCCCGTGTTCAAGGAAGGGTCCCGGCCCTGTTAAACAATCCTGGCCCTGTGTTCAAGGAAGGGTTCCCGTACTGCGAAAGCATCCGGGCCCTGTCTCCTAGAGAGGGTCCCGGCCATGCGAAAGCATCCTGGCCAAGTGTCCTAGAAATGGTCACGGCCCTGCGATAGCCTCCTGGATCTGCGTCCTAGAATGGGTCCTGGCCCTGCGAATGCATCCTTGCCCTGTGTCCTAGAAAGGGTCACGGCCCTGCGAAAGCAACCTGGCCCTGTGTCCAATGATGGGTCCCGGCCCTGCAAAAGCATCCTGGCCCTGTGCCCTAGAAAGGGTCCGGCCCTGTGAAAGCATCCTGGCCCTGTGTCCTAGAAAGGGTCATGGCCCAGCGAAAGCTTCCTGGCCCTGTGTCCAAGAATGGGTCCCGGCCCTGCGAAAGCATCCTGGCCAAGTGTCCTAGAAAGGGACACGGCCCTCTGAAAGCATCGTGGTCCTGTGTCCAAGGAAGGGTCCCGGCCCTGTGAAAGCATCCTGGCCCTGTGTCCAAGGAAGGGTCCCCATCCTGCGAAAGCATCCTGGCCCTGTGTACAAGAAAGGGTCCCCGTCCTGCGAAAGCTTCCGGGCCCTGTGTCCTAGAAAGGGTCCCGGCCCTGCGAAAGCATCCTGGCCCTGTGTCCTAGAAAGGGTTATGGCCCAGCGAAAGCTTCCTGGCCCTGTGTCCTAGAAAGGGTCCCGGCCCTGCGAAAACATCCTGGTCCTGTGCCCTAGAAAGGGTCCTGCCCTGCGAAAGCATCCTGGCCTTGTGTCCAAGGAAGTGTCCCGGCCCTGCAGAAGCATCCTGGCCCTGTGTCCAAGGAAGTGTCCCGGCCCTGCAGAAGCATCCTGGCCCTGTGTCCAAGGAAGTGTCCCGGCCCTGCAGAAGCATCCTGGCCGTGTATCCAAGGAAGTGTCCCGGCCCTGCAGAAGCATCCTGGCCCTGTGTCCAAGGAAGGTTCCCGGACCTGCTGAAGCATCCTGGCCCTGAGTACTAGAAAGGGTCCCGGCCCTGCGAAAGCATCCTGGCCCTGTGCCCTAGAAAGAGTCCCGGCCCTGCAGAAGCATCCTGGCCCTGTGTCAAAGGAAGGGGCCCGGACCAGCGATAGCATCCTGGCCCTGTGTCCTAGAAAGGGTCCTGCCCTGTGAAAGCATCCTGGCCGTGTATCCAAGGAAGAGTCCCGGCCCTGCAGAAGCATCCTGGCCCTGTGTCCAAGGAAGGTTCCCGGACCTGCTGAAGCATCCTTGCGCTGTGTCCTAGAAAGGGTCACGGCCCTGCGAAAGCAACCTGGCCCTGTGTCCAATGATGGGTCCCGGCCCTGCAAAAGCATCCTGGCCCTGTGCCCTAGAAAGGGTCCGGCCCTGTGAAAGCATCCTGGCCCTGTGTCCTAGAAAGGGTCATGGCCCAGCGAAAGCTTCCTGGCCCTGTGTCCTAGAATAGGTCCCGGCCCTGCGAAAGCATCCTGGCCAAGTGTCCTAGAAAGGGACACGGCCCTCTGAAAGCATCCTGGTCCTGTGTCCAAGGAAGGGTCCCGGCCCTGTGAAAGCATCCTGGTCCTGTGTCCAAGGAAGGGTCCCCGTCCTGCGAAAGCATCCTGGCCCTGTGTACAAGAAAGGGTCCCCGTCCTGCGAAAGC
Organism: Hypanus sabinus; assembly: GCF_030144855.1. NCBI lineage: Eukaryota > Metazoa > Chordata > Chondrichthyes > Myliobatiformes > Dasyatidae > Hypanus > Hypanus sabinus. Next base: position 68,632,637 of record NC_082718.1, on the reverse strand, counting down.
TTCCGGGCCCTGTGTCCTAGAGAGTATCCCGGCCATGCGAAAGCATCCTGGCCAAGTGTCCTACAAAGGGTCTCGGCCCTGCGATAGCCTCCTGGATCTCCGTCCTAGAAAGGGTCCTGGCCCTGTGAAAGCATCCTTGCCCTGTGTCCTAGAAAGGGTCACGGCCCTGCGAAAGCATCCTGGCCCTGTGTCCAAGGATGGGTCCCGGCCCTGCAAAAGCATCCTGGCCCTGTGTCCTAGAAAGTGTGCGTCCCTGTGAAAGCATCCTGGCCCTGTGTCCTAGAAAGGGTCATGGCCCAGCGAAAGCTTCGGGGCCCTGTGTCCTAGAAAGGGTCCCGGCCCTGCGAAAGCATCCTGGCCCTGTGTCCTAGAAAGGGTCCCGGCCCTGTGAAAGCATCCTGGCCGTGTCTCCAAGGAAGTGTCCCGGCCCTGCAGAAGCATCCTGGCCCTGTGTCAAAGGAAGGGGCCCGGACCTGCGATAGCATCCTGGCCCTGCGTCCTAGAAAGGGTCCCTGCCCTGTGAAAGCATCCTGGCCGTGTATCCAAGGAAGTGTCCCGGCCCTGCAGAAGCATCCTGGCCCTGTGTCCAAGGAAGGTTCCAGGACCTGCTGAAGCATCCTGGCCCTGTGTCCAAGGATGGGTCCCGGCGCTACAAAAGCATCCTGGCCCTGTGTCCAAGAAAGGGTCCCCGTCCTGCGAAAGCATCCGGGCCCTGTGTCCTAGAAAGGGTCCCGACCCTTCGAAAGCATACTGGCCAAGTGTCCAAGAAAGGGACACGGCCCTCTGAAAGCATCCTGGTCCTGTGTCCAAGGAAGGGTCCCGGCCCTGTGAAAGCATCCTGGCCCTGTGTCCAAGGAAGGTTCCCCGTCCTGCGAAAGCATCCGGGCCCTGTGTCCTAGAGAGGGTCCCGGCCATGCGAAAGCATCCTGGCCAAGTGTCCTACAAAGGGTCTCGGCCCTGCGATAGCCTCCTGGATCTCCGTCCTAGAAAGGGTCCTGGCCCTGTGAAAGCATCCTTGCCCTGTGTCCTAGAAAGGGTCACGGCCCTGCGAAAGCATCCTGGCCCTGTGTCCAAGGATGGGTCCCGGCCCTGCAAAAGCATCCTGGCCCTGTGTCCTAGAAAGTGTGCGTCCCTGTGAAAGCATCCTGGCCCTGTGTCCTAGAAAGGGTCATGGCCCAGCGAAAGCTTCCTGGCCCTGTGTCCTAGAAAGGGTCCCGGCCCTGCGAAAGCATCCTGGCCCTGTGTCCTAGAAAGGGTCCCGGCCCTGTGAAAGCATCCTGGCCGTGTCTCCAAGGAAGTGTCCCGGCCCTGCAGAAGCATCCTGGCCCTGTGTCAAAGGAAGGGGCCCGGACCTGCGATAGCATCCTGGCCCTGCGTCCTAGAAAGGGTCCGGGCCATGCGAAAGCATCCTGGCCAAGTGTCCTAGAAAGGGTCACGGCCCTGCGATAGCCTCCTGGAACTGCGTCCTAGAAAGGGTCCTGGCCCTGTGAAAGCTTCCTGGCCCTGTGTCCTAGAAATGGTCCCGTCCCTGCGAAAGCATCCTGGCCCTGTGCCCTAGAAATGGTCCCGTCCCTGCGAAAGCATCCTGGCCCTGTGCCCTAGAAAGGGTCCCGGCTCTGTGAAAGCATCCTGGCCCTGTGTCCAAGGAAGCTTCCCGGCCCTGTGAAAGCATCCTGGCCCTGTGTCCTAGAAAGGGTCCCTGCCCTGCGAAAGCATCCTTGCCATGTGTCCAAGGAAGGGGCCCGGACCTGCGATAGCATCCTGGCCCTGTGTCCTAGAAAGGGTCCTGCCCTGTGAAAGCATCCTGTCCGTGTCTCCAACGAAGTGTCCCGGCCCTGCAGAAACATCCTGGCCCTGTGTCCAAGGAAGCTTCCCAGCCCTGTGAAAGCATCCTGTCCCTGTGTCCTAGAAAGGGTCGCTGCCCTGCGAAAGCATCCTGGCCGTGTCTCCAAGGAAGTGTCCCGGCCCTGCAGAAGCATCCTGGCCCTGTGTCAAAGGAAGGGGCCCGGACCTGCGATAGCATCCTGGCCCTGCGTCCTAGAAAGGGTCCGGGCCATGCGAAAGCATCCTGGCCAAGTGTCCTAGAAAGGGTCACGGCCCTGCGATAGCCTCCTGGAACTGCGTCCTAGAAAGGGTCCTGGCCCTGTGAAAGCTTCCTGGCCCTGTGTCCTAGAAATGGTCCCGTCCCTGCGAAAGCATCCTGGCCCTGTGCCCTAGAAATGGTCCCGTCCCTGCGAAAGCATCCTGGCCCTGTGCCCTAGAAAGGGTCCCGGCTCTGTGAAAGCATCCTGGCCCTGTGTCCAAGGAAGCTTCCCGGCCCTGTGAAAGCATCCTGGCCCTGTGTCCTAGAAAGGGTCCCTGCCCTGCGAAAGCATCCTTGCCATGTGTCCAAGGAAGGGGCCCGGACCTGCGATAGCATCCTGGCCCTGTGTCCTAGAAAGGGTCCTGCCCTGTGAAAGCATCCTGTCCGTGTCTCCAACGAAGTGTCCCGGCCCTGCAGAAACATCCTGGCCCTGTGTCCAAGGAAGCTTCCCAGCCCTGTGAAAGCATCCTGTCCCTGTGTCCTAGAAAGGGTCGCTGCCCTGCGAAAGCATCCTGGCCGTGTCTCCAAGGAAGTGTCCCGGCCCTGCAGAAGCATCATGGCCCTGTATCCAAGGAAAGGTCCCGGCCTTGCGAAAGCATCCTGGCCCTGTGTCCTAGAAACGGTCCCGGCCCTGTGAAAGGTTCCTGGCCCTGTGTCCAAGGAGGGGACCTGGCCCTTCGGAAGCATCCAGGCCCTGTGTCGAAGGAAAGCTCCCTGCCCTGCGGAAGCATCCTGGCCATGTGTCCCAGAAAAGGTCCCGGCCCTGCAAAAACATCCTGGCCCTGTGTCCTAGAAAGGGTCCCAGCCCTGTGAAGGCATCCTGGTCCTGTGTCCTTGAAAGGGTCCCGGCCCTGCGAAAGCATCCTGGCCTTGTGTCCTAGAAAGACTCACGGCCCTGCGAAAGCATCCGGGCCCTGTCCTAGAAAGTGTCATGTCCCTGCGAAAGCATCCTGTCCCGGTGTCCTAGAAAGGGTCCCTGCCCTGCGAAAACATCCTGGCCTTCTGTCCTAGAAAGACTCACGGTCCTGCGAAAGCATCCGGGCCCTGTGTCCTAGAGAGGGTCCCGGCCATGCGAAAGCATCCTGGCCAAGTGTCCTAGAAAGGGTCACGGCCCTGCGATAGCCTCCTGAAACTGCGACCTAGAAAGGGTCCTGGCCCTGTGAAAGCTTCCTGGCCCTGTGTCCTAGAAATAGTCCCGTCCCTGCGAAAGCATCCTGGCCCTGTGCCCTAGAAATGGTCCCGTCCCTGCGAAAGCATCCTGGCCCTGTGCCCTAGAAAGGGTCCCGGCTCTGTGAAAGCATCCTGGCCCTGTGCTAAAGGAATGATCCCGGACCTGCTGAAGCATCCTGGCCCTGTGTCCAAGGAAGCTTCCCGGCCCTGTGAAAGCATCCTGGCCCTGTGTCCTAGAAAGGGTCCCTGCCCTGCGAAAGCATCCTTGCCCTGTGTCCAAGGAAGGGGCCGGGACCTGCGATAGCATCCTGGCCCTGTGTCCTAGAAAGGGTCCTGCCCTGTGAAAGCATCCTGTCCGTGTCTGCAAGGAAGTGTCCCGGCCCTGCAGAAACATCCTGGCCCTGTGTTCAAGGAAGGGTCCCGGACCTGCTGAAGCATCCTGGCCCTGTGTCTAAGGAAGCTTCCCGGCCCTGTGAAAGCACCCTGTCCCTGTGTCCTAGAAAGGGTCCCTGCCCTGCGAAAGCATCCTGGCCCTGTGTCCAAGGAAGGGGCCCGGACCTGCGATAGCATCCTGGCCCTATGTCCTAGAAAGGGTCCTGCCCTGTGAAAGCATCCTGGCCGCGTCTCCAAGGAAGTGTCCCGGCCCTGCAGAAGCATCCTGGCCCTGTATCCAAGGAAAGGTCCCGGCCTTGCGAAAGCATCCTGGCCCTGTGTCCTAGAAACGGTCCCGGCTCTGTGAAAGGTTCCTGGCCCTGTGTCCAAGGAGGGGACCCGGCCCTTCGGAAGCATCCAGGCCCTGTGTCGATGGAAAGCTCCCGGCCCTGCGGAAGCATCCTGGCCATGTGTCCCAGAAAAGGTCCCGGCCCTGCAAAAACATCCTGGCCCTGTGTCCTAGAAAGGGTCATGGCCCTGCGAAAGCCTCCTGGCCCTGTGTCCTAGAAAGGATCCCGGCCCTGCGTAAGCATCCTGGCCTTGTGTCCTAGAAAGTCTCAAGGCCCTGCGAAAGCATCTGGGCCCTGTCCTAGAAAGTGTCATGGCCCTGCGAAAGCATCCTATCCCTGTGTCCAAGAAAGGGTCCCAGTCCTGCTAAAGCATCCAGGCCCTGTGTCCTAGAAAGGGTCCGGCCCTGTGAAAGCATCCTGGCCCTGTGTCCCAGAAACGGTCCCGGCCCTGTAAAAGGTTCCTGGCCCTGTGTCCAAGGAGGGGACCAGGCCCTGCGGAAGCATCCAGGCCCTGTGTCCTAGAAACGGTCCCGCCCCGCGATAGCATCCTGGCCCTGTGTCCTAGAAACGGTCCCGGCCTTGCAGAAGCATCCTGGCCCTGTGTCCAAGGAGGGGTCCCGGCCCTGCGGAAGCATCCTGGCCCTGTGTCCAAGGAAGCTTCCCGGCCCTGTGAAAGTATCCTGGCCCTGTGTCCTAGAAAGGGTCCGGCCCTGCGAAAGCATCCTGGCACTGTCCTAGAAAGGGTCCCTGCCCTACGGATGGATCCTGGCCATGTGTCCTAGAAAGGGTCCTGGCCCAGCGAAAGCTTCGGGGCCCTGTGTCCTAGAAAGGGTCCCGGCCCTGCGAAAGCATCCTGGCCCTGTGTCCTAGAAAGGGTCCCGGCCCTGTGAAAGCATCCTGGCCGTGTCTCCAAGGAAGTGTCCCGGCCCTGCAGAAGCATCCTGGCCCTGTGTCAAAGGAAGGGGCCCGGACCTGCGATAGCATCCTGGCCCTGCGTCCTAGAAAGGGTCCCTGCCCTGTGAAAGCATCCTGGCCGTGTATCCAAGGAAGTGTCCCGGCCCTGCAGAAGCATCCTGGCCCTGTGTCCAAGGAAGGTTCCCGGACCTGCTGAAGCATCCTGGCCCTGTGTCCAAGGATGGGTCCCGGCGCTACAAAAGCATCCTGGCCCTGTGTCCAAGAAAGGGTCCCCGTCCTGCGAAAGCATCCGGGCCCTGTGTCCTAGAAAGGGTCCCGACCCTTCGAAAGCATACTGGCCAAGTGTCCAAGAAAGGGACACGGCCCTCTGAAAGCATCCTGGTCCTGTGTCCAAGGAAGGGTCCCGGCCCTGTGAAAGCACCCTGGCCCTGTGTCCAAGGAAGGTTCCCCGTCCTGCGAAAGCATCCGGGCCCTGTGTCCTAGAGAGGGTCCCGGCCATGCGAAAGCATCCTGGCCAAGTGTCCTACAAAGGGTCTCGGCCCTGCGATAGCCTCCTGGATCTCCGTCCTAGAAAGGGTCCTGGCCCTGTGAAAGCATCCTTGCCCTGTGTCCTAGAAAGGGTCACGGCCCTGCGAAAGCATCCTGGCCCTGTGTCCAAGGATGGGTCCCGGCCCTGCAAAAGCATCCTGGCCCTGTGTCCTAGAAAGTGTGCGTCCCTGTGAAAGCATCCTGGCCCTGTGTCCTAGAAAGGGTCATGGCCCAGCGAAAGCTTCCTGGCCCTGTGTCCTAGAAAGGGTCCCGGCCCTGCGAAAGCATCCTGGCCCTGTGTCCTAGAAAGGGTCCCGGCCCTGTGAAAGCATCCTGGCCGTGTCTCCAAGGAAGTGTCCCGGCCCTGCAGAAGCATCCTGGCCCTGTGTCAAAGGAAGGGGCCCGGACCTGCGATAGCATCCTGGCCCTGCGTCCTAGAAAGGGTCCCTGCCCTGTGAAAGCATCCTGGCCGTGTATCCAAGGAAGTGTCCCGGCCCTGCAGAAGCATCCTGGCCCTGTGTCCAAGGAAGGTTCCCGGACCTGCTGAAGCATCCTGGCCCTGTGTCCAAGGATGGGTCCCGGCGCTACAAAAGCATCCTGGCCCTGTGTCCAAGAAAGGGTCCCCGTCCTGCGAAAGCATCCGGGCCCTGTGTCCTAGAAAGGGTCCCGACCCTTCGAAAGCATACTGGCCAAGTGTCCAAGAAAGGGACACGGCCCTCTGAAAGCATCCTGGTCCTGTGTCCAAGGAAGGGTCCCGGCCCTGTGAAAGCATCCTGGCCCTGTGTCCAAGGAAGGTTCACCGTCCTGCGAAAGCATCCGGGCCCTGTGTCCTAGAGAGGGTCCCGGCCATGCGAAAGCATCCTGGCCAAGTGTCCTAGAAAGGGTCACGGCCCTGCGATAGCCTCCTGGAACTGCGTCCTAGAAAGGGTCCTGGCCCTGTGAAAGCTTCCTGGCCCTGTGTCCTAGAAATGGTCCCGTCCCTGCGAAAGCATCCTGGCCCTGTGCCCTAGAAATGGTCCCGTCCCTGCGAAAGCATCCTGGCCCTGTGCCCTAGAAAGGGTCCCGGCTCTGTGAAAGCATCCTGGCCCTGTGTCCAAGGAAGCTTCCCGGCCCTGTGAAAGCATCCTGGCCCTGTGTCCTAGAAAGGGTCCCTGCCCTGCGAAAGCATCCTTGCCATGTGTCCAAGGAAGGGGCCCGGACCTGCGATAGCATCCTGGCCCTGTGTCCTAGAAAGGGTCCTGCCCTGTGAAAGCATCCTGTCCGTGTCTCCAACGAAGTGTCCCGGCCCTGCAGAAACATCCTGGCCCTGTGTCCAAGGAAGCTTCCCAGCCCTGTGAAAGCATCCTGTCCCTGTGTCCTAGAAAGGGTCGCTGCCCTGCGAAAGCATCCTGGCCCTGTGTCCTAGAAAGGGTCCTGCCCTGCGTAAGCATCCTGGCCGTGTCTCCAAGGAAGTGTCCCGGCCCTGCAGAAGCATCATGGCCCTGTATCCAAGGAAAGGTCCCGGCCTTGCGAAAGCATCCTGGCCCTGTGTCCTAGAAACGGTCCCGGCCCTGTGAAAGGTTCCTGGCCCTGTGTCCAAGGAGGGGACCTGGCCCTTCGGAAGCATCCAGGCCCTGTGTCGAAGGAAAGCTCCCTGCCCTGCGGAAGCATCCTGGCCATGTGTCCCAGAAAAGGTCCCGGCCCTGCAAAAACATCCTGGCCCTGTGTCCTAGAAAGGGTCCCAGCCCTGTGAAGGCATCCTGGTCCTGTGTCCTTGAAAGGGTCCCGGCCCTGCGAAAGCATCCTGGCCTTGTGTCCTAGAAAGACTCACGGCCCTGCGAAAGCATCCGGGCCCTGTCCTAGAAAGTGTCATGTCCCTGCGAAAGCATCCTGTCCCGGTGTCCTAGAAAGGGTCCCTGCCCTGCGAAAGCATCCTGGCCCTGTGTCCTAGAAAGGGTCCCGGCCCTGCGAAAGCATCCTGGCCTTCTGTCCTAGAAAGACTCACGGTCCTGCGAAAGCATCCGGGCCCTGTGTCCTAGAGAGGGTCCCGGCCATGCGAAAGCATCCTGGCCAAGTGTCCTAGAAAGGGTCACGGCCCTGCGATAGCCTCCTGAAACTGCGACCTAGAAAGGGTCCTGGCCCTGTGAAAGCTTCCTGGCCCTGTGTCCTAGAAATAGTCCCGTCCCTGCGAAAGCATCCTGGCCCTGTGCCCTAGAAATGGTCCCGTCCCTGCGAAAGCATCCTGGCCCTGTGCCCTAGAAAGGGTCCCGGCTCTGTGAAAGCATCCTGGCCCTGTGGTAAAGGAATGATCCCGGACCTGCTGAAGCATCCTGGCCCTGTGTCCAAGGAAGCTTCCCGTCCCTGTGAAAGCATCCTGGCCCTGTGTCCTAGAAAGGGTCCCAGCCCTGCGAAAGCATCCTTGCCCTGTGTCCAAGGAAGGGGCCGGGACCTGCGATAGCATCCTGGCCCTGTGTCCTAGAAAGGGTCCTGCCCTGTGAAAGCATCCTGTCCGTGTCTGCAAGGAAGTGTCCCGGCCCTGCAGAAACATCCTGGCCCTGTGTCTAAGGAAGCTTCCCGGCCCTGTGAAAGCATCCTGTCCCTGTGTCCTAGAAAGGGTCCCTGCCCTGCGAAAGCATCCTGGCCCTGTGTCCAAGGAAGGGGCCCGGACCTGCGATAGCATCCTGGCCCTATGTCCTAGAAAGGGTCCTGCCCTGTGAAAGCATCCTGGCCGCGTCTCCAAGGAAGTGTCCCGGCCCTGCAGAAGCATCCTGGCCCTGTATCCAAGGAAAGGTCCCGGCCTTGCGAAAGCATCCTGGCCCTGTGTCCTAGAAACGATCCCGGCTCTGTGAAAGGTTCCTGGCCCTGTGTCCAAGGAGGGGACCCGGCCCTTCGGAAGCATCCAGGCCCTGTGTCGATGGAAAGCTCCCGGCCCTGCGGAAGCATCCTGGCCATGTGTCCCAGAAAAGGTCCCGGCCCTGCAAAAACATCCTGGCCCTGTGTCCTAGAAAGGGTCATGGCCCTGCGAAAGCCTCCTGGCCCTGTGTCCTAGAAAGGATCCCGGCCCTGCGTAAGCATCCTGGCCTTGTGTCCTAGAAAGTCTCAAGGCCCTGCGAAAGCATCTGGGCCCTGTCCTAGAAAGTGTCATGGCCCTGCGAAAGCATCCTATCCCTGTGTCCAAGAAAGGGTCCCCGTCCTGCTAAAGCATCCAGGCCCTGTGTCCTAGAAAGGGTCCGGCCCTGTGAAAGCATCCTGGCCCTGTGTCCCAGAAACGGTCCCGGCCCTGTAAAAGGTTCCAGGCCCTGTGTCCAAGGAAATCTCCCGGCCCTGCGGAAGCATCCTGGCCATGTGTCCCAGAAAAGGTCGCGGCCCTGTAAAAGCATCCTGGCCCTGTGTCCTAGAAAGGGTCATTGCCCAGCGAAAGCTTCCTGGCCCTGGGTCCTAGAAAGGCTCCCTTCCCTGTGAAAACCTCCTGGCCCTGTGTCCTAGAAAAGGTCCCGGCCCTGCAAAAGCATCCTGGCACTGTGACCCAGAAAGTGTCCCAGCCCTGCGAAAGCATCCTGGTCCTGTGTCCTACAAAGGGTCCCAGCCCTGTGAAAGCATCCTGGCCCTGTGTCCTAGAAATGGTCCCGGCCCTGCGAAAGCATCCTGGCACTGTCCTAGAAAGGGTCCCTGCCCTGCGAAAGCATCCTGGACCTGTGTCCTAGAAAGGGTCCGGGCCCTGCGAAAGCAACCTGGCCTTGTGTCCTAGAAAGACTCACGGCCCTGCGAAAGCATCCGGCCCCTGTTCTAGAAAGGATCATGGCCCTGCGAAAGCATCCTGTCCCTGTGTCCAAGTAAGGGGCCCGGCCCTGCGAAAGCATCCTTGCCCTGTGTCCTAGAAATGGTCCTGGCCCTGCGAAAGCATCCTGGCACTGTCCTAGAAAGGGTCCCTGCCCTACGGATGCATCCTGGCCATGTGTCCTAGAAAGGGTCCCAGCCCTGTGAAAGCATCCTGGCCCTGTGTCCCAGAAACGGTCCCGGCCCTGTAAAACTTTCCTGGCCCTGTGTCCAAGGAGGTGACCGGGCCCTGCGGAAGCATCCTGGCCATATGTCCCAGAAAAGGTCGAGGCCCTGTAAAAGCATCCTGGCCCTGTGTCCTAGAAAGGGTCACCGCCCTGCCAAAGCATCCTGGCCCTGTGTCCAAGGATGGGTCCCGGCCCTGCAAAAGCATCCTGGCCCTGTGCCCTAGAAAGGGTCCCGGCTCTGTGAAAGCATCCTGGCCCTGTGTCCAAGGAAGGGACCGGGCCCTGCGGAAGCATCCTGGCCATGTGTCCCAGAAAAGGTCGCGGCCCTGTAAAAGCCTCCTGCCCCTGAGTCCTAGAAAGGGTCACGGCCCTGCCAAAGCATCCTGGCCCTGTGTCCAAGGATGGGTCCCGGCCCTGCAAAAGCATCCTGGCCCTGTGCCCTAGAAAGGGTCCCGGCTCTGTGAAAGCATCCTGGCCCTGTGTCCAAGGAGGGGACCGGGCCCTGCAGAATAATCCTGGCCATGTGTCCCAGAAAAGGTCGCGGCCCTGTAAAAGCATCCTGACCCTCTGTCCTGGAAAGGGACCGGCCCTGTGAAAGCATCCTGGCCCTGTGTCCAAGGAAGGGTCCCGGCCCTGCCAAAGCATCCTGGCCCTGTGTCCTAGAAACGGTCCCGGCCCTGCGATAGCATCCTGGCCCTGTGTCCTAGAAACGGTCCCGGCCTTGCAGAAACATCCTGGCCCTGTGTCCAAGGAAGGGTCCCGGCTCTGTGAAAGCATCCTGGCCCTGTGTCCAAGGAAGGGTCCCGGACCTGCGATAGCATCCTGGCCCGATGTCCTAGAAAGGGTCCGGCCCTGCGAAAGCATCCTGGCCCTGAGTCCAAGAAACGGTCCAGGCCCTGTAAAGCGTTCCTGGCCCTGTGTCCAACGAGGGTACCGGGCCCTGCGGAAGCATCCTGGCCATGTGTCCCAGAAAAGGTCGCGGCCCTGTAAAAGCATCCTGGCCCTGTGTCCTAGAAAGGGTCATGGCCCTGCGAAAGCCTCCTGGCCCTGTGTCCTAGAAAGGCTCCCGGCCCTGTGAAAGCCTCCTGGCCCTGTGTCCTAGAAAAGGTCCCGGCCCTGCAAAAGCATCCTGGCCCTGTGTCCCAGGAAGTGTCCCAGCCCTGTGAAATCATCCTGGCCCTGTGTCCTAGAAAGGGTCCCAGCCCTGCGAAAGCATCCTTGTCCGGTGTCCTACAAAGGTTCCCAGCCCTGTGAAAGCATCCTGGCCCTGTGTCCTAGAAAGGGTCCCGGCCCTGCGAAAGCATCCGGGCACTGTCCTACAAAGGGTCCCTGCCCTGAGAAAGCAGCCTGGCCCTGTTTCCTAGAAACGGTCCCGGCCCTGCGATAGCATCCTGGCCCTGTGTCCTAGAAACGGTCCCGGCCTTGCAGAAGCATCCTGGCCCTGTGTCCAAAGAAGCGTCCCGGCTATGCGAAAGCATCCTGGCCAAGTGTCCTAGAAAGGGTCACGGCCCTGCGATAGCCTCCTGGATCTGCGTCTTAGAAGGGGTCCTGGCCCTGCGAAAGCATCCTGCCCCTGTGTCCTAGAAAGGGTCACGGCCCTGCCAAAGCATCCTGGCCCTGTGTCCAAGGATGGGTCCCGGCCCTGCAAAAGCTTCCTGGCCCTGTGTCCAAGGAAGGGTCCCGGCCCTGTAAAAGGTTCCTGGCCCTGTGTCCAAGGAGGGGACCGGGCCCTGCGGAAGCATCCTTGCCCTGTGTCCTTGAAAGGGTCATGTCTCTGCGAAAGCCTCCTGGCCCTGTGTCCTAGAAAGGGTCACGGCCCTGCCAAAGCATCCTGGCCCTGTGTCCAAGGATGGGTCCCGGCCCTGCAAAAGCTTCCTGGCCCTGTGTCCAAGGAAGGGTCCCGGCCCTGTAAAAGGTTCCTGGCCCTGTGTCCAAGGAGGGGACCGGGCCCTGCGGAAGCATCCTGGCCCTGTGTCCTTGAAAGGGTCATGGCCCTGCGAAAGCCTCCTGACCCTGTGTCCTAGAAGGCTCCCGGCCCTCTGAAAGCGTCCTGGTCCTGTGTCCAAGGAAGGGTCCCCGTCCTGCGAAAGCATCCGGGCCCTGTATCCAAGGTAGGGTCCTGGCCCTTGCGAAAGCATCCTGGCCCTGTGTCCTAGAAATGGTCCCGGCCCTGCGATAGCATCCTGGCCCTGTGTCCTAGAAACGGTCCCGTCCTTGCAGAAGCATCCTGGCCCTGTGTCCCAGAAACGGTCCCGGCCCTGTAAAAGGTTCCTGGCCCTGTGTCCAAGGAGGGGACCGGGCCCTGCGGAAGCATCCTGGCCATATGTCCCAGAATAGGTCGAGGCCCTGTAAAAGCATCCTGGCCCCGTGTCCTAGAAAGGGTCACCGCCCTGCCAAAGCATCCTGGCCCTGTGTCCAAGGATGGGTCCCGGCCCTGCAAAAGCATCCTGGCCCTGTGCCCTAGAAAGGGTCCCGGCTCTGTGAAAGCATCCTGGCCCTGTGTCCAAGGAAGGGACCGGGCCCTGCGGAAGCATCCTGGCCATGTGTCCCAGAAAAGTTCGCGGCCCTGTAAAAGCCTCCTGCCCCTGAGTCCTAGAAAGGGTCACGGCCCTGCCAAAGCATCCTGGCCCTGTGTCCAAGGATGGGTCCCGGCCCTGCAAAAGCATCCTGGCCCTGTGCCCTAGAAAGGGTCCCGGCTCTGTGAAAGCATCCTGGCCCTGTGTCCAAGGAAGGGACCGGGCCCTGCGGAAGCATCCTGGCCATGTGTCCCAGAAAAGGTCGCGGCCCTGTAAAAGCCTCCTGCCCCTGAGTCCTAGAAAGGGTCACGGCCCTGCCAAAGCATCCTGGCCCTGTGTCCAAGGATGGGTCCCGGCCCTGCAAAAGCATCCTGGCCCTGTGCCCTAGAAAGGGTCCCGGCTCTGTGAAAGCATCCTGGCCCTGTGTCCAAGGAGGGGACCGGGCCCTGCAGAATAATCCTGGCCATGTGTCCCAGAAAAGGTCGCGGCCCTGTAAAAGCATCCTGACCCTCTGTCCTGGAAAGGGACCGGCCCTGTGAAAGCATCCTGGCCCTGTGTCCAAGGAAGGGTCCCGGCCCTGCCAAAGCATCCTGGCCCTGTGTCCTAGAAACGGTCCCGGCCCTGCGATAGCATCCTGGCCCTGTGTCCTAGAAACGGTCCCGGCCTTGCAGAAACATCCTGGCCCTGTGTCCAAGGAAGGGTCCCTGCTCTGTGAAAGCATCCTGGCCCTGTGTCCAAGGAAGGGTCCCGGACCTGCGATAGCATCCTGGCCCGATGTCCTAGAAAGGGTCCGGCCCTGCGAAAGCATCCTGGCCCTGAGTCCAAGAAACGGTCCAGGCCCTGTAAAGCGTTCCTGGCCCTGTGTCCAACGAGGGTACCGGGCCCTGCGGAAGCATCCTGGCCATGTGTCCCAGAAAAGGTCGCGGCCCTGTAAAAGCATCCTGGCCCTGTGTCCTAGAAAGGGTCATGGCCCTGCGAAAGCCTCCTGGCCCTGTGTCCTAGAAAAGCTCCCGGCCCTGTGAAAGCCTCCTGGCCCTGTGTCCTAGAAAAGGTCCCGGCCCTGCAAAAGCATCCTGGCCCTGTGTCCCAGGAAGTGTCCCAGCCCTGTGAAATCATCCTGGCCCTGTGTCCTAGAAAGGGTCCCAGCCCTGCGAAAGCATCCTTGTCCGGTGTCCTACAAAGGTTCCCAGCCCTGTGAAAGCATCCTGGCCCTGTGTCCTAGAAAGGGTCCCGGCCCTGCGAAAGCATCCGGGCACTGTCCTACAAAGGGTCCCTGCCCTGAGAAAGCAGCCTGGCCCTGTTTCCTAGAAACGGTCCCGGCCCTGCGATAGCATCCTGGCCCTGTGTCCTAGAAACGGTCCCGGCCTTGCAGAAGCATCCTGGCCCTGTGTCCAAAGAAGCGTCCCGGCTATGCGAAAGCATCCTGGCCAAGTGTCCTAGAAAGGGTCACGGCCCTGCGATAGCCTCCTGGATCTGCGTCTTAGAAGGGGTCCTGGCCCTGCGAAAGCATCCTGCCCCTGTGTCCTAGAAAGGGTCACGGCCCTGCCAAAGCATCCTGGCCCTGTGTCCAAGGATGGGTCCCGGCCCTGCAAAAGCTTCCTGGCCCTGTGTCCAAGGAAGGGTCCCGGCCCTGTAAAAGGTTCCTGGCCCTGTGTCCAAGGAGGGGACCGGGCCCTGCGGAAGCATCCTTGCCCTGTGTCCTTGAAAGGGTCATGTCTCTGCGAAAGCCTCCTGGCCCTGTGTCCTAGAAAGGGTCACGGCCCTGCCAAAGCATCCTGGCCCTGTGTCCAAGGATGGGTCCCGGCCCTGCAAAAGCTTCCTGGCCCTGTGTCCAAGGAAGGGTCCCGGCCCTGTAAAAGGTTCCTGGCCCTGTGTCCAAGGAGGGGACCGGGCCCTGCGGAAGCATCCTGGCCCTGTGTCCTTGAAAGGGTCATGGCCCTGCGAAAGCCTCCTGACCCTGTGTCCTAGAAGGCTCCCGGCCCTCTGAAAGCGTCCTGGTCCTGTGTCCAAGGAAGGGTCCCCGTCCTGCGAAAGCATCCGGGCCCTGTATCCAAGGTAGGGTCCTGGCCCTTGCGAAAGCATCCTGGCCCTGTGTCCTAGAAATGGTCCCGGCCCTGCGATAGCATCCTGGCCCTGTGTCCTAGAAACGGTCCCGTCCTTGCAGAAGCATCCTGGCCCTGTGTCCCAGAAACGGTCCCGGCCCTGTAAAAGGTTCCTGGCCCTGTGTCCAAGGAGGGGACCGGGCCCTGCGGAAGCATCCTGGCCATATGTCCCAGAAAAGGTCGAGGCCCTGTAAAAGCATCCTGGCCCCGTGTCCTAGAAAGGGTCACCGCCCTGCCAAAGCATCCTGGCCCTGTGTCCAAGGATGGGTCCCGGCCCTGCAAAAGCATCCTGGCCCTGTGCCCTAGAAAGGGTCCCGGCTCTGTGAAAGCATCCTGGCCCTGTGTCCAAGGAAGGGACCGGGCCCTGCGGAAGCATCCTGGCCATGTGTCCCAGAAAAGTTCGCGGCCCTGTAAAAGCCTCCTGCCCCTGAGTCCTAGAAAGGGTCACGGCCCTGCCAAAGCATCCTGGCCCTGTGTCCAAGGATGGGTCCCGGCCCTGCAAAAGCATCCTGGCCCTGTGCCCTAGAAAGGGTCCCGGCTCTGTGAAATCATCCTGGCCCTCTGTCCAAGGAGGGGACCGGGCCCTGCAGAATCATCCTGGCCATGTGTCCCAGAAAAGGTCGCGGCCCTGTAAAAGCATCCTGACCCTCTGTCCTAGAAAGGGACCGGCCCTGTGAAAGCATCCTGGCCCTGAGTCCAAGGAAGGGTCCCGGCCCTGCCAAAGCATCCTGGCCCTGTGTCCTAGAAACGGTCCCGGCCCTGCGATAGCATCCTGGCCCTGTGTCCTAGAAACGGTCCCGGCCTTGCAGAAACATCCTGGCCCTGTGTCCAAGGAAGGGTCCCGGCTCTGTGAAAGCATCCTGGCCCTGTGTCCAAGGAAGGGTCCCGGACCTGCGATAGCATCCTGGCCTGCTGTCCTAGAAAGGGTCCGGCCCTGCGAAAGCATCCTGGCCCTGAGTCCAAGAAACGGTCCAGGCCCTGTAAAGCGTTCCTGGCCCTGTGTCCAACGAGGGTACCGGGCCCTGCGGAAGCATCCTGGCCATGTGTCCCAGAAAAGGTCGCGGCCATGTAAAAGCATCCTGGCCCTGTGTCCTAGAAAGGGTCATGGCCCTTCGAAAGCCTCCTGGCCCTGTGTCCTAGAAAGGCTCCCGGCCCTGTGAAAGCCTCCTGGCCCTGTGTCCTAGAAAAGGTCCCGGCCCTGCAAAAGCATCCTGGCCCTGTGTCCCAGGAAGTGTCCCAGCCCTGTGAAATCATCCTGGCCCTGTGTCCTAGAAAGGGTCCCAGCCCTGCGAAAGCATCCTTGTCCGGTGTCCTACAAAGGTTCCCAGCCCTGTGAAAGCATCCTGGCCCTGTGTCCTAGAAAGGGTCCTGGCCCTGCGAAAGCATCCGGGCACTGTCCTACAAAGGGTCCCTGCCCTGAGAAAGCAGCCTGGCCCTGTTTCCTAGAAACGGTCCCGGCCCTGCTATAGCATCCTGGCCCTGTGTCCTAGAAACGGTCCCGGCCTTGCAGAAGCATCCTGGCCCTGTGTCCAAAGAAGCGTCCCGGCTATGCGAAAGCATCCTGGCCCTGTGTCCCAGAAACGGTCCCGTCCCTGTAAAAGGTTCCTGGCCCTGTGTCCAAGGAGGGGACCGGGCCCTGCGGAAGCATCCAGGCCCTGTGTCCAAGGAAAGCTCCCAGCCCTGCGGAAGCATCCAGGCCAAGTGTCCCAGAAAAGGTCGCGGCCCTGTAAAAGCATCCTGGCCCTGTGCCCTAGAAAGGGTCCCGGCTCTGTGAAAGCATCCTGGCCCTGTGTCCAAGGAAGGGTCCCGGACCTGCGATAGCATCCTGGCCCTTTATCCTACAAAGGGTCCGGCCCTGTGAAAGCATCCTGGCCCTGTGTCCAAGGAAGGGTCCCGGCCCTGCGATAGCATCCTGGCCCTGTCCTAGAAACGGTCCCGGCCTTGCAGAAGCATCCTGGCCCTGTGTCCAGGGAAGTGTCCCGGCCCTGAGAAAGCATCCTGGCCCTGTGTCTCAGAAACGGTCCCGGCCCTGTAAAAGGTTCTTGGCCCTGTGTCCACGGAGGGGACCGGGCCCTGCGGAAGCATCCAGGCCCTCTGTCCAAGGAAATTTCCTGGCCCTGTGGAAGCATCCTGGCCATGTGTCCCAGAAAAGGTCGCGGCCCTGTAAATGCATCCTGGCCCTGTGTCCTTGAAAGGGTCATGGCCCTGCGAAAGCCTCCTGGCCCTGTGTCCTAGAAAGGCTCCCGGCCCTCTGAAAGCATCCTGGTCCTGTGTCCAAGGAAGGGTCCCCGTCCTGCGAAAGCATCCTGGCCCTGTGTCCTAGAAATGGTCCCGGCCCTGCGGTAGCATCCTGGCCCTGTGTCCTAGAAACGGTCCCGGCCTTGCAGAAGCATCCTGGCCCTGTGTCCCAGAAACGGTCCCGGCCCTGTAAAAGGTTCCTGGCCCTGTGTCCAAGGAGGGGACCGGGCCCTGCGGAAGCATCCAGGCCCTGTGTCCAAGGAAAGCTCCCAGCCCTGCGGAAGCATCCAGGCCAAGTGTCCCAGAAAAGGTCGCGGCCCTGTAAAAGCATCCTGGCCCTGTGCCCTAGAAAGGGTCCCGGCTCTGTGAAAGCATCCTGGCCCTGTGTCCAAGGAAGGGTCCCGGACCTGCGATAGCATCCTGGCCCTTTATCCTACAAAGGGTCCGGCCCTGTGAAAGCATCCTGGCCCTGTGTCCAAGGAAGGGTCCCGGCCCTGCGAAAGCATCCTGGCTCTATGACCTAGAAACGGTCCCGGCCCTGCGATAGCATCCTGGCCCTGTCCTAGAAACGGTCCCGGCCTTGCAGAAGCATCCTGGCCCTGTGTCCAGGGAAGTGTCCCGGCCCTGCGAAAACATCCTGGCCCTGTGTCTCAGAAACGGTCCCGGCCCTGTAAAAGGTTCTTGGCCCTGTGTCCACGGAGGGGACCGGGCCCTGCGGAAGCATCCAGGCCCTCTGTCCAAGGAAATTTCCTGGCCCTGTGGAAGCATCCTGGCCATGTGTCCCAGAAAAGGTCGCGGCCCTGTAAATGCATCCTGGCCCTGTGTCCTTGAAAGGGTCATGGCCCTGCGAAAGCCTCCTGGCCCTGTGTCCTAGAAAGGCTCCCGGCCCTCTGAAAGCATCCTGGTCCTGTGTCCAAGGAAGGGTCCCCGTCCTGCGAAAGCATCCTGGCCCTGTGTCCTAGAAATGGTCCCGGCCCTGCGGTAGCATCCTGGCCCTGTGTCCTAGAAACGGTCCCGGCCTTGCAGAAGCATCCTGGCCCTGTGTCCCAGAAACGGTCCCGGCCCTGTAAAAAGTTCCTGGCCCTGTGTCCAAGGAGGGGACCGGGCCCTGAGGAATCATCCAGGCCCTGTGTCCAAGGAAAGCTCCCGGCCCTGCTGAAGCATCCTGGCCATTTGTCCCAGAAAAGGTCGCGGCCCTGTGAAAGCATCCTGGCCCTGTGTCCTAGAAAGGGTCATGGCCCTGCGAAAGGCTCCTGGTCCTGTGTCCTAGAAAGGCACCCAGCCCTCTGAAAGCATCCTGGTCCTGTGTCCACGGAAGGTTCCCTGTCTTGCGAAAGCATCCGGGCCCAGTGTCCTAGAGAGGGTCCCGGCAATGCGAAAGCATCCTGGCCAAGGGGTCCTGGCCCTTCGAAAGCATCCTGCCCCTGTGTCCTATAAAGGGTCACGGCCCTGCCAAAGCATCCTGGCCCTGTGTCCAAGGATGGGGCCCGGCCCTGCAAAAGCATCCTGGCCCTGTGCCCTAGAAAGGGTCCCGGCTCTGTGAAAGCATCCTGGCCCTGTGTCCCAGAAACGGTCCCGGCCCTGTAAAAGGTTCCTGGCCCTGTGTCCAAGGAGGGGACCGGGCCCTGCGGAAGCATCCAGGCCCTGTGTCCAAGGAAAGCTCCCAGCCCTGCAGAAGCATCCAGGCCAAGTGTCCCAGAAAAGGTCGCGGCCCTGTAAAAGCATCCTGGCCCTGTGCCCTAGAAAGGGTCCCGGCTCTGTGAAAGCATCCTGGCCCTGTGTCCAAGGAAGGGTCCCGGACCTGCGATAGCATCCTGGCCCTTTATCCTACAAAGGGTCCGGCCCTGTGAAAGCATCCTGGCCCTGTGTCCAAGGAAGGGTCCCGGCCCTGCGAAAGCATCCTGGCTCTATGACCTAGAAACGGTCCCGGCCCTGCGATAGCATCCTGGCCCTGTCCTAGAAACGGTCCCGGCCTTGCAGAAGCATCCTGGCCCTGTGTCCAGGGAAGTGTCCCGGCCCTGCGAAAACATCCTGGCCCTGTGTCTCAGAAACGGTCCCGGCCCTGTAAAAGGTTCTTGGCCCTGTGTCCACGGAGGGGACCGGGCCCTGCGGAAGCATCCAGGCCCTCTGTCCAAGGAAATTTCCTGGCCCTGTGGAAGCATCCTGGCCATGTGTCCCAGAAAAGGTCGCGGCCC
Organism: Hypanus sabinus; assembly: GCF_030144855.1. Classification (NCBI taxonomy): domain Eukaryota; kingdom Metazoa; phylum Chordata; class Chondrichthyes; order Myliobatiformes; family Dasyatidae; genus Hypanus; species Hypanus sabinus. Next base: position 68,614,185 of record NC_082718.1, on the reverse strand, counting down.
TGTAAATGCATCCTGGCCCTGTGTCCTTGAAAGGGTCATGGCCCTGCGAAAGCCTCCTGGCCCTGTGTCCTAGAAAGGCTCCCGGCCCTCTGAAAGCATCCTGGTCCTGTGTCCAAGGAAGGGTCCCGGACCTGCGATAGCATCCTGGCCCGCTGTCCTAGAAAGGGTCCGGCCCTGCGAAAGCATCCTGGCCCTGAGTCCAAGAAACGGTCCAGGCCCTGTAAAGCGTTCCTGGCCCTGTGTCCAACGAGGGTACCGGGCCCTGCAGAAGCATCCTGGCCATTTGTCCCGGAAAAGGTCGCGGCCCTGTAAAAGCATCCTGGCCCTGTGTCCTAGAAAGGGTCATGGCCCTGCGAAAGCCTCCTGGCCCTGTGTCCTAGAAAGGCTCCCGGCCCTGTGAAAGCCTCCTGGCCCTGTGTCCTAAAAAAGGTCCCGGCCCTGCAAAAGCATCCTGGCCCTGTGTCCCACGAAGTGTCCCAGCCCTGTGAAATCATCCTGGCCCTGTGTCCTAGAAAGGGTCCCAGCCCTGCGAAAGCATCCTTGTCCGGTGTCCTACAAAGGTTCCCAGCCCTGTGAAAGCATCCTGGCCCTGTGTCCTAGAAAGGGTCCCGGCCCTGCGAAAGCATCCGGGCACTGTCCTACAAAGGGTCCCTGCCCTGAGAAAGCAGCCTGGCCCTGTTTCCTAGAAACGGTCCCGGCCCTGCTATAGCATCCTGGCCCTGTGTCCTAGAAACGGTCCCGGCCTTGCAGAAGCATCCTGGCCCTGTGTCCAAAGAAGCGTCCCGGCTATGCGAAAGCATCCTGGCCCTGTGTCCCAGAAACGGTCCCGGCCCTGTAAAAGGTTCCTGGCCCTGTGTCCAAGGAGGGGACCGGGCCCTGCGGAAGCATCCAGGCCCTGTGTCCAAGGAAAGCTCCCAGCCCTGCGGAAGCATCCAGGCCAAGTGTCCCAGAAAAGGACGCGGCCCTGTAAAAGCATCCTGGCCCTGTGCCCTAGAAAGGGTCCCGGCTCTGTGAAAGCATCCTGGCCCTGTGTCCAAGGAAGGGTCCCGGACCTGCGATAGCATCCTGGCCCTTTATCCTACAAAGGGTCCGGCCCTGTGAAAGCATCCTGGCCCTGTGTCCAAGGAAGGGTCCCGGCCCTGCGATAGCATCCTGGCCCTGTCCTAGAAACGGTCCCGGCCTTGCAGAAGCATCCTGGCCCTGTGTCCACGGAGGGGACCGGGCCCTGCGGAAGCATCCAGGCCCTCTGTCCAAGGAAATTTCCTGGCCCTGTGGAAGCATCCTGGCCATGTGTCCCAGAAAAGGTCGCGGCCCTGTAAATGCATCCTGGCCCTGTGTCCTTGAAAGGGTCATGGCCCTGCGAAAGCCTCCTGGCCCTGTGTCCTAGAAAGGCTCCCGGCCCTCTGAAAGCATCCTGGTCCTGTGTCCAAGGAAGGGTCCCCGTCCTGCGAAAGCATCCTGGCCCTGTGTCCTAGAAATGGTCCCGGCCCTGCGGTAGCATCCTGGCCCTGTGTCCTAGAAACGGTCCCGGCCTTGCAGAAGCATCCTGGCCCTGTGTCCCAGAAACGGTCCCGGCCCTGTAAAAAGTTCCTGGCCCTGTGTCCAAGGAGGGGACCGGGCCCTGAGGAAGCATCCAGGCCCTGTGTCCAAGGAAAGCTCCCGGCCCTGCTGAAGCATCCTGGCCATTTGTCCCAGAAAAGGTCGCGGCCCTGTGAAAGCATCCTGGCCCTGTGTCCTAGAAAGGGTCATGGCCCTGCGAAAGGCTCCTGGTCCTGTGTCCTAGAAAGGCACCCAGCCCTCTGAAAGCATCCTGGTCCTGTGTCCACGGAAGGTTCCCTGTCTTGCGAAAGCATCCGGGCCCTGTGTCCTAGAGAGGGTCCCGGCAATGCGAAAGCATCCTGGCCAAGGGGTCCTGGCCCTTCGATAGCATCCTGCCCCTGTGTCCTATAAAGGGTCACGGCCCTGCCAAAGCATCCTGGCCCTGTGTCCAAGGATGGGGCCCGGCCCTGCAAAAGCATCCTGGCCCTGTGCCCTAGAAAGGGTCACGGCTCTGTGAAAGCATCCTGGCCCTGTGTCCAAGGAAGGGTCCCGGACCTGCGAGAGCATCCTGGCCCTCTGTCCTAGAAAGGGTCCGGCCCTGTGAAAGCATCCTGGCCCTGTGTCCAAGGAAGGGTCCCGGCCCTGCGAAAGCATCCTGGCCCTGTGTCCTAGAAATGGTCCCGGCCCTGCGATAGCATCCTGGCCCAGTGTCCTAGAAACGGTCCCGGCCTTGCAGAAACATCCTGGCCCTGTGTCTAAGGAAGGGTCCCGGCTCTGTGAAAGCATCCTGGCCCTGTGTCCAAGGAAGGGTCCCGGACCTGCGATAGCATCCTGGCCCAGTGTCCTAGAAAGGGTCCGGCCCTGTGTCCTAGAAAGGGTCCCAGCCCTGCGAAAGCATTCTGGTCCTGTGTCCAAGGAAGGGTCCCGGCCCTGCGAAAGCATCCTGGCCCTGTGTCCTAGAAACGGTCCCGGCCCTGTGAACGGTTCCTGGCCCTGTGTCCAAGGAAAGCTCACGGCCCTGCGGAAGCATCCTGGCCATGTGTCCTAGAAAAGGTCCCGGCCCTGCAAAAGCATCCTGGTCCTGTGTCCAAGGAAGGGTCTCGGCCCTGCAGAAGCTTCCTGGCCCTGTGTCCAAGGAACGGTGCCGACCCTGTGAAAGCATCCTGGCCCTGTGTCCTAGAAACGGTCACGGCCCTGCGAAACCACCCTGGCCCTTTGTCCTAGAAAGGGTCACGGCCCTGCGAAAGAATCCTGGCCCTGTCCTAGAAAGGGTCACTGCACTGCGAAGGCATCCTGGCCTTGCGTCCTAGAAAAACTCACAGCCCTGCGAAAGCATCCTTGCCCTGTGTCCAAGGAAGGCGCCCGGCCCTGCGGATGCATCCTGGCCATGTGTCCTAGAGAGAGTCCCGGCCCTGCGGAAGCATCCTGGGCCTGTCCTAGAAAGGGCCATGGCCCTCCGAAAGCATCCCTGCCCTGTCCTAGAAAGGGTCCCAGCCCTGTGAAAGCATCCTGGCCCTGTGACCTAGAAAGAGTCACGGCCCTGCGAAAGCATCCTGGCCCTGACCTAGAAAGGGTCCCGGTGCTGCGAAAGCATCCTGGCGTTGTGTCCTAGAAAGGGTTACGGCTGTGCAAAGGCATCCTGGCCCTGTGTCCAAGGAAGGGGCCCGGCCCTGCGATAGCATCCTGGCCCTGTGTCCTAGAAACGGTCCCGGCCTTGCAGAAACATCCTGGCCCTGTGTCCAAGGAAGGGTCCCGGCTCTGTGAAAGCATCCTGGCCCTGTGTCCAAGGAAAGGTCCCGGACCTGCGATAGCATCCTGGCCCGCTGTCCTAGAAAGGGTCCGGCCCTGCGAAAGCATCCTGGCCCTCAGTCCAAGAAACGGTCCAGGCCCTGTAAAGCGTTCCTGGCCCTGTGTCCAACGAGGGTACCGGGCCCTGCGGAAGCATCCTGGCCATGTGTCCCAGAAAAGGTCGCGGCCCTGTAAAAGCATCCTGGCCCTGTGTCCTAGAAAGGGTCATGGCCCTGCGAAAGCCTCCTGGCCCTGTGTCCTAGAAAAGGTCCCGGCCCTGCAAAAGCATTCTGGCCCTGTGTCCCAGGAAGTGTCCCAGCCCTGTGAAATCATCCTGGCCCTGTGTCCTAGAAAGGTTCCCAGCCCTGCGAAAGCATCCTTGTCCTGTGTCCTACAAAGGTTCCCAGCCCTGTGAAAGCATCCTGGCCCTGTGTCCTAGAAAGGGTCCCGGCCCTGCGAAAGCATCCGGGCACTGTCCTACAAAGGGTCCCTGCCCTGAGAAAGCAGCCTGGCCCTGTTTCCTAGAAACGGTCCCGGCCCTGCTATAGCATCCTGGCCCTGTGTCCTAGAAACGGTCCCGGCCTTGCAGAAGCATCCTGGCCCTGTGTCCTAGAAACGGTCCCGGCCCTGCGATAGCATCCTGGCCCTGTCCTAGAAACGGTCCCGGCCTTGCAGAAGCATCCTGGCCCTGTGTCCAGGGAAGTGTCCCGGCCCTGCGAAAACATCCTGGCCCTGTGTCTCAGAAACGGTCCCGGCCCTGTAAAAGGTTCTTGGCCCTGTGTCCACGGAGGGGACCGGGCCCTGCGGAAGCATCCAGGCCCTCTGTCCAAGGAAATTTCCTGGCCCTGTGGAAGCATCCTGGCCATGTGTCCCAGAAAAGGTCGCGGCCCTGTAAATGCATCCTGGCCCTGTGTCCTTGAAAGGGTCATGGCCCTGCGAAAGCCTCCTGGCCCTGTGTCCTAGAAAGGCTCCCGGCCCTCTGAAAGCATCCTGGTCCTGTGTCCAAGGAAGGGTCCCCGTCCTGCGAAAGCATCCTGGCCCTGTGTCCTAGAAATGGTCCCGGCCCTGCGGTAGCATCCTGGCCCTGTGTCCTAGAAACGGTCCCGGCCTTGCAGAAGCATCCTGGCCCTGTGTCCCAGAAACGGTCCCGGCCCTGTAAAAAGTTCCTGGCCCTGTGTCCAAGGAGGGGACCGGGCCCTGAGGAATCATCCAGGCCCTGTGTCCAAGGAAAGCTCCCGGCCCTGCTGAAGCATCCTGGCCATTTGTCCCAGAAAAGGTCGCGGCCCTGTGAAAGCATCCTGGCCCTGTGTCCTAGAAAGGGTCATGGCCCTGCGAAAGGCTCCTGGTCCTGTGTCCTAGAAAGGCACCCAGCCCTCTGAAAGCATCCTGGTCCTGTGTCCACGGAAGGTTCCCTGTCTTGCGAAAGCATCCGGGCCCAGTGTCCTAGAGAGGGTCCCGGCAATGCGAAAGCATCCTGGCCAAGGGGTCCTGGCCCTTCGAAAGCATCCTGCCCCTGTGTCCTATAAAGGGTCACGGCCCTGCCAAAGCATCCTGGCCCTGTGTCCAAGGATGGGGCCCGGCCCTGCAAAAGCATCCTGGCCCTGTGCCCTAGAAAGGGTCCCGGCTCTGTGAAAGCATCCTGGCCCTGTGTCCCAGAAACGGTCCCGGCCCTGTAAAAGGTTCCTGGCCCTGTGTCCAAGGAGGGGACCGGGCCCTGCGGAAGCATCCAGGCCCTGTGTCCAAGGAAAGCTCCCAGCCCTGCGGAAGCATCCAGGCCAAGTGTCCCAGAAAAGGTCGCGGCCCTGTAAAAGCATCCTGGCCCTGTGCCCTAGAAAGGGTCCCGGCTCTGTGAAAGCATCCTGGCCCTGTGTCCAAGGAAGGGTCCCGGACCTGCGATAGCATCCTGGCCCTTTATCCTACAAAGGGTCCGGCCCTGTGAAAGCATCCTGGCCCTGTGTCCAAGGAAGGGTCCCGGCCCTGCGAAAGCATCCTGGCTCTATGACCTAGAAACGGTCCCGGCCCTGCGATAGCATCCTGGCCCTGTCCTAGAAACGGTCCCGGCCTTGCAGAAGCATCCTGGCCCTGTGTCCAGGGAAGTGTCCCGGCCCTGCGAAAACATCCTGGCCCTGTGTCTCAGAAACGGTCCCGGCCCTGTAAAAGGTTCTTGGCCCTGTGTCCACGGAGGGGACCGGGCCCTGCGGAAGCATCCAGGCCCTCTGTCCAAGGAAATTTCCTGGCCCTGTGGAAGCATCCTGGCCATGTGTCCCAGAAAAGGTCGCGGCCCTGTAAATGCATCCTGGCCCTGTGTCCTTGAAAGGGTCATGGCCCTGCGAAAGCCTCCTGGCCCTGTGTCCTAGAAAGGCTCCCGGCCCTCTGAAAGCATCCTGGTCCTGTGTCCAAGGAAGGGTCCCGGACCTGCGATAGCATCCTGGCCCGCTGTCCTAGAAAGGGTCCGGCCCTGCGAAAGCATCCTGGCCCTGAGTCCAAGAAACGGTCCAGGCCCTGTAAAGCGTTCCTGGCCCTGTGTCCAACGAGGGTACCGGGCCCTGCAGAAGCATCCTGGCCATTTGTCCCGGAAAAGGTCGCGGCCCTGTAAAAGCATCCTGGCCCTGTGTCCTAGAAAGGGTCATGGCCCTGCGAAAGCCTCCTGGCCCTGTGTCCTAGAAAGGCTCCCGGCCCTGTGAAAGCCTCCTGGCCCTGTGTCCTAAAAAAGGTCCCGGCCCTGCAAAAGCATCCTGGCCCTGTGTCCCACGAAGTGTCCCAGCCCTGTGAAATCATCCTGGCCCTGTGTCCTAGAAAGGGTCCCAGCCCTGCGAAAGCATCCTTGTCCGGTGTCCTACAAAGGTTCCCAGCCCTGTGAAAGCATCCTGGCCCTGTGTCCTAGAAAGGGTCCCGGCCCTGCGAAAGCATCCGGGCACTGTCCTACAAAGGGTCCCTGCCCTGAGAAAGCAGCCTGGCCCTGTTTCCTAGAAACGGTCCCGGCCCTGCTATAGCATCCTGGCCCTGTGTCCTAGAAACGGTCCCGGCCTTGCAGAAGCATCCTGGCCCTGTGTCCAAAGAAGCGTCCCGGCTATGCGAAAGCATCCTGGCCCTGTGTCCCAGAAACGGTCCCGGCCCTGTAAAAGGTTCCTGGCCCTGTGTCCAAGGAGGGGACCGGGCCCTGCGGAAGCATCCAGGCCCTGTGTCCAAGGAAAGCTCCCAGCCCTGCGGAAGCATCCAGGCCAAGTGTCCCAGAAAAGGTCGCGGCCCTGTAAAAGCATCCTGGCCCTGTGCCCTAGAAAGGGTCCCGGCTCTGTGAAAGCATCCTGGCCCTGTGTCCAAGGAAGGGTCCCGGACCTGCGATAGCATCCTGGCCCTTTATCCTACAAAGGGTCCGGCCCTGTGAAAGCATCCTGGCCCTGTGTCCAAGGAAGGGTCCCGGCCCTGCGATAGCATCCTGGCCCTGTCCTAGAAACGGTCCCGGCCTTGCAGAAGCATCCTGGCCCTGTGTCCACGGAGGGGACCGGGCCCTGCGGAAGCATCCAGGCCCTCTGTCCAAGGAAATTTCCTGGCCCTGTGGAAGCATCCTGGCCATGTGTCCCAGAAAAGGTCGCGGCCCTGTAAATGCATCCTGGCCCTGTGTCCTTGAAAGGGTCATGGCCCTGCGAAAGCCTCCTGGCCCTGTGTCCTAGAAAGGCTCCCGGCCCTCTGAAAGCATCCTGGTCCTGTGTCCAAGGAAGGGTCCCCGTCCTGCGAAAGCATCCTGGCCCTGTGTCCTAGAAATGGTCCCGGCCCTGCGGTAGCATCCTGGCCCTGTGTCCTAGAAACGGTCCCGGCCTTGCAGAAGCATCCTGGCCCTGTGTCCCAGAAACGGTCCCGGCCCTGTAAAAAGTTCCTGGCCCTGTGTCCAAGGAGGGGACCGGGCCCTGAGGAAGCATCCAGGCCCTGTGTCCAAGGAAAGCTCCCGGCCCTGCTGAAGCATCCTGGCCATTTGTCCCAGAAAAGGTCGCGGCCCTGTGAAAGCATCCTGGCCCTGTGTCCTAGAAAGGGTCATGGCCCTGCGAAAGGCTCCTGGTCCTGTGTCCTAGAAAGGCACCCAGCCCTCTGAAAGCATCCTGGTCCTGTGTCCACGGAAGGTTCCCTGTCTTGCGAAAGCATCCGGGCCCTGTGTCCTAGAGAGGGTCCCGGCAATGCGAAAGCATCCTGGCCAAGGGGTCCTGGCCCTTCGATAGCATCCTGCCCCTGTGTCCTATAAAGGGTCACGGCCCTGCCAAAGCATCCTGGCCCTGTGTCCAAGGATGGGGCCCGGCCCTGCAAAAGCATCCTGGCCCTGTGCCCTAGAAAGGGTCACGGCTCTGTGAAAGCATCCTGGCCCTGTGTCCAAGGAAGGGTCCCGGACCTGCGAGAGCATCCTGGCCCTCTGTCCTAGAAAGGGTCCGGCCCTGTGAAAGCATCCTGGCCCTGTGTCCAAGGAAGGGTCCCGGCCCTGCGAAAGCATCCTGGCCCTGTGTCCTAGAAATGGTCCCGGCCCTGCGATAGCATCCTGGCCCAGTGTCCTAGAAACGGTCCCGGCCTTGCAGAAACATCCTGGCCCTGTGTCTAAGGAAGGGTCCCGGCTCTGTGAAAGCATCCTGGCCCTGTGTCCAAGGAAGGGTCCCGGACCTGCGATAGCATCCTGGCCCAGTGTCCTAGAAAGGGTCCGGCCCTGTGTCCTAGAAAGGGTCCCAGCCCTGCGAAAGCATTCTGGTCCTGTGTCCAAGGAAGGGTCCCGGCCCTGCGAAAGCATCCTGGCCCTGTGTCCTAGAAACGGTCCCGGCCCTGTGAACGGTTCCTGGCCCTGTGTCCAAGGAAAGCTCACGGCCCTGCGGAAGCATCCTGGCCATGTGTCCTAGAAAAGGTCCCGGCCCTGCAAAAGCATCCTGGTCCTGTGTCCAAGGAAGGGTCTCGGCCCTGCAGAAGCTTCCTGGCCCTGTGTCCAAGGAACGGTGCCGACCCTGTGAAAGCATCCTGGCCCTGTGTCCTAGAAACGGTCACGGCCCTGCGAAACCACCCTGGCCCTTTGTCCTAGAAAGGGTCACGGCCCTGCGAAAGAATCCTGGCCCTGTCCTAGAAAGGGTCACTGCACTGCGAAGGCATCCTGGCCTTGCGTCCTAGAAAAACTCACAGCCCTGCGAAAGCATCCTTGCCCTGTGTCCAAGGAAGGCGCCCGGCCCTGCGGATGCATCCTGGCCATGTGTCCTAGAGAGAGTCCCGGCCCTGCGGAAGCATCCTGGGCCTGTCCTAGAAAGGGCCATGGCCCTCCGAAAGCATCCCTGCCCTGTCCTAGAAAGGGTCCCAGCCCTGTGAAAGCATCCTGGCCCTGTGACCTAGAAAGAGTCACGGCCCTGCGAAAGCATCCTGGCCCTGACCTAGAAAGGGTCCCGGTGCTGCGAAAGCATCCTGGCGTTGTGTCCTAGAAAGGGTTACGGCTGTGCAAAGGCATCCTGGCCCTGTGTCCAAGGAAGGGGCCCGGCCCTGCGATAGCATCCTGGCCCTGTGTCCTAGAAACGGTCCCGGCCTTGCAGAAACATCCTGGCCCTGTGTCCAAGGAAGGGTCCCGGCTCTGTGAAAGCATCCTGGCCCTGTGTCCAAGGAAAGGTCCCGGACCTGCGATAGCATCCTGGCCCGCTGTCCTAGAAAGGGTCCGGCCCTGCGAAAGCATCCTGGCCCTCAGTCCAAGAAACGGTCCAGGCCCTGTAAAGCGTTCCTGGCCCTGTGTCCAACGAGGGTACCGGGCCCTGCGGAAGCATCCTGGCCATGTGTCCCAGAAAAGGTCGCGGCCCTGTAAAAGCATCCTGGCCCTGTGTCCTAGAAAGGGTCATGGCCCTGCGAAAGCCTCCTGGCCCTGTGTCCTAGAAAAGGTCCCGGCCCTGCAAAAGCATTCTGGCCCTGTGTCCCAGGAAGTGTCCCAGCCCTGTGAAATCATCCTGGCCCTGTGTCCTAGAAAGGTTCCCAGCCCTGCGAAAGCATCCTTGTCCTGTGTCCTACAAAGGTTCCCAGCCCTGTGAAAGCATCCTGGCCCTGTGTCCTAGAAAGGGTCCCGGCCCTGCGAAAGCATCCGGGCACTGTCCTACAAAGGGTCCCTGCCCTGAGAAAGCAGCCTGGCCCTGTTTCCTAGAAACGGTCCCGGCCCTGCTATAGCATCCTGGCCCTGTGTCCTAGAAACGGTCCCGGCCTTGCAGAAGCATCCTGGCCCTGTGTCCAAAGAAGCGTCCCGGCTATGCGAAAGCATCCTGGCCCTGTGTCCCAGAAAAGGTCGCGGCCCTGTAAAAGCATCCTGGCCCTGTGCCCTAGAAAGGGTCCCGGCTCTGTGAAAGCATCCTGGCCCTGTGTCCACGGAGGGGACCGGGCCCTGCGGAAGCATCCAGGCCCTGTGTCCAAGGAAAGCTCCCAGCCCTGCGGAAGCATCCAGGCCAAGTGTCCCAGAAAAGATCGCGGCCCTGTAAAAGCATCCTGGCCCTGTGCCCTAGAAAGGGTCCCGGCTCTGTGAAAGCATCCTGGCCCTGTGTCCAAGGAAGGGTCCCGGAACTGCGATAGCATCCTGGCCCTGTATCCTACAAAGGGTCCGGCCCTGTGAAAGCATCCTGGCCCTGTGTCCAAGGAAGGGTCCCGGCCCTGCGAAAGCATCCTGGCCCTATGTCCTAGAAACGGTCCCGGCCCTGCGATGGCATCCTGGCCCTGTCCTAGAAACGGTCCCGGCCTTGCAGAAGCATCCAGGCCCTGTGTCCAGGGAAGTGTCCCGGCCCTGCGAAAGCATCCTGGCCCTGTGTCTCAGAAACGGTCCCGGCCCTGTAAAAGGTTCCTGGCCCTGTGTTCACGGAGGGGACCGGGCCCTGCGGAAGCATCCAGGCCCTCTGTCCAAGGAAATTTCCTGGCCCTGCGGAAGCATCCTGGCCATGTGTCCCAGAAAAGGTCGCGGCCCTGTAAATGCATCCTGGCCCTGTGTCCTTGAAAGGGTCATGGCCCTGCGAAAGCCTCCTGGCCCTGTGTCCTAGAAAGGCTCCCGGCCCTCTGAAAGCATCCTGGTCCTGTGTCCAAGGAAGGGTCCCCGTCCTGCGAAAGCATCCGGGCCCTGTATCCAAGAAAGGGTCCTGGCCCTGCGAAAGCCTCCTGGCCCTGTGTCCTAGAAAAGGTCCCGGCCCTGCAAAAGCATTCTGGCCCTGTGTCCCAGGAAGTGTCCCAGCCCTGTGAAATCATCCTGGCCCTGTGTCCTAGAAAGGTTCCCAGCCCTGCGAAAGCATCCTTGTCCTGTGTCCTACAAAGGTTCCCAGCCCTGTGAAAGCATCCTGGCCCTGTGTCCTAGAAAGGGTCCCGGCCCTGCGAAAGCATCCGGGCACTGTCCTACAAAGGGTCCCTGCCCTGAGAAAGCAGCCTGGCCCTGTTTCCTAGAAACGGTCCCGGCCCTGCTATAGCATCCTGGCCCTGTGTCCTAGAAACGGTCCCGGCCTTGCAGAAGCATCCTGGCCCTGTGTCCAAAGAAGCGTCCCGGCTATGCGAAAGCATCCTGGCCCTGTGTCCCAGAAAAGGTCGCGGCCCTGTAAAAGCATCCTGGCCCTGTGCCCTAGAAAGGGTCCCGGCTCTGTGAAAGCATCCTGGCCCTGTGTCCAAGGAGGGGACCGGGCCCTGCGGAAGCATCCAGGCCCTGTGTCCAAGGAAAGCTCCCAGCCCTGCGGAAGCATCCAGGCCAAGTGTCCCAGAAAAGATCGCGGCCCTGTAAAAGCATCCTGGCCCTGTGCCCTAGAAAGGGTCCCGGCTCTGTGAAAGCATCCTGGCCCTGTGTCCAAGGAAGGGTCCCGGAACTGCGATAGCATCCTGGCCCTGTATCCTACAAAGGGTCCGGCCCTGTGAAAGCATCCTGGCCCTGTGTCCAAGGAAGGGTCCCGGCCCTGCGAAAGCATCCTGGCCCTATGTCCTAGAAACGGTCCCGGCCCTGCGATGGCATCCTGGCCCTGTCCTAGAAACGGTCCCGGCTTTGCAGAAGCATCCAGGCCCTGTGTCCAGGGAAGTGTCCCGGCCCTGCGAAAGCATCCTGGCCCTGTGTCTCAGAAACGGTCCCGGCCCTGTAAAAGGTTCCTGGCCCTGTGTTCACGGAGGGGACCGGGCCCTGCGGAAGCATCCAGGCCCTCTGTCCAAGGAAATTTCCTGGCCCTGCGGAAGCATCCTGGCCATGTGTCCCAGAAAAGGTCGCGGCCCTGTAAATGCATCCTGGCCCTGTGTCCTTGAAAGGGTCATGGCCCTGCGAAAGCCTCCTGGCCCTGTGTCCTAGAAAGGCTCCCGGCCCTCTGAAAGCATCCTGGTCCTGTGTCCAAGGAAGGGTCCCCGTCCTGCGAAAGCATCCGGGCCCTGTATCCAAGAAAGGGTCCTGGCCCTGCGAAAGCCTCCTGGCCCTGTGTCCTAGAAAAGGTCCCGGCCCTGCAAAAGCATTCTGGCCCTGTGTCCCAGGAAGTGTCCCAGCCCTGTGAAATCATCCTGGCCCTGTGTCCTAGAAAGGTTCCCAGCCCTGCGAAAGCATCCTTGTCCTGTGTCCTACAAAGGTTCCCAGCCCTGTGAAAGCATCCTGGCCCTGTGTCCTAGAAAGGGTCCCGGCCCTGCGAAAGCATCCGGACACTGTCCTACAAAGGGTCCCTGCCCTGAGAAAGCAGCCTGGCCCTGTTTCCTAGAAACGGTCCCGGCCCTGCTATAGCATCCTGGCCCTGTGTCCTAGAAACGGTCCCGGCCTTGCAGAAGCATCATGGCCCTGTGTCCAAGGAGGGGACCGGGCCCTGCGGAAGCATCCAGGCCCTGTGTCCAAGGAAAGCTCACAGCCCTGCGGAAGCATCCAGGCCAAGTGTCCCAGAAAAGGTCGCGGCCCTGTAAAAGCATCCTGGCCCTGTGCCCTAGAAAGGGTCCCGGCTCTGTGAAAGCATCCTGGCCCTGTGTCCAAGGAAGGGTCCCGGACCTGCGATAGCATCCTGGCCCTGTATCCTACAAAGGGTCCGGCCCTGTGAAAGCATCCTGGCCCTGTGTCCAAGGAAGGGTCCCGGCCCTGCGAAAGCATCCTGGCCCTATGTCCTAGAAACGGTCCCGGCCCTGCGATGGCATCCTGGCCCTGTCCTAGAAACGGTCCCGGCCTTGCAGAAGCATCCTGGCCCTGTGTCCAGGGAAGTGTCCCGGCCCTGCGAAAGCATCCTGGCCCTGTGTCTCAGAAACGGTCCCGGCCCTGTAAAAGGTTCCTGGCCCTGTGTTCACGGAGGGGACCGGGCCCTGCGGAAGCATCCAGGCCCTCTGTCCAAGGAAATTTCCTGGCCCTGCGGAAGCATCCTGGCCATGTGTCCCAGAAAAGGTCGCGGCCAGGTAAATGCATCCTGGCCCTGTGTCCTTGAAAGGGTCATGGCCCTGCGAAAGCCTCCTGGCCCTGTGTCCTAGAAAGGCTCCCGGCCCTCTGAAAGCATCCTGGTCCTGTGTCCAAGGAAGGGTCCCCGTCCTGCGAAAGCATCCGGGCCCTGTATCCAAGAAAGGGTCCTGGCCCTTGCGAAAGCATCCTGGCCCTGTGTCCTAGAAATGGTCCCGGCCCTGCGATAGCATGCTGGCCCTGTGTCCTAGAAACGGTCCCGGCCTTGCAGAAGCATCCTGGCCCTGTGTCCAAGGAAGGGTCCCGGCCCTGCGAAAGCATCCTGGCCCTGTGTCCCAGAAACGGTCCCGGCCCTGTAAAAAGTTCCTGGCCCTGTGTCCAAGGAGGGGACCGGGCCCTGAGGAAGCATCCAGGGCCTGTGTCCAAGGAAAGCTCCCGGCCCTGCTGAAGCATCCTGGCCATTTGTCCCAGATAAGGTCGCGGCCCTGTAAAAGCATCCTGGCCCTGTGTCGTAGAAAGGGTCATGGCCCTGCGAAAGGCTCCTGGTCCTGTGTCCTAGAAAGGCTCCCAGCCCTCTGAAAGCATCCTGGTCCTGTGTCCACGGAAGGTTCCCTGTCTTGCGAAAGCATCCGGGCCCAGTGTCCTAGAGAGGGTCCCGGCAATGCGAAAGCATCCTGGCCAAGGGGTCCTGGCCCTGCGAAAGCATCCTGCCCCTGTGTCCTATAAAGGGTCACGGCCCTGCCAAAGCATCCTGGCCCTGTGTCCAAGGATGGGGCCCGGCCCTGCAAAAGCATCCTGGCCCTGTGCCCTAGAAAGGGTCCCGGCTCTGTGAAAGCATCCTGGCCCTGTGTCCAAGGAAGGGTCCCGGACCTGCGAGAGCATCCTGGCCCTCTGTCCTAGAAAGGGTCCGGCCCTGTGAAAGCATCCTGGCCCTGTGTCCAAGGAAGGGTCCCGGCCCTGCCAAAGCATCCTGGCCCTGTGTCCTAGAAATGGTCCCGGCCCTGCGATAGCATCCTGGCCCAGTGTCCTAGAAACGGTCCCGGCCTTGCAGAAACATCCTGGCCCTGTGACCAAGGAAGGGTCCCGGCTCTGTGAAAGCATCCTGGCCCTGTGTCCAAGGAAGGGTCCCGGACCTGCGATAGCATCCTGGCCCAGTGTCCTAGAAAGGGTCCGGCCCTGTGTCCTAGAAAGGGTCCCAGCCCTGCGAAAGCATTCTGGTCCTGTGTCCAAGGAAGGGTCCCGGCCCTCCGAAAGCATCCTGGCCCTGTGTCCTAGAAACGGTCCCGGCCCTGTGAACGGTTCCTGGCCCTGTGTCCAAGGAAAGCTCACGGCCCTGCGGAAGCATCCTGTCCATGTGTCCTAGAAAAGGTCCCGGCCCTGCAAAAGCATCCTGGCCCTGTATCCTACAAAGGGTCCGGCCCTGTGAAAGCATCCTGGCCCTGTGTCCAAGGAAGGGTCCCGGCCCTGCGAAAGCATCCTGGCCCTATGTCCTAGAAACGGTCCCGGCCCTGCGATGGCATCCTGGCCCTGTCCTAGAAACGGTCCCGGCCTTGCAGAAGCATCCTGGCCCTGTGTCCAGGGAAGTGTCCCGGCCCTGCGAAAGCATCCTGGCCCTGTGTCTCAGAAACGGTCCCGGCCCTGTAAAAGGTTCCTGGCCCAGTGTTCACGGAGGGGACCGGGCCCTGCGGAAGCATCCAGGCCCTCTGTCCAAGGAAATTTCCTGGCCCTGCGGAAGCATCCTGGCCATGTGTCCCAGGAAGTGTCCCAGCCCTGTGAAATCATCCTGGCCCTGTGTCCTAGAAAGGTTCCCAGCCCTGCGAAAGCATCCTTGTCCTGTGTCCTACAAAGGTTCCCAGCCCTGTGAAAGCATCCTGGCCCTGTGTCCTAGAAAGGGTCCCGGCCCTGCGAAAGCATCCGGGCACTGTCCTACAAAGGGTCCCTGCCCTGAGAAAGCAGCCTGGCCCTGTTTCCTAGAAACGGTCCCGGCCCTGCTATAGCATCCTGGCCCTGTGTCCTAGAAACGGTCCCGGCCTTGCAGAAGCATCCTGGCCCTGTGTCCAAGGAGGGGACCGGGCCCTGCGGAAGCATCCAGGCCCTGTGTCCAAGGAAAGCTCCCAGCCCTGCGGAAGCATCCAGGCCAAGTGTCCCAGAAAAGGTCGCGGCCCTGTAAAAGCATCCTGGCCCTTTGCCCTAGAAAGGGTCCCGGCTCTGTGAAAGCATCCTGGCCATGTGTCCCAGAAAAGGTCGCGGCCCTGTAAAAGCATCCTGGCCCTGTGTCCTAGAAAGGGTCATGGCCCTGCGAAAGCCTCCTGGCCCTGTGTCCTAGAAAAGGTCCCGGCCCTGCAAAAGCATTCTGGCCCTGTGTCCCAGGAAGTGTCCCAGCCCTGTGAAATCATCCTGGCCCTGTGTCCTAGAAAGGTTCCCAGCCCTGCGAAAGCATCCTTGTCCTGTGTCCTACAAAGGTTCCCAGCCCTGTGAAAGCATCCTGGCCCTGTGTCCTAGAAAGGGTCCCGGCCCTGCGAAAGCATCCGGGCACTGTCCTACAAAGGGTCCCTGCCCTGAGAAAGCAGCCTGGCCCTGTTTCCTAGAAACGGTCCCGGCCCTGCTATAGCATCCTGGCCCTGTGTCCTAGAAACGGTCCCGGCCTTGCAGAAGCATCCTGGCCCTGTGTCCAAGGAGGGGACCGGGCCCTGCGGAAGCATCCAGGCCCTGTGTCCAAGGAAAGCTCCCAGCCCTGCGGAAGCATCCAGGCCAAGTGTCCCAGAAAAGGTCGTGGCCCTGTAAAAGCATCCTGGCCCTGTGCCCTAGAAAGGGTCCCGGCTCTGTGAAAGCATCCTGGCCCTGTGTCCAAGGAAGGGTCCCGGACCTGCGATAGCATCCTGGCCCTGTATCCTACAAAGGGTCCGGCCCTGTGAAAGCATCCTGGCCCTGTGTCCAAGGAAGGGTCCCGGCCCTGCGAAAGTATCCTGGCCCTATGTCCTAGAAACGGTCCCGGCCCTGCGATGGCATCCTGGCCCTGTCCTAGAAACGGTCCCGGCCTTGCAGAAGCATCCAGGCCCTGTGTCCAGGGAAGTGTCCCGGCCCTGCGAAAGCATCCTGGCCCTGTGTCTCAGAAACGGTCCCGGCCCTGTAAAAGGTTCCTGGCCCTGTGTTCACGGAGGGGACCGGGCCCTGCGGAAGCATCCAGGCCCTCTGTCCAAGGAAATTTCCTGGCCCTGCG
The DNA here is from genome assembly GCF_030144855.1 of Hypanus sabinus. NCBI lineage: Eukaryota > Metazoa > Chordata > Chondrichthyes > Myliobatiformes > Dasyatidae > Hypanus > Hypanus sabinus. The sequence goes on along the minus strand of NC_082718.1, from coordinate 68,598,289 downwards.
GAAGCATCCTGGCCATGTGTCCCAGAAAAGGTCGCGGCCCTGTAAATGCATCCTGGCCCTGTGTCCTTGAAAGGGTCATGGCCCTGCGAAAGCCTCCTGGCCCTGTGTCCTAGAAAGGCTCCCGGCCCTCTGAAAGCATCCTGGTCCTGTGTCCAAGGAAGGGTCCCCGTCCTGCGAAAGCATCCGGGCCCTGTATCCAAGAAAGGGTCCTGGCCCTTGCGAAAGCATCCTGGCCCTGTGTCCTAGAAATGGTCCCGGCCCTGCGATAGCATGCTGGCCCTGTGTCCTAGAAACGGTCCCGGCCTTGCAGATGCATCCTGGCCCTGTGTCCAAGGAAGGGTCCCGGCCCTGCGAAAGCATCCTGGCCCTGTGTCCCAGAAACGGTCCCGGCCCTGTAAAAAGTTCCTGGCCCTGTGTCCAAGGAGGGGACCGGGCCCTGAGGAAGCATCCAGGCCCTGTGTCCAAGGAAAGCTCCCGGCCCTGCTGAAGCATCCTGGCCATTTGTCCCAGATAAGGTCGCGGCCCTGTAAAAGCATCCTGGCCCTGTGTCCTAGAAAGGGTCATGGCCCTGCGAAAGGCTCCTGGTCCTGTGTCCTAGAAACGGTCCCGGCCCTGTGAACGGTTCCTGGCCCTGTGTCCAAGGAAAGCTCACGGCCCTGCGGAAGCATCCTGTCCATGTGTCCTAGAAAATGTCCCGGCCCTGCAAAAGCATCCTGGCCCTGTGTCCTACAAAGGGTCCGGCCCTGTGAAAGCATCCTGGCCCTGTGTCCAAGGAAGGGTCCCGGCCCTGCGAAAGCATCCTGGCCCTATGTCCTAGAAACGGTCCCGGCCCTGCGATGGCATCCTGGCCCTGTCCTAGAAACGGTCCCGGCCTTGCAGAAGCATCCTGGCCCTGTGTCCAGGGAAGTGTCCCGGCCCTGCGAAAGCATCCTGGCCCTGTGTCTCAGAAACGGTCCCGGCCCTGTAAAAGGTTCCTGGCCCTGTGTTCACGGAGGGGACCGGGCCCTGCGGAAGCATCCAGGCCCTCTGTCCAAGGAAATTTCCTGGCCCTGCGGAAGCATCCTGGCCATGTGTCCCAGAAAAGGTCGCGGCCCTGTAAATGCATCCTGGCCCTGTGTCCTTGAAAGGGTCATGGCCCTGCGAAAGCCTCCTGGCCCTGTGTCCTAGAAAGGCTCCCGGCCCTCTGAAAGCATCCTGGTCCTGTGTCCAAGGAAGGGTCCCCGTCCTGCGAAAGCATCCGGGCCCTGTATCCAAGAAAGGGTCCTGGCCCTTGCGAAAGCATCCTGGCCCTGTGTCCTAGAAATGGTCCCGGCCCTGCGATAGCATGCTGGCCCTGTGTCCTAGAAACGGTCCCGGCCTTGCAGAAGCATCCTGGCCCTGTGTCCAAGGAAGGGTCCCGGCCCTGCGAAGGCATCCTGGCTCTGTGTCCCAGAAACGGTCCCGGCCCTGTAAAAAGTTCCTGGCCCTGTGTCCAAGGAGGGGACCGGGCCCTGAGGAAGCATCCAGGCCCTGTCCAAGGAAAGCTCCCGGCCCTGCTGAAGCATCCTGGCCATTTGTCCCAGATAAGGTCGCGGCCCTGTAAAAGCATCCTGGTCCTGTGTCCTAGAAAGGGTCATGGCCCTGCGAAAGGCTCCTGGTCCTGTGTCCTAGAAAGGCTCCCAGCCCTCTGAAAGCATCCTGGTCCTGTGTCCACGGAAGGTTCCCTGTCTTGCGAACGCATCCGGGCCCAGTGTCCTAGAGAGGGTCCCGGCAATGCGAAAGCATCCTGGCCAAGGGGTCCTGGCCCTGCGAAAGCATCCTGCCCCTGTGTCCTATAAAGGGTCACGGCCCTGCCAAAGCATCCTGGCCCTGTGTCCAAGGATGGGGCCCGGCCCTGCAAAAGCATCCTGGCCCTGTGCCCTAGAAAGGGTCCCGGCTCTGTGAAAGCATCCTGGCCCTGTGTCCAAGGAAGGGACCGGGCCCTGCGAAAGCATCCTGGCCCTGTGTCCAAGGAAGTGGCCCGGCCCTGCGAAAGCATCCTGGCCCTGACCTAGAAAGGGTCCCGGCGCTGCGAAAGCATCCTGGCCTTGTGTCCTAGAAAGGGTCCCTGCCCTGCGAAATCGTTCTGGCCCTGTCCTAGAATGGGTCCCGGCCCTGCGAAAGCATCCTGGCCTTGTGTCCTAGAAAGACTCACGGCCCTGCGAAATCAGCTGGGCCCTGTCCTAGAAAGGGTCATGGCCCTGCGAAAGCATCCTGTCCCTGTGTCCAACGAAGGGTCCCGGCACTGCGAAGCCATCCTGGCGCTGTGTCCTAGAAAGGGTCACGACCCTGCGAAAGCATCCTGACCCTGTGTCCAAGGAAGGGGCCCTACCCTGCGGATGCATCCTGGCCATGTGTCCTGGAAAGAGTCCCGTCCCTGTGAAAGAATCCTGGTCCTGTGTCCAAAGTAGGGTACCGGCCCTGCGGAAGCATCCTGGCCCTGTATCCTAGAAAGCATCCCGGCCCTGCAAAAGCATCCTGGCCTTGTGTCCTAGAAAGGGTTACGGCCCTGCGAAGGCATCCTGGCCTTGTGTCCTAGAAAGGGTCACAGCCCCTCGAAAGCATCCTGGCCCTGTGTCCTAGAAACGGTCCCGGCCCTGTGAACGTTTCCTGGCCCTGTGTCCAAGGAGGCGACCTGGCCCTGCGGAAGCATCCAGGCCCTCTGTCCAAGGAAAGCTCACGGCCCTGTGGAAGCATCCTGGCCATGTCTCCTAGGAAGGGTCACGGCCCTGCGATAGCCTCCTGGCTCTGCGTCCTAGAAAGGGTCACGGCCCTGCGAAACCACCCTGGCCCTGTGTCCTGGAAAGGGTCACGGCCCTGCGATAGCATCCTGGCCCAGTGTCCTAGAAAGGGTCCGGCCCTGTGTCCTAGAAAGGGTCCCAGCCCTGCGAAAGCATTCTGGTCCTGTGTCCAAGGAAGGATCCCGGCCCTACGAAAGCATCCTGGCCCTGTGTCCTAGAAACGGTCCCGGCCCTGTGAACGGTTCCTGGCCCTGTGTCCAAGGAAAGCTCACGGCCCTGCGGAAGCATCCTGTCCATGTGTCCTAGAAAAGGTCCCGGCCCTGCAAAAGCATCCTGGTCCTGTGTCCAAGGAAGGGTCTCGGCCCTGCAGAAGCTTCCTGGCCCTGTGTCCAAGGAACGGTGCCGGCCCTGTGAAAGCATCCTGGCCCTGTGTCCTAGAAACGGTCACGGCCCTGCGAAACCACCCTGGCCCTTTGTCCTAGAAAGGGTCACGGCCCTGCGAAAGAATCCTGGCCCTGTCCTAGAAAGGGTCACTGCACTGCGAAGGCATCCTGGCCTTGTGTCCTAGAAAGACTCACAGCCCTGCGAAAGCATCCTGGCCCTGTGTCCAAGGAAGGCGCCCGGCCCTGCGAATGCATCCTGGCCATGTGTCCTAGAGAGAGTCCCGGCCCTGCGGAAGCATCCTGGGCCTGTCCTAGAAAGGGCCATGGCCCTCCGAAAGCATCCCTGCCCTGTCCTAGAAAGGGTCCCGGCCCTGTGAAAGCATCCTGGCCCTGTGACCTAGAAAGAGGCATGGCCCTGCGAAAGCATCCTGGCCCTGACCTAGAAAGGGTCCCGGCGCTGCGAAAGCATCCTGTCGTTGTGTCCTAGAAAGGGTTACGGCTCTGCGAAGGCATCCTGGCCCTGTGTCCAAGGAAGGGGCCCGGCCCTGCGAAAGCATCCTGGCCCTGTGTCCAAGGAAGGGGCCCGGACCTGCGAAAGCATCCTGGCCCTGTGTCCTAGAAACGGTCCCGGCACTGTGAACGGTTCCTGGCCCTGTGTCCAAGGAGGCGACCTGGCCCTGCGGAAGCATCCTGGCCTTGTGTCCTAGAAAGGGTCACAGCCCCGCGAAAGCATCCTGGCCCTGTGTCCAAGGACGGGGCCCGGCCCTGCGAAAGCATCCTGGCCCTGTGTCCTAGAAACGGTCCTGGCACTGTGAAAGCATCCTGGCCCTGTCTCCTAGAAAATGTACCGGCCCTGTGAAAGCATCCTGGCCCTGTGTCCAAGGAAGGGTCCCGGCCCTGCGAAAGCATCCTGGCCCTGTCCTAGAAACGGTCCCGGCCCTGTGATCGGTTCCTGGAACTGTGTCCAAGGAGGGGACCCGGCCCTGCGGAAGCATCCAGGCCCTGTGTCCAAGGAAAGCTCACGGCCCTGCAGAAGCATCCTGGCCATGTCCCCTAGCAAGGGTCCCAGCCCTGCGAAAGCTTCCTGGCCAAGTGTCCTAGAAAGGGTCACGGCCCTGCGATAGCCTCCAGGCTCTGCGTCCTAGAAAGGGTCACGGCACTGTGAAGGCATCATTGGCCTTATGTCCTAGAAAGGCTCACAGCCATGCGAAAGCATCCGGGCCCTGTGTCCAAGGAAGGCGCCCGGCGCTGCGCATGAATCCTGGCCATGTGTCCTAGAGAGAGTCCCGGCCCTGCGGAAGCATCCTGGCCCTGTCCTAGAAAGGGCCATGGCCCTCCGAAAGCATCCCTGCCCTGTCCTAGAAAGGGTCCCAGCCCTGTGAAAGCATCCTGGCCTTGTGTCCTAGAAAGGGTCACGGCCCTGCGAAGGCATCCTGGCCTTGTGTCCTAGAAAGGGTCACAGCCCCGCGAAAGCATCCTGGCCCTGTGTCCAAGGAAGGTTCCCGGCCCTGCGAAAGCATCCTGGCCCTGTGTCCTAGAAACGGTCCCGGCCCTGTGAATGGTTCCTGGCCCTGTGTCCAAGGAGAGGACCCGGCCCTGCGGAAGCATCCAGGCCCTGTGTCCAAGGAAAGCTCACGGCCCTGCGGAAGCATCCTGGCCATGTGTCCCAGAAAAAGTCCCGGCCCTGCAAAAGCATCCTGGCCCTGTGTCGTAGAAAGGGTCACAACCCTGCGAAAGCATCCTGGCCGTGTCCTAGAAAGGGTCACGGCCCTGCGATAGCCTCCTGGCTCTGCGTCCTAGAAAGGGTCCTGGCCCTGCGAAAGCATCCTGCCCTGTGTCCTAGAAAGGGTCACAGCCCTGTGTAAGCATCCTGGCCCTGTGTCCAAGGAAGGGTCCCAGCCCTGCCGAAGCATCCTGGCCCTGTGTCCAAGGAAGGGTCCCTGCCCTGTGAAAGCATCCTGGCCCTGTGTCCTAGAAAGGGTCCCAGCCCTGCGAAAGCATTCTGGTCCTGTGTCCAAGGAAGGGTCCCAGCCCTGTGAAAGCATCCTGGCCCTGTCTCCTAGAAAGTGTACTGGCCCTGCGAAAGCATCCTGGCACTATCCTAGAAAGGGTCCCTGCCCTGCGAAATCGTTCTGGCCCTGTCCTAGAACGTGTCCCGGCCCTGTGAAAGCATCCTGGCCTTGTGTCCTAGAAAGGGTCCTGACCCTGCGAATCCACCCTGGCCCTGTGTCCTAGAAAGGGTCACGGCCCTGCGAAAGCATCCTGGCCCTGTCCTTTAAAGGTGCCCGGCGCTGCGAAAGCATCCTGGCCTTGTGTCCTAGAAAGGGTCACGGCACTGTGAAGGCATCCTGGCCTTGTGTCCTAGAAAGGCGTCCGCCCTGCGGGTGCATCCTAGCCATGAATCCTTGAGAGAGTCCCGGCACTGCGGAAGCATCCTGGCCCTGTGACCTAGAAAGGGTCACGGCCCTGTGAAACCATCCTGGCCCTGACCTAGAAAGTGTCCCAGCCCTGTGAAAGCATCCTGGCCCTGTGACCTAGAAAGGGTCACTGCCCTGCGAAACCATCCTGGTCCTGACCTAGAAAGGGTCCCGGCGCTGCGAAAGCATCCTGGCCTTGTGTCCTAGAAAGGGTCCCTGCCCTGCGAAATCGTTCTGGCCCTGTCCTAGAACGGGTCCCGGCCCTGCGAAAGCATCCTGGCCTTGTGTCCTAGAAAGACTCACGGCCCTGCGAAATCAGCCGGGCCCTGTCCTAGAAAGGGTCATGGCCCTGCGAAAGCATCCTGTCCCTGTGTCCAACGAAGGGTCCCGGCACTGCGAAACCATCCTGGCGCTGTGTCCTAGAAAGGGTCACGACCCTGCGAAAGCATCCTGACCCTGTGTCCAAGGAAGGGGCCCTACCCTGCGGATGCATCCTGGCCATGTGTCCTGGAAAGAGTCCCATCCCTGTGAAAGAATCCTGGTCCTGTGTCCAAAGTAGGGTACCGGCCCTGCGGAAGCATCCTGGCCCTGTATCCTAGAAAGCGTCCCGGCCCTGCAAAAGCATCCTGCCCTGTGTCTTAGAAACGGTCCCGGCCCTGCGAAAGCATCCTGGCCTTGTGTCCTAGAAAGGGTTACGGCCCTGCGAAGGCATACTGGCCTTGTGTCCTAGAAAGGGTCACAGCCCCGCGAAAGCATCCTGGCCCTGTGTCCAAGGAAGGGGCCCGGCCCTGCGAAAGCATCCTGGCCCTGTGTCCTAGAAACGGTCCCGGCCCTGTGAACGTTTCCTGGCCCTGTGTGCAAGGAGGCGACCTGGCCCTGCGGAAGCATCCAGGCCCTGTGTCCAAGGAAAGCTCACGGCCCTGTGGAAGCATCCTGGCCATGTCTCCTAGGAAGGGTCACGGCCCTGCGATAGCCTCCTGGCTCTGCGTCCTAGAAAGGGTCACGGCCCTGCGAAACCACCCTGGCCCTGTGTCCTGGAAAGGGTCACGGCCCTGCGAAAGCATCCTGGCCCTGTCCTTTAAAGGTGCCCAGCGCTGCGAAAGCATCCTGGCCTTGTGTCCTAGAAAGGGTCACGGCCCTGCGATAGCCTCCTGGCTCTGCGTCCTAGAAAGGGTCCTGGCCCTGCGAAAGCATCCTGCCCTGTGTCCTAGAAAGGGTCACGGCACTGCGAAAGCATCCTGGTCCTGTGTCCTACAAAGGGTCCCAGCCCTGTGTAAGCATCCTGGCCCTGTGTCCAAGGAAGGGTCCCTGCCCTGTGAAAGCATCCTGGCCCTGTCCTAGAAAGGGTCCCAGCCCTGCGAAAGCATTCTGGTCCTGTGTCCAAGGAAGGGTCCCGGCCCTATGAAAGCATCCTGGCCCTGTGTCCAAGGAAGCGTCCCGGCCCTGTGAAAGCATCCTGGCCCTGTGTCGTAGAAAGGGTCCCAGCCCTGCGAAAGCATCCTGGCCGTGTCCTAGAAAGGGTCACGGCCCTGCGATAGCCTCCTGGCTCTGCGTCCTAGAAAGGGTCCTGGCCCTGCGAAAGCATCCTGCCCTGTGTCCTAGAAAGGGTCACGGCCCTGCGAACGCATCCTGGTCCTGTGTCCTACAAAGGGTCCCAGCCCTGTGAAAGCATCCTGGCCCTGTCTCCTAGAAAGTGTACCGGCCCTGCGAAAGCATCCTGGCACTATCCTAGAAAGGGTCCCTGCCCTGCGAAATCGTTCTGGCCCTGTCCTAGAACGTGTCCCGGCCCTTCGAAAGCATCCTGGCCTTGTGTCCTAGAAAGACTCACGGCCCTGCGAAATCAGCCGGGCCCTGTCCTAGAAAGGGTCATGGCCCTGCGAAAGCATCCTGTCCCTGTGTCCAACGAAGGGTCCCGGACCTGCGAAACCATCCTGGCGCTGTGTCCTAGAAAGGGTCACGACCCTGCGAAAGCATTCTGGTCCTGTGTCCAAGGAAGGGTCCCGGCCCTATGAAAGCATCCTGTCCCTGTGTCCAACGAAGGGTCCCGGCCCTGCGAAACCATCCTGGCCCTGTGTCCTAGAAAGGGTCACGACCCTGCGAAAGCATCCTGTCCCTGTGTCCACGAAAGGGGCCCTACCCTGCGGATGCATCCTGGCCATGTGTCCTAGAAAGAGTCCCGACACTGTGAAAGAATCCTGGTCCTGTGTCCAAAGTAGGGTCCCGGCCCTGCGAAAGCATCCTGGCCCTGTGTCCTAGAAACGGTCCCGGCCCTGTGAACGGTTCCTGGCCCTGTGTCCAAGGAGGGGACCCGGCCCTGCGGAAGCATCCAGGCCCTGTGTCCAAGGAAAGCTCACGGACCTGCGGAAGCATCCTGGCCATGTCTCCTAGCAAGGGTCCCAGCCCTGCGAAAGCTTCCTGGCCGTGTCCTAGAAAGGGTCATGGCCCTGCGATAGCCTCCTGGCTCTGCGTCCTAGAAAGGGTCCTGGCCCTGCGAAAGCATACGGCCCTGTGTCCTAGAAAGGGTCACGACCCTGCGAAAGCATCCTGTCCCTGTGTCCACGAAAGGGGCCCTACCCTGCGGATGCATCCTGGCCATGTGTCCTAGAAAGAGTCCCGACACTGTGAAAGAATCCTGGTCCTGTGTCCAAAGTAGGGTCCCGGCCCTGCGAAAGCATCCAGGCCCTGTGTCCAAGGAAAGCTCACGGCCCTGCGGAAGCATCCTGGCCATGTCTCCTAGCAAGGGTCCCAGCCCTGCGAAAGCTTCCTGGCCGTGTCCTAGAAAGGGTCATGGCCCTGCGATAGCCTCCTGGCTCTGCGTCCTAGAAAGGGTCCTGGCCCTGCGAAAGCATACGGCCCTGTGTCCTAGAAAGGGTCACGACCCTGCGAAAGCATCCTGTCCCTGTGTCCACGAAAGGGGCCCTACCCTGCGGATGCATCCTGGCCATGTGTCCTAGAAAGAGTCCCGACACTGTGAAAGAATCCTGGTCCTGTGTCCAAAGTAGTGTCCCGGCCCTGCGAAAGCATCCAGGCCCTGTGTCCAAGGAAAGCTCACGGCCCTGCGGAAGCATCCTGGCCATGTCTCCTAGCAAGAGTCCCAGCCCTGCGAAAGCTTCCTGGCCGTGTCCTAGAAAGGGTCATGGCCCTGCGATAGCCTCCTGGCTCTGCGTCCTAGAAAGGGTCCCGGCCCTGCGAACGCATCCTGGTCCTGTGTCCTACAAAGGGTCCCAGCCCTGTGAATGCATCCTGGCCCTGTCTCCTAGAAAGTGTACCGGCCCTGCGAAAGCATCCTGGCACTATCCTAGAAAGGGTCCCTGCCCTGCGAAATCGTTCTGGCCCTGTCCTAGAACGTGTCCCGGCCCTGCGAAAGCATCCTGGCCTTATGTCCTAGAAAGGGTCACGGCCCTGCGATAGCCTCCTGGCTCTGCGTCCTAGAAAGGGTCCTGGCCCTGCGAAACCACCCTGGCCCTGTGTCCTAGAAAGGGTCACGGCCCTGCGAAAGCATCCTGGCCCTGTCCTTTAAAGGTGCCCGGCGCTGCGAAAGCATCCTGGCCTTGTGTCCTAGAAAGGGTCACGGCACTGTGAAGGCATCCTAGCCATGTGTCCTAGAGAGAGTCCCGGCCCTGCGGAAGCATCCTGGCCCTGTCCTAGAAAGGGTCCCAGCCCTGTGAAAGCATCCTGGCCCTATGACCTAGAAAGGGTCACGGCCCTGCGAAATCAGCCGGGCCCTGTCCTAGAAAGGGTCATGGCCCTGCGAAAGCATCCTGTCCCTGTGTCCAACGAAGGGTCCCGGACCTGCGAAACCATCCTGGCGCTGTGTCCTAGAAAGGGTCACGACCCTGCGAAAGCATCCTGACCCTGTGTCCAAGGAAGGGGCCCTACCCTGCGGATGCATCCTGGCCATGTGTCCTAGAAAGAGTCCCGACACTGTGAAAGAATCCTGGTACTGTGTCCAAAGTAGGGTCCCGGCCCTGCGAAAGCATCCTGGCCCTGTGTCCTAGAAACGGTCCCGGCCCTGTGAACGGTTCCTGGCCCTGTGTCCAAGGAGGGGACCCGGCCCTGCGCAAGCATCCAGGCCCTGTGTCCAAGGAAAGCTCACGGCCCTGCGGAAGCATCCTGGCCATGTCTCCTAGCAAGGGTCCCAGCCCTGCGAAAGCTTCCTGGCCGTGTCCTAGAAAGGGTCATGGCCCTGCGATAGCCTCCTGGCTCTGCGTCCTAGAAAGGGTCCTGGCCCTGCGAAAGCATCCTGCCCTGTGTCCTAGAAAGGGTCCCGGCCCTGCGAACGCATCCTGGTCCTGTGTCCTACAAAGGGTCCCAGCCCTGTGAAAGCATCCTGGCCCTGTCTCCTAGAAAGTGTACCGGCCCTGCGAAAGCATCCTGGCACTATCCTAGAAAGGGTCCCTGCCCTGCGAAATCGTTCTGGCCCTGTCCTGCAAAGGGTCCCAGCCCTGTGAAAGCATCCTGGCCCTGTCTCCTAGAAAGTGTACCGGCCCTGCGAAAGCATCCTGGCACTATCCTAGAAAGGGTCCCTGCCCTGCGAAATCGTTCTGGCCCTGTCCTACAAAGGGTCCTAGCCCTGTGAAAGCATCCTGGTCCTGTCTCCTAGAAAGTGTACCGGCCCTGCGAAAGCATCCTGGCACTATCCTAGAAAGGGTCCCTGCCCTGCGAAATCGTTCTGGCCCTGTCCTAGAACGTGTCCCGGCCCTGCGAATGCATCCTGGCCTTATGTCCTAGAAAGGGTCACGGCCCTGCGATAGCCTCCTGGCTCTGCGTCCTAGAAAGGGTCCTGGCCCTGCGAAACCACCCTGGCCCTGTGTCCTAGAAAGGGTCACGGCCCTGCGAAAGCATCCTGGCCCTGTCCTTTAAAGGTGCCCGGCGCTGCGAAAGCATCCTGGCCTTGTGCCCTAGAAAGGGTCACGGCACTGTGAAGGCATCCTGGCCTTGTGTCCTAGAAAGGCTCACAGCCCTGCGAAAGCATCCTGGCCCTGTGTCCAAGGAATGTGTCCGGCCCTGCGGATGCATCCTAGCCATGTGTCCTAGAGAGAGTCCCGGCCCTGCGGAAGCATCCTGGCCCTGTCCTAGAAAGGGTCCCAGCCCTGTGAAAGCATCCTGGCTCTGTGACCTAGAAAGGGTCACGGCCCTGCGAAACCATCCTGGCCCTGACCTAGAAAGGGTCCCGGCGCTGCAAAAGCATCCTGGCCTTGTGTCCTAGAAAGGGTCCCTGCCCTGCGAAATCGTTCTGGCCCTGTCCTAGAACGGGTCCCGGCCCTGCGAAAGCATCCTGGCCTTGTGTCCTAGAAAGACTCACGGCCCTGCGAAATCAGCCGGGCCCTGTCCTAGAAAGGGTCATGGCCCTGCGAAAGCATCCTTTCCCTGTGTCCAACGAAGGGTCCCGGCCCTGCGAAACCATCCTGGCGCTGTGTCCTAGAAAGGGTCACGACCCTGCGAAAGCATCCTGACCCTGTGTCCAAGGAAGCGGCCCTACCCTGCGGATGCATCCTGGCCATGTGTCCTAGAAAGAGTCCCGACCCTGTGAAAGAATCCTGGTCCTGTGTCCAAAGTAGGGTACCGGCCCTGCGGAAGCATCCTGGCCCTGTATCCTAGAAAGCGTCCCGGCCCTGCAAAAGCATCCTGCCCTGTGTCTTAGAAACGGTCCCGGCCCTGCGAAAGCATCCTGGCCTTGTGTCCAAGGAAGGGGCCCGGCCCTGCGAAAGCATCCTGGCCCTGTGTCCTAGAAACGGTCCCGGCCCTGTGAACGTTTCCTGGCCCTGTGTCCAAGGAGGCGACCTGGCCCTGTGGAAGCATCCAGGCCCTGTGTCCAAGGAAAGCTCACGGCCCTGTGGAAGCATCCTGGCCATGTCTCCTAGGAAGGGTCACGGCCCTGCGATAGCCTCCTGGCTCTGCGTCCTAGAAAGGGTCACGGCCCAGCGAAACCACCCTGGCCGTGTGTCCTGGAAAGTGTCACGGCCCTGCGAAAGCATCTTGGCCCTGTCCTTTAAAGGTGCCCGGCGCTGCAAAAGCATCCTGGCCTTGTGTCCTAGAGAGGGTCCCGGCCATGCGAAAGCATCCTGGCCAAGTGTCCTAGAAATGGTCACGGCCCTGCGATAGCCTCCTGGATCTGCGTCCTAGAATGGGTCCTGGCCCTGAGAATGCATCCTGGCCATGTGTCCTATAAACGGTCCCGGCCCTGTGAACGGTTCCTGGCCCTGTGTCCAAGGAGGGGAACCGACCCTGCGAAAGCATCCTGGCCTTGTGTCCTAGAAAGGGTCACGGCCCTGCGATAGCCTCCTGGCTCTGCGTCCTAGAAAGGGTCCTGGCCCTGCGAAACCACCCTGGCCCTGTGTCCTAGAAAGGGTCACGGCCCTGCGAAAGCATCCTGGCCCTGTCCTTTAAAGGTGCCCGGCGCTGCGAAAGCATCCTGGCCTTGTGTCCTAGAAAGGGTCACGGCACTGTGAAGGGATCCTGGCCTTGTGTCCTAGAAAGGCTCACAGCCCTGCGAAAGCATCCTGGCCCAGTGACCAAGGAAGGCGTCCGGCCCTGCGGATGCATCCTAGCCATGTGTCCTAGAGAGAGTCCCGGCCCTGCGGAAGCATCCTGGCCCTGTCCTAGAAAGGGTCCCAGCCCTGTGAAACCATCCTGGCCCTGACCTAGAAAGGGTCCCGGCGCTGCGAAAGCATCCTGGCCTTGTGTCCTAGAAAGGGTCCCTGCCCTGCGAAATCGTTCTGGCCCTGTCGTAGAACGGGTCCCGGCCCTGCGAAAGCATCCTGGCCTTGTGTCCTAGAAAGACTCACGGCCCTGCGAAATCAGCAGGGCCCTGTCCTAGAAAGGGTCATGGCCCTGCGTAAGCATCCTGTCCCTGTTTCCAACGAAGGGTCCCTACCCTGCGGATGCATCCTGGCCATGTGTCCTAGAAAGAGTCCCGACCCTGTGAAAGAATCCTGGTCCTGTGTCCAAAGTAGGGTACCGGCCCTGCGGAAGCATCCTGGCCCTGTATCCTAGAAAGCGTCCCGGCCCTGCAAAAGCATCCTGCCCTGTGTCTTAGAAACGGTCCCGGCCCTGCGAAAGCATCCTGGCCTTGTGTCCTAGAAAGGGTTACGGCCCTGCGAAGGCATCCTGGCCTTGTGTCCTAGAAAGGGTCACAGCCCCGCGAAAGCATCCTGGCCCTGTCCTAGAACGGGTCATGGCCCTGCGTAAGCATCCTGTCCCTGTTTCCAACGAAGGGTCCCTACCCTGCGGATGCATCCTGGCCATGTGTCCTAGAAAGAGTCCCGACCCTGTGAAAGAATCCTGGTCCTGTGTCCAAAGTAGGGTACCGGCCCTGCGGAAGCATCCTGGCCCTGTATACTAGAAAGCGTCCCGGCCCTGCAAAAGCATCCTGCCCTGTGTCTTAGAAACGGTCCCGGCCCTGCGAAAGCATCCTGGCCTTGTGTCCTAGAAAGGGTTACGGCCCTGCGAAGGCATCCTCGCCTTGTGTCCTAGAAAGGGTCACAGCCCCGCGAAAGCATCCTGGCCCTGTGTCCAAGGAAGGGGCCCGGCCCTGCGAAAGCATCCTGGCCCTGTGTCCTAGAAACGGTCCCGGCCCTGTGAACGTTTCCTGGCCCTGTGTCCAAGGAGGCGACCTGGCCCTGCGGAAGCATCCAGGCCCTGTGTCCAAGGAAAGCTCACGGCCCTCTGGAAGCATCCTGGCCATGTCTCCTAGGAAGGGTCACGGCCCTGCGATAGCCTCCTGGCCCTGTGTCCAAGGAATGTGTCCGGCCCTGCGGATGCATCCTAGCCATGTGTCCTAGAGAGAGTCCCGGCCCTGCGGAAGCATCCTGGCCCTGTCCTAGAAAGGGTCCCAGCCCTGTGAAAGCATCCGGGCCCTGTGACCTAGAAAGGGTCACGGCCCTGCGAAAGCATCCTGGCCCTGACCTAGAAAGGGTCCCGGCGCTGCGAATGCATCCTGGCCTTGTGTCCTAGAAAGGGTCCCTGCCCTGCGAAATCGTTCTGGCCCTGTCCTAGAACGGGTCCCGGCCCTGCGAAAGCATCCTGGCCTTGTGTCCTAGAAAGACTCACGGCCCTGCGAAATCAGCCGGGCCTTGTCCTAGAAAGGGTCATGGCCCTGCGAAAGCATCCTGTCCCTGTGTCCAACGAAGGGGCCCTACCCTGCGGATGCATCCTGGCCATGTGTCCTAGAAAGAGTCCCGACCCTGTGAAAGAATCCTGGTCCTGTGTCCAAAGTAGGGTACCGGCCCTGCGGAAGCATCCTGGCCCTGTATCCTAGAAAGGGTCCCGGCCCTGCAAAAGCATCCTGCCCTGTGTCTTAGAAACGGTCCTGGACTTGTGTCCTAGAAAGACTCAAGGCACTGCGAAAGCATCTGGGCACTGTCCTAGAAAGGGTCCCGGCCCTGCAAAATCATCCTGCCCTGTGTCTTAGAAATGGTCCCGGCCCTGCGAAAGCATCCTGGCCCTGTGTCCAAGGAGGGGAACCGACCCTGCGGAAGCATCCAGGCCCTGTGTCCAAGGAAAGCTCACGGCCCTGCGGAAGCATCCTGGCCATGTGTCCCAGAAAAGGTACCGACCCTGCAGTAGCATCCTGGCCCTGTCTCCTAGAAAGGGTCCCAGCCCTGCGAAAGCTTCCTGGCCAAGAGTCCTAGAAAGGGTCACGGCCCTGCTATAGCCTCCTGGCTCTGCGTCCTAGAAAGGGTACTGCCCCTGCGAAAGCATCCTGTCCCTGTGTCCAAGGAAGGGGCCCGGCCCTGCGGATGCATCCTGGCCATGTGTCCTAGAAAGGGTCCCGGCCCTGTGAAAGCATCCTGGCCCTGTGTCCAGGGAAGGGTCCCGGCCCTGTGAAAGCATCCTGGCCCTGTGTCCTAGAAAGGGTCACGGCCCGGCGAAACCACCCTGGCCCTGTGTCCTAGAAAGGGTCACGGCTCTGCGAAAGCATCGTGGCCTTGTGTCCTAGAAAGGGTCACAGCCCTGCGAAGGCATCCTGGCCCTGTGTCCAAGGAAGGGGCCCGGCACTGCGGTTCCATCCTGGCCATGTGTCCTAGAAAGGGCCATGGCCCTCGGAAAGCATCCCTGCCCTGTCCTAGAAAGGGTCCCAGCCCTGCGAAAGAATCCTGGCCCTGTGTACTAGAAAGGGTCCCGGCACTGCGAAAGCATCCTGGCCCTGTGTCCAAGGAGGGGACCTGGCCCTGCGGAAGCATCCAGGCCCTGTGTCGAAGGAAAGCTCCCGGCCCTGCGGAAGCATCCTTGCCATGTGTCCCAGAGAAGGTCCCGTTCCTGCAAAAGCATCCTGGCCCTGTGTCCTAGAAAGGGTCCCGGCCCTGCGAAAGCATCCTGGCCTTGTGTCCTAGAAAGACTCACGGCCCTGCGAAAGCATCCGGGCCCTGTCCTAGAAAGTGTCATGGCCCTGCGAAAGCATCCTGGCCCTGTGCCCTAGAAAGGGTCCCGGCTCTCTGAAAGCATCCTGGCCCTGTGTCCAAGGAAGGGTCCCGGACCTGCTGAAGCATCCTGGCCCTGTGTCCAAGGAAGCTTCCCGGCCCTGTGAAAGCATCCTGGCCTTGTGTCCTAAAAAGGGTCCCTGCCCTGCGAAAGCATCCTGGCCCTTTGTCCAAGGAAGGGGCCGGACCTGCGATAGCATCCTGGCCCTGTGTCCTAGAAAGTGTCCTGCCCTGTGAAAGCATCCTGGCCGTGTCTCCAAGGAAGTGTCCCGGCCCTGCAGAAGCATCCTGGCCCTGTATCCAAGGAAAGGTCCCGGCCCTGCAAAAGCATCCTGGCCCTGTGTCCTAGAAAGGGTCATGGCCCTGTGAAAGCCTTCTGGCCCTGTGTCCTAGAAAGGGTCCCAGCCCTGTGAAGGCATCCTGGTCCTGTGTTCTACAAAGGGTCCCGGCCCTGCGAAAGCATCCGGGCCCTGTCCTAGAAAGGATCACGGCCCTGCGAAAGCATCAAGGTCCTGTGTTCAAGGAAGGGTCCCGGCCCTGTTAAACAATCCAGGCCCTGTGTTCAAGGAAGGGTTCCCGTCCTGCGAAAGCATCCGGGCCCTGTCTCCTAGAGAGGGTCCCGGCCATGCGAAAGCATCCTGGCCAAGTGTCCTAGAAATGGTCACGGCCCTGCGATAGCCTCCTGGATCTGCGTCCTAGAATGGGTCCTGGCCCTGCGAATGCATCCTGGCCATGTGTCCTATAAACGGTCCCGGCCCTGTGAACGGTTCCTGGCCCTGTGTCCAAGGAGGGGAAACGACCCTGCGAAAGCATCCTGGCCTTGTGTCCTAGAAAGGGTCACGGCCCTGCGATAGCCTCCTGGCTCTGAGTCCTAGAAACGGTCCTGGCCCTGCGATACCACCCTGGCCCTGTGTCCTAGAAAGGGTCACGGCCCTGCGAAAGCATCCTGGCCCTGTCCTTTAAAGGTGCCCGGCGCTGCGAAAGCATCCTGGCCTTGTGTCCTAGAAAGGGTCACGGCACTGTGAAGGCATCCTGGCCTTGTGTCCTAGAAAGGCTCACAGCCCTGCGAAAGCATCCTGGCCCTGTGTCCAAGGAAGGCGTCCGGCCCTGCGGATGCATCCTAGCCATGTGTCCTAGAGAGAGTCCCGGCCCTGCGGAAGCATCCTGGCCCTGTCCTAGAAAGGGTCCCAGCCCTGTGAAACCATCCTGGCCCTGACCTAGAAAGGGTCCCGGCGCTGCGAAAGCATCCTGGCCTTGTGTCCTAGAAAGGGTCCCTGCCCTGGAAATCGTTCTGGCCCTGCCCTAGAACGGGTCCCGGCCCTGCGAAAGCATCCTGGCCTTGTGTCCTAGAAAGACTCACGGCCCTGCGAAAACAGCCGGGCCCTGTCCTAGAAAGGGTCATGGCCCTGCGAAAGCATCCTGTCCCTGTTTCCAACGAAGGGTCCCTTCCCTGCGGATGCATCCTGGCCATGTGTCCTAGAAAGAGTCCCGACCCTGTGAAAGAATCCTGGTCCTGTGTCCAAAGTAGGGTACCGGCCCTGCGGAAGCATCCTGGCCCTGTATCCTAGAAAGCGTCCCGGCCCTGCAAAAGCATCCTGCCCTGTGTCTTAGAAACGGTCCCGGCCCTGCGAAAGCATCCTGGCCTTGTGTCCTAGAAAGGGTTACGGCCCTGCGAAGGCATCCTGGCCTTGTGTCCTAGAAAGGGTCACAGCCCCTCGAAAGCATCCTGGCCCTGTGTCCAAAGAAGGGGCCCGGCCCTGCGAAAGCATCCTGGCCCTGTGTCCTAGAAACGGTCCAGGCCCTGTGAACGTTTCCTGGCCCTGTGTCCAAGGAGGCGACCTGGCCCTGCGGAAGCATCTAGGCCCTGTGTCCAAGGAAAGCTCACGGCCCTGTGGAAGCATCCTGGCCATGTCTCCTAGGAAGGGTCACGGCCCTGCGATAGCCTCCTGGCCCTGTGTCCAAGGAATGTGTCCGGCCCTGCGGATGCATCCTAGCCATGTGTCCTAGAGAGAGTCCCGGCCCTGCGGAAGCATCCTGGCCCTGTCCTAGAAAGGGTCCCAGCCCTGTGAAAGCATCCGGGCCCTGTGACCTGGAAAGGGTCACGGCCCTGCGAAAGCATCCTGGCCCTGACCTAGAAAGGGTCCCGGCGCTGCGAATGCATCCTGGCCTTGTGTCCTAGAAAGGGTCCCTGCCCTGCAAAATCGTTCTGGCCCTGTCCTAGAACGGGTCCCGGCCCTGCGAAAGCATCCTGGCCTTGTGTCCTAGAAAGACTCACGGCCCTGCGAAATCAGCCGGGCCCTGTCCTAGAAAGGGTCATGGCCCTGCGAAAGCATCCTGTCCCTGTGTCCAACGAAGGGTCCGGGCCCTGCGAAACCATCCTGGCCCTATGTCCTAGAAAGGGTCACGACCCTGCGAAAGCATCCTGTCCCTGTATCCAAGGAAGGGGCCCTACCCTGCGGATGCATCCTGGCCATGTTTCCTAGAAAGAGTCCCGACCCTGTGAAAGAATCCTGGTCCTGTGTCCAACGAAGGGTCCGGGCCCTGCGAAACCATCCTGGCCCTATGTCCTAGAAAGGGTCACGACCCTGCAAAAGCATCCTGCCCTCTGTCTTAGAAATGGTCCCGGCCCTGCGAAAGCATCCTGGCCCTGTGTCCAAGGAGGGGTCCGGGCCCTGCGAAACCATCCTGGCCCTATGTCCTAGAAAGGGTCACGACCCTGCAAAAGCATCCTGCCCTGTGTCTTAGAAATGGTCCCGGCCCTGCGAAAGCATCCTGGCCCTGTGTCCAAGGAGGGGAACCGACCCTGCGGAAGCATCCAGGCCCTGTGTCCAAGGAAAGCTCACGGCCCTGCGAAAGCATCCTGGCCCTGTCCTTTAAAGGTGCCCGGCGCTGCGAAAGCATCCTGGCCTTGTGTCCTAGAAAGGGTCACGGCACTGTGAAGGCATCCTGGCCTTGTGCCCTAGAAAGGCTCACAGCCCTGCGAAAGCATCCTGTCCCTGTGTCCAAGGAAGGCGTCCGGCCCTGCGGATGCATCCTAGCCATGTGTCCTAGAGAGAGTCCCGGCCCTGCGGAAGCATCCTGGCCCTGTCCTAGAAAGGGTCCCAGCCCTGTGAAACCATCCTGGCCCTGACCTAGAAAGGGTCCCGGCGCTGCGAAAGCATCCTGGCCTTGTGTCCTAGAAAGGGTCCCTGCCCTGCGAAATCGTTCTGGCCCTGTCCTAGAACGGGTCCCGGCCCTGCGAAAGCATCCTGGCCTTGTGTCCTAGAAAGACTCACGGCCCTGCGAAATCAGCCGGGCCCTGTCCTAGAAAGGGTCATGGCCCTGCGAAAGCATCCTGTCCCTGTTTCCAACGAAGGGTCCCTTCCCTGCGGATGCATCCTGGCCATGTGTCCTAGAAAGAGTCCCGACCCTGTGAAAGAATCCTGGTCCTGTGTCCAAAGTAGGGTACCGGCCCTGCGGAAGCATCCTGGCCCTGTATCCTAGAAAGCGTCCCGGCCCTGCAAAAGCATCCTGCCCTGTGTCTTAGAAACGGTCCCGGCCCTGCGAAAGCATCCTGGCCTTGTGTCCTAGAAAGGGTTACGGCCCTGCGAAGGCATCCTGGCCTTGTATCCTAGAAAGGGTCACAGCCCCTCGAAAGCATCCTGGCCCTGTGTCCAAGGAAAGCTCACGGCCCTGTGGAAGCATCCTGGCCATGTCTCCTAGGAAGGGTCACGGCCCTGCGATAGCCTCCTGGCCCTGTGTCCAAGGAATGTGTCCGGCCCTGCGGATGCATCCTAGCCATGTGTCCTAGAGAGAGTCCCGGCCCTGCGGAAGCATCCTGGCCCTGTCCTAGAAAGGGTCCCAGCCCTGTGAAAGCATCCGGGCCCTGTGACCTAGAAAGGGTCACGGCCCTGCGAAAGCATCCTGGCCCTGACCTAGAAAGGGTCCCGGCGCTGCGAATGCATCCTGGCCTTGTGTCCTAGAAAGGGTCCCTGCCCTGCGAAATCGTTCTGGCCCTGTCCTAGAACGGGTCCCGGCCCTGCGAAAGCATCCTGGCCTTGTGTCCTAGAAAGACTCACGGCCCTGCGAAATCAGCCGGGCCCTGTCCTAGAAAGGGTCATGGCCCTGCGAAAGCATCCTGGCCCTGTGTACTAGAAAGGGTCCCGGCACTGCGAAAGCATCCTGGCCCTGTGTCCAAGGAGGGGACCTGGCCCTGCGGAAGCATCCAGGCCCTGTGTCGAAGGAAAGCTCCCGGCCCTGCGGAAGCATCCTTGCCATGTGTCCCAGAGAAGGTCCCGTTCCTGCAAAAGCATCCTGGCCCTGTGTCCTAGAAAGGGTCCCGGTCCTGCGAAAGCATCCTGGCCCTGTGTCCAAGGAGGGGACCTGGCCCTGCGGAAGCATCCAGGCCCTGTGTCGAAGGAAAGCTCCCGGCCCTGCGGAAGCATCCTTGCCATGTGTCCCAGAGAAGGTCCCGTTCCTGCAAAAGCATCCTGGCCCTGTGTCCTAGAAAGGGTCCCTGCCCTGCGAAAGCATCCTGCCCTTGTGTCCTAGAAAGACTCACGGCCCTGCGAAAGCATCCGGGCCATGTCCTAGAAAGTGTCATGGCCCTGCGAAAGCATCCTGGCCCTGTGTCCAAGGAAGGGGCCGGACCTGCGATAGCATCCTGGCCCTGTGTCCTAGAAAGTGTCCTGCCCTGTGAAAGCATCCTGGCCGTGTCTCCAAGGAAGTGTCCCGGCCCTGCAGAAGCATCCTGGCCCTGTAGCCAAGGAAGGGGCCCTACCCTGCGGTTGCATCCTGGCCATGTTTCCTAGAAAGAGTCCCGACCCTGTGAAAGAATCCTGGTCCTGTGTCCAAAGTAGGGTACCGGCCCTGCGGAAGCATCCTGGCCCTGTATCCTAGAAAGGGTCCCGGCCCTGCAAAAGCATCCTGCCCTGTGTCTTAGAAACGGTCCTGGCCTTGTGTCCTAGAAAGACTCAAGGCACTGCGAAAGCATCTGGGCACTGTCCTAGAAAGTGTCCCGGCCCTGCAAAAGCATCCTGCCCTGTGTCTTAGAAATGGTCCCGGCCCTGCGAAAGCATCCTGGCCCTGTGTCCAAGGAGGGGAACCGACCCTGCGGAAGCATCCAGGCCCTGTGTCCAAGGAAAGCTCACGGCCCTGCGGAAGCATCCTGGCCATGTGTCCCAGAAAAGGTCCCGGCCCTGCAGTAGCATCCTGGCCCTGTCTCCTAGAAAGGGTCCCAGCCCTGTGAAGGCATCCTGGTCCTGTGTTCTACAAAGGGTCCCGGCCCTGCCAAAGCATCCGGGCCCTGTCCTAGAAAGTTTCATGCCCCTGCGAAAGCATCCTGTCCCGGTGTCCTAGAAAGGATCACGGCCCTGCGAAAGCATCAAGGTCCTGTGTTCAAGGAAGGGTCCCGGCCCTGTTAAACAATCCAGGCCCTGTGTTCAAGGAAGGGTTCCCATCCTGCGAAAGCATCCGGGCCCTGTCTCCTAGAGAGGGTCCCGGCCATGCGAAAGCATCCTGGCCAAGTGTCCTAGAAATGGTCACGGCCCTGCGATAGCCTCCTGGATCTGCGTCCTAGAATGGGTCCTGGCCCTGCGAATGCATCCTGGCCATGTGTCCTATAAACGGTCCCGGCCCTGTGAACGGTTCCTGGCCCTGTGTCCAAGGAGGGGAACCGACCCTGCGAAAGCATCCTGGCCTTGTGTCCTAGAAATGGTCACGGCCCTGCGATAGCCTCCTGGCTCTGCGTCCTAGAAAGGGTCCTGGCCCTGCGAAACCACCCTGGCCCTGTGTCCTAGAAAGGGTCACGGCCCTGCGAAAGCATCCTGGCCCTGTCCTTTAAAGGTGCCCGGCGCTGCGAAAGCATCCTGGCCTTGTGTCCTAGAAAGGGTCACGGCACTGTGAAGGCATCCTGGCCTTGTGCCCTAGAAAGGCTCACAGCCCTGCGAAAGCATCCTGGCCCTGTGTCCAAGGAAGGCGTCCGGCCCTGCGGATGCATCCTAGCCATGTGTCCTAGAGAGAGTCCCGGCCCTGCGGAAGCATCCTGGCCCTGTCCTAGAAAGGGTCCCAGCCCTGTGAAACCATCCTGGCCCTGACCTAGAAAGGGTCCCGGCGCTGCGAAAGCATCCTGGCCTTGTGTCCTAGAAAGGGTCCCTGCCCTGCGAAATCGTTCTGGCCCTGTCCTAGAACGGGTCCCGGCCCTGCGAAAGCATCCTGGCCTTGTGTCCTAGAAAAACTCACGGCCCTGCGAAATCAGCCGGGCCCTGTCCTAGAAAGGGTCATGGCCCTGCGAAAGCATCCTGTCCCTGTTTCCAATGAAGGGTCCCTTCCCTGCGGATGCATCCTGGCCATGTGTCCTAGAAAGAGTCCCGACCCTGTGAAAGAATCCTGGTCCTGTGTCCAAAGTAGGGTACCGGCCCTGCGGAAGCATCCTGGCCCTGTATCCTAGAAAGCGTCCCGGCCCTGCAAAAGCATCCTGCCCTGTGTCTTAGAAACGGTCCCGGCCCTGCGAAAGCATCCTGGCCTTGTGTCCTAGAAAGGGTTACGGCCCTGCGAAGGCATCCTGGCCTTGTGTCCTAGAAAGGGTCACAGCCCCTCGAAAGCATCCTGGCCCTGTGTCCAAGGAAAGCTCACGGCCCTGTGGAAGCATCCTGGCCATGTCTCCTAGGAAGGGTCACGGCCCTGCGATAGCCTCCTGGCCCTGTGTCCAAGGAATGTGTCCGGCCCTGCGGATGCATCCTAGCCATGTGTCCTAGAGAGAGTCCCGGCCCTGCGGAAGCATCCTGGCCCTGTCCTAGAAAGGGTCCCAGCCCTGTGAAAGCATCCGGGCCCTGTGACCTAGAAAGGGTCACGGCCCTGCGAAAGCATCCTGGCCCTGACCTAGAAAGGGTCCCGGCGCTGCGAATGCATCCTGGCCTTGTGTCCTAGAAAGGGTCCCTGCCCTGCGAAATCGTTCTGGCCCTGTCCTAGAACGGGTCCCGGCCCTGCGAAAGCATCCTGGCCTTGTGTCCTAGAAAGACTCACGGCCCTGCGAAATCAGCCGGGCCCTGTCCTAGAAAGGGTCATGGTCCTGCGAAAGCATCCTGGCCCTGTGTACTAGAAAGGGTCCCGGCACTGCGAAAGCATCCTGGCCCTGTGTCCAAGGAGGGGACCTGGCCCTGCGGAAGCATCCAGGCCCTGTGTCGAAGGAAAGCTCCCGGCCCTGCGGAAGCATCCTTGCCATGTGTCCCAGAGAAGGTCCCGTTCCTGCAAAAGCATCCTGGCCCTGTGTCCTAGAAAGGGTCCCGGCCCTGCGAAAGCATCCTGGCCCTGTGTCCAAGGAGGGGACCTGGCCCTGCGGAAGCATCCAGGCCCTGTGTCGAAGGAAAGCTCCCGGCCCTGCGGAAGCATCCTTGCCATGTGTCCCAGAGAAGGTCCCGTTCCTGCAAAAGCATCCTGGCCCTGTGTCCTAGAAAGGGTCCCTGCCCTGCGAAAGCATCCTGCCCTTGTGTCCTAGAAAGACTCACGGCCCTGCGAAAGCATCCGGGCCATGTCCTAGAAAGTGTCATGGCCCTGCGAAAGCATCCTGGCCCTGTGTCCAAGGAAGGGGCCGGACCTGCGATAGCATCCTGGCCCTGTGTCCTAGAAAGTGTCCTGCCCTGTGAAAGCATCCTGGCCGTGTCTCCAAGGAAGTGTCCCGGCCCTGCAGAAGCATCCTGGCCCTGTAGCCAAGGAAGGGGCCCTACCCTGCGGATGCATCCTGGCCATGTTTCCTAGAAAAAGTCCCGACCCTGTGAAAGAATCCTGGTCCTGTGTCCAAAGTAGGGTACCGGCCCTGCGGAAGCATCCTGGCCCTGTATCCTAGAAAGGGTCCCGGCCCTGCAAAAGCATCCTGCCCTGTGTCTTAGAAACGGTCCTGGCCTTGTGTCCTAGAAAGACTCAAGGCACTGCGAAAGCATCTGGGCACTGTCCTAGAAAGGGTCCCGGCCCTGCAAAAGCATCCTGCCCTGTGTCTTAGAAATGGTCCCGGCCCTGCGAAAGCATCCTGGCCCTGTGTCCAAGGAGGGGAACCGACCCTGCGGAAGCATCCAGGCCCTGTGTCCAAGGAAAGCTCACGGCCCTGCGGAAACATCCTGGCCATGTGTCCCAGAAAAGGTCCCGGCCCTGCAGTAGCATCCTGGCCCTGTCTCCTAGAAAGGGTCCCAGCCCTGTGAAGGCATCCTGGTCCTGTGTTCTACAAAGGGTCCCGGCCCTGCCAAAGCATCCGGGCCCTGTCCTAGAAAGTGTCATGCCCCTGCGAAAGCATCCTGTTCCGGTGTCCTAGAAAGGATCAGGGCCCTGCGAAAGCATCAAGGTCCTGTGTTCAAGGAAGGGTCCCGGCCCTGTTAAACAATCCAGGCCCTGTGTTCAAGGAAGGGTTCCTGTCCTGCGAAAGCATCCGGGCCCTGTCTCCTAGAGAGGGTCCCGGCCATGCGAAAGCACCCTGGCTCTGCGTCCTAGAAAGGGTCCTGGCCCTGCGAAACCACCCTGGCCCTGTGTCCTAGAAAGGGTCACGGCCCTGCGAAAGCATCCTGGCCCTGTCCTTTAAAGGTGCCCGACGCTGCGAAAGCATCCTGGCCTTGTGTCCTAGAAAGGGTCACGGCACTGTGAAGGCATCCTGGCTTTCTGCCCTAGAAAGGCTCACAGCCCTGCGAAAGCATCCTGGCCCTGTGTCCAAGGAAGGCGTCCGGCCCTGCGGATGCATCCTACCCATGTGTCCTAGAGAGAGTCCCGGCCCTGCGGAAGCATCCTGGCCCTGTCCTAGAAAGGGTCCCAGCCCTGTGAAACCATCCTGGCCCTGACCTAGAAAGGGTCCCGGCGCTGCGAAAGCATCCTGGCCTTGTGTCCTAGAAAGACTCACGGCCCTGCGAAATCAGCCGGGCCCTGTCCTAGAAAGGGTCATGGCCCTGCGAAAGCATCCTGTCCCTGTTTCCAACGAAGGGTCCCTTCCCTGCGGATGCATCCTGGCCATGTGTCCTAGAAAGAGTCCCGACCCTGTGAAAGAATCCTGGTCCTGTGTCCAAAGTAGGGTACCGGCCCTGCGGAAGCATCCTGGCCCTGTATCCTAGAAAGCGTCCCGGCCCTGCAAAAGCATCCTGCCCTGTGTCTTAGAAACGGTCCCGGCCCTGCGAAAGCATCCTGGCCTTGTGTCCTAGAAAGAGTTACGGCCCTGCGAAGGCATCCTGGCCTTGTGTCCTAGAAAGGGTCACAGCCCCTCGAAAGCATCCTGGCCCTGTGTCCAAAGAAAGCTCACGGCCCTGTGGAAGCATCCTGGCCATGTCTCCTAGGAAGGGTCACGGCCCTGCGATAGCCTCCTGGCCCTGTGTCCAAGGAATGTGTCCGGCCCTGCGGATGCATCCTAGCCATGTGTCCTAGAGAGAGTCCCGGCCCTGCGGAAGCATCCTGGCCCTGTCCTAGAAAGGGTCCCAGCCCTGTGAAAGCATCCGGGCCCTGTGACCTAGAAAGGGTCCCGGCGCTGCGAATGCATCCTGGCCTTGTGTCCTAGAAAGGGTCCCTGCCCTGCGAAATCGTTCTGGCCCTGTCCTAGAACGGGTCCCGGCCCTGCGAAAGCATCCTGGCCTTGTGTCCTAGAAAGACTCACGGCCCTGCGAAATCAGCCGGGCCCTGTCCTAGAAAGGGTCATGGCTCTGCGAAAGCATCCTGTCCCTGTGTCCAACGAAGGGTCCGGGCCCTGCGAAACCATCCTGGCCCTATGTCCTAGAAAGGGTCACGACCCTGCGAAAGCATCCTGTCCCTGTATCCAAGGAAGGGGCCCTACCCTGCGGATGCATCCTGGCCATGTGTCCTAGAAAGAGTCCCGACCCTGTGAAAGAATCCTGGTCCAGTGTCCAAAGTAGGGTACCGGCCCTGCAGAAGCATCCTGGCCCTGTATCCTAGAAAGGGTCCCGGCCCTGCAAAAGCATCCTGCCCTGTGTCTTAGAAACGGTCCTGGCCTTGTGTCCTAGAAAGACTCAAGGCACTGCGAAAGCATCTGGGCACTGTCCTAGAAAGGGTCCCGGCCCTGCAAAAGCATCCTGCCCTGTGTCTTAGAAATGGTCCCGGCCCTGCGAAAGCATCCTGGCCCTGTGTCCAAGGAGGGGAACCGACCCTGCGGAAGCATCCAGGCCCTGTGTCCAAGGAAAGCTCACGGCCCTGCGGAAGCATCCTGGCCATGTGTCCCAGAAAAGGTCCCGGCCCTGCAGTAGCATCCTGGCCCTGTCTCCTAGAAAGGGTCCCAGCCCTGCGAAAGCTTCCTGGCCAAGAGTCCTAGAAAGGGTCACGGCCCTGCGATAGCCTCCTGGCTCTGCGTCCTAGAAAGGGTACTGCCCCTGCGAAAGCATCCTGTCCCTGTGTCCAAGGAAGGGGCCCGGCCCTGCGAAAGCATCCTGTCCCTGTGTCCAAGGAAGGGGCCCGGCCCTGCGGATGCATCCTGGCCATGTGTCCTAGAAAGGGTCCCGGCCCTGTGAAAGCATCCTGGCCCTGTGTCCAAGGAAGGGTCTCGGCCCTGCAGAAGCATCCTGGCCCTGCGTCCAGGGAAGGGTCCCGGCCCTGTGAAAGCATCCTGGCCCTGTGTCCTAGAAAGGGTCACGGCCCGCCGAAACCACCCTGGCCCTGTGTCCTAGAAAGGGTCAAGGCTCTGCGAAAGCATCGTGGCCTTGTGTCCTAGAAAGGGTCACAGCCCTGCGAAGGCATCCTGGCCCTGTGTCCAAGGAAGGGGCCCGGCACTGCGGTTCCATCCTGGCCATGTGTCCTAGAAAGGGCCATGGCCCTCGGAAAGCATCCCTGCCCTGTCCTAGAAAGGGTCCCAGCCCTGTAAAAGCATCCTGTCCCGGTGTCCTAGAAAGGGTCCCGGCCCTGCGAAAGCATCCTGGCCCTGTGTACTAGAAAGGGTCCCGGTACTGCGAAAGCATCCTGGCCCTGTGTCCAAGGACGGGACCAGGCCCTGCGGAAGCATCCAGGCCCTGTGTCGAAGGAAAGCTCCCGGCCCTGCGGAAGCATCCTTGCCATGTGTCCCAGAAAAGGTCCCGGCCCTGCAGTAGCATCCTGGCCCTGTCTCCTAGAAAGGGTCCCAGCCCTGCGAAAGCTTCCTGGCCAAGAGTCCTAGAAAGGGTCACGGCCCTGCGATAGCCTCCTGGCTCTGCGTCCTAGAAAGGGTACTGCCCCTGCGAAAGCATCCTGTCCCTGTGTCCAAGGAAGGGGCCCGGCCCTGCGAAAGCATCCTGTCCCTGTGTCCAAGGAAGGGGCCCGGCCCTGCGGATGCATCCTGGCCATGTGTCCTAGAAAGGGTCCCGGCCCTGTGAAAGCATCCTGGCCCTGTGTCCAAGGAAGGGTCTCGGCCCTGCAGAAGCATCCTGGCCCTGTGTCCAGGGAAGGGTCGCGGCCCTGTGAAAGCATCCTGGCCCTGTGTCCTAGAAAGGGTCACGGCCCGCCGAAACCACCCTGGCCCTGTGTCCTAGAAAGGGTCACGGCTCTGCGAAAGCATCGTGGCCTTGTGTCCTAGAAAGGGTCACAGCCCTGCTAAGGCATCCTGGCCCTGTGTCCAAGGAAGGGGCCCGGCACTGCGGTTCCATCCTGGCCATGTGTCCTAGAAAGGGCCATGGCCCTCGGAAAGCATCCCTGCCCTGTCCTAGAAAGGGTCCCAGCCCTGTGAAAGCATCCTGTCCCGGTGTCCTAGAAAGGGTCCCGGCCCTGCGAAAGCATCCTGGCCCTGTGTACTAGAAAGGGTCCCGGCACTGCGAAAGCATCCTAGCCCTGTGTCCAAGGACGGGACCTGGCCCTGCGGAAGCATCCAGGCCCTGTGTCGAAGGAAAGCTCCCGGCCCTGCGGAAGCATCCTTGCCATGTGTCCCATAGAAGGTCCCGTTCCTGCAAAAGCATCCTGGCCCTGTGTCCTAGAAAGGGTCCCGGACCTGCGAAAGCATCCTGCCCTTGTGTCCTAGAAAGACTCACGGCCCTGCGAAAGCATCCGGGCCCTGTCCTAGAAAGTGTCATGGCCCTGCGAAAGCATCCTGGCCCTGTGTCCAAGGAAGGGGCCGGACCTGCGATAGCATCCTGGCCCTGTGTCCTAGAAAGTGTCCTGCCCTGTGAAAGCATCCTGGCCGTGTCTCCAAGGAAGTGTCCCGGCCCTGCAGAAGCATCCTGGCCCTGTATCCAAGGAAAGGTCCCGGCCCTGCAAAAGCATCCTGGCCCTGTGTCCTAGAAAGAGTCATGGCCCTGTGAAAGCCTTCTGGCCCTGTGTCCTAGAAAGGGTCCCAGCCCTGTGAAGGCATCCTGGTCCTGTGTTCTACAAAGGGTCCCGGCCCGGTGAAAGCATCCTGGCCCTGTGTACTAGAAAGGGTCCCGGCCCTGCGAAAGCATCCGGGCCCTGTCCTAGAAAGTGTCATGCCCCTGCGAAAGCATCCTGTCCCGGTGTCCTAGAAAGGATCACGGCCCTGCGACAGCATCAAGGTCCTGTGTTCAAGGAAGGGTCCCGGCCCTGTTAAACAATCCAGGCCCTGTGTTCAAGGAAGGGTTCCCGTCCTGCGAAAGCATCCGGGCCCTGTCTCCTAGAGAGGGTCCCGGCCATGCGAAAGCATCCTGGCCAAGTGTCCTAGAAAGGGTCACGGCCCTGCGAAAGCAACCTGGCCCTGTGTCCAATGATGGGTCCCGGCCCTGCAAAAACATCCTGGCCCTGTGCCCTAGAAAGGGTCCGGCCCTGTGAAAGCATCCTGGCCCTGTGTCCTAGAAAAGGTCATTGCCCAGCGAAAGCTTCCTGGCCCTGTGTCCTAGAATGGGTCCCGGCCCTGCGAAAGCATCCTGGCCAAGTGTCCTAGAAAGGGACACGGCCCTCTGAAAGCATCCTGGTCCTGTGTCCAAGGAAGGGTCCCGGCCCTGTGAAAGCATCCTGGCCCTGTGTCCAAGGAAGGTTCCCCGTCCTGCGAAAGCATGCTGGCCCAGTGTACAAGAAAGGGTCCCCGTCCTGCGAAAGCTTCCGGGCCCTGTGTCCTAGAAAGGGTCCCGGCCCTGCGAAAGCATCCTGGCCAAGTGTCCTAGAAAGGGACACGGCACTCTGAAAGCATCCTGGTCCTGTGTCCAAGGAAGGGTCCCGGCCCTGTGAAAGCATCCTGGCCCTGTGTCCAAGGAAGGTTCCCCGTCCTGCGAAAGCATCCGGGCCCTATGTCCTAGAGAGTATCCCGGCCATGCGAAAGCATCCTGGCCAAGTGTCCTACAAAGGGTCACGGCCCTGCGATAGCCTCCTGGATCTGCGTCCTAGAAAGGGTCCTGGCCCTGTGAAAGCATCCTTGCCCTGTGTCCTAGAAAGGGTCATGGCCCTGCGAAAGCATCCTGGCCTTGTCCAAGGATGGGTCCCGGCCCTGCAAAAGCATCCTGGCCCTGTGTCCTAGAAATTGTCCGTCCCTGTGAAAGCATCCTGTCCATGTGTCCTAGAAAGGGTCATGGCCCAGCGAAATCTTCCTGGCCCTGTGTCCTAGAAAGGGTCCCGGCCCTGCGAAAGCATCCTGGCCCTGTGCCCTAGAAAGAGTCCCGGCCCTGCAGAAGCATCCTGGCCCTGTGTCAAAGGAAGGGGCCCGGACCTGCGATAGCATCCTGGCCCTGCGTCCTAGAAAGGGTCCTGCCCTATGAAAGCATCCTGGCCGTGTATCCAAGGAAGTGTCCCGGCCCTGCAGAAGCATCCTGGCCCTGTGTCCAAGGAAGGTTCCCGGACCTGCTGAAGCATTCTGGCCCTGTGTCCAAGGAAGGTTCCCGGACCTGCTGAAGCATCCTGGCCCTGTGTACTAGAAAGGGTCCCGGCCCTGCGAAAGCATCCGGGCCCTGTCCTAGAAAGTGTCATGCCCCTGCGAAAGCATCCTGTCCCGCTGTCCTAGAAAGGATCACGGCCCTGCGAAAGCATCAAGGTCCCGTGTTCAAGGAAGGGTCCCGGCCCTGTTAAACAATCCTGGCCCTGTGTTCAAGGAAGGGTTCCCGTACTGCGAAAGCATCCGGGCCCTGTCTCCTAGAGAGGGTCCCGGCCATGCGAAAGCATCCTGGCCAAGTGTCCTAGAAATGGTCACGGCCCTGCGATAGCCTCCTGGATCTGCGTCCTAGAATGGGTCCTGGCCCTGCGAATGCATCCTTGCCCTGTGTCCTAGAAAGGGTCACGGCCCTGCGAAAGCAACCTGGCCCTGTGTCCAATGATGGGTCCCGGCCCTGCAAAAGCATCCTGGCCCTGTGCCCTAGAAAGGGTCCGGCCCTGTGAAAGCATCCTGGCCCTGTGTCCTAGAAAGGGTCATGGCCCAGCGAAAGCTTCCTGGCCCTGTGTCCTAGAATGGGTCCCGGCCCTGCGAAAGCATCCTGGCCAAGTGTCCTAGAAAGGGACACGGCCCTGTGAAAGCATCCTGGTCCTGTGTCCAAGGAAGGGTCCCGGCCCTGTGAAAGCATCCTGGCCCTGTGTCCAAGGAAGGGTCCCCGTCCTGCGAAAGCATCCTGGCCCTGTGTACAAGAAAGGGTCCCCGTCCTGCGAAAGCTTCCGGGCCCTGTGTCCTAGAAAGGGTCCCGGCCCTGCGAAAGCATCCTGGCCAAGTGTCCTAGAAAGGGACACGGCCCTCTGAAAGCATCCTGGCCCTGTGTCCAAGGAAGGTTCCCGGACCTGCTGAAGCATCCTGGCCCTGTGTACTAGAAAGGGTCCCGGCCCTGCGAAAGCATCCGGGCCCTGTCCTAGAAAGTGTCATGCCCCTGCGAAAGCATCCTGTCCCGCTGTCCTAGAAAGGATCACGGCCCTGCGAAAGCATCAAGGTCCCGTGTTCAAGGAAGGGTCCCGGCCCTGTTAAACAATCCTGGCCCTGTGTTCAAGGAAGGGTTCCCGTACTGCGAAAGCATCCGGGCCCTGTCTCCTAGAGAGGGTCCCGGCCATGCGAAAGCATCCTGGCCAAGTGTCCTAGAAATGGTCACGGCCCTGCGATAGCCTCCTGGATCGGCGTCCTAGAATGGGTCCTGGCCCTGCGAATGCATCCTTGCCCTGTGTCCTAGAAAGGGTCACGGCCCTGCGAAAGCAACCTGGCCCTGTGTCCAATGATGGGTCCCGGCCCTGCAAAAGCATCCTGGCCCTGTGCCCTAGAAAGGGTCCGGCCCTGTGAAAGCATCCTGGCCCTGTGTCCTAGAAAGGGTCATGGCCCAGCGAAAGCTTCCTGGCCCTGTGTCCTAGAATGGGTCCCGGCCCTGCGAAAGCATCCTGGCCAAGTGTCCTAGAAAGGGACACGGCCCTGTGAAAGCATCCTGGTCCTGTGTCCAAGGAAGGGTCCCCGTCCTGCGAAAGCATCCTGGCCCTGTGTACAAGAAGGGTCCCCGTCCTGCGAAAGCTTCCGGGCCTTGTGTCCTAGAAAGGGTCCCGGCCCTGCGAAAGCATCCTGGCCAAGTCTCCTAGAAAGGGACACGGCCCTCTGAAAGCATCCTGGTCCTGTGTCCAAGGAAGGGTCCCGGCCCTGTGAAAGCATCCTGGCCCTGTGTCCAAGGAAGGTTCCCCGTCCTGCGAAAGCATCCGCGCCCTATGTCCTAGAGAGTATCCCGGCCATGCGAAAGCATCCTGGCCAAGTGTCCGTCAAAGGGTCACGGCCCTGCGATAGCCTCCTGGATCTGCGTCCTAGAAAGGGTCCTGGCCCTGTGAAAGCATCCTTGCCCTGTGTCCTAGAAAGGGTCATGGCCCTGCGATAGCCTCCTGGATCTGCGTCCTAGAATGGGTCCTGGCCCTGCGAATGCATCCATGCCCTGTGTCCTAGAAAGGGTCACGGCCCTGCGAAAGCAACCTGGCCCTGTGTCCAATGATGGGTCCCGGCCCTGCAAAAGCATCCTGGCCCTGTGCCCTAGAAAGGGTCCGGCCCTGTGAAAGCATCCTGGCCCTGTGTCCTAGAAAGGGTCATGGCCCAGCGAAAGCTTCCTGGCCCTGTGTCCTAGAATGGGTCCCGGCCCTGCGAAAGCATCCTGGCCAAGTGTCCTAGAAAGGGACACGGCCCTCTGAAAGCATCCTGGTCCTGTGTCCAAGGAAGGGTCCCGGCCCTGTGATAGCATCCTGGCCCTGTGTCCAAGGAAGGGTCCCCGTCCTGCGAAAGCTTCCGGGCCCTGTGTCCTAGAAAGGGTCCCGGCCCTGCGAAAGCATCCTGGCCCTGTGTCCTAGAAAGGGACACGGCCCTCTGAAAGCATCCTGGCCCTGTGTCCAAGGAAGGTTCCCGGACCTGCTGAAGCATCCTGGCCCTGTGTACTAGAAAGGGTCCTGGCCCTGCGAAAGCATCCGGGCCCTGTCCTAGAAAGTGTCATGCCCCTGCGAAAGCATCCTGTCCCGCTGTCCTAGAAAGGATCACGGCCCTGCGAAAGCATCAAGGTCCCGTGTTCAAGGAAGGGTCCCGGCCCTGTTAAACAATCCTGGCCCTGTGTTCAAGGAAGGGTTCCCGTACTGCGAAAGCATCCGGGCCCTGTCTCCTAGAGAGGGTCCCGGCCATGCGAAAGCATCCTGGCCAAGTGTCCTAGAAATGGTCACGGCCCTGCGATAGCCTCCTGGATCTGCGTCCTAGAATGGGTCCTGGCCCTGCGAATGCATCCTTGCCCTGTGTCCTAGAAAGGGTCACGGCCCTGCGAAAGCAACCTGGCCCTGTGTCCAATGATGGGTCCCGGCCCTGCAAAAGCATCCTGGCCCTGTGCCCTAGAAAGGGTCCGGCCCTGTGAAAGCATCCTGGCCCTGTGTCCTAGAAAGGGTCATGGCCCAGCGAAAGCTTCCTGGCCCTGTGTCCTAGAATGGGTCCCGGCCCTGCGAAAGCATCCTGGCCAAGTGTCCTAGAAAGGGACACGGCCCTCTGAAAGCATCCTGGTCCTGTGTCCAAGGAAGGGTCCCGGCCCTGTGAAAGCATCCTGGCCCTGTGTCCAAGGAAGGGTCCCCGTCCTGCGAAAGCATCCTGGCCCTGTGTACAAGAAATGGTCCCCGTCCTGCGATAGCCTCCTGGATCTGCGTCCTAGAAAGGGTCCTGGCCCTGTGAAAGCATCCTTGCCCTGTGTCCTAGAAAGGGTCACGGCCCTGCGAAAGCATCCTGGCCCTATGTCCAAGGATGGGTCCCGGCCCTGCAAAAGCATCCTGGCCCTGTGTCCAAGGAAGGGTCCCCGTCCTGTGAAAGCATCCTTGCCCTGTGTCCTAGAAAGGGTCACGGCCCTGCGAAAGCATCCTGGCCCTATGTCCAAGGATGGGTCCCGGCCCTGCAAAAGCATCCTGGCCCTGTGTCCTAGAAAGGGTCATGGCCCAGCGAAAGCTTCTTGGCCCTGTGTCCTAGAAAGGGTCCCTGCCCTGTGAAAGCATCCTGCCGTGTCTCCAAGGAAGTGTCCCGGCCCTGCAGAAGCATCCTGGCCCTGTGTCAAAGGAAGGGGCCCGGACCTGCGATAGCATCCTGGCCCTGTCCTAGAAAGGGTCCTGCCCTGTGAAAGCATCCGGGCCGTGTATCCAAGGAAGTGTCCCGGCCCTGCAGAAGCATCCTGGCCCTGTGTCAAAGGAAGGGGCCCGGACCTGCGATAGCATCCTGGCCCTGTGTCCTAGAAAGGGTCCTGCCCTGTGAAAGCATCCTGGCCGTGTATCCAAGGAAGTGTCCCGGCCCTGCAGAAGCATCCTGGCCCTGTGTCCAAGGAAGGTTCCCGGACCTGCTGAAGCATCCTGGCCCTGTGTCCAAGGATGGGTCCCGGCCCTACAAAAGCATCCTGGCCCTGTGTCCAAGAAAGAGTCCCCGTCCTGCGAAAGAATCCGGGCCCTGTGTCCTAGAAAGGGTCCCGACCCTTCGAAAGCATACTGGCCAAGTGTCCAAGAAAGGGACACGGCCCTCTGAAAGCATCCTGGTCCTGTGTGCAAGGAAGGATCCCGGCCCTGTGAAAGCATCCTGGCCCTGTGTCCAAGGAAGGTTCCCCGTCCTGCGAAAGCATCCGGGCCCTGTGTCCTAGAGAGGGTCCCGGCCATGCGAAAGCATCCTGGCCAAGTGTCCTAGAAAGGGTCACGGCCCTGCGATAGCCTCCTGGAACTGCGTCCTAGAAAGGGTCCTGGCCCTGTGAAAGCTTCCTGGCCCTGTGTCCTAGAAATGGTCCCTGCCCTGCGAAAGCATCCTTGCCCTGCGTCCAAGGAAGGGGCCCGGACCTGCGATAGCATCCTGGCCCTGTGTCCTAGAAAGGGTCCTGCCCTGTGAAAGCATCCTGTCCGTGTCTCCAACGAAGTGTCCCGGCCCTGCAGAAACATCCTGGCCCTGTGTCCAAGGAAGGGTCCCGGACCTGCTGAAGCATCCTGGCCCTGTGTCCAAGGAAGCTTCCCGGCCCTGTGAAAGCATCCTGTCCCTGTGTCCTAGAAAGGGTCCCTGCCCTACGAAAGCATCCTGGCCCTGTGTCCAAGGAAGGGGCCCGGACCTGCGATAGCATCCTGGCCCTGTGTCCTAGAAAGGGTCCTGCCCTGTGAAAGCATCCTGGCCGTGTCTCCAAGGAAGTGTCCCGGCCCTGCAGAAGCATCCTGGCCCTGTATCCAAGGAAAGGTCCCGGCCTTGCGAAAGCATCCTGGCCCTGTGCCCTAGAAATGGTCCCGTCTCTGCGAAAACATCCTGGCCCTGTGTCCTAGAAACGGTCCCGGCCCTGTGAAAGGTTCCTGGCCCTGTGTCCAAGGAGGGGACCTGGCCCTTCGGAAGCATCCAGGCCCTGTGTCGAAGGAAAGCTCCCAGCCCTGCGGAAGCATCCTGGCCATGTGTCCCAGAAAAGGTCCCGGCACTGCAAAAACATCCTGGCCCTGTGTCCTAGAAAGGGTCATGGCCCTGCGATAGCCCCCTGGCCCTGTGTCCTAGAAAGGGTCCCAGCCCTGTGAAAGCATCCTGGTCCTGTGTCCTTGAAAGGGTCCCGGCCCTGCGAAAGCATCCTGGCCTTGTGTCCTAGAAAGACTCACGGCCCTGCGAAAGCATCCGGGCCCTGTCCTAGAAAGTGTCATGGGCCTGCGAAAGCATCCTGTCCCGGTGACCTAGAAAGGATCACGGCCCTGCGAAAGCATCCTTGCCCTGGGTCCAAGGATGGGTCCCGGCCCTACAAAAGCATCCTGGCCCTGTGTCCAAGAAAGGGTCCCCGTCCTGCGAAAGCATCCGGGCCCTGTGTCCTAGAAAGCGTCCCGGCCCTGCGAAAGCATCCTGGCCAAGTGTCCTAGAAAGGGACACGGCCCTCTGAAAGCATCCTGGTCCTGTGTCCAAGGAAGGGTCCCCGTCCTGCGAAAGCATCCGTGCCCTGTGTCCAAGGATGGGTCCCGGTCCTACAAAAGCATCCTGGCCCTGTGCCCTAGAAAGGGTCCCAGCTCTGTGAAAGCATCCTGGCCCTGTGTCCAAGTAAGTGTCCCGGACCTGCGATAGCATCCTGGCACTGTGTCTAAGGAAGCTTCCCTGCCCTGTGAAAGCATCCTGTCCGTGTCTGCAAGGAAGTGTCCCGGCCCTGCAGAAACATCCTGGCCCTGTGTCCAAGGAAGCTTCCCGGCCCTGTGAAAGCATCCTGGCCCTGTGTCCAAGGAAGGGGCCGGGACCTGCGATAGCATCCTGGCCCTGTGTCCTAGAAAGGGTCCTGCCCTGTGAAAGCATCCTGTCCGTGTCTGCAAGGAAGTGTCCCGGCCCTGCAGAAACATCCTGGTCCTGTGTCCAAGGAAGGGTCCCGGTCCTACAAAAGCATCCTGGCCCTGTGCCCTAGAAAGGGTCCCGGCTCTGTGAAAGCATCCTGGCCCTGTGTCCAAGTAAGTGTCCCGGACCTGCGATAGCATCCTGGCACTGTGTCCTAGAAAGGGTCCGTCCCTGTGAAAGCATCCTGGCCCTGAGTCCTAGAAAGGGTCATGGCCCAGCGAAAGCTTCCTGGCCCTGTGTCCTAGAAAGGGTCCCGGCCCTGTGAAAGCATCCTGGCCCTGTGCCCTAGAAAGGGTCCCGGCTCTGTGAAAGCATCCTGGCCCTGTATCCAAGGAAGGATCCCGGACCTGCTGAAGCATCCTTGCCCTGTGTCCAAGGATGCTTCCCGACCCTGTGAAAGCATTCTGGCCCTGTGTCCTAGAAAGGGTCCCTGCCCTGCGAAAGCATCCTGGCCGTGTCTCCAAGGAAGTGTCCCGGCCCTGCAGAAGCATCCTGGCCCTGTGTCCAAGGAATGATCCTGGCCTTGCGAAAGCATCCTGGCCCTGTGTCCTAGAAACCGTCCCGGCCCTGTGAAAGGTCCCTGGCCCTGTGTCCAAGGAGGGGACCTGGCCCTGCGGAAGCATCCAGGCACTGTGTCGAAGGAAAGCTCCCGGCCCTGCGGAAGCATCCTGGCCATGTGTCCCAGAAAAGGTCCCGGCCCTGCAAAAGCATCCTGCCCCTGTGTCCTAGAAAGGGTCATGGCCCTGCGAAAGCCTCCTGGCCCTGTGTCCTACAAAGGGTCCCAGCCCTGTGAAAGCATCCTGGCCCTGTGTACTAGAAAGGGTCCCGGCCCTGCGAAAGCATCCTGGCCCTGTGTCCTAGAAAGGGTCCCGGCCCAGCGAAAGCATCCTGGCCTTCTGTCCTAGAAAGAATCACGGTCCTGCGAAAGCATCCGTGCCCTGTCCTAGAAAGTGTCATGGCCCTGCGAAAGCATCCTGGCTCTCTGTACAAGGATGGGTCCGGGCCCGACAAAAGCATCCTGGCCCAGTGTCCAAGAAAGGGTCCCCGTGCTGCGAAAGCATCCGGGCCCTGTGTCCTAGAAAGCGTCCCGGCCCTGCGAAAGCATCCTTGCCTTGTGTCCTAGAAAGACTCACGGCCCTGCGAAAGCATCCGGGCCCTGTTCTAGAAAGGATCATGGCCCTGCGAAAGCATCCTGTCCCTGTGTCCAAGTAAGGGGCCCGGCCCTGTTAAAGCATCCTGGCCCTATGTCCTAGAAATGGTCCCGGCCCTACAAAAGCATCCTGGCCCTGTGTCCAAGAAAGAGTCCCCGTCCTGCGAAAGCATCCGGGCCCTGTGTCCTAGAAAGGGTCCCGACCCTTCGAAAGCATACTGGCCAAGTGTCCAAGAAAGGGACACGGCCCTCTGAAAGCATCCTGGTCCTGTGTCCAAGGAAGGATCCCGGCCCTGTGAAAGCATCCTGGCCCTGTGTCCAAGGAAGGTTCCCCGTCCTGCGAAAGCATCCGGGCCCTGTGTCCTAGAGAGGGTCCCGGCCATGCGAAAGCATCCTGGCCAAGTGTCCTAGAAAGGGTCACGGCCCTGCGATAGCCTCCTGGAACTGCGTCCAAGGAAGGGGCCCGGACCTGCGATAGCATCCTGGCCCTGTGTCCTAGAAAGGGTCCTGCCCTGTGAAAGCATCCTGTCCGTGTCTCCAACGAAGTGTCCCGGCCCTGCAGAAACATCCTGGCCCTGTGTCCAAGGAAGGGTCCCGGACCTGCTGAAGCATCCTGGCCCTGTGTCCAAGGAAGCTTCCCGGCCCTGTGAAAGCATCCTGTCCCTGTGTCCTAGAAAGGGTCCCTGCCCTACGAAAGCATCCTGGCCCTGTGTCCAAGGAAGGGGCCCGGACCTGCGATAGCATCCTGGCCCTGTGTCCTAGAAAGGGTCCTGCCCTGTGAAAGCATCCTGGCCGTGTCTCCAAGGAAGTGTCCCGGCCCTGCAGAAGCATCCTGGCCCTGTATCCAAGGAAAGGTCCCGGCCTTGCGAAAGCATCCTGGCCCTGTGCCCTAGAAATGGTCCCGTCTCTGCGAAAACATCCTGGCCCTGTGTCCTAGAAACGGTCCCGGCCCTGTGAAAGGTTCCTGGCCCTGTGTCCAAGGAGGGGACCTGGCCCTTCGGAAGCATCCAGGCCCTGTGTCGAAGGAAAGCTCCCAGCCCTGCGGAAGCATCCTGGCCATGTGTCCCAGAAAAGGTCCCGGCACTGCAAAAACATCCTGGCCCTGTGTCCTAGAAAGGGTCATGGCCCTGCGATAGCCCCCTGGCCCTGTGTCCTAGAAAGGGTCCCAGCCCTGTGAAAGCATCCTGGTCCTGTGTCCTTGAAAGGGTCCCGGCCCTGCGAAAGCATCCTGGCCTTGTGTCCTAGAAAGACTCACGGCCCTGCGAAAGCATCCGGGCCCTGTCCT
Organism: Hypanus sabinus; assembly: GCF_030144855.1. NCBI lineage: Eukaryota > Metazoa > Chordata > Chondrichthyes > Myliobatiformes > Dasyatidae > Hypanus > Hypanus sabinus. Next base: position 68,561,252 of record NC_082718.1, on the reverse strand, counting down.
AGAAAGTGTCATGGCCCTGCGAAAGCATCCTGTCCCGGTGTCCTAGAAAGGATCACGGCCCTGCGAAAGCATTCTTGCCCTGTGTCCAAGGATGGGTCCCGGCCCTACAAAAGCATCCTGGCCCTGTGTCCAAGAAAGGGTCCCCGTCCTGCGAAAGCATCCGGGCCCTGTGTCCTAGAAAGCGTCCCGGCCCTGCGAAAGCCTCCTGGCCAAGTGTCCTAGAAAGGGACACGGCCCTCTGAAAGCATCCTGGTCCTGTGTCCAAGGAAGGGTCCCGGTCCTACAAAAGCATCCTGGCCCTGTGCCCTAGAAAGGGTCCCGGCTCTGTGAAAGCATCCTGGCCCTGTGTCCAAGTAAGTGTCCCGGACCTGCGATAGCATCCTGGCACTGTGTCCTAGAAAGGGTCCGTCCCTGTGAAAGCATCCTGACCCTGAGTCCTAGAAAGGGTCATGGCCCAGCGAAAGCTTCCTGGCCCTGTGTCCTAGAAAGGGTCCCGGCCCTGTGAAAGCATCCTGGCCCTGTGCCCTAGAAAGGGTCCCGGCTCTGTGAAAGCATCCTGGCCCTGTATCCAAGGAAGGATTCCGGACCTGCTGAAGCATCCTTGCCCTGTGTCCAAGGATGCTTCCCGACCCTGTGAAAGCATTCTGGCCCTGTGTCCTAGAAAGGGTCCCTGCCCTGCGAAAGCATCCTGGCCGTGTCTCCAAGGAAGTGTCCCGGCCCTGCAGAAGCATCCTGGCCCTGTGTCCAAGGAATGATCCTGGCCTTGCGAAAGCATCCTGGCCCTGTGTCCTAGAAACCGTCCCGGCCCTGTGAAAGGTCCCTGGCCCTGTGTCCAAGGAGGGGACCTGGCCCTGCGGAAGCATCCAGGCACTGTGTCGAAGGAAAGCTCCCGGCCCTGCGGAAGCATCCTGGCCATGTGTCCCAGAAAAGGTCCCGGCCCTGCAAAAGCATCCTGCCCCTGTGTCCTAGAAAGGGTCATGGCCCTGCGAAAGCCTCCTGGCCCTGTGTCCTACAAAGGGTCCCAGCCCTGTGAAAGCATCCTGGCCCTGTGTACTAGAAAGGGTCCCGGCCCTGCGAAAGCATCCTGGCCCTGTGTCCTAGAAAGGGTCCCGGCCCAGCGAAAGCATCCTGGCCTTCTGTCCTAGAAAGAATCACGGTCCTGCGAAAGCATCCGTGCCCTGTCCTAGAAAGTGTCATGGCCCTGCGAAAGCATCCTGGCCCTCTGTACAAGGATGGGTCCGGGCCCGACAAAAGCATCCTGGCCCAGTGTCCAAGAAAGGGTCCCCGTGCTGCGAAAGCATCCGGGCCCTGTGTCCTAGAAAGCGTCCCGGCCCTGCGAAAGCATCCTGGCCAAGTGTCCTAGAAAGGGACACGGCCCTCTGAAAGCATCCTGGTCCTGTGTCCAAGGAAGGTTCCAGGCACTGTGAAAGCATCCTGGCCTTGTGTACTAGAAAGGGTCCTGGCCCTGCGAAAGCATCCTGGCACTGTCCTAGAAAGGGTCCCTGCCCTGCGAAAGCATCCTGGCCCTGTGTCCTCGAAAGGGTCCCGGCCCTGCGAAAGCATCCTGGCCTTCTGTCCTAGAAAGACTCACGGTCCTGCGAAAGCATCCGGGCCCTGTGTCCTAGAGAGGGTCCCGGCCATGCGAAAGCATCCTGGCCAAGTGTCCTAGAAAGGGTCACGGCCCTGCGATAGCCTCCTGGAACTGCGTCCTAGAAAGGGTCCTGGCCCTGTGAAAGCTTCCTGGCCCTGTTTCCTAGAAATGGTCCCGTCCCTGCGAAAGCATCCTGGCCCTGTGCCCTAGAAATGGTCCCGTCCCTGCGAAAGCATCCTGGCCCTGTGCCCTAGAAAGGGTCCCGGCTCTGTGAAAGCATCCTGGCCCTGTGGTCAAGGAAAGAACCCGGACCTGCTGAAGCATCCTGGCCCTGTGTGTAAGGAAGCTTCCCTGCCCTGTGAAAGCATCCTGTCCGTGTCTGCAAGGAAGTGTCCCGGCCCTGCAGAAACATCCTGGCCCTGTGTCCAAGGAAGCTTCCCGGCCCTGTGAAAGCATCCTGGCCCTGTGTCCAAGGAAGGGGCCGGGACCTGCGATAGCATCCTGGCCCTGTGTCCTAGAAAGGGTCCTGCCCTGTGAAAGCATCCTGTCCGTGTCTGCAAGGAAGTGTCCCGGCCCTGCAGAAACATCCTGGCCCTGTGTCCAAGGAAGGGTCCCGGACCTGCTGAAGCATCCTGGCCCTGTGTCTAAGGAAGCTTCCCGGCCCTGTGAAAGCATCCTGTCCCTGTGTCCTAGAAAGGGTCCCTGCCCTGCGAAAGCATCCTGGCCCTGTGTCCAAGGAAGGGGCACGGACCTGCGATAGCATCCTGGCCCTGTGTCCTAGAAAGGGTCCTGCCCTGTGATAGCATCCTGGCCGTGTCTCCAAGGAAGTGTCCCGGCCCTGCAGAAGCATCCTGGCCCTGTATCCAAGGAAAGGTCCCGGCCTTGCGAAAGCATCCTGGCCCTGTGTCCTAGAAACGGTCCCGGCCCTGTGAAAGGTTCCTGGCCCTGTGTCCAAGGAGGGGACCCGGCCCTTCGGAAGCATCCAGGCCCTGTGTCGATGGAAAGCTCCCGGCCCTGCGGAAGCATCCTGGCCATGTGTCCCAGAAAAGGTCCCGGCCCTGCAAAAACATCCTGGCCCTGTGTCCTAGAAAGTCTCACGGCCCTGCGAAAGCATCTGGGCCCCGTCCTAGAAAGTGTCATGGCCCTGCGAAAGCATCCTATCCCTGTGTCCAAGAAAGGGTCCACGTCTTGCGAAAGCATCCAGGCCCTGTGTCCTAGAATGGGTCCCGGAACTGCGAAAGCATCCTGGCCAAGTGTCCTAGAAAGGGACACGGCCCTCTGAAAGCATCCTGGTCCTGTGTCCAAGGAAGGGTCCCGGCCCTGTGAAAGCATCCTGGCCCTGTGTCCAAGGAAGGTTCCCTGTCCTGCGAAAGCATCCGGGCCCTATGTCCTAGAGAGTATCCCGGCCATGCGAAAGCATCCTGGCCAAGTGTCCTACAAAGGATCACGGCCCTGCGATAGCCTCCTGGATCTGCGTCCTAGAAAGGGTCCTGGCCCTGTGAAAGCATCCTGGCCGTGTGTCCAAGGAAGGTTCCCGGACCTGCTGAAGCATCCTGGCCCTGTGTACTAGAAAGGGTCACTGCCCTGCGATAGCCTCCTGGATCTGCGTCCTAGAATGGGTCCTGGCCCTGCGAATGCATCCTTGCCCTGTGTCCTAGAAAGGGTCACGGCCCTGCGAAAGCAACCTGGCCCTGTGTCCAATGATGGGTCCCGGCCCTGCAAAAACATCCTGGCCCTGTGCCCTAGAAAGGGTCCGGCCCTGTGAAAGCATCCTGGCCCTGTGTCCTAGAAAGGGTCATGGCCCAGCGAAAGCTTCCTGGCCCTGTGTCCTAGAATGGGTCCCGGCCCTGCGAAAGCATCCTGGCCAAGTGTCCTAGAAAGGGACACGGCCCTCTGAAAGCATCCTGGTCCTGTGTCCAAGGAAGGGTCCCGGCCCTGTGAAAGCATCCTGGCCCTGTGTCCAAGGAAGGTTCCCGGACCTGCTGAAGCATCCTGGCCCTGAGTACTAGAAAGGGTCCCGGCCCTGTGAAAGGTCCCTGGCCCTGTGTCCAAGGAGGGGACCTGGCCCTGCGGAAGCATCCAGGCACTATGTCGAAGGAAAGCTCCAGGCCCTGCGGAAGCATCCTGGCCATGTGTCCCAGAAAAGGTCCCGGCCCTGCAAAAGCATCCTGCCCCTGTGTCCTAGAAAGGGTCATGGCCCTGCGAAAGCCTCCTGGCCCTGTGTCCTACAAAGGGTCCCAGCCCTGTGAAAGCATCCTGGCCCTGTGTACTAGAAAGGGTCCCGGCCCTGCGAAAGCATCCTGGCCCTGTGTCCTAGAAAGGGTCCCGGCCCAGCGAAAGCATCCTGGCCTTCTGTCCTAGAAAGAATCACGGTCCTGCGAAAGCATCCGTGCCCTGTCCTAGAAAGTGTCATGGCCCTGCGAAAGCATCCTGGCCCTCTGTACAAGGATGGGTCCGGGCCCGACAAAAGCATCCTGGCCCAGTGTCCAAGAAAGGGTCCCCGTGCTGCGAAAGCATCCGGGCCCTGTGTCCTAGAAAGGGACACGGCCCTCTGAAAGCATCCTGGTCCTGTGTCCAAGGAAGGTTCCAGGCACTGTGAAAGCATCCTGGCCTTGTGTACTAGAAAGGGTCCTGGCCCTGCGAAAGCATCCTGGCACTGTCCTAGAAAGGGTCCCTGCCCTGCGAAAGCATCCTGGCCCTGTGTCCTCGAAAGGGTCCCGGCCCTGCGAAAGCATCCTGGCCTTCTGTCCTAGAAAGACTCACGGTCCTGCGAAAGCATCCGGGCCCTGTGTCCTAGAGAGGGTCCCGGCCATGCGAAAGCATCCTGGCCAAGTGTCCTAGAAAGGGTCACGGCCCTGCGATAGCCTCCTGGAACTGCGTCCTAGAAAGGGTCCTGGCCCTGTGAAAGCTTCCTGGCCCTGTTTCCTAGAAATGGTCCCGTCCCTGCGAAAGCATCCTGGCCCTGTGCCCTAGAAATGGTCCCATCCCTGCGAAAGCATCCTGGCCCTGTGCCCTAGAAAGGGTCCCGGCTCTGTGAAAGCATCCTGGCCCTGTGGTCAAGGAAAGATCCCGGACCTGCTGAAGCATCCTGGCCCTGTGTCTAAGGAAGCTTCCCTGCCCTGTGAAAGCATCCTGTCCGTGTCTGCAAGGAAGTGTCCCGGCCCTGCAGAAACATCCTGGCCCTGTGTCCAAGGAAGCTTCCCGGCCCTGTGAAAGCATCCTGGCCCTGTGTCCTAGAAAGGGTCCCTGCCCTGCGAAAGCATCCTTGCCCTGTGTCCAAGGAAGGGGCCGTGACCTGCGATAGCATCCTGGCCCTGTGTCCTAGAAAGGGTCCTGCCCTGTGAAAGCATCCTGTCCGTGTCTGCAAGGAAGTGTCCCGGCCCTGCAGAAACATCCTGGCCCTGTGTCCAAGGAAGGGTCCCGGACCTGCTGAAGCATCCTGGCCCTGTGTCTAAGGAAGCTTCCCGGCCCTGTGAAAGCATCCTGTCCCTGTGTCCTAGAAAGGGTCCCTGCCCTGCGAAAGCATCCTGGCCCTGTGTCCAAGGAAGGGGCACGGACCTGCGATAGCATCCTGGCCCTGTGTCCTAGAAAGGGTCCTGCCCTGTGATTGCATCCTGGCCGTGTCTCCAAGGAAGTGTCCCGGCCCTGCAGAAGCATCCTGGCCCTGTATCCAAGGAAAGGTCCCGGCCTTGCGAAAGCATCCTGGCCCTGTGTCCTAGAAACGGTCCCGGCCCTGTGAAAGGTTCCTGGCCCTGTGTCCAAGGAGGGGACCCGGCCCTTCGGAAGCATCCAGGCCCTGTGTCGATGGAAAGCTCCCGGCCCTGCGGAAGCATCCTGGCCATGTGTCCCAGAAAAGGTCCCGGCCCTGCAAAAACATCCTGGCCCTGTGTCCTAGAAAGTCTCACGGCCCTGCGAAAGCATCTGGGCCCCGTCCTAGAAAGTGTCATAGCCCTGCGAAAGCATCCTATCCCTGTGTCCAAGAAAGGGTCCACGTCTTGCGAAAGCATCCAGGCCCTGTGTCCTAGAATGGGTCCCGGAACTGCGAAAGCATCCTGGCCAAGTGTCCTAGAAAGGGACACGGCCCTCTGAAAGCATCCTGGTCCTGTGTCCAAGGAAGGGTCCCGGCCCTGTGAAAGCATCCTGGCCCTGTGTCCAAGGAAGGTTCCCTGTCCTGCGAAAGCATCCGGGCCCTATGTCCTAGAGAGTATCCCGGCCATGCGAAAGCATCCTGGCCAAGTGTCCTACAAAGGATCACGGCCCTGCGATAGCCTCCTGGATCTGCGTCCTAGAAAGGGTCCTGGCCCTGTGAAAGCATCCTGGCCGTGTATCCAAGGAAGTGTCCCGGCCCTGCAGAAGCATCCTGGCCCTGTGTCCAAGGAAGGTTCCCGGACCTGCTGAAGCATCCTGGCCCTGTGTACTAGAAAGGGTCACTGCCCTGCGATAGCCTCCTTGATCTGCGTCCTAGAATGGGTCCTGGCCCTGCGAATGCATCCTTGCCCTGTGCCCTAGAAAGGGTCACGGCCCTGCGAAAGCAACCTGGCCCTGTGTCCAATGATGGGTCCCGGCCCTGCAAAAACATCCTGGCCCTGTGCCCTAGAAAGGGTCCGGCCCTGTGAAAGCATCCTGGCCCTGTGTCCTAGAAAGGGTCATGGCCCAGCGAAAGCATCCTGGTCCTGTGTCCAAGGAAGGGTCCCGGCCCTGTGAAAGCATCCTGGCCCTGTGTCCAAGGAAGGTTCCCGGACCTGCTGAAGCATCCTGGCCCTGAGTACTAGAAAGGGTCCCGGCCCTGTGAAAGCATCCTGGCCGTGTATCCAAGGAAGAGTCCCGGCCCTGCAGAAGCATCCTGGCCCTGTGTCCAAGGAAGGTTCCCGGACCTGCTGAAGGATCCTGGCCCTGTGCCCTAGAAAGAGTCCCGGCCCTGCAGAAGCATCCTGGCCCTGTGTCAAAGGAAGGGGCCCGGACCTGCGATAGCATCCTGGCCCTGTGTCCTAGAAAGGGTCCTGCCCTGTGAAAGCATCCTGGCCGTGTATCCAAGGAAGAGTCCCGGACCTGCTGAAGCATCCTGGCCCTGTGTCCAAGGAAGGTTCCCGGAGCTGCTGAAGCATCCTGGCCCTGTGTACTAGAAAGGGTCCCGGCCCTGCGAAAGCATCCGGGCCCTGTCCTAGAAAGTGTCATGCCCCTGCGAAAGCATCCTGTACTGGTGTCCTAGAAAGGATCACGGCCCTGCGAAAGCATCAAGGTCCTGTGTTCAAGGAAGGGTCCCGGCCCTGTTAAACAATCCTGGCCCTGTGTTCAAGGAAGGGTTCCCATACTGCGAAAGCATCCGGGCCCTGTCTCCTAGAGAGGGTCCCGGCCATGCGAAAGCATCCTGGCCAAGTGTCCTAGAAATGGTCACGGCCCTGCGATAGCCTCCTGGATCTGCGTCCTAGAATGGGTCCTGGCCCTGCGAATGCATCCTTGCCCTGTGTCCTAGAAAGGGTCACGGCCCTGCGAAAGCAACCTGGCCCTGTGTCCAATGATGTGTCCCGGCCCTGCAAAAGCATCCTGGCCCTGTGCCCTAGAAAGGGTCCGGCCCTGTGAAAGCATCCTGGCCCTGTGTCCTAGAAAGGGTCATGGCCCAGCGAAAGCTTCCTGGCCCTGTGTCCTAGAATGGGTCCCGGCCCTGCGAAAGCATCCTGGCCAAGTGTCCTAGAAAGGGACACGGCCCTCTGAAAGCATCCTGGTCCTGTGTCCAAGGAAGGGTCCCGGCCCTGTGAAAGCATCCTGGCCCTGTGTCCAAGGAAGGGTCCCCATCCTGCGAAAGCATCCTGGCCCTGTGTACAAGAAAGGGTCCCCGTCCTGCGAAAGCTTCCGGGCCCTGTGTCCTAGAAAGGGTCCCGGCCCTGCGAAAGCATCCTGGCCCTGTGTCCTAGAAAGGGTCATGGCCCAGCGAAAGCTTCCTGGCCCTGTGTCCTAGAAAGGGTCCCGGCCCTGCGAAAACATCCTGGTCCTGTGCCCTAGAAAGGGTCCTGCCCTGCGAAAGCATCCTGGCCTTGTGTCCAAGGATGGGTCCCGGCCCTGCAAAAGCATCCTGGCCCTGTGCCCTAGAAAGGGTCCCGGCTCTGTGAAAGCATCCTGGCCCTGTGTCCAAGGAGGGGACCGGGCCCTGCAGAATCATCCTGGCCATGTGTCCCAGAAAAGGTCGCGGCCCTGTAAAAGCATCCTGACCCTCTGTCCTAGAAAGGGACCGGCCCTGTGAAAGCATCCTGGCCCTGTGTCCAAGGAAGGGTCCCCATCCTGCGAAAGCATCCTGGCCCTGTGTACAAGAAAGGGTCCCCGTCCTGCGAAAGCTTCCGGGCCCTGTGTCCTAGAAAGGGTCCCGGCCCTGCGAAAGCATCCTGGCCCTGTGTCCTAGAAAGGGTCATGGCCCAGCGAAAGCTTCCTGGCCCTGTGTCCTAGAAAGGGTCCCGGCCCTGCGAAAACATCCTGGTCCTGTGCCCTAGAAAGGGTCCTGCCCTGCGAAAGCATCCTGGCCTTGTGTCCAAGGAAGTGTCCCGGCCCTGCAGAAGCATCCTGGCCCTGTGTCCAAGGAAGTGTCCCGGCCCTGCAGAAGCATCCTGGCCCTGTGTCCAAGGAAGTGTCCCGGCCCTGCAGAAGCATCCTGGCCGTGTATCCAAGGAAGTGTCCCGGCCCTGCAGAAGCATCCTGGCCCTGTGTCCAAGGAAGGTTCCCGGACCTGCTGAAGCATCCTGGCCCTGAGTACTAGAAAGGGTCCCGGCCCTGCGAAAGCATCCTGGCCCTGTGCCTTAGAAAGAGTCCCGGCCCTGCAGAAGCATCCTGGCCCTGTGTCAAAGGAAGGGGCCCGGACCTGCGATAGCATCCTGGCCCTGTGTCCTAGAAAGGGTCCTGCCCTGTGAAAGCATCCTGGCCGTGTATCCAAGGAAGAGTCCCGGCCCTGCAGAAGCATCCTGGCCCTGTGTCCAAGGAAGGTTCCCGGACCTGCTGAAGCATCCTGGCCCTGTGTACTAGAAAGTGTCCCGGCCCTGCGAAAGCATCCGGGCCCTGTCCTAGAAAGTGTCATGCCCCTGCGAAAGCATCCTGGCCCTGTGTCCTAGAAACGGTCCCGGCCCTGTGAAAGGTTCCTGGCCCTGTGTCCAAGGAGGGGACCTGGCCCTTCGGAAGCATCCAGGCCCTGTGTCGAAGGAAAGCTCCCAGCCCTGCGGAAGCATCCTGGCCATGTGTCCCAGAATAGGTCCCGGCACTGCAAAAACATCCTGGCCCTGTGTCCTAGAAAGGGTCCCAGCCCTGTGAAAGCATCCTGGTCCTGTGTCCTTGAAAGGGTCCCGGCCCTGCGAAAGCATCCTGGCCTTGTGTCCTAGAAAGACTCACGGCCCTGCGAAAGCATCCGGGCCCTGTCCTAGAAAGTGTCATGGCCCTGCGAAAGCATCCTGTCCCGGTGTCCTAGAAAGGATCACGGCCCTGCGAAAGCATCCTTGCCCTGTGTCCAAGGATGGGTCCCGGCCCTACAAAAGCATCCTGGCCCTGTGTCCAAGAAAGGGTCCCGGCCCTGCGAAAGCATCCTGGCCAAGTGTCCTAGAAAGGGACACGGCCCTCTGAAAGCATCCTGGTCCTGTGTCCAAGGAAGGGTCCCCGTCCTGCGAAAGCATCCGTGCCCTGTGTCCAAGGATGGGTCCCGGTCCTACAAAAGCATCCTGGCCCTGTGCCCTAGAAAGGGTCCCGGCTCTGTGAAAGCATCCTGGCCCTGTGTCCAAGTAAGTGTCCCGGACCTGCGATAGCATCCTGGCACTGTGTCCTAGAAAGGGTCCGTCCCTGTGAAAGCATCCTGGCCCTGAGTCCTAGAAAGGGTCATGGCCCAGCGAAAGCTTCCTGGCCCTGTGTCCTAGAAAGGGTCCCGACCCTGTGAAAGCATTCTGGCCCTGTGTCCTAGAAAGGGTCCCTGCCCTGCGAAAGCATCCTGGCCGTGTCTCCAAGGAAGTGTCCCGGCCCTGCAGAAGCATCCTGGCCCTGTGTCCAAGGAATGATCCTGGCCTTGCGAAAGCATCCTGGCCCTGTGTCCTAGAAACCGTCCCGGCCCTGTGAAAGGTCCCTGGCCCTGTGTCCAAGGAGGGGACCTGGCCCTGCGGAAGCATCCAGGCACTGTGTCGAAGGAAAGCTCCCGGCCCTGCAGAAGCATCCTGGCCATGTGTCCCAGAAAAGGTCCCGGCCCTGCAAAAGCATCCTGCCCCTGTGTCCTAGAAAGGGTCATGGCCCTGCGAAAGCCTCCTGGCCCTGTGTCCTACAAAGGGTCCCAGCCCTGTGAAAGCATCCTGGCCCTGTGTACTAGAAAGGGTCCCGGCCCTGCGAAAGCATCCTGGCCCTGTGTCCTAGAAAGGGTCCCGGCCCAGCGAAAGCATCCTGGCCTTCTGTCCTAGAAAGAATCACGGTCCTGCGAAAGCATCCGTGCCCTGTCCTAGAAAGTGTCATGGCCCTGCGAAAGCATCCTGGCCCTCTGTACAAGGATGGGTCCGGGCCCGACAAAAGCATCCTGGCCCAGTGTCCAAGAAAGGGTCCCCGTGCTGCGAAAGCATCCGGGCCCTGTGTCCTAGAAAGCGTCCCGGCCCTGCGAAAGCATCCTGGCCAAGTGTCCTAGAAAGGGACACGGCCCTCTGAAAGCATCCTGGTCCTGTGTCCAAGGAAGGTTCCAGGCACTGTGAAAGCATCCTGGCCTTGTGTACTAGAAAGGGTCCTGGCCCTGCGAAAGCATCCTGGCACTGTCCTAGAAAGGGTCCCTGCCCTGCGAAAGCATCCTGGCCCTGTGTCCTCGAAAGGGTCCCGGCCCTGCGAAAGCATCCTGGCCTTCTGTCCTAGAAAGACTCACGGTCCTGCGAAAGCATCCGGGCCCTGTGTCCTAGAGAGGGTCCCGGCCATGCGAAAGCATCCTGGCCAAGTGTCCTAGAAAGGGTCACGGCCCTGCGATAGCCTCCTGGAACTGCGTCCTAGAAAGGGTCCTGGCCCTGTGAAAGCTTCCTGGCCCTGTTTCCTAGAAATGGTCCCGTCCCTGCGAAAGCATCCTGGCCCTGTGCCCTAGAAATGGTCCCGTCCCTGCGAAAGCATCCTGGCCCTGTGCCCTAGAAAGGGTCCCGGCTCTGTGAAAGCATCCTGGCCCTGTGGTCAAGGAAAGATCCCGGACCTGCTGAAGCATCCTGGCCCTGTGTCTAAGGAAGCTTCCCTGCCCTGTGAAAGCATCCTGTCCGTGTCTGCAAGGAAGTGTCCCGGCCCTGCAGAAACATCCTGGCCCTGTGTCCAAGGAAGCTTCCCGGCCCTGTGAAAGCATCCTGGCCCTGTGTCCAAGGAAGGGGCCGGGACCTGTGATAGCATCCTGGCCCTGTGTCCTAGAAAGGGTCCTGCCCTGTGAAAGCATCCTGTCCGTGTCTGCAAGGAAGTGTCCCGGCCCTGCAGAAACATCCTGGCCCTGTGTCCAAGGAAGGGTCCCGGACCTGCTGAAGCATCCTGGCCCTGTGTCTAAGGAAGCTTCCCGGCCCTGTGAAAGCATCCTGTCCCTGTGTCCTAGAAAGGGTCCCTGCCCTGCGAAAGCATCCTGGCCCTGTGTCCAAGGAAGGGGCACGGACCTGCGATAGCATCCTGGCCCTGTGTCCTAGAAAGGGTCCTGCCCTGTGATAGCATCCTGGCCGTGTCTCCAAGGAAGTGTCCCGGCCCTGCAGAAGCATCCTGGCCCTGTATCCAAGGAAAGGTCCCGGCCTTGCGAAAGCATCCTGGCCCTGTGTCCTAGAAACGGTCCCGGCCCTGTGAAAGGTTCCTGGCCCTGTGTCCAAGGAGGGGACCCGGCCCTTCGGAAGCATCCAGGCCCTGTGTCGATGGAAAGCTCCCGGCCCTGCGGAAGCATCCTGGCCATGTGTCCCAGAAAAGGTCCCGGCCCTGCAAAAACATCCTGGCCCTGTGTCCTAGAAAGTCTCACGGCCCTGCGAAAGCATCTGGGCCCCGTCCTAGAAAGTGTCATGGCCCTGCGAAAGCATCCTATCCCTGTGTCCAAGAAAGGGTCCACGTCTTGCGAAAGCATCCAGGCCCTGTGTCCTAGAATGGGTCCCGGAACTGCGAAAGCATCCTGGCCAAGTGTCCTAGAAAGGGACACGGCCCTCTGAAAGCATCCTGGTCCTGTGTCCAAGGAAGGGTCCCGGCCCTGTGAAAGCATCCTGGCCCTGTGTCCAAGGAAGGTTCCCTGTCCTGCGAAAGCATCCGGGCCCTATGTCCTAGAGAGTATCCCGGCCATGCGAAAGCATCCTGGCCAAGTGTCCTACAAAGGATCACGGCCCTGCGATAGCCTCCTGGATCTGCGTCCTAGAAAGGGTCCTGGCCCTGTGAAAGCATCCTGGCCGTGTGTCCAAGGAAGGTTCCCGGACCTGCTGAAGCATCCTGGCCCTGTGTACTAGAAAGGGTCACTGCCCTGCGATAGCCTCCTGGATCTGCGTCCTAGAATGGGTCCTGGCCCTGCGAATGCATCCTTGCCCTGTGTCCTAGAAAGGGTCACGGCCCTGCGAAAGCAACCTGGCCCTGTGTCCAATGATGGGTCCCGGCCCTGCAAAAACATCCTGGCCCTGTGTCCTAGAAAGGGTCCCAGCCCTGTGAAGGCATCCTGGCCCTGTGTACTAGAAAGGGTCCCGGCCCTGCGAAAGCATCCTGGCCCTGTGTCCTAGAAAGGGTCCCGGCCCAGCGAAAGCATCCTGGCCTTCTGTCCTAGAAAGAATCACGGTCCTGCGAAAGCATCCGTGCCCTGTCCTAGAAAGTGTCATGGCCCTGCGAAAGCATCCTGGCCCTCTGTACAAGGATGGGTCCGGGCCCGACAAAAGCATCCTGGCCCAGTGTCCAAGAAAGGGTCCCCGTGCTGCGAAAGCATCCGGGCCCTGTGTCCTAGAAAGCGTCCCGGCCCTGCGAAAGCATCCTGGCCAAGTGTCCTAGAAAGGGACACGGCCCTCTGAAAGCATCCTGGTCCTGTGTCCAAGGAAGGTTCCAGGCACTGTGAAAGCATCCTGGCCTTGTGTACTAGAAAGGGTCCTGGCCCTGCGAAAGCATCCTGGCACTGTCCTAGAAAGGGTCCCTGCCCTGCGAAAGCATCCTGGCCCTGTGTCCTCGAAAGGGTCCCGGCCCTGCGAAAGCATCCTGGCCTTCTGTCCTAGAAAGACTCACGGTCCTGCGAAAGCATCCGGGCCCTGTGTCCTAGAGAGGGTCCCGGCCATGCGAAAGCATCCTGGCCAAGTGTCCTAGAAAGGGTCACGGCCCTGCGATAGCCTCCTGGAACTGCGTCCTAGAAAGGGTCCTGGCCCTGTGAAAGCTTCCTGGCCCTGTTTCCTAGAAATGGTCCCGTCCCTGCGAAAGCATCCTGGCCCTGTGCCCTAGAAATGGTCCCGTCCCTGCGAAAGCATCCTGGCCCTGTGCCCTAGAAAGGGTCCCGGCTCTGTGAAAGCATCCTGGCCCTGTGGTCAAGGAAAGATCCCGGACCTGCTGAAGCATCCTGGCCCTGTGTCTAAGGAAGCTTCCCTGCCCTGTGAAAGCATCCTGTCCGTGTCTGCAAGGAAGTGTCCCGGCCCTGCAGAAACATCCTGGCCCTGTGTCCAAGGAAGCTTCCCGGCCCTGTGAAAGCATCCTGGCCCTGTGTCCAAGGAAGGGGCCGGGACCTGTGATAGCATCCTGGCCCTGTGTCCTAGAAAGGGTCCTGCCCTGTGAAAGCATCCTGTCCGTGTCTGCAAGGAAGTGTCCCGGCCCTGCAGAAACATCCTGGCCCTGTGTCCAAGGAAGGGTCCCGGACCTGCTGAAGCATCCTGGCCCTGTGTCTAAGGAAGCTTCCCGGCCCTGTGAAAGCATCCTGTCCCTGTGTCCTAGAAAGGGTCCCTGCCCTGCGAAAGCATCCTGGCCCTGTGTCCAAGGAAGGGGCACGGACCTGCGATAGCATCCTGGCCCTGTGTCCTAGAAAGGGTCCTGCCCTGTGATAGCATCCTGGCCGTGTCTCCAAGGAAGTGTCCCGGCCCTGCAGAAGCATCCTGGCCCTGTATCCAAGGAAAGGTCCCGGCCTTGCGAAAGCATCCTGGCCCTGTGTCCTAGAAACGGTCCCGGCCCTGTGAAAGGTTCCTGGCCCTGTGTCCAAGGAGGGGACCCGGCCCTTCGGAAGCATCCAGGCCCTGTGTCGATGGAAAGCTCCCGGCCCTGCGGAAGCATCCTGGCCATGTGTCCCAGAAAAGGTCCCGGCCCTGCAAAAACATCCTGGCCCTGTGTCCTAGAAAGTCTCACGGCCCTGCGAAAGCATCTGGGCCCCGTCCTAGAAAGTGTCATGGCCCTGCGAAAGCATCCTATCCCTGTGTCCAAGAAAGGGTCCACGTCTTGCGAAAGCATCCAGGCCCTGTGTCCTAGAATGGGTCCCGGAACTGCGAAAGCATCCTGGCCAAGTGTCCTAGAAAGGGACACGGCCCTCTGAAAGCATCCTGGTCCTGTGTCCAAGGAAGGGTCCCGGCCCTGTGAAAGCATCCTGGCCCTGTGTCCAAGGAAGGTTCCCTGTCCTGCGAAAGCATCCGGGCCCTATGTCCTAGAGAGTATCCCGGCCATGCGAAAGCATCCTGGCCAAGTGTCCTACAAAGGATCACGGCCCTGCGATAGCCTCCTGGATCTGCGTCCTAGAAAGGGTCCTGGCCCTGTGAAAGCATCCTGGCCGTGTGTCCAAGGAAGGTTCCCGGACCTGCTGAAGCATCCTGGCCCTGTGTACTAGAAAGGGTCACTGCCCTGCGATAGCCTCCTGGATCTGCGTCCTAGAATGGGTCCTGGCCCTGCGAATGCATCCTTGCCCTGTGTCCTAGAAAGGGTCACGGCCCTGCGAAAGCAACCTGGCCCTGTGTCCAATGATGGGTCCCGGCCCTGCAAAAACATCCTGGCCCTGTGCCCTAGAAAGGGTCCGGCCCTGTGAAAGCATCCTGGCCCTGTGTCCTAGAAAGGGTCATGGCCCAGCGAAAGCTTCCTGGCCCTGTGTCCTAGAATGGGTCCCGGCCCTGCGAAAGCATCCTGGCCAAGTGTCCTAGAAAGGGACACGGCCCTCTGAAAGCATCCTGGTCCTGTGTCCAAGGAAGGGTCCCGGCCCTGTGAAAGCATCCTGGCCCTGTGTCCAAGGAAGGTTCCCGGACCTGCTGAAGCATCCTGGCCCTGAGTACTAGAAAGGGTCCCGGCCCTGTGAAAGCATCCTGGCCGTGTATCCAAGGAAGAGTCCCGGCCCTGCAGAAGCATCCTGGCCCTGTGTCCAAGGAAGGTTCCCGGACCTGCTGAAGCATCCTGGCCCTGTGCCCTAGAAAGAGTCCCGGCCCTGCAGAAGCATCCTGGCCCTGTGTCAAAGGAAGGGGCCCGGACCTGCGATAGCATCCTGGCCCTGTGTCCTAGAAAGGGTCCTGCCCTGTGAAAGCATCCTGGCCGTGTATCCAAGGAAGAGTCCCGGCCCTGCAGAAGCATCCTGGCCCTGTGTCCAAGGAAGGTTCCCGGACCTGCTGAAGCATCCTGGCCCTGTGTCCAAGGAAGGTTCCCGGAGCTGCTGAAGCATCCTGGCCCTGTGTACTAGAAAGGGTCCCGGCCCTGCGAAAGCATCCGGGCCCTGTCCTAGAAAGTGTCATGCCCCTGCGAAAGCATCCTGTACCGGTGTCCTAGAAAGGATCACGGCCCTGCGAAAGCATCAAGGTCCTGTGTTCAAGGAAGGGTCCCGGCCCTGTTAAACAATCCTGGCCCTGTGTTCAAGGAAGGGTTCCCATACTGCGAAAGCATCCGGGCCCTGTCTCCTAGAGAGGGTCCCGGCCATGCGAAAGCATCCTGGCCAAGTGTCCTAGAAATGGTCACGGCCCTGCGATAGCCTCCTGGATCTGCGTCCTAGAATGGGTCCTGGCCCTGCGAATGCATCCTTGCCCTGTGTCCTAGAAAGGGTCACGGCCCTGCGAAAGCAACCTGGCCCTGTGTCCAATGATGGGTCCCGGCCCTGCAAAAGCATCCTGGCCCTGTGCCCTAGAAAGGGTCCGGCCCTGTGAAAGCATCCTGGCCCTGTGTCCTAGAAAGGGTCATGGCCCAGCGAAAGCTTCCTGGCCCTGTGTCCTAGAATGGGTCCCGGCCCTGCGAAAGCATCCTGGCCAAGTGTCCTAGAAAGGGACACGGCCCTCTGAAAGCATCCTGGTCCTGTGTCCAAGGAAGGGTCCCGGCCCTGTGAAAGCATCCTGGCCCTGTGTCCAAGGAAGGGTCCCCATCCTGCGAAAGCATCCTGGCCCTGTGTACAAGAAAGGGTCCCCGTCCTGCGAAAGCTTCCGGGCCCTGTGTCCTAGAAAGGGTCCCGGCCCTGCGAAAGCATCCTGGCCCTGTGTCCTAGAAAGGGTCATGGCCCAGCGAAAGCTTCCTGGCCCTGTGTCCTAGAAAGGGTCCCGGCCCTGCGAAAACATCCTGGTCCTGTGCCCTAGAAAGGGTCCTGCCCTGCGAAAGCATCCTGGCCTTGTGTCCAAGGAAGTGTCCCGGCCCTGCAGAAGCATCCTGGCCCTGTGTCCAAGGAAGTGTCCCGGCCCTGCAGAAGCATCCTGGCCCTGTGTCCAAGGAAGTGTCCCGGCCCTGCAGAAGCATCCTGGCCGTGTATCCAAGGAAGTGTCCCGGCCCTGCAGAAGCATCCTGGCCCTGTGTCCAAGGAAGGTTCCCAGACCTGCTGAAGCATCCTGGCCCTGAGTACTAGAAAGGGTCCCGGCCCTGCAGAAGCATCCTGGCCCTGTGTCCAAGGAAGGTTCCCGGACCTGCTGAAGCATCCTGGCCCTGAGTACTAGAAAGGGTCCCGGCCCTGCGAAAGCATCCTGGCCCTCTGCCTTAGAAAGAGTCCCGGCCCTGCAGAAGCATCCTGGCCCTGTGTCAAAGGAAGGGGCCCGGACCTGCGATAGCATCCTGGCCCTGTGTCCTAGAAAGGGTCCTGCCCTGTGAAAGCATCCTGTCCGTGTCTGCAAGGAAGTGTCCCGGCCCTGCAGAAACATCCTGGCCCTGTGTCCAAGGAAGGGTCCCGGACCTGCTGAAGCATCCTGGCCCTGTGTCCAAGGAAGCTTCCCGGCCCTGTGAAAGCATCCTGTCCCTGTGTCCTAGAAAGGGTCCCTGCCCTACGAAAGCATCCTGGCCCTGTGTACAAGGAAGGGGCCCGGACCTGCGATAGCATCCTGGCCCTGTGTCCTAGAAAGGGTCCTGCCCTGTGAAAGCATCCTGCCCGTGTCTCCAAGGAAGTGTCCCGGCCCTGCAGAAGCATCCTGGCCCTGTATCCAAGGAAAGCTCCCAGCCCTGCGGAAGCATCCTGGCCATGTGTCCCAGAAAAGGTCCCGGCACTGCAAAAACATCCTGGCCCTGTGTCCTAGAAAGGGTCATGGCCCTGCGATAGCCCCCTGGCCCTGTGTCCTAGAAAGGGTCCCAGCCCTGTGAAAGCATCCTGGTCCTGTGTCCTTGAAAGGGTCCCGGCCCTGCGAAAGCATCCTGGCCTTGTGTCCTAGAAAGACTCACGGCCCTGCGAAAGCATCCGGGCCCTGTCCTAGAAAGTGTCATGGCCCTGCGAAAGCATCCTGTCCCGGTGTCCTAGAAAGGATCACGGCCCTGCGAAAGCATCCTTGCCCTGTGTCCAAGGATGGGTCCCGGCCCTACAAAAGCATCCTGGCCCTGTGTCCAAGAAAGGGTCCCCGTCCTGCGAAAGCATCCGGGCCCTGTGTCCTAGAAAGCGTCCCGGCCCTGCGAAAGCATCCTGGCCAAGTGTCCTAGAAAGGGACACGGCCCTCTGAAAGCATCCTGGTCCTGTGTCCAAGGAAGGGTCCCCGTCCTGCGAAAGCATCCGTGCCCTGTGTCCAAGGATGGGTCCCGGTCCTACAAAAGCATCCTGGCCCTGTGCCCTAGAAAGGGTCCCGGCTCTGTGAAAGCATCCTGGCCCTGTGTCCAAGTAAGTGTCCCGGACCTGCGATAGCATCCTGGCACTGTGTCCTAGAAAGGGTCCGTCCCTGTGAAAGCATCCTGGCCCTGAGTCCTAGAAAGGGTCATGGCCCAGCGAAAGCTTCCTGGCCCTGTGTCCTAGAAAGGGTCCCGGCCCTGTGAAAGCATCCTGGCCCTGTGCCCTAGAAAGGGTCCCGGCTCTGTGAAAGCATCCTGGCCCTGTATCCAAGGAAGGATCCCGGACCTGCTGAAGCATCCTTGCCCTGTGTCCAAGGATGCTTCTCGACCCTGTGAAAGCATTCTGGCCCTGTGTCCTAGAAAGGGTCCCTGCCCTGCGAAAGCATCCTGGCCCTGTGTCCAAGGAATGATCCTGGCCTTGCGAAAGCATCCTGGCCCTGTGTCCTAGAAACCGTCCCGGCCCTGTGAAAGGTCCCTGGCCCTGTGTCCAAGGAGGGGACCTGGCCCTGCGGAAGCATCCAGGCACTGTGTCGAAGGAAAGCTCCCGGCCCTGCGGAAGCATCCTGGCCATGTGTCCCAGAAAAGGTCCCGGCCCTGCAAAAGCATCCTGCCCCTGTGTCCTAGAAAGGGTCATGGCCCTGCGAAAGCCTCCTGGCCCTGTGTCCTACAAAGGGTCCCAGCCCTGTGAAAGCATCCTGGCCCTGTGTACTAGAAAGGGTCCCGGCCCTGCGAAAGCATCCTGGCCCTGTGTCCTAGAAAGGGTCCCGGCCCAGCGAAAGCATCCTGGCCTTCTGTCCTAGAAAGAATCACGGTCCTGCGAAAGCATCCGTGCCCTGTCCTAGAAAGTGTCATGGCCCTGCGAAAGCATCCTGGCCCTCTGTACAAGGATGGGTCCGGGCCCGACAAAAGCATCCTGGCCCAGTGTCCAAGAAAGGGTCCCCGTGCTGCGAAAGCATCCGGGCCCTGTGTCCTAGAAAGCGTCCCGGCCCTGCGAAAGCATCCTGGCCAAGTGTCCTAGAAAGGGACACGGCCCTCTGAAAGCATCCTGGTCCTGTGTCCAAGGAAGGTTCCAGGCACTGTGAAAGCATCCTGGCCTTGTGTACTAGAAAGGGTCCTGGCCCTGCGAAAGCATCCAGGCACTGTCCTAGAAAGGGTCCCTGCCCTGCGAAAGCATCCTGGCCCTGTGTCCTCGAAAGGGTCCCGGCCCTGCGAAAGCATCCTGGCCTTCTGTCCTAGAAAGACTCACGGTCCTGCGAAAGCATCCGGGCCCTGTGTCCTAGAGAGGGTCCCGGCCATGCGAAAGCATCCTGGCCAAGTGTCCTAGAAAGGGTCACGGCCCTGCGATAGCCTCCTGGAACTGCGTCCTAGAAAGGGTCCTGGCCCTGTGAAAGCTTCCTGGCCCTGTTTCCTAGAAATGGTCCCGTCCCTGCGAAAGCATCCTGGCCCTGTGCCCTAGAAATGGTCCCGTCCCTGCGAAAGCATCCTGGCCCTGTGCCCTAGAAAGGGTCCCGGCTCTGTGAAAGCATCCTGGCCCTGTGGTCAAGGAAAGATCCCGGACCTGCTGAAGCATCCTGGCCCTGTGTCTAAGGAAGCTTCCCTGCCCTGTGAAAGCATCCTGTCCGTGTCTGCAAGGAAGTGTCCCGGCCCTGCAGAAACATCCTGGCCCTGTGTCCAAGGAAGCTTCCCGGCCCTGTGAAAGCATCCTGGCCCTGTGTCCTAGAAAGGGTCCCTGCCCTGCGAAAGCATCCTTGCCCTGTGTCCAAGGAAGGGGCCGGGACCTGCGATAGCATCCTGGCCCTGTGTCCTAGAAAGGGTCCTGCCCTGTGAAAGCATCCTGTCCGTGTCTGCAAGGAAGTGTCCCGGCCCTGCAGAAACATCCTGGCCCTGTGTCCAAGGAAGGGTCCCGGACCTGCTGAAGCATCCTGGCCCTGTGTCTAAGGAAGCTTCCCGGCCCTGTGAAAGCATCCTGTCCCTGTGTCCTAGAAAGGGTCCCTGCCCTGCGAAAGCATCCTGGCCCTGTGTCCAAGGAAGGGGCACGGACCTGCGATAGCATCCTGGCCCTGTGTCCTAGAAAGGGTCCTGCCCTGTGATGCATCCTGGCCGTGTCTCCAAGGAAGTGTCCCGGCCCTGCAGAAGCATCCTGGCCCTGTATCCAAGGAAAGGTCCCGGCCTTGCGAAAGCATCCTGGCCCTGTGTCCTAGAAACGGTCCCGGCCCTGTGAAAGGTTCCTGGCCCTGTGTCCAAGGAGGGGACCCGGCCCTTCGGAAGCATCCAGGCCCTGTGTCGATGGAAAGCTCCCGGCCCTGCGGAAGCATCCTGGCCATGTGTCCCAGAAAAGGTCCCGGCCCTGCAAAAACATCCTGGCCCTGTGTCCTAGAAAGTCTCACGGCCCTGCGAAAGCATCTGGGCCCCGTCCTAGAAAGTGTCATGGCCCTGCGAAAGCATCCTATCCCTGTGTCCAAGAAAGGGTCCACGTCTTGCGAAAGCATCCAGGCCCTGTGTCCTAGAATGGGTCCCGGAACTGCGAAAGCATCCTGGCCAAGTGTCCTAGAAAGGGACACGGCCCTCTGAAAGCATCCTGGTCCTGTGTCCAAGGAAGGGTCCCGGCCCTGTGAAAGCATCCTGGCCCTGTGTCCAAGGAAGGTTCCCTGTCCTGCGAAAGCATCCTGGCCAAGTGTCCTAGAAAGGGACACGGCCCTCTGAAAGCATCCTGGTCCTGTGTCCAAGGAAGGGTCCCGGCCCTGTGAAAGCATCCTGGCCCTGTGTCCAAGGAAGGTTCCCTGTCCTGCGAAAGCATCCGGGCCCTATGTCCTAGAGAGTATCCCGGCCATGCGAAAGCATCCTGGCCAAGTGTCCTACAAAGGATCACGGCCCTGCGATAGCCTCCTGGATCTGCGTCCTAGAAAGGGTCCTGGCCCTGTGAAAGCATCCTGGCCGTGTATCCAAGGAAGTGTCCCGGCCCTGCAGAAGCATCCTGGCCCTGTGTCCAAGGAAGGTTCCCGGACCTGCTGAAGCATCCTGGCCCTGTGTACTAGAAAGGGTCACTGCCCTGCGATAGCCTCCTGGATCTGCGTCCTAGAATGGGTCCTGGCCCTGCGAATGCATCCTTGCCCTGTGTCCTAGAAAGGGTCACGGCCCTGCGAAAGCAACCTGGCCCTGTGTCCAAGGATGGGTCCCGGCCCTGTGAAAGCATCCTGGCCCTGTGTCCTAGAAAGGGTCATGGCCCAGCGAAAGCTTCCTGGCCCTGTGTCCTAGAATGGGTCCCGGCCCTGCGAAAGCATCCTGGCCAAGTGTCCTAGAAAGGGACACGGCCCTCTGAAAGCATCCTGGTCCTGTGTCCAAGGAAGGGTCCCGGCCCTGTGAAAGCATCCTGGCCCTGTGTCCAAGGAAGGTTCCCGGACCTGCTGAAGCATCCTGGCCCTGAGTACTAGAAAGGGTCCCGGCCCTGTGAAAGCATCCTGGCCGTGTATCCAAGGAAGAGTCCCGGCCCTGCAGAAGCATCCTGGCCCTGTGTCCAAGGAAGGTTCCCGGACCTGCTGAAGCATCCTGGCCCTGTGCCCTAGAAAGAGTCCCGGCCCTGCAGAAGCATCCTGGCCCTGTGTCAAAGGAAGGGGCCCGGACTTGCGATAGCATCCTGGCCCTGTGTCCTAGAAAGGGTCCTGCCCTGTGAAAGCATCCTGGCCGTGTATCCAAGGAAGAGTCCCGGCCCTGCAGAAGCATCCTGGCCCTGTGTCCAAGGAAGGTTCCCGGACCTGCTGAAGCATCCTGGCCCTGTGTCCAAGGAAGGTTCCCGGACCTGCTGAAGCATCCTGGCCCTGTGTACTAGAAAGGGTCCCGGCCCTGCGAAAGCATCCGGGCCCTGTCCTAGAAAGTGTCATGCCCCTGCGAAAGCATCCTGTACCGGTGTCCTAGAAAGGATCACGGCCCTGCGAAAGCATCAAGGTCCTGTGTTCAAGGAAGGGTCCCGGCCCTGTTAAACAATCCTGGCCCTGTGTTCAAGGAAGGGTTCCCATACTGCGAAAGCATCCGGGCCCTGTCTCCTAGAGAGGGTCCCGGCCATGCGAAAGCATCCTGGCCAAGTGTCCTAGAAATGGTCACGGCCCTGCGATAGCCTCCTGCATCTGCGTCCTAGAATGGGTCCTGGCCCTGCGAATGCATCCTTGCCCTGTGTCCTAGAAAGGGTCACGGCCCTGCGAAAGCAACCTGGCCCTGTGTCCAATGATGGGTCCCGGCCCTGCAAAAGCATCCTGGCCCTGTGCCCTAGAAAGGGTCCGGCCCTGTGAAAGCATCCTGGCCCTGTGTCCTAGAAAGGGTCATGGCCCAGCGAAAGCTTCCTGGCCCTGTGTCCTAGAATGGGTCCCGGCCCTGCGAAAGCATCCTGGCCAAGTGTCCTAGAAAGGGACACGGCCCTCTGAAAGCATCCTGGTCCTGTGTCCAAGGAAGGTTCCAGGCACTGTGAAAGCATCCTGGCCTTGTGTACTAGAAAGGGTCCTGGCCCTGCGAAAGCATCCTGGCACTGTCCTAGAAAGGGTCCCTGCCCTGCGAAAGCATCCTGGCCCTGTGTCCTCGAAAGGGTCCCGGCCCTGCGAAAGCATCCTGGCCTTCTGTCCTAGAAAGACTCACGGTCCTGCGAAAGCATCCGGGCCCTGTGTCCTAGAGAGGGTCCCGGCCATGCGAAAGCATCCTGGCCAAGTGTCCTAGAAAGGGTCACGGCCCTGCGATAGCCTCCTGGAACTGCGTCCTAGAAAGGGTCCTGGCCCTGTGAAAGCTTCCTGGCCCTGTTTCCTAGAAATGGTCCCGTCCCTGCGAAAGCATCCTGGCCCTGTGCCCTAGAAATGGTCCCGTCCCTGCGAAAGCATCCTGGCCCTGTGCCCTAGAAAGGGTCCCGGCTCTGTGAAAGCATCCTGGCCCTGTGGTCAAGGAAAGATCCCGGACCTGCTGAAGCATCCTGGCCCTGTGTCTAAGGAAGCTTCCCTGCCCTGTGAAAGCATCCTGTCCGTGTCTGCAAGGAAGTGTCCCGGCCCTGCAGAAACATCCTGGCCCTGTGTCCAAGGAAGCTTCCCGGCCCTGTGAAAGCATCCTGGCCCTGTGTCCTAGAAAGGGTCCCTGCCCTGCGAAAGCATCCTTGCCCTGTGTCCAAGGAAGGGGCCGGGACCTGCGATAGCATCCTGGCCCTGTGTCCTAGAAAGGGTCCTGCCCTGTGAAAGCATCCTGTCCGTGTCTGCAAGGAAGTGTCCCGGCCCTGCAGAAACATCCTGGCCCTGTGTCCAAGGAAGGGTCCCGGACCTGCTGAAGCATCCTGGCCCTGTGTCTAAGGAAGCTTCCCTGCCCTGTGAAAGCATCCTGTCCCTGTGTCCTAGAAAGGGTCCCTGCCCTGCGAAAGCATCCTGGCCCTGTGTCCAAGGAAGGGGCACGGACCTGCGATAGCATCCTGGCCCTGTGTCCTAGAAAGGGTCCTGCCCTGTGATTGCATCCTGGCCGTGTCTCCAAGGAAGTGTCCCGGCCCTGCAGAAGCATCCTGGCCCTGTATCCAAGGAAAGGTCCCGGCCTTGCGAAAGCATCCTGGCCATGTGTCCTAGAAACGGTCCCGGCCCTGTGAAAGGTTCCTGGCCCTGTGTCCAAGGAGGGGACCCGGCCCTTCGGAAGCATCCAGGCCCTGTGTCGATGGAAAGCTCCCGGCCCTGCGGAAGCATCCTGGCCATGTGTCCCAGAAAAGGTCCCGGCCCTGCAAAAACATCCTGGCCCTGTGTCCTAGAAAGTCTCACGGCCCTGCGAAAGCATCTGGGCCCCGTCCTAGAAAGTGTCATGGCCCTGCGAAAGCATCCTATCCCTGTGTCCAAGAAAGGGTCCACGTCTTGCGAAAGCATCCAGGCCCTGTGTCCTAGAATGGGTCCCGGAACTGCGAAAGCATCCTGGCCAAGTGTCCTAGAAAGGGACACGGCCCTCTGAAAGCATCCTGGTCCTGTGTCCAAGGAAGGGTCCCGGCCCTGTGAAAGCATCCTGGCCCTGTGTCCAAGGAAGGTTCCCTGTCCTGCGAAAGCATCCTGGCCAAGTGTCCTAGAAAGGGACACGGCCCTCTGAAAGCATCCTGGTCCTGTGTCCAAGGAAGGGTCCCGGCCCTGTGAAAGCATCCTGGCCCTGTGTCCAAGGAAGGTTCCCTGTCCTGCGAAAGCATCCGGGCCCTATGTCCTAGAGAGTATCCCGGCCATGCGAAAGCATCCTGGCCAAGTGTCTTACAAAGGATCACGGCCCTGCGATAGCCTCCTGGATCTGCGTCCTAGAAAGGGTCCTGGCCCTGTGAAAGCATCCTGGCCGTGTATCCAAGGAAGTGTCCCGGCCCTGCAGAAGCATCCTGGCCCTGTGTCCAAGGAAGGTTCCCGGACCTGCTGAAGCATCCTGGCCCTGTGTACCAGAAAGGGTCACTGCCCTGCGATAGCCTCCTGGATCTGCGTCCTAGAATGGGTCCTGGCCCTGCGAATGCATCCTTGCCCTGTGTCCTAGAAACGGTCACGGCCCTGCGAAAGCAAACTGGCCCTGTGTCCAAGGATGGGTCCCGGCCCTGCAAAAACATCCTGGCCCTGTGCCCTAGAAAGGGTCCGGCCCTGTGAAAGCATCCTGGCCCTGTGTCCTAGAAAGGGTCATGGCCCAGCGAAAGCTTCCTGGCCCTGTGTCCTAGAATGGGTCCCGGCCCTGCGAAAGCATCCTGGCCAAGTGTCCTAGAAAGGGACACGGCCCTCTGAAAGCATCCTGGTCCTGTGTCCAAGGAAGGGTCCCGGCCCTGTGAAAGCATCCTGGCCCTGTGTCCAAGGAAGGTTCCCGGACCTGCTGAAGCATCCTGGCCCTGAGTACTAGAAAGGGTCCCGGCCCTGTGAAGGCATCCTGGCCGTGTATCCAAGGAAGAGTCCCGGCCCTGCAGAAGCATCCTGGCCCTGTGTCCAAGGAAGGTTCCCGGACCTGCTGAAGCATCCTGGCCCTGTGCCCTAGAAAGAGTCCCGGCCCTGCAGAAGCATCCTGGCCCTGTGTCAAAGGAAGGGGCCCGGACTTGCGATAGCATCCTGGCCCTGTGTCCTAGAAAGGGTCCTGCCCTGTGAAAGCATCCTGGCCGTGTATCCAAGGAAGAGTCCCGGCCCTGCAGAAGCATCCTGGCCCTGTGTCCAAGGAAGGTTCCCGGACCTGCTGAAGCATCCTGGCCCTGTGTCCAAGGAAGGTTCCCGGAGCTGCTGAAGCATCCTGGCCCTGTGTACTAGAAAGGGTCCCGGCCCTGCGAAAGCATCCGGGCCCTGTCCTAGAAAGTGTCATGCCCCTGCGAAAGCATCCTGTACCGGTGTCCTAGAAAGGATCACGGCCCTGCGAAAGCATCAAGGTCCTGTGTTCAAGGAAGGGTCCCGGCCCTGTTAAACAATCCTGGCCCTGTGTTCAAGGAAGGTTCCCGGACCTGCTGAAGCATCCTGGCCCTGTGTACTAGAAAGGGTCACTGCCCTGCGATAGCCTCCTGGATCTGCGTCCTAGAATGGGTCCTGGCCCTGCGAATGCATCCTTGCCCTGTGTCCTAGAAAGGGTCACGGCCCTGCGAAAGCAACCTGGCCCTGTGTCCAATGATGGGTCCCGGCCCTGCAAAAACATCCTGGCCCTGTGCCCTAGAAAGGGTCCGGCCCTGTGAAAGCATCCTGGCCCTGTGTCCTAGAAAGGGTCATGGCCCAGCGAAAGCTTCCTGGCCCTGTGTCCTAGAATGGGTCCCGGCCCTGCGAAAGCATCCTGGCCAAGTGTCCTAGAAAGGGACACGGCCCTCTGAAAGCATCCTGGTCCTGTGTCCAAGGAAGGGTCCCGGCCCTGTGAAAGCATCCTGGCCCTGTGTCCAAGGAAGGTTCCCGGACCTGCTGAAGCATCCTGGCCCTGAGTACTAGAAAGGGTCCCGGCCCTGTGAAAGCATCCTGGCCGTGTATCCAAGGAAGAGTCCCGGCCCTGCAGAAGCATCCTGGCCCTGTGTCCAAGGAAGGTTCCCGGACCTGCTGAAGCTTCCTGGCCCTGTGCCCTAGAAAGAGTCCCGGCCCTGCAGAAGCATCCTGGCCCTGTGTCAAAGGAAGGGGCCCGGACTTGCGATAGCATCCTGGCCCTGTGTCCTAGAAAGGGTCCTGCCCTGTGAAAGCATCCTGGCCGTGTATCCAAGGAAGAGTCCCGGCCCTGCAGAAGCATCCTGGCCCTGTGTCCAAGGAAGGTTCCCGGACCTGCTGAAGCATCCTGGCCCTGTGTCCAAGGAAGGTTCCCGGACCTGCTGAAGCATCCTGGCCCTGTGTACTAGAAAGGGTCCCGGCCCTGCGAAAGCATCCGGGCCCTGTCCTAGAAAGTGTCATGCCCCTGCGAAAGCATCCTGTACCGGTGTCCTAGAAAGGATCACGGCCCTGCGAAAGCATCAAGGTCCTGTGTTCAAGGAAGGGTCCCGGCCCTGTTAAACAATCCTGGCCCTGTGTTCAAGGAAGGGTTCCCATACTGCGAAAGCATCCGGGCCCTGTCTCCTAGAGAGGGTCCCGGCCATGCGAAAGCATCCTGGCCAAGTGTCCTAGAAATGGTCACGGCCCTGCGATAGCCTCCTGCATCTGCGTCCTAGAATGGGTCCTGGCCCTGCGAATGCATCCTTGCCCTGTGTCCTAGAAAGGGTCACGGCCCTGCGAAAGCAACCTGGCCCTGTGTCCAATGATGGGTCCCGGCCCTGCAAAAGCATCCTGGCCCTGTGCCCTAGAAAGGGTCCGGCCCTGTGAAAGCATCCTGGCCCTGTGTCCTAGAAAGGGTCATGGCCCAGCGAAAGCTTCCTGGCCCTGTGTCCTAGAATGGGTCCCGGCCCTGCGAAAGCATCCTGGCCAAGTGTCCTAGAAAGGGACACGGCCCTCTGAAAGCATCCTGGTCCTGTGTCCAAGGAAGGGTCCCGGCCCTGTGAAAGCATCCTGGCCCTGTGTCCAAGGAAGGGTCCCCATCCTGCGAAAGCATCCTGGCCCTGTGTACAAGAAAGGGTCCCCGTCCTGCGAAAGCTTCCGGGCCCTGTGTCCTAGAAAGGGTCCCGGCCCTGCGAAAGCATCCTGGCCCTGTGTCCTAGAAAGGGTCATGGCCCAGCGAAAGCTTCCTGGCCCTGTGTCCTAGAAAGGGTCCCGGCCCTGCGAAAACATCCTGGTCCTGTGCCCTAGAAAGGGTCCTGCCCTGCGAAAGCATCCTGGCCTTGTGTCCAAGGAAGTGTCCCGGCCCTGCAGAAGCATCCTGGCCCTGTGTCCAAGGAAGTGTCCCGGCCCTGCAGAAGCATCCTGGCCCTGTGTCCAAGGAAGTGTCCCGGCCCTGGCAGAAGCATCCTGGCCGTGTATCCAAGGAAGTGTCCCGGCCCTGCAGAAGCATCCTGGCCCTGTGTCCAAGGAAGGTTCCCGGACCTGCTGAAGCATCCTGGCCCTGAGTACTAGAAAGGGTCCCGGCCCTGCGAAAGCATCCTGGCCCTGTGCCTTAGAAAGAGTCCCGGCCCTGCAGAAGCATCCTGGCCCTGTGTCAAAGGAAGGGGCCCGGACCTGCGATAGCATCCTGGCCCTGTGTCCTAGAAAGGGTCCTGCCCTGTGAAAGCATCCTGGCCGTGTATCCAAGGAAGAGTCCCGGCCCTGCAGAAGCATCCTGGCCCTGTGTCCTAGAGAGTATCCCGGCCATGCGAAAGCATCCTGGCCAAGTGTCCTACAAAGGGTCTCGGCCCTGCGATAGCCTCCTGGATCTCCGTCCTAGAAAGGGTCCTGGCCCTGTGAAAGCATCCTTGCCCTGTGTCCTAGAAAGGGTCACGGCCCTGCGAAAGCATCCTGGCCCTGTGTCCAAGGATGGGTCCCGGCCCTGCAAAAGCATCCTGGCCCTGTGTCCCAGAAAGTGTGCGTCCCTGTGAAAGCATCCTGGCCCTGTGTCCTAGAAAGGGTCATGGCCCAGCGAAAGCTTCCTGGCCCTGTGTCCTAGAAAGGGTCCCGGCCCTGCGAAAGCATCCTGGCCCTGTGTCCTAGAAAGGGTCCCGGCCCTGTGAAAGCATCCTGGCCGTGTCTCCAAGGAAGTGTCCCGGCCCTGCAGAAGCATCCTGGCCCTGTGTCAAAGGAAGGGGCCCGGACCTGCGATAGCATCCTGGCCCTGCGTCCTAGAAAGGGTCCCTGCCCTGTGAAAGCATCCTGGCCGTGTATCCAAGGAAGTGTCCCTGCCCTGCAGAAGCATCCTGGCCCTGTGTCCAAGGAAGGGTCCCGGACCTGCTGAAGCATCCTGGCCCTGTGTCCAAGGATGGGTCCCGGCGCTACAAAAGCATCCTGGCCCTGTGTCCAAGAAAGGGTCCCCGTCCTGCGAAAGCATCCGGGCCCTGTGTCCTAGAAAGGGTCCCGACCCTTCGAAAGCATACTGGCCAAGTGTCCAAGAAAGGGACACGGCCCTCTGAAAGCATCCTGGTCCTGTGTCCAAGGAAGGGTCACGGCCCTGCGAAAGCAACCTGGCCCTGTGTCCAATGATGGGTCCCGGCCCTGCAAAAGCATCCTGGCCCTGTGCCCTAGAAAGGGTCCGGCCCTGTGAAAGCATCCTGGCCCTGTGTCCTAGAAAGGGTCATGGCCCAGCGAAAGCTTCCTGGCCCTGTGTCCTAGAATGGGTCCCGGCCCTGCGAAAGCATCCTGGCCAAGTGTCCTAGAAAGGGACACGGCCCTCTGAAAGCATCCTGGTCCTGTGTCCAAGGAAGGGTCCCGGCCCTGTGAAAGCATCCTGGCCCTGTGTCCAAGGAAGGGTCCCCATCCTGCGAAAGCATCCTGGCCCTGTGTACAAGAAAGGGTCCCCGTCCTGCGAAAGCTTCCGGGCCCTGTGTCCTAGAAAGGGTCCCGGCCCTGCGAAAGCATCCTGGCCCTGTGTCCTAGAAAGGGTCATGGCCCAGCGAAAGCTTCCTGGCCCTGTGTCCTAGAAAGGGTCCCGGCCCTGCGAAAACATCCTGGTCCTGTGCCCTAGAAAGGGTCCTGCCCTGCGAAAGCATCCTGGCCTTGTGTCCAAGGAAGTGTCCCGGCCCTGCAGAAGCATCCTGGCCCTGTGTCCAAGGAAGTGTCCCGGCCCTGCAGAAGCATCCTGGCCCTGTGTCCAAGGAAGTGTCCCGGCCCTGGCAGAAGCATCCTGGCCGTGTATCCAAGGAAGTGTCCCGGCCCTGCAGAAGCATCCTGGCCCTGTGTCCAAGGAAGGTTCCCGGACCTGCTGAAGCATCCTGGCCCTGAGTACTAGAAAGGGTCCCGGCCCTGCGAAAGCATCCTGGCCCTGTGCCTTAGAAAGAGTCCCGGCCCTGCAGAAGCATCCTGGCCCTGTGTCAAAGGAAGGGGCCCGGACCTGCGATAGCATCCTGGCCCTGTGTCCTAGAAAGGGTCCTGCCCTGTGAAAGCATCCTGGCCGTGTATCCAAGGAAGAGTCCCGGCCCTGCAGAAGCATCCTGGCCCTGTGTCCTAGAGAGTATCCCGGCCATGCGAAAGCATCCTGGCCAAGTGTCCTACAAAGGGTCTCGGCCCTGCGATAGCCTCCTGGATCTCCGTCCTAGAAAGGGTCCTGGCCCTGTGAAAGCATCCTTGCCCTGTGTCCTAGAAAGGGTCACGGCCCTGCGAAAGCATCCTGGCCCTGTGTCCAAGGATGGGTCCCGGCCCTGCAAAAGCATCCTGGCCCTGTGTCCCAGAAAGTGTGCGTCCCTGTGAAAGCATCCTGGCCCTGTGTCCTAGAAAGGGTCATGGCCCAGCGAAAGCTTCCTGGCCCTGTGTCCTAGAAAGGGTCCCGGCCCTGCGAAAGCATCCTGGCCCTGTGTCCTAGAAAGGGTCCCGGCCCTGTGAAAGCATCCTGGCCGTGTCTCCAAGGAAGTGTCCCGGCCCTGCAGAAGCATCCTGGCCCTGTGTCAAAGGAAGGGGCCCGGACCTGCGATAGCATCCTGGCCCTGCGTCCTAGAAAGGGTCCCTGCCCTGTGAAAGCATCCTGGCCGTGTATCCAAGGAAGTGTCCCTGCCCTGCAGAAGCATCCTGGCCCTGTGTCCAAGGAAGGGTCCCGGACCTGCTGAAGCATCCTGGCCCTGTGTCCAAGGATGGGTCCCGGCGCTACAAAAGCATCCTGGCCCTGTGTCCAAGAAAGGGTCCCCGTCCTGCGAAAGCATCCGGGCCCTGTGTCCTAGAAAGGGTCCCGACCCTTCGAAAGCATACTGGCCAAGTGTCCAAGAAAGGGACACGGCCCTCTGAAAGCATCCTGGTCCTGTGTCCAAGGAAGGGTCCCGGCCCTGTGAAAGCATCCTGGCCCTGTGTCCAAGGAAGCTTCCCAGCCCTGTGAAAGCATCCTGGCCCTGTGTCCTAGAAAGGGTCCTGCCCTGCGAAAGCATCCTGGCCGTGTCTCCAAGGAAGTGTCCCGGCCCTGCAGAAGCATCCTGGCCCTGTATCCAAGGAAAGGTCCCGGCCTTGCGAAAGCATCCTGGCCCTGTGTCCTAGAAACGGTCCCGGCCCTGTGAAAGGTTCCTGGCCCTGTGTCCAAGGAGGGGACCTGGCCCTTCGGAAGCATCCAGGCCCTGTGTCGAAGGAAAGCTCCCTGCCCTGCGGAAGCATCCTGGCCATGTGTCCCAGAAAAGGTCCCGGCCCTGCAAAAACATCCTGGCCCTGTGTCCTAGAAAGGGTCCCAGCCCTGTGAAGGCATCCTGGTCCTGTGTCCTTGAAAGGGTCCCGGCCCTGCGAAAGCATCCTGGCCTTGTGTCCTAGAAAGACTCACGGCCCTGCGAAAGCATCCGGGCCCTGTCCTAGAAAGTGTCATGGCCCTGCGAAAGCATCCTGTCCCGGTGTCCTAGAAAGGATCACGGCCCTGCGAAAGCATCCTTGCCCTGTGTCCAAGAAAAGGTCCCCGTCCTGCGAAAGCATCCGGGCCCTGTGTCCTAGAAAGGGTCCCGACGCTGCGAAAGCATCCTGGCCCTGTGCCCTAGAAAGAGTCCCGGCCCTGCAGAAGCATCCTGGCCCTGTGTCAAAGGAAGGGGCCCGGACCTGCGATAGCATCCTGGCCCTGTGTCCTAGAAAGGGTCCTGCCCTGTGAAAGCATCCTGGCCGTGTATCCAAGGAAGAGTCCCGGCCCTGCAGAAGCATCCTGGCCCTGTGTCCAAGGAAGGTTCCCGGACCTGCTGAAGCATCCTGGCCCTGTGTACTAGAAAGGGTCCCGGCCCTGCGAAAGCATCCGGGCCCTGTCCTAGAAAGTGTCATGCCCCTGCGAAAGCATCCTGTCCCGGTGTCCTAGAAAGGATCACGGCCCTGCGAAAGCATCAAGGTCCTGTGTTCAAGGAAGGGTCCCGGCCCTGTTAAACAATCCTGGCCCTGTGTTCAAGGAAGGGTTCCCATACTGCGAAAGCATCCGGGCCCTGTCTCCTAGAGAGGGTCCCGGCCATGCGAAAGCATCCTGGCCAAGTGTCCTAGAAATGGTCACGGCCCTGCGATAGCCTCCTGCATCTGCGTCCTAGAATGGGTCCTGGCCCTGCGAATGCATCCTTGCCCTGTGTCCTAGAAAGGGTCACGGCCCTGCGAAAGCAACCTGGCCCTATGTCCTAGAAAGGGTCCGGCCCTGTGAAAGCATCCTGGCCCTGTGTCCTAGAAAGGGTCATGGCCCAGCGAAAGCTTCCTGGCCCTGTGTCCTAGAATGGGTCCCGGCCCTGCGAAAGCATCCTGGCCAAGTGTCCTAGAAAGGGACACGGCCCTCTGAAAGCATCCTGGTCCTGTGTCCAAGGAAGGGTCCCGGCCCTGTGAAAGCATCCTGGCCCTGTGTCCAAGGAAGGGTCCCCATCCTGCGAAAGCATCCTGGCCCTGTGTACAAGAAAGGGTCCCCGTCCTGCGAAAGCTTCCGGGCCCTGTGTCCTAGAAAGGGTCCCGGCCCTGCGAAAGCATCCTGGCCCTGTGTCCTAGAAAGGGTCATGGCCCAGCGAAAGCTTCCTGGCCCTGTGTCCTAGAAAGGGTCCTGCCCTGCGAAAGCATCCTGGCCTTGTGTCCAAGGAAGTGTCCCGGCACTGCAGAAGCATCCTGGCCCTGTGTCCAAGGAAGTGTCCCGGCCCTGCAGAAGCATCCTGGCCCTGTGTCCAAGGAAGTGTCCCGGCCCTGCAGAAGCATCCAAGCCGTGTATCCAAGGAAGTGTCCCGGCCCTGCAGAAGCATCCTGGCCCTGTGTCCAAGGAAGGTTCCCGGACCTGCTGAAGCATCCTGGCCCTGAGTACTAGAAAGGGTCCCGGCCCTGCGAAAGCATCCTGGCCCTGTGCCTTAGAAAGAGTCCCGGCCCTGCAGAAGCATCCTGGCCCTGTGTCAAAGGAAGGGGCCCGGACCTGCGATAGCATCCTGGCCCTGTGTCCTAGAAAGGGTCCTGCCCTGTGAAAGCATCCTGGCCGTGTATCCAAGGAAGAGTCCCGGCCCTGCAGAAGCATCCTGGCACTGTGTCCAAGGAAGGTTCCCGGACCTGCTGAAGCATCCTGGCCCTGTGTACTAGAAAGGGTCCCGGCCCTGCGAAAGCATCCGGGCCCTGTCCTAGAAAGTGTCATGCCCCTGCGAAAGCATCCTGTCCCGGTGTCCTAGAAAGGATCACGGCCCTGCGAAAGCATCAAGGTCCTGTGTTCAAGGAAGGGTCCCGGCCCTGTTAAACAATCCTGGCCCTGTGTTCAAGGAAGGGTTCCCGTACTGCGAAAGCATCCGGGCCCTGTCTCCTAGAGAGGGTCCCGGCCATGCGAAAGCATCCTGGCCAAGTGTCCTAGAAATGGTCACGGCCCTGCGATAGCCTCCTGGATCTGCGTCCTAGAATGGGTCCTGGCCCTGCGAATGCATCCTTGTCCTGTGTCCTAGAAAGGGTCACGGCCCTGCGAAAGCAACCTGGCCCTGTGTCCAAGGAAGGGTCCCGGCCCTGTGAAAGCATCCTGGCCCTGTGTCCAAGGAAGGGTCCCCATCCTGCGAAAGCATCCTGGCCCTGTGTACAAGAAAGGGTCCCCGACCTGCGAAAGCTTCCGGGCCCTGTGTACAAGAAAGGGTCCCCGTCCTGCGAAAGCTTCCGGGCCCTGTGTCCTAGAGAGTATCCCGGCCATGCGAAAGCATCCTGGCCAAGTGTCCTACAAAGGGTCTCGGCCCTGCGATAGCCTCCTGGATCTCCGTCCTAGAAAGGGTCCTGGCCCTGCGAAAGCAACCTGGCCCTGTGTCCAAGGAAGGGTCCCGGCCCTGTGAAAGCATCCTGGCCCTGTGTCCAAGGAAGGGTCCCCATCCTGCGAAAGCATCCTGGCCCTGTGTCCAAGGAAGGGTCCCCGTCCTGCGAAAGCATCCTGGCCCTGTGTACAAGAAAGGGTCCCCGTCCTGCGAAAGCTTCCGGGCCCTGTGTCCTAGAGAGTATCCCGGCCATGCGAAAGCATCCTGGCCAAGTGTCCTACAAAGGGTCTCGGCCCTGCGATAGCCTCCTGGATCTCCGTCCTAGAAAGGGTCCTGGCCCTGTGAAAGCATCCTTGCCCTGTGTCCTAGAAAGGGTCACGGCCCTGCGAAAGCATCCTGGCCCTGTGTCCAAGGATGGGTCCCGGCCCTGCAAAAGCATCCTGGCCCTGTGTCCCAGAAAGTGTGCGTCCCTGTGAAAGCATCCTGGCCCTGTGTCCTAGAAAGGGTCATGGCCCAGCGAAAGCTTCCTGGCCCTGTGTCCTAGAACGGGTCCCGGCCCTGCGAAAGCATCCTGGCCCTGTGTCCTAGAAAGGGTCCCGGCCCTGTGAAAGCATCCTGGCCGTGTCTCCAAGGAAGTGTCCCGGCCCTGCAGAAGCATCCTGGCCCTGTGTCAAAGGAAGGGGCCCGGACCTGCGATAGCATCCTGGCCCTGCGTCCTAGAAAGGGTCCCTGCCCTGTGAAAGCATCCTGGCCGTGTATCCAAGGAAGTGTCCCGGCCCTGCAGAAGCATCCTGGCCCTGTGTCCAAGGAAGGTTCCCGGACCTGCTGAAGCATCCTGGCCCTGTGTCCAAGGATGGGTCCCGGCGCTACAAAAGCATCCTGGCCCTGTGTCCAAGAAAGGGTCCCCGTCCTGCGAAAGCATCCGGGCCCTGTGTCCTAGAAAGGGTCCCGACCCTTCGAAAGCATACTGGCCAAGTGTCCAAGAAAGGGACACGGCCCTCTGAAAGCATCCTGGTCCTGTGTCCAAGGAAGGGTCCCGGCCCTGTGAAAGCATCCTGGCCCTGTGTCCAAGGAAGCTTCCCAGCCCTGTGAAAGCATCCTGGCCCTGTGTCCTAGAAAGGGTCCTGCCCTGCGAAAGCATCCTGGCCGTGTCTCCAAGGAAGTGTCCCGGCCCTGCAGAAGCATCCTGGCCCTGTATCCAAGGAAAGGTCCCGGCCTTGCGAAAGCATCCTGGCCCTGTGTCCTAGAAACGGTCCCGGCCCTGTGAAAGTTTCCTGGCCCTGTGTCCAAGGAGGGGACCTGGCCCTTCGGAAGCATCCAGGCCCTGTGTCGAAGGAAAGCTCCCTGCCCTGCGGAAGCATCCTGGCCATGTGTCCCAGAAAAGGTCCCGGCCCTGCAAAAACATCCTGGCCCTGTGTCCTAGAAAGGGTCCCAGCCCTGTGAAGGCATCCTGGTCCTGTGTCCTTGAAAGGGTCCCGGCCCTGCGAAAGCATCCTGGCCTTGTGTCCTAGAAAGACTCACGGCCCTGCGAAAGCATCCGGGCCCTGTCCTAGAAAGTGTCATGGCCCTGCGAAAGCATCCTGTCCCGGTGTCCTAGAAAGGATCACGGCCCTGCGAAAGCATCCTTGCCCTGTGTCCAAGAAAAGGTCCCCGTCCTGCGAAAGCATCCGGGCCCTGTGTCCTAGAAAGGGTCCCGACGCTGCGAAAGCATCCTGGCCCTGTGCCCTAGAAAGAGTCCCGGCCCTGCAGAAGCATCCTGGCCCTGTGTCAAAGGAAGGGGCCCGGACCTGCGATAGCATCCTGGCCCTGTGTCCTAGAAAGGGTCCTGCCCTGTGAAAGCATCCTGGCCGTGTATCCAAGGAAGAGTCCCGGCCCTGCAGAAGCATCCTGGCCCTGTGTCCAAGGAAGGTTCCCGGAACTGCTGAAGCATCCTGGCCCTGTGTACTAGAAAGGGTCCCGGCCCTGCGAAAGCATCCGGGCCCTGTCCTAGAAAGTGTCATGCCCCTGAGAAAGCATCCTGTCCCGGTGTCCTAGAAAGGATCACGGCCCTGCGAAAGCATCAAGGTCCTGTGTTCAAGGAAGGGTCCCGGCCCTGTTAAACAATCCTGGCCCTGTGTTCAAGGAAGGGTTCCCGTACTGCGAAAGCATCCGGGCCCTGTCTCCTAGAGAGGGTCCCGGCCATGCGAAAGCATCCTGGCCAAGTGTCCTAGAAATGGTCACGGCCCTGCGATAGCCTCCTGGATCTGCGTCCTAGAATGGGTCCTGGCCCTGCGAATGCATCCTTGCCCTGTGTCCTAGAAAGGGTCACGGCCCTGCGAAAGCAACCTGGCCCTGTGTCCAATGATGGGTCCCGGCCCTGCAAAAGCATCCTGGCCCTGTGCCCTAGAAAGGGTCCGGCCCTGTGAAAGCATCCTGGCCCTGTGTCCTAGAAAGGGTCATGGCCCAGCGAAAGCTTCCTGGCCCTGTGTCCTAGAATAGGTCCCGGCCCTGCGAAAGCATCCTGGCCAAGTGTCCTAGAAAGGGACACGGCCCTCTGAAAGCATCCTGGTCCTGTGTCCAAGGAAGGGTCCCGGCCCTGTGAAAGCATCCTGGCCCTGTGTCCAAGGAAGGGTCCCCGTCCTGCGAAAGCATCCTGGCCCTGTGTACAAGAAAGGGTCCCCGTCCTGCGAAAGCTTCCGGGCCCTGTGTCCTAGAGAGTATCCCGGCCATGCGAAAGCATCCTGGCCAAGTGTCCTACAAAGGGTCTCGGCCCTGCGATAGCCTCCTGGATCTCCGTCCTAGAAAGGGTCCTGGCCCTGTGAAAGCATCCTTGCCCTGTGTCCTAGAAAGGGTCACGGCCCTGCGAAAGCATCCTGGCCCTGTGTCCAAGGATGGGTCCCGGCCCTGCAAAAGCATCCTGGCCCTGTGTCCTAGAAAGTGTGCGTCCCTGTGAAAGCATCCTGGCCCTGTGTCCTAGAAAGGGTCATGGCCCAGCGAAAGCTTCGGGGCCCTGTGTCCTAGAAAGGGTCCCGGCCCTGCGAAAGCATCCTGGCCCTGTGTCCTAGAAAGGGTCCCGGCCCTGTGAAAGCATCCTGGCCGTGTCTCCAAGGAAGTGTCCCGGCCCTGCAGAAGCATCCTGGCCCTGTGTCAAAGGAAGGGGCCCGGACCTGCGATAGCATCCTGGCCCTGCGTCCTAGAAAGGGTCCCTGCCCTGTGAAAGCATCCTGGCCGTGTATCCAAGGAAGTGTCCCGGCCCTGCAGAAGCATCCTGGCCCTGTGTCCAAGGAAGGTTCCCGGACCTGCTGAAGCATCCTGGCCCTGTGTCCAAGGATGGGTCCCGGCGCTACAAAAGCATCCTGGCCCTGTGTCCAAGAAAGGGTCCCCGTCCTGCGAAAGCATCCGGGCCCTGTGTCCTAGAAAGGGTCCCGACCCTTCGAAAGCATACTGGCCAAGTGTCCAAGAAAGGGACACGGCCCTCTGAAAGCATCCTGGTCCTGTGTCCAAGGAAGGGTCCCGGCCCTGTGAAAGCATCCTGGCCCTGTGTCCAAGGAAGGTTCCCGGACCTGCTGAAGCATCCTGGCCCTGAGTACTAGAAAGGGTCCCGGCCCTGTGAAAGCATCCTGGCCGTGTATCCAAGGAAGAGTCCCGGCCCTGCAGAAGCATCCTGGCCCTGTGTCCAAGGAAGGTTCCCGGACCTGCTGAAGCATCCTGGCCCTGTGCCCTAGAAAGAGTCCCGGCCCTGTGAAAGCATCCTGGCCCTGTGTCCAAGGAAGGTTCCCCGTCCTGCGAAAGCATCCGGGCCCTGTGTCCTAGAGAGGGTCCCGGCCATGCGAAAGCATCCTGGCCAAGTGTCCTAGAAAGGGTCACGGCCCTGCGATAGCCTCCTGGAACTGCGTCCTAGAAAGGGTCCTGGCCCTGTGAAAGCTTCCTGGCCCTGTGTCCTAGAAATGTTCCCGTCCCTGCGAAAGCATCCTGGCCCTGTGCCCTAGAAATGGTCCCGTCCCTGCGAAAGCATCCTGGCCCTGTGCCCTAGAAAGGGTCCCGGCTCTGTGAAAGCATCCTGGCCCTGTGTCCAAGGAAGCTTCCCGGCCCTGTGTAAGCATCCTGGCCCTGTGTCCTAGAAAGGGTCCCTGCCCTGCGAAAGCATCCTTGCCATGTGTCCAAGGAAGGGGCCCGGACCTGCGATAGCATCCTGGCACTGTGTCCTAGAAAGGGTCCTGCCCTGTGAAAGCATCCTGTCCGTGTCTCCAACGAAGTGTCCCGGCCCTGCAGAAACATCCTGGCCCTGTGTCCAAGGAAGCTTCCCAGCCCTGTGTAAGCATCCTGGCCCTGTGTCCTAGAAAGGGTCCCTGCCCTGCGAAAGCATCCTTGCCATGTGTCCAAGGAAGGGGCCCGGACCTGCGATAGCATCCTGGCCCTGTGTCCTAGAAAGGGTCCTGCCCTGCGAAAGCATCCTGGCCGTGTCTCCAAGGAAGTGTCCCGGCCCTGCAGAAGCATCCTGGCCCTGTATCCAAGGAAAGGTCCCGGCCTTGCGAAAGCATCCTGGCCCTGTGTCCTAGAAACGGTCCCGGCCCTGTGAAAGGTTCCTGGCCCTGTGTCCAAGGAGGGGACCTGGCCCTTCGGAAGCATCCAGGCCCTGTGTCGAAGGAAAGCTCCCTGCCCTGCGGAAGCATCCTGGCCATGTGTCCCAGAAAAGGTCCCGGCCCTGCAAAAACATCCTGGCCCTGTGACCTAGAAAGGGTCCCAGCCCTGTGAAGGCATCCTGGTCCTGTGTCCTTGAAAGGGTCCCGGCCCTGCGAAAGCATCCTGGCCTTGTGTCCTAGAAAGACTCACGGCCCTGCGAAAGCATCCGGGCCCTGTCCTAGAAAGTGTCATGGCCCTGCGAAAGCATCCTGTCCCGGTGTCCTAGAAAGGATCACGGCCCTGCGAAAGCATCCTTGCCCTGTGTCCAAGAAAAGGTCCCCGTCCTGCGAAAGCATCCGGGCCCTGTGTCCTAGAAAGGGTCCCGACGCTGCGAAAGCATCCTGGCCAAGTGTCCTAGAAAGGGACACAGCCCTCTGAAAGCATCCTGGTCCTGTGTCCAAGGAAGGGTCCCGGCCCTGTGAAAGCATCCTGGCCCTGTGTCCAAGGAAGGGTCCCCGTCCTGCGAAAGCATCCGTGCCCTGTGTCCAAGGATGGGTCCCGGTCCTACAAAAGCATCCTGGCCCTGTGCCCTAGAAAGGGTCCCGGCTCTGTGAAAGCATCCTGGCCCTGTGTCCAAGTAAGTGTCCCGGACCTGCGATAGCATCCTGGCACTGTGTCCTAGAAAGGGTCCGTCCCTGTGAAAGCATCCTGGCCCTGAGTCCTAGAAAGGGTCATGGCCCAGCGAAAGCTTCCTGGCCCTGTGCCCTAGAAAGGGTCCCGGCTCTGTGAAAGCATCCTGGCACTGTATCCAAGGAAGGATCCCGGACCTGCTGAAGCATCCTTGCCCTGTGTCCAAGGATGCTTCCCGACCCTGTGAAAGCATCCTGGCCCTGCGTCCTAGAAAGGGTCCCTGCCCTGCGAAAGCATCCTGGCCCTGTGTCCTAGAAACCGTCCCGGCCCTGTGAAAGGTTCCTGGCCCTGTGTCCAAGGAGGGGACCTGGCCCTGCGGAAGCATCCAGGCCTTGTGTCGAAGGAAAGCTCCCGGCCCTGCGGAAGCATCCTGGCCATGTGTCACAGAAAAGGTCCCGGCACTGCGAAAGCCTCCTGGCCCTGTGTCCTAGAAAGGGTCCCAGCCCTGTGAAGGCATCCTGGCCCTGTGTACTAGAAAGGGTCCCGGCCCTGCGAAAGCATCCTGGCCCTGTGTCCTAGAAAGGGTCCCGGCCCAGCGAAAGCATCCTGGCCTTCTGTCCTAGAAAGACTCACGGTCCTGCGAAAGCATCCGTGCCCTGTCCTAGAAAGTGCCATGGCCCTGCGAAAGCATCCTGGCCCTCTGTCCAAGGATGGGTCCGGGCCCTACAAAAGCATCCTGGCCCAGTGTCCAAGAAAGGGTCCCCGTGCTGCGAAAGCATCCGGGCCCTGTGTCCTAGAAAGCGTCCCGGCCCTGCGAAAGCATCCTGGCCCTGTGTCCTAGAAAGGGACACGGCCCTCTGAAAGCATCCTGGTGCTGTGTCCAAGGAAGGTTCCAGGCACTGTGAAAGCATCCTGGCCTTGTGTACTAGAAAGGGTCCCGGCCCTGCGAAAGCATCCTGGCACTGTCCTAGAAAGGGTCCCTGCCCTGCGAAAGCATCCTGGCCCTGTGTCCTAGAAAGGGTCCCGGCCCTGCGAAAGCATCCTGGCCTTCTGTCCTAGAAAGACTCACGGTCCTGCGAAAGCATCCGGGCCCTGTGTCCTAGAGAGGGTCCCGGCCATGCGAAAGCATCCTGGCCAAGTGTCCTAGAAAGGGTCACGGCCCTGCGATAGCCTCCTGAAACTGCGTCCTAGAAAGGGTCCTGGCCCTGTGAAAGCTTCCTGGCCCTGTGTCCTAGAAATGGTCCCGTCCCTGCGAAAGCATCCTGGCCCTGTGCCCTAGAAATGGTCCCGTCCCTGCGAAAGCATCCTGGCCCTGTGCCCTAGAAAGGGTCCCGGCTCTGTGAAAGCATCCTGGCCCTGTGGTAAAGGAAAGATCCCGGACCTGCTGAAGCATCCTGGCCCTGTGTCCAAGGAAGCTTCCCGGCCCTGTGAAAGCATCCTGGCCCTGTGTCCTAGAAAGGGTCCCTGCCCTGCGAAAGCATCCTTGCCCTGTGTCCAAGGAAGGGGCCGGGACCTGCGATAGCATCCTGGCCCTGTGTCCTAGAAAGGGTCCTGCCCTGTGAAAGCATCCTGTCCGTGTCTGCAAGGAAGTGTCCCGGCCCTGCAGAAACATCCTGGCCCTGTGTCCAAGGAAGGGTCCCGGACCTGCTGAAGCATCCTGGCCCTGTGTCTAAGGAAGCTTCCCGGCCCTGTGAAAGCATCCTGTCCCTGTGTCCTAGAAAGGGTCCCAGCCCTGCGAAAGCATCCTGGCCCTGTGTCCAAGGAAGGGGCCCGGACCTGCGATAGCATCCTGGCCCTATGTCCTAGAAAGGGTCCTGCCCTGTGAAAGCATCCTGGCCGCGTCTCCAAGGAAGTGTCCCGGCCCTGCAGAAGCATCCTGGCCCTGTATCCAAGGAAAGGTCCCGGCCTTGCGAAAGCATCCTGGCCCTGTGTCCTAGAAACGGTCCCGGCCCTGTGAAAGGTTCCTGGCCCTGTGTCCAAGGAGGGGACCCGGCCCTTCGGAAGCATCCAGGCCCTGTGTCGATGGAAAGCTCCCGGCCCTGCGGAAGCATTCTGGCCATGTGTCCCAGAAAAGGTCCCGGCCCTGCAAAAACATCCTGGCCCTGTGTCCTAGAAAGGGTCATGGCCCTGCGAAAGCCTCCTGGCCCTGTGTCCTAGAAAGGATCCCGGCCCTGCGAAAGCATCCTGGCCTTGTGTCCTAGAAAGTCTCAAGGCCCTGCGAAAGCATCTGGGCCCTGTCCTAGAAAGTGTCATGGCCCTGCGAAAGCATCCTATCCCTGTGTCCAAGAAAGGGTCCCCGTCCTGCGAAAGCATCCAGGCCCTGTGTCCTAGAAAGGGTCCGGCCCTGTGAAAGCATCCTGGCCCTGTGTCCCAGAAACGGTCCCGGCCCTGTAAAAGGTTCCTGGCCCTGTGTCCAAGGAGGGGACCAGGCCCTGCGGAAGCATCCAGGCCCTGTGTCCTAGAAACGGTCCCGCCCCGCGATAGCATCCTGGCCCTGTGTCCTAGAAACGGTCCCGGCCTTGCAGAAGCATCCTGGCCCTGTGTCCAAGGAGGGGTCCCGGCCCTGCGGAAGCATCCTGGCCCTGTGTCCAAGGAAGCTTCCCGGCCCTGTGAAAGTATCCTGGCCCTGTGTCCTAGAAAGGGACCGGCCCTGCGAAAGCATCCTGGCACTGTCCTAGAAAGGGTCCCTGCCCTACGGATGGATCCTGGCCATGTGTCCTAGAAAGGGTCCCAGCCCTGTGAAAGCATCCTGGCCCTGTGTCCCAGAAACGGTCCCGGCCCTGTAAAAGGTTCCTGGCCCTGTGTCCAAGGAGGGGACCGGGCCCTGCGGAAGCATCCAGGCCCTGTCCTAGAAACGGTCCCGCCCCGCGATAGCATCCTGGCCCTGTGTGCTAGAAACGGTCCCGGCCTTGCAGAAACATCCTGGCCCTGTGTCCAAGGAGGGGTCCGGGCCCTGCGGAAGCATCCTGGCCCTGTGTCCAAGGAAGCTTCCCGGCCCTGTGAATGTATCCTGGCCCTGTGTCCTAGAAACGGTCCCGGCCCTGCAGAAGCATCCTGGCCCTGTATCCAAGGAAGGGTCCCGGCCCTGCGAAAGCATCCTGGACCTGTGTCCCAGAAACGTTCCTGGCCCTGTGTCCAAGGAGGGGACCCGGCCCTGCACAAGCATCCAGGCCCTGTGTCCAAGGAAATCTCCCGGCCCTGCGGAAGCATCCTGGCCATGTGTCCCAGAAAAGGTCGCGGCCCTGTAAAAGCATCCTGGCCCTGTGTCCTAGAAAGGGTCATTGCCCAGCGAAAGCTTCCTGGCCCTGGGTCCTAGAAAGGCTCCCTTCCCTGTGAAAACCTCCTGGCCCTGTGTCCTAGAAAAGGTCCCGGCCCTGCAAAAGCATCCTGGCACTGGGACCCAGAAAGTGTCCCAGCCCTGTGAATGCATCCTGGCCCTGTGTCCTAGAAAGAGTCCCAGCCCTGCGAAAGCATCCTGGTCCTGTGTCCTACAAAGGGTCCCAGCCCTGTGAAAGCATCCTGGCCCTGTGTCCTAGAAATGGTCCCGGCCCTGCGAA
The DNA here is from genome assembly GCF_030144855.1 of Hypanus sabinus. NCBI lineage: Eukaryota > Metazoa > Chordata > Chondrichthyes > Myliobatiformes > Dasyatidae > Hypanus > Hypanus sabinus. Next base: position 68,519,845 of record NC_082718.1, on the reverse strand, counting down.
AGCATCCTGGCACTGTCCTAGAAAGGGTCCCTGCCCTGCGAAAGCATCCTGGACCTGTGTCCTAGAAAGGGTCCGGGCCCTGCGAAAGCAACCTGGCCTTGTGTCCTAGAAAGACTCACGGCCCTGCGAAAGCATCCGGCCCCTGTTCTAGAAAGGATCATGGCCCTGCGAAAGCATCCTGTCCCTGTGTCCAAGTAAGGGGCCCGGCCCTGCGAAAGCATCCTTGCCCTGTGTCCTAGAAATGGTCCTGGCCCTGCGAAAGCATCCTGGCACTGTCCTAGAAAGGGTCCCTGCCCTACGGATGCATCCTGGCCATGTGTCCTAGAAAGGGTCCCAGCCCTGTGAAAGCATCCTGGCCCTGTGTCCCAGAAACGGTCCCGGCCCTGTAAAACGTTCACGTCCCTGTGTCCAATCCTTGGACCGGGCCCTGCGGAAGCATCTAGGCCCTGTGTCCTAGAAACGGTCCCGCCCCGCGATAGCATCCTGGCCCTGTGTCCTAGAAACGGTCCCGGCCTTGCAGAAGCATCCTGGCCCTGTGTCCAAGGAGGGGTCCCGGCCCTGCGGAAGCATCCTGGCCCTGTGTCCAAGGAAGCTTCCCGGCCCTGTGAAAGTATCCTGGCCCTGTGTCCTAGAAAGGGACCGGCCCTGCGAAAGCATCCTGGCACTGTCCTAGAAAGGGTCCCTGCCCTACGGATGGATCCTGGCCATGTGTCCTAGAAAGGGTCCCAGCCCTGTGAAAGCATCCTGGCCCTGTGTCCCAGAAACGGTCCCGGCCCTGTAAAAGGTTCCTGGCCCTGTGTCCAAGGAGGGGACCGGGCCCTGCGGAAGCATCCAGGCCCTGTCCTAGAAACGGTCCCGCCCCGCGATAGCATCCTGGCCCTGTGTGCTAGAAACGGTCCCGGCCTTGCAGAAACATCCTGGCCCTGTGTCCAAGGAGGGGTCCGGGCCCTGCGGAAGCATCCTGGCCCTGTGTCCAAGGAAGCTTCCCGGCCCTGTGAATGTATCCTGGCCCTGTGTCCTAGAAACGGTCCCGGCCCTGCAGAAGCATCCTGGCCCTGTATCCAAGGAAGGGTCCCGGCCCTGCGAAAGCATCCTGGACCTGTGTCCCAGAAACGTTCCTGGCCCTGTGTCCAAGGAGGGGACCCGGCCCTGCACAAGCATCCAGGCCCTGTGTCCAAGGAAATCTCCCGGCCCTGCGGAAGCATCCTGGCCATGTGTCCCAGAAAAGGTCGCGGCCCTGTAAAAGCATCCTGGCCCTGTGTCCTAGAAAGGGTCATTGCCCAGCGAAAGCTTCCTGGCCCTGGGTCCTAGAAAGGCTCCCTTCCCTGTGAAAACCTCCTGGCCCTGTGTCCTAGAAAAGGTCCCGGCCCTGCAAAAGCATCCTGGCACTGGGACCCAGAAAGTGTCCCAGCCCTGTGAATGCATCCTGGCCCTGTGTCCTAGAAAGAGTCCCAGCCCTGCGAAAGCATCCTGGTCCTGTGTCCTACAAAGGGTCCCAGCCCTGTGAAAGCATCCTGGCCCTGTGTCCTAGAAATGGTCCCGGCCCTGCGAAAGCATCCTGGCACTGTCCTAGAAAGGGTCCCTGCCCTGCGAAAGCATCCTGGACCTGTGTCCTAGAAAGGGTCCGGGCCCTGCGAAAGCAACCTGGCCTTGTGTCCTAGAAAGACTCACGGCCCTGCGAAAGCATCCGGCCCCTGTTCTAGAAAGGATCATGGCCCTGCGAAAGCATCCTGTCCCTGTGTCCAAGTAAGGGGCCCGGCCCTGCGAAAGCATCCTTGCCCTGTGTCCTAGAAATGGTCCTGGCCCTGCGAAAGCATCCTGGCACTGTCCTAGAAAGGGTCCCTGCCCTACGGATGCATCCTGGCCATGTGTCCTAGAAAGGGTCCCAGCCCTGTGAAAGCATCCTGGCCCTGTGTCCCAGAAACGGTCCCGGCCCTGTAAAACGTTCACGTCCCTGTGTCCAATCCTTGGACCGGGCCCTGCGGAAGCATCTAGGCCCTGTGTCCTAGAAACGGTCCCGCCCCGCGATAGCATCCTGGCCCTGTGTCCTAGAAACGGTCCCGGCCTTGCAGAAGCATCCTGGCCCTGTGTCCAAGGAGGGGTCCCGGCCCTGCGGAAGCATCCTGGCCCTGTGTCCAAGGAAGCTTCCCGGCCCTGTGAAAGTATCCTGGCCCTGTGTCCTAGAAAGGGTCCTTGCCCTGCGAAAGCATTCTGGCCCTGTGTCCAAGGAAGTGTCCCGGACCTGCGATAACATCCTGGCCCTGTGTCCTAGAAAGGGTCCAGCCCTGTGAAAGCATCCTGGCCCTGTCTCCAAGGAAGTTTCCCGGCCCTGCAGAAGCATCCTGGCTCTGTGTCCAAGTAAGGTTCCCGGCCCTGCGAAAGCATCCTGTCCCTGTGTCCTAGAAACGGTCCCGGCCCTGTGAATGGTTCCTGGCCCTGTGTCCAAGGAGGGGACCTGGCCCTGCGGAAGCATCCGGGCCCTGTTCTAGAAAGGTTCATGGCACTGCGAAAGCATCCTGTCCCTGTGTCCAAGTAAGGGGCCCGGCCCTGTGAAAGCATCCTGGCCCAGTGTCCTAGAAATGGTCCCGGCCCTGCGAAAGCATCCTGGCCATGTGTCCTAGAAAGGGTCCCGGCCATGCGAAAGCATCCTGGCCAAGTGTCCTAGAAAGGGTCACGGCCCTGCGATAGCCTCCTGAAACTGCGTCCTAGAAAGGGTCCTGGCCCTGTGAAAGCTTCCTGGCCCTGTGTCCTAGAAATGGTCCCGTCCCTGCGAAAGCATCCTGGCCCTGTGCCCTAGAAATTGTCCCGTCCCTGCGAAAGCATCCTGGCCCTGTGTCCTAGAAAGGGTCCCGGCCCAGCGAAAGCATCCTGGCCTTCTGTCCCAGAAAGACTCACGGTCCTGCGAAAGCATCCGTGCCCTGTCCTAGAAAGTGCCATGGCCCTGCGAAAGCATCCTGGCCCTCTGTCCAAGGATGGGTCCGGGCCCTACAAAAGCATCCTGGCCCAGTGTCCAAGAAAGGGTCCCCGTGCTGCGAAAGCATCCGGGCCCTGTGTCCTAGAAAGCGTCCCGGCCCTGCGAAAGCATCCTGGCCAAGTGTCCTGGAAAGGGACACGGCCCTCTGAAAGCATCCTGGTCCTGTGTCCAAGGAAGGTTCCAGGCACTGTGAAAGCATCCTGGCCTTGTGTACTAGAAAGGGTCCCGGCCCTGCGAAAGCATCCTGGCACTGTCCTAGAAAGGGTCCCTGCCCTGCGAAAGCATCCTGGCCCTGTGTCCTAGAAAGGGTCCCGGCCCTGCGAAAGCATCCTGGCCTTCTGTCCTAGAAAGACTCACGGTCCTGCGAAAGCATCCGGGCCCTGTGTCCTAGAGAGGGTCCCGGCCATGCGAAAGCATCCTGGCCAAGTGTCCTAGAAAGGGTCACGGCCCTGCGATAGCCTCCTGAAACTGCGTCCTAGAAAGGGTCCTGGCCCTGTGAAAGCTTCCTGGCCCTGTGTCCTAGAAATGGTCCCGTCCCTGCGAAAGCATCCTGGCCCTGTGCCCTAGAAATGGTCCCGTCCCTGCGAAAGCATCCTGGCCCTGTGCCCTAGAAAGGGTCCCGGCTCTGTGAAAGCATCCTGGCCCTGTGGTAAAGGAAAGATCCCGGACCTGCTGAAGCATCCTGGCCCTGTGTCCAAGGAAGCTTCCCGGCCCTGTGAAAGCATCCTGGCCCTGTGTCCTAGAAAGGGTCCCTGCCCTGCGAAAGCATCCTTGCCCTGTGTCCAAGGAAGGGGCCGGGACCTGCGATAGCATCCTGGCCCTGTGTCCTAGAAAGGGTCCTGCCCTGTGAAAGCATCCTGTCCGTGTCTGCAAGGAAGTGTCCCGGCCCTGCAGAAACATCCTGGCCCTGTGTCCAAGGAAGGGTCCCGGACCTGCTGAAGCATCCTGGCCCTGTGTCTAAGGAAGCTTCCCGGCCCTGTGAAAGCACCCTGTCCCTGTGTCCTAGAAAGGGTCCCAGCCCTGCGAAAGCATCCTGGCCCTGTGTCCAAGGAAGGGGCCCGGACCTGCGATAGCATCCTGGCCCTATGTCCTAGAAAGGGTCCTGCCCTGTGAAAGCATCCTGGCCGCGTCTCCAAGGAAGTGTCCCGGCCCTGCAGAAGCATCCTGGCCCTGTATCCAAGGAAAGGTCCCGGCCTTGCGAAAGCATCCTGGCCCTGTGTCCTAGAAACGGTCCCGGCCCTGTGAAAGGTTCCTGGCCCTGTGTCCAAGGAGGGGACCCGGCCCTTCGGAAGCATCCAGGCCCTGTGTCGATGGAAAGCTCCCGGCCCTGCGGAAGCATCCTGGCCATGTGTCCCAGAAAAGGTCCCGGCCCTGCAAAAACATCCTGGCCCTGTGTCCTAGAAAGGGTCATGGCCCTGCGAAAGCCTCCTGGCCCTGTGTCCTAGAAAGGATCCCGGCCCTGCGAAAGCATCCTGGCCTTGTGTCCTAGAAAGTCTCAAGGCCCTGCGAAAGCATCTGGGCCCTGTCCTAGAAAGTGTCATGGCCCTGCGAAAGCATCCTATCCCTGTGTCCAAGAAAGGGTCCCCGTCCTGCGAAAGCATCCAGGCCCTGTGTCCTAGAAAGGGTCCGGCCCTGTGAAAGCATCCTGGCCCTGTGTCCCAGAAACGGTCCCGGCCCTGTAAAAGGTTCCTGGCCCTGTGTCCAAGGAGGGGACCAGGCCCTGCGGAAGCATCCAGGCCCTGTGTCCTAGAAACGGTCCCGCCCCGCGATAGCATCCTGGCCCTGTGTCCTAGAAACGGTCCCGGCCTTGCAGAAGCATCCTGGCCCTGTGTCCAAGGAGGGGTCCCGGCCCTGCGGAAGCATCCTGGCCCTGTGTCCAAGGAAGCTTCCTGGCCCTGTGAAAGTATCCTGGCCCTGTGTCCTAGAAAGGGTCCGGCCCTGCGAAAGCATCCTGGCACTGTCCTAGAAAGGGTCCCTGCCCTACGGATGGATCCTGGCCATGTGTCCTAGAAAGGGTCCCAGCCCTGTGAAAGCATCCTGGCCCTGTGTCCCAGAAACGGTCCCGGCCCTGTAAAAGGTTCCTGGCCCTGTGTCCAAGGAGGGGACCGGGCCCTGCGGAAGCATCCAGGCCCTGTCCTAGAAACGGTCCCGCCCCGCGATAGCATCCTGGCCCTGTGTGCTAGAAACGGTCCCGGCCTTGCAGAAACATCCTGGCCCTGTGTCCAAGGAGGGGTCCGGGCCCTGCGGAAGCATCCTGGCCCTGTGTCCAAGGAAGCTTCCCGGCCCTGTGAATGTATCCTGGCCCTGTGTCCTAGAAACGGTCCCGGCCCTGCAGAAGCATCCTGGCCCTGTATCCAAGGAAGGGTCCCGGCCCTGCGAAAGCATCCTGGACCTGTGTCCCAGAAACGTTCCTGGCCCTGTGTCCAAGGAGGGGACCCGGCCCTGCACAAGCATCCAGGCCCTGTGTCCAAGGAAATCTCCCGGCCCTGCGGAAGCATCCTGGCCATGTGTCCCAGAAAAGGTCGCGGCCCTGTAAAAGCATCCTGGCCCTGTGTCCTAGAAAGGGTCATTGCCCAGCGAAAGCTTCCTGGCCCTGGGTCCTAGAAAGGCTCCCTTCCCTGTGAAAACCTCCTGGCCCTGTGTCCTAGAAAAGGTCCCGGCCCTGCAAAAGCATCCTGGCACTGGGACCCAGAAAGTGTCCCAGCCCTGTGAATGCATCCTGGCCCTGTGTCCTAGAAAGAGTCCCAGCCCTGCGAAAGCATCCTGGTCCTGTGTCCTACAAAGGGTCCCAGCCCTGTGAAAGCATCCTGGCCCTGTGTCCTAGAAATGGTCCCGGCCCTGCGAAAGCATCCTGGCACTGTCCTAGAAAGGGTCCCTGCCCTGCGAAAGCATCCTGGACCTGTGTCCTAGAAAGGGTCCGGGCCCTGCGAAAGCAACCTGGCCTTGTGTCCTAGAAAGACTCACGGCCCTGCGAAAGCATCCGGCCCCTGTTCTAGAAAGGATCATGGCCCTGCGAAAGCATCCTGTCCCTGTGTCCAAGTAAGGGGCCCGGCCCTGCGAAAGCATCCTTGCCCTGTGTCCTAGAAATGGTCCTGGCCCTGCGAAAGCATCCTGGCACTGTCCTAGAAAGGGTCCCTGCCCTACGGATGCATCCTGGCCATGTGTCCTAGAAAGGGTCCCAGCCCTGTGAAAGCATCCTGGCCCTGTGTCCCAGAAACGGTCCCGGCCCTGTAAAAGGTTCACGTCCCTGTGTCCAATCCTTGGACCGGGCCCTGCGGAAGCATCTAGGCCCTGTGTCCTAGAAACGGTCCCGCCCCGCGATAGCATCCTGGCCCTGTGTCCTAGAAACGGTCCCGGCCTTGCAGAAGCATCCTGGCCCTGTGTCCAAGGAGGGGTCCCGGCCCTGCGGAAGCATCCTGGCCCTGTGTCCAAGGAAGCTTCCCGGCCCTGTGAAAGTATCCTGGCCCTGTGTCCTAGAAAGGGTCCTTGCCCTGCGAAAGCATTCTGGCCCTGTGTCCAAGGAAGTGTCCCGGACCTGCGATAGCATCCTGGCCCTGTGTCCTAGAATGGGTCCAGCCCTGTGAAAGCATCCTTGCCCTGTCTCCAAGGAAGTTTCCCAGCCCTGCAGAAGCATCCTGGCTCTGTGTCCAAGTAAGGTTCCCGGCCCTGCGAAAGCATCCTGTCCCTGTGTCCTAGAAACGGTCCCGGCCCTGTGAATGGTTCCTGGCCCTGTGTCCAAGGAGGGGACCTGGCCCTGCGGAAGCATCCGGGCCCTGTTCTAGAAAGGTTCATGGCACTGCGAAAGCATCCTGTCCCTGTGTCCAAGTAAGGGGCCCGGCCCTGTGAAAGCATCCTGGCCCAGTGTCCTAGAAATGGTCCCGGCCCTGCGAAAGCATCCTGGCCATGTGTCCTAGAAAGGGTCCCGGCCATGCGAAAGCATCCTGGCCAAGTGTCCTAGAAAGGGTCACGGCCCTGCGATAGCCTCCTGAAACTGCGTCCTAGAAAGGGTCCTGGCCCTGTGAAAGCTTCCTGGCCCTGTGTCCTAGAAATGGTCACGTCCCTGCGAAAGCATCCTGGCCCTGTGCCCTAGAAATTGTCCCGTCCCTGCGAAAGCATCCTGGCCCTGTGTCCAAGGAAGCTTCCCGGCCCTGTGAAAGCATCCTGTCCCTGTGTCCTAGAAAGGGTCCCTGCCCTGCGAAAGCATCCTGGCCCTGTGTCCAAGGAAGGGGCCCGGACCTGCGATAGCATCCTGGCCCTATGTCCTAGAAAGGGTCCTGCCCTGTGAAAGCATCCTGGCCGTGTCTCCAAGGAAGTGTCCCGGCCCTGCAGAAGCATCCTGGCCCTGTATCCAAGGAAAGGTCCCGGCCTTGCGAAAGCATCCTGGCCCTGTGTCCTAGAAACGGTCCCGGCCCTGTGAAAGGTTCCTGGCCCTGTGTCCAAGGAGGGGACCCGGCCCTTCGGAAGCATCCAGGCCCTGTGTCGATGGAAAGCTACCGGCCCTGCGGAAGCATCCTGGCCATGTGTCCCAGAAAAGGTCCCGGCCCTGCAAAAACATCCTGGCCCTGTGTCCTAGAAAGGGTCATGGCCCTGCGAAAGCCTCCTGGCCCTGTGTCCTAGAAAGGATCCCGGCCCTGCGAAAGCATCCTGGCCTTGTGTCCTAGAAAGTCTCAAGGCCCTGCGAAAGCATCTGGGCCCTGTCCTAGAAAGTGTCATGGCCCTGCGAAAGCATCCTATCCCTGTGTCCAAGAAAGGGTCCCCGTCCTGCGAAAGCATCCAGGCCCTGTGTCCTAGAAAGGGTCCGGCCCTGTGAAAGCATCCTGGCCCTGTGTCCCAGAAATGGTCCCGGCCCTGTAAAAGGTTCCTGGCCCTGTGTCCAAGGAGGGGACCAGGCCCTGCGGAAGCATCCAGGCCCTGTGTCCTAGAAACGGTCCCGCCCCGCGATAGCATCCTGGCCCTGTGTCCTAGAAACGGTCCCGGCCTTGCAGAAGCATCCTGGCCCTGTGTCCAAGGAGGGGTCCGGGCCCTGCGGAAGCATCCTGGCCCTGTGTTCAAGGAAGCTTCCTGGCCCTGTGAAAGTATCCTGGCCCTGTGTCCTAGAAAGGGTCCGGCCCTGCGAAAGCATCCTGGCACTGTCCTAGAAAGGGTCCCTGCCCTACGGATGGATCCTGGCCATGTGTCCTAGAAAGGGTCCCAGCCCTGTGAAAGCATCCTGGCCCTGTGTCCCAGAAACGGTCCCGGCCCTGTAAAAGGTTCCTGGCCCTGTGTCCAAGGAGGGGACCGGGCCCTGCGGAAGCATCCAGGCCCTGTCCTAGAAACGGTCCCGCCCCGCGATAGCATCCTGGCCCTGTGTGCTAGAAACGGTCCCGGCCTTGCAGAAGCATCCTGGCCCTGTGTCCAAGGAGGGGACCCGGCCCTGCGCAAGCATCCAGGCCCTGTGTCCAAGGAAATCTCCCGGCCCTGCGGAAGCATCCTGGCCTTGTGTCCTAGAAAGACTCACGGCCCTGCGAAAGCATCCGGGCCCTGTCCTATAAAGTGTCATGGCCCTGCGAAAGCATCCTGTCCAGGTGTCCTAGAAAGGATCACGGCCCTGCGAAAGCATCCTTGCCCTGTGTCCAAGGATGGGTCCCGGCCCTACAAAAGCATCCTGGCCCTGTGTCCAAGAAAAGGTCCCCGTCCTGCGAAAGCATCCGGGCCCTGTGTCCTAGAAAGGATCCCGACGCTGCGAAAGCATCCTGGCCAAGTGTCCTAGAAAGGGACACAGCCCTGTGAAAGCATCCTGGTCCTGTGTCCAAGGAAGGGTCCCGGCCCTGTGAAAGCATCCTGGCCCTGTGTCCAAGGAAGGGTCCCCGTCCTGCGAAAGCATCCGTGCCCTGTGTCCAAGGATGGGTCCCGGTCCTACAAAAGCATCCTGGCCCTGTGCCCTAGAAAGGGTCCCGGCTCTGTGAAAGCATCCTGGCCCTGTGTCCAAGTAAGTGTCCCAGACCTGCGATAGCATCCTGGCACTGTGTCCTAGAAAGGGTCCGTCCCTGTGAAAGCATCCTGGCCCTGAGTCCTAGAAAGGGTCATGGCCCAGCGAAAGCTTCCTGGCCCTGTGTCCTAGAAAGGGTCCCGGCCCTGCGAAAGCATCCTGGCCCTGTGCCCTAGAAAGGGTCCCGGCTCTGTGAAAGCATCCTGGCACTGTATCCAAGGAAGGATCCCGGACCTGCTGAAGCATCCTTGCCCTGTGTCCAAGGATGCTTCCCGACCCTGTGAAAGCATCCTGGCTCTGCGTCCTAGAAAGGGTCCCTGCCCTGCGAAAGCATCCTGGCCCTGTGTCCTAGAAACCGTCCCGGCCCTGTGAAAGGTTCCTGGCCCTGTGTCCAAGGAGGGGACCTGGCCCTGCGGAAGCATCCAGGCCTTGTGTCGAAGGAAAGCTCCCGGCCCTGCGGAAGCATCCTGGCCATGTGTCACAGAAAAGGTCCCGGCACTGCGAAAGCCTCCTGGCCCTGTGTCCTAGAAAGGGTCCCAGCCCTGTGAAGGCATCCTGGTCCTGTGTCCTACAAAGGGTCCCAGCCCTGTGAAAGCATCCTGGCCCTGTGTACTAGAAAGGGTCCCGGCCCTGCGAAAGCATCCTGGCCCTGTGTCCTTGAAAGGGTCCCGGCCCAGCGAAAGCATCCTGGCCTTCTGTCCTAGAAAGACTCACGGTCCTGCGAAAGCATCCGTGCCCTGTCCTAGAAAGTGTCATGGCCCTGCGAAAGCATCCTGGCCCTCTGTACAAGGATGGGTCCGGGCCCGACAAAAGCATCCTGGCCCAGTGTCCAAGAAAGGGTCCCCGTGCTGCGAAAGCATCCGGGCCCTGTGTCCTAGAAAGCGTCCCGGCCCTGCGAAAGCATCCTGGCCAAGTGTCCTAGAAAGGGACACGGCCCTCTGAAAGCATCCTGGTCCTGTGTCCAAGGAAGATTCCAGGCACTGTGAAAGCATCCTGGCCTTGTGTACTAGAAAGGGTCCCGGCCCTGCGAAAGCATCCTGGCACTGTCCTAGAAAGGGTCCCTGCCCTGCGAAAGCATCCTGGCCCTGTGTCCTAGAAAGGGTCCCGGCCCTGCGAAAGCATCCTGGCCTTCTGTCCTAGAAAGACTCACGGTCCTGCGAAAGCATCCGGGCCCTGTGTCCTAGAGAGGGTCCCGGCCATGCGAAAGCACCCTGGCCAAGTGTCCTAGAAAGGGTCACGGCCCTGCGATAGCCTCCTGAAACTGCGTCCTAGAAAGGGTCCTGGCCCTGTGAAAGCTTCCTGGCCCTGTGTCCTAGAAATGGTCCCGTCCCTGCGAAAGCATCCTGGCCCTCTGTCCAAGGATGGGTCCGGGCCCTACAAAAGCATCCTGGCCCAGTGTCCAAGAAAGGGTCCCCGTGCTGCGAAAGCATCCGGGCCCTGTGTCCTAGAAAGCGTCCCGGCCCTGCGAAAGCATCCTGGCCAAGTGTCCTAGAAAGGGACACGGCCCTCTGAAAGCATCCTGGTCCTGTGTCCAAGGAAGGTTCCAGGCACTGTGAAAGCATCCTGGCCTTGTGTACTAGAAAGGGTCCCGGCCCTGCGAAAGCATCCTGGCACTGTCCTAGAAAGGGTCCCTGCCCTGCGAAAGCATCCTGGCCCTGTGTCCTAGAAAGGGTCCCGGCCCTGCGAAAGCATCCTGGCCTTCTGTCCTAGAAAGACTCACGGTCCTGCGAAAGCATCCGGGCCCTGTGTCCTAGAGAGGGTCCCGGCCATGCGAAAGCACCCTGGCCAAGTGTCCTAGAAAGGGTCACGGCCCTGCGATAGCCTCCTGAAACTGCGTCCTAGAAAGGGTCCTGGCCCTGTGAAAGCTTCCTGGCCCTGTGTCCTAGAAATGGTCCCGTCCCTGCGAAAGCATCCTGGCCCTGTGCCCTAGAAATGGTCCCGTCCCTGCGAAAGCATCCTGGCCCTGTGCCCTAGAAAGGGTCCCGGCTCTGTGAAAGCATCCTGGGCCTGTGGTAAAGGAAAGATCCCGGACCTGCTGAAGCATCCTGGCCCTGTGTCCAAGGAAGCTTCCCGGCCCTGTGAAAGCATCCTGGCCCTGTGTCCTAGAAAGGGTCCCTGCCCTGCGAAAGCATCCTTGCCCTGTGTCCAAGGAAGGGGCCGGGACCTGCGATAGCATCCTGGCCCTGTGTCCTAGAAAGGGTCCTGCCCTGTGAAAGCATCCTGTCCGTGTCTGCAAGGAAGTGTCCCGGCCCTGCAGAAACATCCTGGCCCTGTGTCCAAGGAAGGGTCCCGGACCTGCTGAAGCATCCTGGCCCTGTGTCTAAGGAAGCTTCCCGGCCCTGTGAAAGCATCCTGTCCCTGTGTCCTAGAAAGGGACCCTGCCCTGCGAAAGCATCCTGGCCCTGTGTCCAAGGAAGGGGCCCGGACCTGCGATAGCATCCTGGCCCTATGTCCTAGAAAGGGTCCTGCCCTGTGAAAGCATCCTGGCCGCGTCTCCAAGGAAGTGTCCCGGCCCTGCAGAAGCATCCTGGCCCTGTATCCAAGGAAAGGTCCCGGCCTTGCGAAAGCATCCTGGCCCTGTGTCCTAGAAACGGTCCCGGCCCTGTGAAAGGTTCCTGGCCCTGTGTCCAAGGAGGGGACCCGGCCCTTCGGAAGCATCCAGGCCCTGTGTCGATGGAAAGCTCCCGGCCCTGCGGAAGCATCCTGGCCATGTGTCCCAGAAAAGGTCCCAGCCCTGCAAAAACATCCTGGCCCTGTGTCCTAGAAAGGGTCATGGCCCTGCGAAAGCCTCCTGGCCCTGTGTCCTAGAATGGATCCCGGCCCTGCGAAAGCATCCTGGCCTTGTGTCCTAGAAAGTCTCAAGGCCCTGCGAAAGCATCTGGGCCCTGTCCTAGAAAGGGTCCGGCCCTGCGAAAGCATCCTGGCACTGTCCTAGAAAGGGTCCCTGCCCTACGGATGGATCCTGGCCATGTGTCCTAGAAAGGGTCCCAGCCCTGTGAAAGCATCCTGGCCCTGTGTCCCAGAAACGGTCCCGGCCCTGTAAAAGGTTCCTGGCCCTGTGTCCAAGGAGGGGACCGGGCCCTGCGGAAGCATCCAGGCCCTGTCCTAGAAACGGTCCCGCCCCGCGATAGCATCCTGGCCCTGTGTGCTAGAAACGGTCCCGGCCTTGCAGAAACATCCTGGCCCTGTGTCCAAGGAGGGGTCCGGGCCCTGCGGAAGCATCCTGGCCCTGTGTCCAAGGAAGCTTCCCGGCCCTGTGAATGTATCCTGGCCCTGTGTCCTAGAAACGGTCCCGGCCCTGCAGAAGCATCCTGGCCCTGTATCCAAGGAAGGGTCCCGGCCCTGCGAAAGCATCCTGGACCTGTGTCCCAGAAACGTTCCTGGCCCTGTGTCCAAGGAGGGGACCCGGCCCTGCACAAGCATCCAGGCCCTGTGTCCAAGGAAATCTCCCGGCCCTGCGGAAGCATCCTGGCCATGTGTCCCAGAAAAGGTCGCGGCCCTGTAAAAGCATCCTGGCCCTGTGTCCTAGAAACGGTCCCGGCCTTGCAGAAGCATCCTGGCCCTGTGTCCAAGGAGGGGTCCCGGCCCTGCGGAAGCATCCTGGCCCTGTGTCCAAGGAAGCTTCCCGGCCCTGTGAAAGTATCCTGGCCCTGTGTCCTAGAAAGGGTCCCTGCCCTGCGAAAGCATTCTGGCCCTGTGTCCAAGGAAGTGTCCCGGACCTGCGATAGCATCCTGGCCCTGTGTCCTAGAAAGGGTCCAGCCCTGTGAAAGCATCCTTGCCCTGTCTCCAAGGAAGTTTCCCAGCCCTGCAGAAGCATCCTGGCTCTGTGTCCAAGTAAGGTTCCCGGCCCTGCGAAAGCATCCTGTCCCTGTGTCCTAGAAACGGTCCCGGCCCTGTGAATGGTTCCTGGCCCTGTGTCCAAGGAGGGGACCTGGCCCTGCGGAAGCATCCGGGCCCTGTTCTAGAAAGGTTCATGGCACTGCGAAAGCATCCTGTCCCTGTGTCCAAGTAAGGGGCCCGGCCCTGTGAAAGCATCCTGGCCCAGTGTCCTAGAAATGGTCCCGGCCCTGCGAAAGCATCCTGGCCATGTGTCCTAGAAAGGGTCCCGGCCATGCGAAAGCATCCTGGCCAAGTGTCCTAGAAAGGGTCACGGCCCTGCGATAGCCTCCTGAAACTGCGTCCTAGAAAGGGTCCTGGCCCTGTGAAAGCTTCCTGGCCCTGTGTCCTAGAAATGGTCCCGTCCCTGCGAAAGCATCCTGGCCCTGTGCCCTAGAAATTGTCCCGTCCCTGCGAAAGCATCCTGGCCCTGTGTCCAAGGAAGCTTCCCGGCCCTGTGAAAGCATCCTGTCCCTGTGTCCTAGAAAGGGTCCCTGCCCTGCGAAAGCATCCTGGCCCTGTGTCCAAGGAAGGGGCCCGGACCTGCGATAGCATCCTGGCCCTATGTTCTAGAAAGGGTCCTGCCCTGTGAAAGCATCCTGGCCGTGTCTCCAAGGAAGTGTCCCGGCCCTGCAGAAGCATCCTGGCCCTGTATCCAAGGAAAGGTCCCGGCCTTGCGAAAGCATCCTGGCCCTGTGTCCTAGAAACGGTCCCGGCCCTGTGAAAGGTCCCTGGCCCTGTGTCCAAGGAGGGGACCCGGCCCTTCGGAAGCATCCAGGCCCTGTGTCGATGGAAAGCTACCGGCCCTGCGGAAGCATCCTGGCCATGTGTCCCAGAAAAGGTCCCGGCCCTGCAAAAACATCCTGGCCCTGTGTCCTAGAAAGGGTCATGGCCCTGCGAAAGCCTCCTGGCCCTGTGTCCTAGAAAGGATCCCGGCCCTGCGAAAGCATCCTGGCCTTGTGTCCTAGAATGTCTCAAGGCCCTGCGAAAGCATCTGGGCCCTGTCCTAGAAAGTGTCATGGCCCTGCGAAAGCATCCTATCCCTGTGTCCAAGAAAGGGTCCCCGTCCTGCCAAAGCATCCAGGCCCTGTGTCCCAGAAATGGTCCCGGCCCTGTAAAAGGTTCCTGGCCCTGTGTCCAAGGAGGGGACCAGGCCCTGCGGAAGCATCCAGGCCCTGTGTCCTAGAAACGGTCCCGCCCCGCGATAGCATCCTGGCCCTGTGTCCTAGAAACGGTCCCGGCCTTGCAGAAGCATCCTGGCCCTGTGTCCAAGGAGGGGTCCCGGCCCTGCGGAAGCATCCTGGCCCTGTGTCCAAGGAAGCTTCCTGGCCCTGTGAAAGTATCCTGGCCCTGTGTCCTAGAAAGGGTCCGGCCCTGCGAAAGCATCCTGGCACTGTCCTAGAAAGGGTCCCTGCCCTACGGATGGATCCTGGCCATGTGTCCTAGAAAGGGTCCCAGCCCTGTGAAATCATCCTGGCCCTGTGTCCCAGAAACGGTCCCGGCCCTGTAAAAGGTTCCTGGCCCTGTGTCCTAGGAGGGGACCGGGCCCTGCGGAAGCATCCAGGCCCTGTCCTAGAAACGGTCCTGCCCCGCGATAGCATCCTGGCCCTGTGTGCTAGAAACGGTCCCGGCCTTGCAGAAGCATCCTGGCCCTGTGTCCAAGGAGGGGTCCGGGCCCTGCGGAAGCATCCTGGCCCTGTGTCCAAGGAAGCTTCCCGGCCCTGTGAATGTATCCTGGCCCTGAGTCCTAGAAACGTTCCCGGCCCTGCAGAAGCATCCTGGCCCTGTATCCAAGGAAGGGTCCCGGCCCTGCGAAAGCATCCTGGCCCTGTGTCCCAGAAACGTTCCTGGCCCTGTGTCCAAGGAGGGGACCCGGCCCTGCGCAAGCATCCAGGCCCTGTGTCCAAGGAAATCTCCCGGCCCTGCGGAAGCATCCTGGCCATGTGTCCCAGAAAAGGTCGCGGCCCTGTAAAAGCATCCTGGCACTGTCCTAGAAAGGGTCCCTGCCCTGCGAAAGCATCCTGGCCGTGTCTCCAAGGAAGTGTCCCGGCCCTGCAGAAGCATCCTGGCCCTGTATCCAAGGAAAGGTCCCGGCCTTGCGAAAGCATCCTGGCCCTGTGTCCTAGAAACGGTCCCGGCCCTGTGAAAGGTTCCTGGCCCTGTGTCCAAGGAGGGGACCTGGCCCTTCGGAAGCATCCAGGCCCTGTGTCGAAGGAAAGCTCCCTGCCCTGCGGAAGCATCCTGGCCATGTGTCCCAGCAAAGGTCCCGGCCCTGCAAAAACATCCTGGCCCTGTGTCCTAGAAAGGGTCCCAGCCCTGTGAAGGCATCCTGGTCCTGTGTCCTTGAAAGGGTCCCGGCCCTGCGAAAGCATCCTGGCCTTGTGTCCTAGAAAGACTCACGGCCCTGCGAACGCATCCGGGCCCTGTCCTAGAAAGTGTCATGGCCCTGCGAAAGCATCCTGTCCAGGTGTCCTAGAAAGGATCACTGCCCTGCGAAAGCATCCTTGCCCTGTGTCCAAGGATGGGTCCCGGCCCTACAAAAGCATCCTGGCCCTGTGTCCAAGAAAAGGTCCCCGTCCTGCGAAAGCATCCGGGCCCTGTGTCCTAGAAAGGAACCCGACGCTGCGAAAGCATCCTGGCCAAGTGTCCTAGAAAGGGACACAGCCCTCTGAAAGCATCCTGGTCCTGTGTCCAAGGAAGGGTCCCGGCCCTGTGAAAGCATCCTGGCCCTGTGTCCAAGGAAGGGTCCCCGTCCTGCGAAAGCATCCGTGCCCTGTGTCCAAGGATGGGTCCCGGTCCTACAAAAGCATCCTGGCCCTGTGCCCTAGAAAGGGTCCCGGCTCTGTGAAAGCATCCTGGCCCTGTGTCCAAGTAAGTGTCCCAGACCTGCGATAGCATCCTGGCACTGTGTCCTAGAAAGGGTCCGTCCCTGTGAAAGCATCCTGGCCCTGAGTCCTAGAAAGGGTCATGGCCCAGCGAAAGCTTCCTGGCCCTGTGTCCTAGAAAGGGTCCCGGCCCTGCGAAAGCATCCTGGCCCTGTGCCCTAGAAAGGGTCCCGGCTCTGTGAAAGCATCCTGGCACTGTATCCAAGGAAGGATCCCGGACCTGCTGAAGCATCCTTGCCCTGTGTCCAAGGATGCTTCCCGACCCTGTGAAAGCATCCTGGCTCTGCGTCCTAGAAAGGGTCCCTGCCCTGCGAAAGCATCCTGGCCCTGTGTCCTAGAAACCGTCCCGGCCCTGTGAAAGGTTCCTGGCCCTGTGTCCAAGGAGGGGACCTGGCCCTGCGGAAGCATCCAGGCCTTGTGTCGAAGGAAAGCTCCCGGCCCTGCGGAAGCATCCTGGCCATGTGTCACAGAAAAGGTCCCGGCACTGCGAAAGCCTCCTGGCCCTGTGTCCTAGAAAGGGTCCCAGCCCTGTGAAGGCATCCTGGTCCTGTGTCCTACAAAGGGTCCCAGCCCTGTGAAAGCATCCTGGCCCTGTGTTCTAGAAAGGGTCCCGGCCCTGCGAAAGCATCCTGGCCCTGTGTCCTAGAAAGGGTCCCGGCCCAGCGAAAGCATCCTGGCCTTCTACCTAGAAAGACTCACGGTCCTGCGAAAGCATCCGTGCACTGTCCTAGAAAGTGTCATGGCCCTGCGAAAGCATCCTGGCCCTCTGTCCAAGGATGGGTCCGGGCCCTACAAAAGCATCCTGGCCCAGTGTCCAAGAAAGGGTCCCCGTGCTGCGAAAGCATCCGGGCCCTGTGTCCTAGAAAGCGTCCCGGCCCTGCGAAAGCATCCTGGCCAAGTGTCCTAGAAAGGGATACGGCCCTCTGAAAGCATCCTGGTCCTGTGTCCAAGGAAGGTTCCAGGCACTGTGAAAGCATCCTGGCCTTGTGTACTAGAAAGGGTCCCGGCCCTGCGAAAGCATCCTGGCACTGTCCTAGAAAGGGTCCCTGCCCTGCGAAAGCATCCTGGCCCTGTGTCCTAGAAAGGGTCCCGGCCCTGCGAAAGCATCCTGGCCTTCTGTCCTAGAAAGACTCACGGTCCTGCGAAAGCATCCGGGCCCTGTGTCCTAGAGAGGGTCCCGGCCATGCGAAAGCACCCTGGCCAAGTGTCCTAGAAAGGGTCACGGCCCTGCGATAGCCTCCTGAAACTGCGTCCTAGAAAGGGTCCTGGCCCTGTGAAAGCTTCCTGGCCCTGTGTCCTAGAAATGGTCCCGTCCCTGCGAAAGCATCCTGGCCCTGTGCCCTAGAAATGGTCCCGTCCCTGCGAAAGCATCCTGGCCCTGTGCCCTAGAAAGGGTCCCGGCTCTGTGAAAGCATCCTGGCCCTGTGGTAAAGGAAAGATCCCGGACCTGCTGAAGCATCCTGGCCCTGTGTCCAAGGAAGCTTCCCGGCCCTGTGAAAGCATCCTGGCCCTGTGTCCTAGAAAGGGTCCCTGCCCTGCGAAAGCATCCTTGCCCTGTGTCCAAGGAAGGGGCCGGGACCTGCGATAGCATCCTGGCCCTGTGTCCTAGAAAGGGTCCTGCCCTGTGAAAGCATCCTGTCCGTGTCTGCAAGGAAGTGTCCCGGCCCTGCAGAAACATCCTGGCCCTGTGTCCAAGGAAGGGTCCCGGACCTGCTGAAGCATCCTGGCCCTGTGTCTAAGGAAGCTTCCGGGCCCTGTGAAAGCATCCTGTCCCTGTGTCCTAGAAAGGGTCCCTGCCCTGCGAAAGCATCCTGGCCCTGTGTCCAAGGAAGGGGCCCGGACCTGCGATAGCATCCTGGCCCCATGTCCTAGAAAGGGTCCTGCACTGTGAAAGCATCCTGGCCGCGTCTCCAAGGAAGTGTCCCGGCCCTGCAGAAGCATCCTGGCCCTGTATCCAAGGAAAGGTCCCGGCCTTGCGAAAGCATCCTGGCCCTGTGTCCTAGAAACGGTCCCGGCCCTGTGAAAGGTTCCTGGCCCTGTGTCCAAGGAGGGGACCCGGCCCTTCGGAAGCATCCAGGCCCTGTGTCGATGGAAAGCTCCCGGCCCTGCGGAAGCATCCTGGCCATGTGTCCCAGAAAAGGTCCCAGCCCTGCAAAAACATCCTGGCCCTGTGTCCTAGAAAGGGTCATGGCCCTGCGAAAGCCTCCTGGCCCTGTGTCCTAGAAAGGATCCCGGCCCTGCGAAAGCATCCTGGCCTTGTGTCCTAGAAAGTCTCAAGGCCCTGCGAAAGCATCAGGGCCCTGTCCTAGAAAGGGTCCGGCCCTGCGAAAGCATCCTGGCACTGTCCTAGAAAGGGTCCCTGCCCTACGGATGGATCCTGGCCATGTGTCCTAGAAAGGGTCCCAGCCCTGTGAAAGCATCCTGGCCCTGTGTCCCAGAAACGGTCCCGGCCCTGTAAAAGGTTCCTGGCCCTGTGTCCAAGGAGGGGACCGGGCCCTGCGGAAGCATCCAGGCCCTGTCCTAGAAACGGTCCCGCCCCGCGATAGCATCCTGGCCCTGTGTGCTAGAAACGGTCCCGGCCTTGCAGAAACATCCTGGCCCTGTGTCCAAGGAGGGGTCCGGGCCCTGCGGAAGCATCCTGGCCCTGTGTCCAAGGAAGCTTCCCGGCCCTGTGAATGTATCCTGGCCCTGTGTCCTAGAAACGGTCCCGGCCCTGCAGAAGCATCCTGGCCCTGTATCCAAGGAAGGGTCCCGGCCCTGCGAAAGCATCCTGGACCTGTGTCCCAGAAACGTTCCTGGCCCTGTGTCCAAGGAGGGGACCCGGCCCTGCACAAGCATCCAGGCCCTGTGTCCAAGGAAATCTCCCGGCCCTGCGGAAGCATCCTGGCCATGTGTCCCAGAAAAGGTCGCGGCCCTGTAAAAGCATCCTGGCCCTGTGTCCTAGAAAGGGTCATTGCCCAGCGAAAGCTTCCTGGCCCTGGGTCCTAGAAAGGCTCCCTTCCCTGTGAAAACCTCCTGGCCCTGTGTCCTAGAAAAGGTCCCGGCCCTGCAAAAGCATCCTGGCACTGTGACCCAGAAAGAGTCCCAGCCCTGTGAATGCATCCTGGCCCTGTGTCCTAGAAAGAGTCCCAGCCCTGCGAAAGCATCCTGGTCCTGTGTCCTACAAAGGGTCCCAGCCCTGTGAAAGCATCCTGGCCCTGTGTCCTAGAAAGGGTCCCTGCCCTGCGAAAGCATCCTGGACCTGTGTCCTAGAAAGGGTCTGGGCCCTGCGAAAGCAACCTGGCCTTGTGTCCTAGAAAGACTCACGGCCCTGCGAAAGCATCCGGCCCCTGTTCTAGAAAGGATCATGGCCCTGCGAAAGCATCCTGTCCCTGTGTCCAAGTAAGGGGCCCGGCCCTGCGAAAGCATCCTTGCCCTGTGTCCTAGAAATGGTCCCGGCCCTGCGAAAGCAGCCTGGCACTGTCCTAGAAAGGGTCCCTGCCCTACGGATGCATCCTGGCCATGTGTCCTAGAAAGGGTCCCAGCCCTGTGAAAGCATCCTGGCCCTGTGTCCCAGAAACGGTCCCGGCCCTGTAAAAGGTTCCCGTCCCTGTGTCCAATCCTTGGGCCGGGCGCTGCGGAAGCATCTAGGCCCTGTGTCCTAGAAACGGTCCCGCCCCGCGATAGCATCCTGGCCCTGTGTCCTAGAAACGGTCCCGGCCTTGCAGAAGCATCCTGGCCCTGTGACCAAGGAGGGGTCCCGGCCCTGCGGAAGCATCCTGGCCCTGTGTCCAAGGAAGCATCCCGGCCCTGTGAAAGTATCCTGGCCCTGTGTCCTAGAAAGGGTCCCTGCCCTGCGAAAGCATCCTGGCCCTGTGTCCAAGGAAGGGGCCGGGACCTGCGATAGCATCCTGGCCCTGTGTCCTAGAAAGGGTCCTGCCCTGTGAAAGCATCCTGTCCGTGTCTGCAAGGAAGTGTCCCGGCCCTGCAGAAACATCCTGGCCCTGTGTCCAAGGAAGGGGCCCGGACCTGCGATAGCATCCTGGCCCTATGTCCTAGAAAGGGTCCTGCCCTGTGAAAGCATCCTGGCCGCGTCTCCAAGGAAGCGTCCCGGCCCTGCAGAAGTATCCTGGCCCTGTATCCAAGGAAAGGTCCCGGCCTTGCGAAAGCATCCTGGCCCTGTGTCCTAGAAACGGTCCCGGCCCTGTGAAAGGTTCCTGGCCCTGTGTCCAAGGAGGGGACCCGGCCCTTCGGAAGCATCCAGGCCCTGTGTCGATGGAAAGCTCCCGGCCCTGCGGAAGCATCCTGGCCATGTGTCCCAGAAAAGGTCCCAGCCCTGCAAAAACATCCTGGCCCTGTGTCCTAGAAAGGGTCATGGCCCTGCGAAAGCCTCCTGGCCCTGTGTCCTAGAAAGGATCCCGGCCCTGCGAAAGCATCCTGGCCTTGTGTCCTAGAAAGTCTCAAGGCCCTGCGAAAGCATCTGGGCCCTGTCCTAGAAAGGGTCCGGCCCTGCGAAAGCATCCTGGCACTGTCCTAGAAAGGGTCCCTGCCCTACGGATGGATCCTGGCCATGTGTCCTAGAACGGGTCCCAGCCCTGTGAAAGCATCCTGGCCCTGTGTCCCAGAAACGGTCCCGGCCCTGTAAAAGGTTCCTGGCCCTGTGTCCAAGGAGGGGACCGGGCCCTGCGGAAGCATCCAGGCCCTGTCCTAGAAACGGTCCCGCCCCGCGATAGCATCCTGGCCCTGTGTGCTAGAAACGGTCCCGGCCTTGCAGAAACATCCTGGCCCTGTGTCCAAGGAGGGGTCCGGGCCCTGCGGAAGCATCCTGGCCCTGTGTCCAAGGAAGCTTCCCGGCCCTGTGAATGTATCCTGGCCCTGTGTCCTAGAAACGGTCCCGGCCCTGCAGAAGCATCCTGGCCCTGTATCCAAGGAAGGGTCCCGGCCCTGCGAAAGCATCCTGGACCTGTGTCCCAGAAACGTTCCTGGCCCTGTGTCCAAGGAGGGGACCCGGCCCTGCACAAGCATCCAGGCCCTGTGTCCAAGGAAATCTCCCGGCCCTGCGGAAGCATCCTGGCCATGTGTCCCAGAAAAGGTCGCGGCCCTGTAAAAGCATCCTGGCCCTGTGTCCTAGAAAGGGTCATTGCCCAGCGAAAGCTTCCTGGCCCTGGGTCCTAGAAAGGCTCCCTTCCCTGTGAAAACCTCCTGGCCCTGTGTCCTAGAAAAGGTCCCGGCCCTGCAAAAGCATCCTGGCACTGTGACCCAGAAAGTGTCCCAGCCCTGTGAATGCATCCTGGCCCTGTGTCCTAGAAAGAGTCCCAGCCCTGCGAAAGCATCCTGGTCCTGTGTCCTACAAAGGGTCCCAGCCCTGTGAAAGCATCCTGGCCCTGTGTCCTAGAAAGGGTCCCTGCCCTGCGAAAGCATCCTGGACCTGTGTCCTAGAAAGGGTCCGGGCCCTGCGAAAGCAACCTGGCCTTGTGTCCTAGAAAGACTCACGGCCCTGCGAAAGCATCCGGCCCCTGTTCTAGAAAGGATCATGGCCCTGCGAAAGCATCCTGTCCCTGTGTCCAAGTAAGGGGCCCGGCCCTGCGAAAGCATCCTTGCCCTGTGTCCTAGAAATGGTCCCGGCCCTGCGAAAGCATCCTGGCACTGTCCTAGAAAGGGTCCCTGCCCTACGGATGCATCCTGGCCATGTGTCCTAGAAAGGGTCCCAGCCCTGTGAAAGCATCCTGGCCCTGTGTCCCAGAAACGGTCCCGGCCCTGTAAAAGGTTCCCGTCCCTGTGTCCAATCCTTGGGCCGGGCGCTGCGGAAGCATCTAGGCCCTGTGTCCTAGAAACGGTCCCGCCCCGCGATAGCATCCTGGCCCTGTGTCCTAGAAAGACTCACGGCCCTGCGAAAGCATCCGGCCCCTGTTCTAGAAAGGATCATGGCCCTGCGAAAGCATCCTGTCCCTGTGTCCAAGTAAGGGGCCCGGCCCTGCGAAAGCATCCTTGCCCTGTGTCCTAGAAATGGTCCCGGCCCTGCGAAAGCATCCTGGCACTGTCCTAGAAAGGGTCCCTGCCCTACGGATGCATCCTGGCCATGTCTCCTAGAAAGGGTCCCAGCCCTGTGAAAGCATCCTGGCCCTGTGTCCCAGAAACGGTCCCGGCCCTGTAAAAGGTTCCCGTCCCTGTGTCCAATCCTTGGGCCGGGCGCTGCGGAAGCATCTAGGCCCTGTGTCCTAGAAACGGTCCCGCCCCGCGATAGCAACCTGGCCTTGTGTCCTAGAAAGACTCACGGCCCTGCGAAAGCATCCGGCCCCTGTTCTAGAAAGGATCATGGCCCTGCGAAAGCATCCTGTCCCTGTGTCCAAGTAAGGGGCCCGGCCCTGCGAAAGCATCCTTGCCCTGTGTCCTAGAAATGGTCCCGGCCCTGCGAAAGCATCCTGGCACTGTCCTAGAAAGGGTCCCTGCCCTACGGATGCATCCTGGCCATGTGTCCTAGAAAGGGTCCCAGCCCTGTGAAAGCATCCTGGCCCTGTGTCCCAGAAACGGTCCCGGCCCTGTAAAAGGTTCCCGTCCCTGTGTCCAATCCTTGGGTCGGGCGCTGCGGAAGCATCTAGGACCTGTGTCCTAGAAACGGTCCCGCCCCGCGATAGCATCCTGGCCCTGTGTCCTAGAAACGGTCCCGGCCTTGCAGAAGCATCCTGGCCCTGTGTCCAAGGAGGGGTCCCGGCCCTGCGGAAGCATCCTGGCCCTGTGTCCAAGGAAGCTTCCCGGCCCTGTGAAAGTATCCTGGCCCTGTGTCCTAGAAAGGGTCCCGGCCCTGCGAAAGCATCCTGGCCCTGTGTCCAAGGAAGTGTCCCGGACATGCGATAGCATCCTGGCCCTGTGTCCTAGAAAGGGTCCCAGCCCTGTGAAAGCATCCTGGCCCTGTGTCCTAGAAAGAGTCCCAGCCCTGCGAAAGCATCCTGGTCCTGTGTCCTACAAAGGGTCCCAGCCCTGTGAAAGCATCCTGGCCCTGTGTCCTAGAAAGGGTCCCTGCCCTGCGAAAGCATCCTGGACCTGTGTCCTAGAAAGGGTCCGGGCCCTGCGAAAGCAACCTGGCCTTGTGTCCTAGAAAGACTCACGGCCCTGCGAAAGCATCCGGCCCCTGTTCTAGAAAGGATCATGGCCCTGCGAAAGCATCCTGTCCCTGTGTCCAAGTAAGGGGCCCGGCCCTGCGAAAGCATCCTTGCCCTGTGTCCTAGAAATGGTCCCGGCCCTGCGAAAGCATCCTGGCACTGTCCTAGAAAGGGTCCCTGCCCTACGGATGCATCCTGGCCATGTGTCCTAGAAAGGGTCCCAGCCCTGTGAAAGCATCCTGGCCCTGTGTCCCAGAAACGGTCCCGGCCCTGTAAAAGGTTCCCGTCCCTGTGTCCAATCCTTGGGCCGGGCGCTGCGGAAGCATCTAGGCCCTGTGTCCTAGAAACGGTCCCGCCCCGCGATAGCATCCTGGCCCTGTGTCCTAGAAAGACTCACGGCCCTGCGAAAGCATCCGGCCCCTGTTCTAGAAAGGATCATGGCCCTGCGAAAGCATCCTGTCCCTGTGTCCAAGTAAGGGGCCCGGCCCTGCGAAAGCATCCTTGCCCTGTGTCCTAGAAATGGTCCCGGCCCTGCGAAAGCATCCTGGCACTGTCCTAGAAAGGGTCCCTGCCCTACGGATGCATCCTGGCCATGTCTCCTAGAAAGGGTCCCAGCCCTGTGAAAGCATCCTGGCCCTGTGTCCCAGAAACGGTCCCGGCCCTGTAAAAGGTTCCCGTCCCTGTGTCCAATCCTTGGGCCGGGCGCTGCGGAAGCATCTAGGCCCTGTGTCCTAGAAACGGTCCCGCCCCGCGATAGCAACCTGGCCTTGTGTCCTAGAAAGACTCACGGCCCTGCGAAAGCATCCGGCCCCTGTTCTAGAAAGGATCATGGCCCTGCGAAAGCATCCTGTCCCTGTGTCCAAGTAAGGGGCCCGGCCCTGCGAAAGCATCCTTGCCCTGTGTCCTAGAAATGGTCCCGGCCCTGCGAAAGCATCCTGGCACTGTCCTAGAAAGGGTCCCTGCCCTACGGATGCATCCTGGCCATGTGTCCTAGAAAGGGTCCCAGCCCTGTGAAAGCATCCTGGCCCTGTGTCCCAGAAACGGTCCCGGCCCTGTAAAAGGTTCCCGTCCCTGTGTCCAATCCTTGGGTCGGGCGCTGCGGAAGCATCTAGGACCTGTGTCCTAGAAACGGTCCCGCCCCGCGATAGCATCCTGGCCCTGTGTCCTAGAAACGGTCCCGGCCTTGCAGAAGCATCCTGGCCCTGTGTCCAAGGAGGGGTCCCGGCCCTGCGGAAGCATCCTGGCCCTGTGTCCAAGGAAGCTTCCCGGCCCTGTGAAAGTATCCTGGCCCTGTGTCCTAGAAAGGGTCCCGGCCCTGCGAAAGCATCCTGGCCCTGTGTCCAAGGAAGTGTCCCGGACATGCGATAGCATCCTGGCCCTGTGTCCTAGAAAGGGTCCAGCCCTGTGAAAGCATCCTTGCCCTGTCTCCAAGGAAGTTTCCCGGCCCTGCAGAAGCATCCTGGCTCTGTGTCCAAGTAAGGTTCCCGGCCCTGCGAAAGCATCCTGTCCCTGTGTCCTAGAAACGGTCCCGGCCCTGTGAATGGTTCCTGGCTCTGTGTCCAAGGAGGGGACCTGGCCCTGCGGAAGCATCCGGGCCCTGTTCTAGAAAGGTTCATGGCCCTGCGAAAGCATCCTGTCCCTTTGTCCAAGTAAGGGGCCCGGCCCTGTGAAAGCATCCTGGCCCAGTGTCCTAGAAATGGTCCCGGCCCTGCGAAAGCATCCTGGCCATGTGTCCTAGAAAGGGTCCCGGCCATGCGAAAGCATCCTGGCCAAGTGTCCTAGAAAGGGTCACGGCCCTGCGATAGCCTCCTGAAACTGCGTCCTAGAAAGGGTCCTGGCCCTGTGAAAGCTTCCTGGCCCTGTGTCCTAGAAATGGTCCCGTCCCTGCGAAAGCATCCTGGCCCTGTGCCCTAGAAATTGTCCCGTCCCTGCGAAAGCATCCTGGCCCTGTGTCCAAGGAAGCTTCCCGGCTTTAGGTGGGCCATGACCCTTTCTAGGACACAGGGCCAGGATGCTTTTACAGGGCCGCGACCTTTTCTGGGACAAATGGCCAGGATGCTTCCGCAGGGTCGGGAGATTTCCTTGGACACAGGGCCTGGATGCTTCCGCAGGGCCGGGTCCCCTCCTTGGACACAGGGCCAGGTACTTTTCTGGGATACAGGGCCAGGATGCTTTCGCAGGGCCGGGACCCTTCCTTGGACACAGGTCCAGGATGCTTCTGCAGGGCCGGGACAGTTTCTAGGACACAGGGCCAGGATGCTTTCACAGGGCCGGACCCTTTCTAGGACACAGGGCCATGATGCTATCGCAGGTCCGGGACCCTTCCTTGGACACAGGGCCAGGATGCTTTCACAGGGCTGGGACCCTTTCTAGGACACATGGCCAGGATGCATCCGTAGGGCAGGGACCCTTTCTAGGACAGTGCCAGGATGCTTTCGCAGGGCCGGACCCTTTCTAGGACACAGGGCCAGGATACTTTCACAGGGCCGGGAAGCTTCCTTGGAAACAGGGCCAGGATGCTTCCGCAGGGCCGGGACCCCTCCTTGGACACAGGGCCAGGATGCTTCTGCAAGGCCGGGACCGTTTCTAGGACACAGGGCCAGGATGCTATCGCGGGGCGGGACCGTTTCTAGGAGACAGGGCCTGGATGCTTGCGCAGGGCCCGGTCCCCTCCTTGGACACAGGGCCAGGAACCATTTACAGGGCCGGGACCGTTTCTGGGACTCAGGGCCAGGATGCTTTCACAGGGCCGGACCCTTTCTAGGACACAGGGCCAGGATACTTTCACAGGGCCGGGAAGCTTCCTTGGACACAGGGCCAGGATGCTTCCGCAGGGCCGGGAACCCTCCTTGGACACAGGGCCAGGATGCTTCTGCAAGTCCGGGACCGTTTCTAGGACACAGGGCCAGGATGCTATCGCGGGGCGGGACCGTTTCTAGGACACAGGGCCTGGATGCTTCCGCAGGGCCCGGTCCCCTCCTTGGACACAGGGCCAGGAATCTTTTACAGGGCCGGGACCGTTTCTGGGACACAGGGCCAGGATGCTTTCACAGGGCTGGGACCCTTTCTAGGACACATGGCCAGGATGCATCAGTAGGGCAGGGACCCTTTCTAGGACAGTGCCAGGATGCTTTCGCAGGGCCGGGACACTTTCTAGGACACAGGGCCAGTATGCTTTCACAGGGCTGGGACTCTTTCTGGGGCACAGGGCCAGGATGCTTTTGCAGGGCCGGGACCTTTTTAGGACACAGGGCCGGGACCCTTTCGAGGGCACAGGGCCTGGAGGCTTTCGCAGGGCCATGACCCTTTCTAGGACACAGGGCAAGGATGCTTCCGCAGGGCCGGCACTTCTTCTGGGACACATGGCCAGGAATCTTTCACAGGGCCGGGACCGTTTCTATGACACAGGGCCAGGATGCTTTCGCAGGGCCATGAACCTTTCTAGAACAGGGCCCGGATGATTTTGCAGGGCCGGGAGCTTTGCTTCGACACAGGGCATGGATGCTTGCGCAGGGCCGGGTCCCCTCATTGGACACAGGGCCAGGAACGTTTCTAGGACACAGGGCCAGGATGCTTTCACAGGGCTGGGACACTTTCTGGGTCACAGGGCCAGGATGCTTTTGCAGGGCCGGGACCTTTTCTAGGACACAGGGCCAGAAGGCTTTCACAGGGCCGGGAGCCTTTCTAGGACACAGGGCCAGGAAGCTTTCGCTGGGCCATGACCCTTTCCTTGGACACAGGGCCTGGATGCTTCGGCAGGGCCCGGTCCTCTCCTTGGACACAGCGCCAGGAACCTTTTACAGGGCCGGGACCGTTTCTGGGACACAGGGCCAGGATGCTTTCGCAGGGCCGGGACCCTTCCTTGGACACAGGGCCAGGATGCTTCCGCAAGGCCGGGACCGTTTCTAGGACACAGGGCCAGGATGCTATCGCAGGGCAGGGACCGTTCGTTTCTAGGACACAGGTCTAGGATGCTTTCGCAGGGCTGGGACCCTTTCTAGGACACATGGCCAGGATGCAGCCGTAGGGCCGGGCCCCTTCCTTGGACACAGGGACAGGATGCTTTCGCAGGGCCATGAACCTTTCTAGAAGAGGGCCCGGATGCTTTCGCAGGGCCGTGAGTCTTTCTAGGACACAAGGCCAGGATGCTTTCACAGGGCCGGGACCCTTTCTAGGACACAGGTCTAGGATGCTTTCGCAGGGCAGGGACCCGTTGTAGGATAGTGCCAGGATGCTTTCGCAGGGCCGGGACCCTATCTAGGACACAGGGCCAGGATGCTTTCACTGGGCTGGGACCCTTTGTATGACACAGGACCAGGATGCTTTCGCAGCGACGGGACTCTTTCTAGGACACAGGGCCAGGATGCTTTCACAGGGCTGGGACACTTTCTGGGTCACAGGGCCAGGATGCTTTTGCAGGGCCGGGACCTTTTCTAGGACACAGGGCCAGAAGGCTTTCGCAGGGCCAGGAGATTTCCTTGGACACAGGGCCTTGATGCTATCGCAGGTCCGGGACCCTTCCTTGGACAAAGGGCCACGATGCTTTAACAGAGTCTGGACCCATCGTTGGACACAGGGCCAGGATGCTTTCGCAGGGCCGTGACCCTTTCTAGGACACAGGGCCAGGCAGCTTTCGCAGGACAGGGACCCTTACTAGGACAGTGCCAGGATGCTTTCGCAGGGCCGGGACCCTTTCTAGGACACACGGCCAGGATGCTTTCACAGGGCTGGGACACTTCCTGGGACATAGGGCCAGGATGCTTTTGCAGGGCCGGGACCTTTTCTAGGACACAGGGCCAGGAAGCTTTCACAGGGCCGGGAACCTTTCTAGGACACAGGGCCAGGAGGCTTTCGCAGGGCCATGACCCTTTCTAGGACACAGGGTCAGGATGCTTTTGCAGGGCAGCGACATTTTCTGGGACACAGGGCCAGGATACTTTCGCAGGGCCGGGACCCTTCCTTGGACACAGGGCCAGGATGCTTCCAGAGGGCCCGGACCCCTCGTTGGACACAGGGCCAGGAACCCTTTACAGGGCCGGGACCGTTTCTGGGACACAGGGCCAGGATGCTTTCGCAGGACGGGGACCCATCCTTGGACACAGGACCAGGATGCTTTTACAGGGCCGCGACCTTTTCTGGGACACATGGCCAGGATGCTTCCGCAGGGTCGGGAGCTTTCCTTGGACAAAGGGCCTGGATGCTTCGGCAGGGCCCGGGCCCCTCCTTGGACACAGCGCCAGGAACCTTTTACAGGGCCGGGACCGTTTCTGGGACACAGGGCCAGGATGCTTTCGCAGGGCCGGGACCCTTCCTTGGACACAGGGCCAGGATGCTTCTGCAAGGCCGGGACCGTTTCTAGGACACAGGGCCAGGATGCTATCGCAGGGCAGGGACCGTTTCTAGGACACATGGCCAGGATGCTTTCGCAGGGCCTGGACCCTTCCTTGGACACAGGGTCCGGATGCTTTCGCAGGATGGGTCCCTTCCTTGGACACAGGACCAGGATGCTTTCAGAAGGCCGGGAGACTTTCTAGGACACAGGGCCAGGAGGCTTTCGCAGGGCCATGACCCTTTCTAGGACACAGGGCCAGGATACTTTTACAGGGCCGCGACCTTTTCTGGGACACATGGCCAGATTGCTTCCGCAGGGCCGGGAGATTTCCTTGGACACAGGGCCTGGATGCTTCCGCAGGGCCCGGTCCCCTCCTTGGACACAGGGCCAGGAATCTTTTACAGGGCCGGGACCGTTTCTGGGACACAGGGCCTGGGTGCTTTCGCAGGGCCGGGAGCCTTCCTTGGACACAGGGCCAGGATGCTTCTGCAAGGCCGGGACCGTTTCTAGGACACAGGGCCAGGATGCTATCGCAGGGCCGGGTCCGTTTCTAGGACACGGGGCCAGGATGCTTTCACAGGGCCGGACCCTTTCTAGGATACAGGGCCAGGATGCTATCGCAGGTCCTGGACCCTTCCTTGGACACAGGGCCAGGATGCTTTCACAGAGCCGGGACCCTTTCTAGGGCACAGAGCCAGGATGCATTTGCAGGGCAGGGTCCCATCCTTGGACACAGGACCAGGATGCTTTCGCAGGGCCGGGCCCCTTTCTAGGACAGGGCCAGGATGCCTTCGCAGGGCCGGGAAACTTCCCTGGACACAGGACCAGAATGCTTTCGCAGGGCTGGGACCCTTTTTAGGACAGGGACAGGATGCTTTCGCAGGGCCTGGCCCCTTTCTAGGACAGGGGCAGGATGCTTTCGCAGGGCCGTGACCCTTTGTAGGACAGAGGGCCAGGATGGTTTCGCAGGGCCGTGACCCTTTCTAGGACTCAGGGCCAGGATGCTCTCACAGGGCTGGGACCCTTTGTAGGACACAGGACCAGGATGCTTTCACAGGGCTGGGACCCTTTGTAGGACACAGGACCAGGATGCTTTCGCAGGGCTGGGACACTTTCTAGGACACAGGGCCAGTATGCTTTCACAGGGCTGGGACCCTTTCTGGGACACAGGGCCAGGATGCTTTTGCAGGGCCGGGAACTTTTTAGGACACAGGGCCGGGACCCTTTCGAGGGCACAGGGCCTGGAGGCTTTCGCAGGGCCATGACCCTTTCTAGGACACAGGGCAAGGATGCTTCCGCAGGGCCGGCACTTCTTCTGGGACACATGGCCAGGAATCTTTCACAGGGCCGGGACCGTTTCTATGACACAGGGCCAGGATGCTTTCGCAGGGCCATGAACCTTTCTAGAACAGGGCCCGGATGCTTTCGCAGGGCCGTGAGTCTTTCTAGGACACAAGGCCAGGATGCTTTCGCAGGGCCGGGACCCTTTCTAGGACACAGGTCTAGGATGCTTTCGCAGGGCAGGGACCCGCTGTAGGATAGTGCCAGGATGCTTTCGCAGGGCCGGGACCCTATCTAGGACACAGGGCCAGGATGCTTTCACAGGGCTGGGACCCTTTGTATGACACAGGGCCAGGATGCTTTCGCAGGGCCGGGCCCCTTTCTAGGACAGGGCCAGGATGCCTTCGCAGGGCCGGGAAACTTCCCTGGACACAGGACCAGAATGCTTTCGCAGGGCTGGGACCCTTTTTAGGACAGGGACAGGATGCTTTCGCAGGGCCTGGCCCCTTTCTAGGACAGGGGCAGGATGCTTTCGCAGGGCCGTGACCCTTTGTAGGACAGAGGGCCAGGATGGTTTCGCAGGGCCGTGACCCTTTCTAGGACTCAGGGCCAGGATGCTCTCACAGGGCTGGGACCCTTTGTAGGACACAGGACCAGGATGCTTTCACAGGGCTGGGACCCTTTGTAGGACACAGGACCAGGATGCTTTCGCAGGGCTGGGACACTTTCTAGGACACAGGGCCAGTATGCTTTCACAGGGCTGGGACCCTTTCTGGGACACAGGGCCAGGATGCTTTTGCAGGGCCGGGAACTTTTTAGGACACAGGGCCGGGACCCTTTCGAGGGCACAGGGCCTGGAGGCTTTCGCAGGGCCATGACCCTTTCTAGGACACAGGGCAAGGATGCTTCCGCAGGGCCGGCACTTCTTCTGGGACACATGGCCAGGAATCTTTCACAGGGCCGGGACCGTTTCTATGACACAGGGCCAGGATGCTTTCGCAGGGCCATGAACCTTTCTAGAACAGGGCCCGGATGCTTTCGCAGGGCCGTGAGTCTTTCTAGGACACAAGGCCAGGATGCTTTCGCAGGGCCGGGACCCTTTCTAGGACACAGGTCTAGGATGCTTTCGCAGGGCAGGGACCCGCTGTAGGATAGTGCCAGGATGCTTTCGCAGGGCCGGGACCCTATCTAGGACACAGGGCCAGGATGCTTTCACAGGGCTGGGACCCTTTGTATGACACAGGGCCAGGATGCTGTCGCAGTGCTGGGAGTCTGTCTAGGACACAGGGCCAGGATGCTTTCACAGGGCTGGGACACTTTCTAGGACACAGGGCCAGGATGCATCCGTAGGGCAGGGACCCTTTCTAGGACAGTGCCAGGATGCTTTCGCAGGGCCGGACCCTTTCTAGGACACAGGGCCAGGATACTTTCACAGGGCCGGGAAGCTTCCTTGGAAACAGGGCCAGGATGCTTCCGCAGGGCCGGGACCCCTCCTTGGACACAGGGCCAGGATGCTTCTGCAAGGCCGGGACCGTTTCTAGGACACAGGGCCAGGATGCTATCGCGGGGCGGGACCGTTTCTAGGAGACAGGGCCTGGATGGTTGCGCAGGGCCCGGTCCCCTCCTTGGACACAGGGCCAGGAACCATTTACAGGGCCGGGACCGTTTCTGGGACTCAGGGCCAGGATGCTTTCACAGGGCCGGACCCTTTCTAGGACACAGGGCCAGGATACTTTCACAGGGCCGGGAAGCTTCCTTGGACACAGGGCCAGGATGCTTCCGCAGGGCCGGGAACCCTCCTTGGACACAGGGCCAGGATGCTTCTGCAAGTCCGGGACCGTTTCTAGGACACAGGGCCAGGATGCTATCGCGGGGCGGGACCGTTTCTAGGACACAGGGCCTGGATGCTTCCGCAGGGCCCGGTCCCCTCCTTGGACACAGGGCCAGGAATCTTTTACAGGGCCGGGACCGTTTCTGGGACACAGGGCCAGGATGCTTTCACAGGGCTGGGACCCTTTCTAGGACACATGGCCAGGATGCATCAGTAGGGCAGGGACCCTTTCTAGGACAGTGCCAGGATGCTTTCGCAGGGCCGGGACACTTTCTAGGACACAGGGCCAGTATGCTTTCACAGGGCTGGGACTCTTTCTGGGGCACAGGGCCAGGATGCTTTTGCAGGGCCGGGACCTTTTTAGGACACAGGGCCGGGACCCTTTCGAGGGCACAGGGCCTGGAGGCTTTCGCAGGGCCATGACCCTTTCTAGGACACAGGGCAAGGATGCTTCCGCAGGGCCGGCACTTCTTCTGGGACACATGGCCAGGAATCTTTCACAGGGCCGGGACCGTTTCTATGACACAGGGCCAGGATGCTTTCGCAGGGCCATGAACCTTTCTAGAACAGGGCCCGGATGATTTTGCAGGGCCGGGAGCTTTCCTTCGACACAGGGCATGGATGCTTGCGCAGGGCCGGGTCCCCTCATTGGACACAGGGCCAGGAACGTTTCTAGGACACAGGGCCAGGATGCTTTCACAGGGCTGGGACACTTTCTGGGTCACAGGGCCAGGATGCTTTTGCAGGGCCGGGACCTTTTCTAGGACACAGGGCCAGAAGGCTTTCACAGGGCCGGGAGCCTTTCTAGGACACA
The DNA here is from genome assembly GCF_030144855.1 of Hypanus sabinus. Classification (NCBI taxonomy): domain Eukaryota; kingdom Metazoa; phylum Chordata; class Chondrichthyes; order Myliobatiformes; family Dasyatidae; genus Hypanus; species Hypanus sabinus. The sequence continues at coordinate 68,487,804 of NC_082718.1, read as the reverse complement.
GGGCCAGGAAGCTTTCGCTGGGCCATGACCCTTTCCTTGGACACAGGGCCTGGATGCTTCGGCAGGGCCCGGTCCTCTCCTTGGACACAGCGCCAGGAACCTTTTACAGGGCCGGGACCGTTTCTGGGACACAGGGCCAGGATGCTTTCGCAGGGCCGGGACCCTTCCTTGGACACAGGGCCAGGATGCTTCCGCAAGGCCGGGACCGTTTCTAGGACACAGGGCCAGGATGCTATCGCAGGGCAGGGACCGTTCGTTTCTAGGACACAGGTCTAGGATGCTTTCGCAGGGCTGGGACCCTTTCTAGGACACATGGCCAGGATGCAGCCGTAGGGCCGGGCCCCTTCCTTGGACACAGGGACAGGATGCTTTCGCAGGGCCATGAACCTTTCTAGAAGAGGGCCCGGATGCTTTCGCAGGGCCGTGAGTCTTTCTAGGACACAGGGCCAGGATGCTTTCACTGGGCTGGGACCATTTGTATGACACAGGACCAGGATGCTTTCGCAGCGACGGGACTCTTTCTAGGACACAGGGCCAGGATGCTTTCACAGGGCTGGGACACTTTCTGGGTCACAGGGCCAGGATGCTTTTGCAGGGCCGGGACCTTTTCTAGGACACAGGGCCAGAAGGTTTTCGCAGGGCCAGGAGATTTCCTTGGACACAGGGCCTTGATGCTATCGCAGGTCCGGGACCCTTCCTTGGACAAAGGGCCACGATGCTTTAACAGAGTCTGGACCCATCGTTGGACACAGGGCCAGGATGCTTTCGCAGGGCCGTGACCCTTTCTAGGACACAGGGCCAGGCAGCTTTCGCAGGACAGGGACCCTTACTAGGACAGTGCCAGGATGCTTTCGCAGGGCCGGGACCCTTTCTAGGACACACGGCCAGGATGCTTTCACAGGGCAGGGACCCTTTCTAGGACAGTGCCAGGATGCTTTCGCAGGGCCGGGACACTTTCTAGGACACAGGGCCAGTATGCTTTCACAGGGCTGGGACTCTTTCTGGGGCACAGGGCCAGGATGCTTTTGCAGGGCCGGGACCTTTTTAGGACACAGGGCCGGGACCCTTTCGAGGGCACAGGGCCTGGAGGCTTTCGCAGGGCCATGACCCTTTCTAGGACACAGGGCAAGGATGCTTCCGCAGGGCCGGCACTTCTTCTGGGACACATGGCCAGGAATCTTTCACAGGGCCGGGACCGTTTCTATGACACAGGGCCAGGATGCTTTCGCAGGGCCATGAACCTTTCTAGAACAGGGCCCGGATGATTTTGCAGGGCCGGGAGCTTTCCTTCGACACAGGGCATGGATGCTTGCGCAGGGCCGGGTCCCCTCATTGGACACAGGGCCAGGAACGTTTCTAGGACACAGGGCCAGGATGCTTTCACAGGGCTGGGACACTTTCTGGGTCACAGGGCCAGGATGCTTTTGCAGGGCCGGGACCTTTTCTAGGACACAGGGCCAGAAGGCTTTCACAGGGCCGGGAGCCTTTCTAGGACACAGGGCCAGGAAGCTTTCGCTGGGCCATGGCCCTTTCCTTGGACACAGGGCCTGGATGCTTCGGCAGGGCCCGGTCCTCTCCTTGGACACAGCGCCAGGAACCTTTTACAGGGCCGGGACCGTTTCTGGGACACAGGGCCAGGATGCTTTCGCAGGGCCGGGACCCTTCCTTGGACACAGGGCCAGGATGCTTCCGCAAGGCCGGGACCGTTTCTAGGACACAGGGCCAGGATGCTATCGCAGGGCAGGGACCGTTCGTTTCTAGGACACAGGTCTAGGATGCTTTCGCAGGGCTGGGACCCTTTCTAGGACACATGGCCAGGATGCAGCCGTAGGGCCGGGCCCCTTCCTTGGACACAGGGACAGGATGCTTTCGCAGGGCCATGAACCTTTCTAGAAGAGGGCCCGGATGCTTTCGCAGGGCCGTGAGTCTTTCTAGGACACAAGGCCAGGATGCTTTCACAGGGCCGGGACCCTTTCTAGGACACAGGTCTAGGATGCTTTCGCAGGGCAGGGACCCGTTGTAGGATAGTGCCAGGATGCTTTCGCAGGGCCGGGACCCTATCTAGGACACAGGGCCAGGATGCTTTCACTGGGCTGGGACCCTTTGTATGACACAGGACCAGGATGCTTTCGCAGCGACGGGACTCTTTCTAGGACACAGGGCCAGGATGCTTTCACAGGGCTGGGACACTTTCTGGGTCACAGGGCCAGGATGCTTTTGCAGGGCCGGGACCTTTTCTAGGACACAGGGCCAGGAGGCTTTCACAGGGCCGGGAACCTTTCTAGGACACAGGGCCAGGAGGCTTTCGCAGGGCCATGACCCTTTCTAGGACACAGGGTCAGGATGCTTTTGCAGGGCAGCGACATTTTCTGGGACACAGGGCCAGGATACTTTCGCAGGGCCGGGACCCTTCCTTGGACACAGGGCCAGGATGCTTCCAGAGGGCCCGGACCCCTCGTTGGACACAGGGCCAGGAACCCTTTACAGGGCCGGGACCGTTTCTGGGACACAGGGCCAGGATGCTTTCGCAGGACGGGGACCCATCCTTGGACACAGGACCAGGATGCTTTTACAGGGCCGCGACCTTTTCTGGGACACATGGCCAGGATGCTTCCGCAGGGTCGGGAGCTTTCCTTGGACAAAGGGCCTGGATGCTTCGGCAGGGCCCGGGCCCCTCCTTGGACACAGCGCCAGGAACCTTTTACAGGGCCGGGACCGTTTCTGGGACACAGGGCCAGGATGCTTTCGCAGGGCCGGGACCCTTCCTTGGACACAGGGCCAGGATGCTTCTGCAAGGCCGGGACCGTTTCTAGGACACAGGGCCAGGATGCTATCGCAGGGCAGGGACCGTTTCTAGGACACATGGCCAGGATGCTTTCGCAGGGCCTGGACCCTTCCTTGGACACAGGGTCCGGATGCTTTCGCAGGATGGGTCCCTTCCTTGGACACAGGACCAGGATGCTTTCAGAAGGCCGGGAGACTTTCTAGGACACAGGGCCAGGAGGCTTTCGCAGGGCCATGACCCTTTCTAGGACACAGGGCCAGGATACTTTTACAGGGCCGCGACCTTTTCTGGGACACATGGCCAGATTGCTTCCGCAGGGCCGGGAGATTTCCTTGGACACAGGGCCTGGATGCTTCCGCAGGGCCCGGTCCCCTCCTTGGACACAGGGCCAGGAATCTTTTACAGGGCCGGGACCGTTTCTGGGACACAGGGCCTGGGTGCTTTCGCAGGGCCGGGAGCCTTCCTTGGACACAGGGCCAGGATGCTTCTGCAAGGCCGGGACCGTTTCTAGGACACAGGGCCAGGATGCTATCGCAGGGCCGGGTCCGTTTCTAGGACACGGGGCCAGGATGCTTTCACAGGGCCGGACCCTTTCTAGGATACAGGGCCAGGATGCTATCGCAGGTCCTGGACCCTTCCTTGGACACAGGGCCAGGATGCTTTCACAGAGCCGGGACCCTTTCTAGGGCACAGAGCCAGGATGCATTTGCAGGGCAGGGTCCCATCCTTGGACACAGGACCAGGATGCTTTCGCAGGGCCGGGCCCCTTTCTAGGACAGGGCCAGGATGCCTTCGCAGGGCCGGGAAACTTCCCTGGACACAGGACCAGAATGCTTTCGCAGGGCTGGGACCCTTTTTAGGACAGGGACAGGATGCTTTCGCAGGGCCTGGCCCCTTTCTAGGACAGGGGCAGGATGCTTTCGCAGGGCCGTGACCCTTTGTAGGACAGAGGGCCAGGATGGTTTCGCAGGGCCGTGACCCTTTCTAGGACTCAGGGCCAGGATGCTCTCACAGGGCTGGGACCCTTTGTAGGACACAGGACCAGGATGCTTTCACAGGGCTGGGACCCTTTGTAGGACACAGGACCAGGATGCTTTCGCAGGGCTGGGACACTTTCTAGGACACAGGGCCAGTATGCTTTCACAGGGCTGGGACCCTTTCTGGGACACAGGGCCAGGATGCTTTTGCAGGGCCGGGAACTTTTTAGGACACAGGGCCGGGACCCTTTCGAGGGCACAGGGCCTGGAGGCTTTCGCAGGGCCATGACCCTTTCTAGGACACAGGGCAAGGATGCTTCCGCAGGGCCGGCACTTCTTCTGGGACACATGGCCAGGAATCTTTCACAGGGCCGGGACCGTTTCTATGACACAGGGCCAGGATGCTTTCGCAGGGCCATGAACCTTTCTAGGACACAGGTCTAGGATGCTTTCGCAGGGCAGGGACCCGCTGTAGGATAGTGCCAGGATGCTTTCGCAGGGCCGGGACCCTATCTAGGACACAGGGCCAGGATGCTTTCACAGGGCTGGGACCCTTTGTATGACACAGGGCCAGGATGCTGTCGCAGTGCTGGGAGTCTGTCTAGGACACAGGGCCAGGATGCTTTCACAGGGCTGGGACACTTTCTGGGTCACAGGGCCAGGATGCTTTTGCAGGGCCGGGACCTTTTCTAGGACACAGGGCCAGAAGGCTTTCACAGGGCCGGGAGCCTTTCTAGGACACAGGGCCAGGAAGCTTTCGCTGGGCCATGACCCTTTCTAGGACACAGGGCCAGGATGCTTTTACAGGGCCGCGACCTTTTCTGGGATACATGGCCAGGATGCTTCCGCAGGGCCGGGACCCTTTCTAGGACTCAGAGCCAGGATGCTTTCACAGGGCTGGGACCCTTTGTAGGACACAGGACCAGGAGGCTTTCGCAGGGCTATGACACTTTCTAGGACACAGGGCCAGGATGCTTCCGCAGGGCCGGGAGCTTTCCTTCGACACAGGGCATGGATGCTTGCGCAGGGCCGGGTCCCCTCATTGGACACAGGGCCGGGAACGTTTCTGGGACACAGGGCCAGGATGCTTTCGCAGGGCCGGGACCCTTCCTTGGATACAGGGCCAGGATGCTTCTGCAGGGCCGGGACCGTTTCTAGGACACAGGGCCAGGATACTTTCACAGGGCCGGGAAGCTTCCTTGGACACAGGGCCAGGATGCTTCCGCAGGGCCGGGACCCCTCCTTGGACACAGGGCCAGGATGCTTCTGCAAGGCCGGGACCGTTTCTAGCACACAGGGCCAGGATGCTATCGCGGGGCGGGACCGTTTCTAGGACACAGGGCCTGGATGCTTCCGCAGGGCCCGGTCCCCTCCTTGGACACAGGGCCAGGAATCTTTTACAGGGCCGGGACCGTTTCTGGGACACAGGGCCAGGATGCTTTCACAGGGCCCGGACCCTTTCTAGGACACATGGCCAGGATGCATCAGTAGGGCAGGGACCCTTTCTAGGACAGTGCCAGGATGCTTTCGCAGGGCCGGGACCATTTCTAGGACATAGGGCCAGGATGCTTTAACAGGGCCGGGCCCCTTACTTGGACACAGGGACAGGATGCTTTCGCAGGGCCATGATCCTTTCTAGAACAGGGCCCGGATGCTTTCGCAGGGCCGTGAGTCTTTCTAGGACACAAGGCAAGGATGCTTTCGCAGGGCCGGGACCCTTTCTAGGACACAGGGACAGGATGCTTTCGCAGGGCAGGGACCCTTTCTAGGACAGTGCCAGGATGCGTTCGCAGGGCCGGGACCATTTTTAGGACACAGGGCCAGGATGCTTTCACAGGGCTGGGACCCTTTGTAGGACACAGGGTCAGGATGCTTTTGCAGGGCAGCGACATTTTCTGGGACACAGGGCCAGGATACTTTCGCATGGCCGGGACCCTTCCTTGGACACAGGGCCAGGATGCTTCCAGAGGGCCCGGACCCCTCGTTGGACACAGGGCCAGGAACCCTTTACAGGGCCGGGACCGTTTCTGGGACACAGGGCCAGGATGCTTTCGCAGGACGGGGACCCATCCTTGGACACAGGACCAGGATGCTTTTACAGGGCCGCGACCTTTTCTGGGACACATGGCCAGGATGCTTCCGCAGGGTCGGGAGCTTTCCTTGGACACAGGGCCTGGATGCTTCGGCAGGACCCGGGCCCCTCATTGGACACAGCGCCAGGAACCTTTTACAGGGCCGGGACCGTTTCTGGGACACAGGGCCAGGATGCTTTCGCAGGGCCGGGACCCTTCCTTGGACACAGGGCCCGGATGCTTTCGCAGGACGGGTCCCTTCCTTGGACACAGGACCAGGATGCTTTCAGAAGGCCGGGAGACTTTCTAGGACACAGGGCCAGGAGGCTTTCGCAGGGCCATGACCCTTTCCAGGACACAGGGCCAGGATACTTTTACAGGGCCGCGACCTTTTCTGGGACACATGGCCAGAATGCTTCCGCAGGGACGGGAGATTTCCTTGGACACAGGGCCTGGATGCTTCCGCAGGGCCCGGTCCCCTCCATGGACACAGGGCCAGGAACCTTTTACAGGGCCGGGACCGTTTCTGGGACACAGGGCCAGGGTGCTTTCGCAGGGCCGGGACCCTTCCTTGGACACAGGGCCAGGATGCTTCTGCAAGGCCGGGACCGTTTCTAGGACACAGGGCCAGGATGCTATCGCAGGGCCGGGTCCGTTTCTAGGACACGGGGCCAGGATGCTTTCACAGGGCCGGACCCTTTCTAGGATACAGGGCCAGGATGCTATCGCAGGTCCTGGACCCTTCCTTGGACACAGGGCCAGGATGCTTTCACAGAGCCGGGACCCTTTCTAGGGCACAGAGCCAGGATGCATTTGCAGGGCAGGGTCCCATCCTTGGACACAGGACCAGGATGCTTTCGCAGGGCCTGGCCCCTTTCTAGGACAGGGCCAGGATGCCTTCGCAGGGCCGGGAAACTTCCCTGGACACAGGACCAGAATGCTTTCGCAGGGCTGGGACCCTTTTTAGGACAGGGACAGGATGCTTTCGCAGGGCCTGGCCCCTTTCTAGGACAGGGCCAGGATGCTTTCGCAGGGCCGTGACCCTTTGTAGGACAGAGGGCCAGGATGGTTTCGCAGGGCCGTGACCCTTTCTAGGACACAGGGCCAGGATGCTTTGACAGGGCTGGGACCCTTTGTAGGACACAGGACCAGGATGCTTTCACAGGGCTGGGACCCTTTGTAGGACACAGGACCAGGATGCTTTCGCAGGGCTGGGACACTTTCTAGGACACAGGGCCAGTATGCTTTCACAGGGCTGGGACTCTTTCTGGGGCACAGGGCCAGGATGCTTTTGCAGGGCCGGGACCTTTTTAGGACACAGGGCCGGGACCCTTTCGAGGGCACAGGGCCTGGAGGCTTTCGCAGGGCCATGACCCTTTCTAGGACACAGGGCAAGGATGCTTCCGCAAGGCCGGCACTTCTTCTGGGACACATGGCCAGGAATCTTTCACAGGGCCGGGACCGTTTCTATGACACAGGGCCAGGATGCTTTCGCAGGGCCATGAACCTTTCTAGAACAGGGCCCGGATGATTTTGCAGGGCCGGGAGCTTTCCTTCGACACAGGGCATGGATGCTTGCGCAGGGCCGGGTCCCCTCATTGGACACAGGGCCAGGAACGTTTCTAGGACACAGGGCCAGGATGCTTTCACAGGGCTGGGACACTTTCTGGGTCACAGGGCCAGGATGCTTTTGCAGGGCCGGGACCTTTTCTAGGACACAGGGCCAGAAGGCTTTCACAGGGCCGGGAGCCTTTCTAGGACACAGGGCCAGGAAGCTTTCGCTGGGCCATGACCCTTTCCTTGGACACAGGGCCTGGATGCTTCGGCAGGGCCCGGTCCTCTCCTTGGACACAGCGCCAGGAACCTTTTACAGGGCCGGGACCGTTTCTGGGACACAGGGCCAGGATGCTTTCGCAGGGCCGGGACCCTTCCTTGGACACAGGGCCAGGATGCTTCCGCAAGGCCGGGACCGTTTCTAGGACACAGGGCCAGGATGCTATCGCAGGGCAGGGACCGTTCGTTTCTAGGACACAGGTCTAGGATGCTTTCGCAGGGCTGGGACCCTTTCTAGGACACATGGCCAGGATGCAGCCGTAGGGCCGGGCCCCTTCCTTGGACACAGGGACAGGATGCTTTCGCAGGGCCATGAACCTTTCTAGAAGAGGGCCCGGATGCTTTCGCAGGGCCGTGAGTCTTTCTAGGACACAAGGCCAGGATGCTTTCACAGGGCCGGGACCCTTTCTAGGACACAGGTCTAGGATGCTTTCGCAGGGCAGGGACCCGTTGTAGGATAGTGCCAGGATGCTTTCGCAGGGCCGGGACCCTATCTAGGACACAGGGCCAGGATGCTTTCACTGGGCTGGGACCATTTGTATGACACAGGACCAGGATGCTTTCGCAGCGACGGGACTCTTTCTAGGACACAGGGCCAGGATGCTTTCACAGGGCTGGGACACTTTCTGGGTCACAGGGCCAGGATGCTTTTGCAGGGCCGGGACCTTTTCTAGGACACAGGGCCAGAAGGTTTTCGCAGGGCCAGGAGATTTCCTTGGACACAGGGCCTTGATGCTATCGCAGGTCCGGGACCCTTCCTTGGACAAAGGGCCACGATGCTTTAACAGAGTCTGGACCCATCGTTGGACACAGGGCCAGGATGCTTTCGCAGGGCCGTGACCCTTTCTAGGACACAGGGCCAGGCAGCTTTCGCAGGACAGGGACCCTTACTAGGACAGTGCCAGGATGCTTTCGCAGGGCCGGGACCCTTTCTAGGACACACGGCCAGGATGCTTTCACAGGGCTGGGACACTTCCTGGGACATAGGGCCAGGATGCTTTTGCAGGGCCGGGACCTTTTCTAGGACACAGGGCCAGGAGGCTTTCACAGGGCCGGGTACCTTTCTAGGACACAGGGCCAGGAGGCTTTCGCAGGGCCATGACCCTTTCTAGGACACAGGGTCAGGATGCTTTTGCAGGGCAGCGACATTTTCTGGGACACAGGGCCAGGATACTTTCGCAGGGCCGGGACCCTTCCTTGGACACAGGGCCAGGATGCTTCCAGAGGGCCCGGACCCCTCGTTGGACACAGGGCCAGGAACCCTTTACAGGGCCGGGACCGTTTCTGGGACACAGGGCCAGGATGCTTTCGCAGGACGGGGACCCATCCTTGGACACAGGACCAGGATGCTTTTACAGGGCCGCGACCTTTTCTGGGACACATGGCCAGGATGCTTCCGCAGGGTCGGGAGCTTTCCTTGGACAAAGGGCCTGGATGCTTCGGCAGGGCCCGGGCCCCTCCTTGGACACAGCGCCAGGAACCTTTTACAGGGCCGGGACCGTTTCTGGGACACAGGGCCAGGATGCTTTCGCAGGGCCGGGACCCTTCCTTGGACACAGGGCCAGGATGCTTCTGCAAGGCCGGGACCGTTTCTAGGACACAGGGCCAGGATGCTATCGCAGGGCAGGGACCGTTTCTAGGACACAGGGCCAGGATGCTATCGCAGGGCAGGGACCGTTTCTAGGACACATGGCCAGGATGCTTTCGCAGGGCCTGGACCCTTCCTTGGACACAGGGCCCGGATGCTTTCGCAGGATGGGTCCCTTCCTTGGACACAGGACCAGGATGCTTTCAGAAGGCCGGGAGACTTTCTAGGACACAGGGCCAGGAGGCTTTCGCAGGGCCATGACCCTTTCTAGGACACAGGGCCAGGATACTTTTACAGGGCCGCGACCTTTTCTGGGACACATGGCCAGAATGCTTCCGCAGGGCCGGGAGATTTCCTTGGACACAGGGCCTGGATGCTTCCGCAGGGCCCGGTCCCCTCCTTGGACACAGGGCCGGGACCGTTTCTGGGACACAGGGCCTGGGTGCTTTCGCAGGGCCGGGAGCCTTCCTTGGACACAGGGCCAGGATGCTTCTGCAAGGCCGGGACCGTTTCTAGGACACAGGGCCAGGATGCTATCGCAGGGCCGGGTCCGTTTCTAGGACACGGGGCCAGGATGCTTTCACAGGGCCGGACCCTTTCTAGGATACAGGGCCAGGATGCTATCGCAGGTCCTGGACCCTTCCTTGGACACAGGGCCAGGATGCTTTCACAGAGCCGGGACCCTTTCTAGGGCACAGAGCCAGGATGCATTTGCAGGGCAGGGTCCCATCCTTGGACACAGGACCAGGATGCTTTCGCAGGGCCGGGCCCCTTTCTAGGACAGGGCCAGGATGCCTTCGCAGGGCCGGGAAACTTCCCTGGACACAGGACCAGAATGCTTTCGCAGGGCTGGGACCCTTTTTAGGACAGGGACAGGATGCTTTCGCAGGGCCTGGCCCCTTTCTAGGACAGGGCCAGGATGCTTTCGCAGGGCCGTGACCCTTTGTAGGACAGAGGGCCAGGATGGTTTCGCAGGGCCGTGACCCTTTCTAGGACTCAGGGCCAGGATGCTCTCACAGGGCTGGGACCCTTTGTAGGACACAGGACCAGGATGCTTTCACAGGGCTGGGACCCTTTGTAGGACACAGGACCAGGATGCTTTCGCAGGGCTGGGACACTTTCTAGGACACAGGGCCAGTATGCTTCCACAGGGCTGGGACCCTTTCTGGGACACAGGGCCAGGATGCTTTTGCAGGGCCGGGAACTTTTGAGGACACAGGGCCGGGACCCTTTCGAGGGCACAGGGCCTGGAGGTTTCGCAGGGCCATGACCCTTTCTAGGACACAGGGCAAGGATGCTTCCGCAGGGCCGGCACTTCTTCTGGGACACATGGCCAGGAATCTTTCACAGGGCCGGGACCGTTTCTATGACACAGGGCCAGGATGCTTTCGCAGGGCCATGAACCTTTCTAGAACAGGGCCCGGATGCTTTCGCAGGGCCGTGAGTCTTTCTAGGACACAAGGCCAGGATGCTTTCGCAGGGCCGGGACCCTTTCTAGGACACAGGTCTAGGATGCTTTCGCAGGGCAGGGACCCGCTGTAGGATAGTGCCAGGATGCTTTCGCAGGGCCGGGACCCTATCTAGGACACAGGGCCAGGATGCTTTCACAGGGCTGGGACCCTTTGTATGACACAGGGCCAGGATGCTGTCGCAGTGCTGGGAGTCTGTCTAGGACACAGGGCCAGGATGCTTTCACAGGGCTGGGACACTTTCTGGGTCACAGGGCCAGGATGCTTTTGCAGGGCCGGGACCTTTTCTAGGACACAGGGCCAGAAGGCTTTCACAGGGCCGGGAGCCTTTCTAGGACACAGGGCCAGGAAGCTTTCGCTGGGCCATGACCCTTTCTAGGACACAGGGCCAGGATGCTTTTACAGGGCCGCGACCTTTTCTGGGATACATGGCCAGGATGCTTCCGCAGGGCCGGGACACTTTCTAGGACTCAGAGCCAGGATGCTTTCACAGGGCTGGGACCCTTTGTAGGACACAGGACCAGGAGGCTTTCGCAGGGCTATGACACTTTCTAGGACACAGGGCCAGGATGCTTCCGCAGGGCCGGGAGCTTTCCTTCGACACAGGGCATGGATGCTTGCGCAGGGCCGGGTCCCCTCATTGGACACAGGGCCAGGAACGTTTCTGGGACACAGGGCCAGGATGCTTTCGCAGGGCCGGGACCCTTCCTTGGATACAGGGCCAGGATGCTTCTGCAGGGCCGGGACCGTTTCTAGGACACAGGGCCAGGATACTTTCACAGGGCCGGGAAGCTTCCTTGGACACAGGGCCAGGATGCTTCCGCAGGGCCGGGACCCCTCCTTGGACACAGGGCCAGGATGCTTCTGCAAGGCCGGGACCGTTTCTAGCACACAGGGCCAGGATGCTATCGCGGGGCGGGACCGTTTCTAGGACACAGGGCCTGGATGCTTCCGCAGGGCCCGGTCCCCTCCTTGGACACAGGGCCAGGAATCTTTTACAGGGCCGGGACCGTTTCTGGGACACAGGGCCAGGATGCTTTCACAGGGCTGGGACCCTTTCTAGGACACATGGCCAGGATGCATCCGTAGGGCAGGGACCCTTTCTAGGACAGTGCCAGGATGCTTTCGCAGGGCCGGACCCTTTCTAGGACACAGGGCCAGGATACTTTCACAGGGCCGGGAAGCTTCCTTGGACTCAGGGCCAGGATGCTTCCGCAGGTCCGGGACCCCTCCTTGGACACAGGGCCAGGATGCTTCTGCAAGGCCGGGACCGTTTCTAGGACACAGGGCCAGGATGCTATCGCGGGGCGGGACCGTTTCTAGGAGACAGGGCCTGGATGCTTGCGCAGGGCCCGGTACCCTCCTTGGACACAGGGCCAGGAACCATTTACAGGGCCGGGACCATTTCTGGGACTCAGGGCCAGGATGCTTTCACAGGGCCGGACCCTTTCTAGGACACAGGGCCAGGATACTTTCACAGGGCCGGGAAGCTTCCTTGGACACAGGGACAGGATGCTTCCGCAGGGCCGGGACCCCTCCTTGGACACAGGGCCAGGATGCTTCTGCAAGGCCGGGACCGTTTCTAGGACACAGGGACAGGATGCTATCGCGGGGCGGGACCGTTTCTAGGACCCAGGGCCTGGATGCTTCCGCAGGGCCCGGTCCCCTCCTTGGACACAGGGCCAGGAATCTTTTACAGGGCCGGGACCGTTTCTGGGACACAGGGCCAGGATGCTTTCACAGGGCTGGGACCCTTTCTAGGACACATGGCCAGGATGCATCAGTAGGGCAGGGACCCTTTCTAGGACAGTGCCAGGATGCTTTCGCAGGGCCGGGACCATTTCTAGGACATAGGGCCAGGATGCTTTAACAGGGCCGGGCCCCTTACTTGGACACAGGGTCAGGATGCTTTCGCAGGGCCATGATCCTTTCTAGAACAGGGCCCGGATGCTTTCGCAGGGCCGTGAGTCTTTCTAGGACACAAGGCAAGGATGCTTTCGCAGGGCCGGGACCCTTTCTAGGACACAGGGACAGGATGCTTTCGCAGGGCAGGGACCCTTTCTAGGACAGTGCCAGGATGCGTTCGCAGGGCCGGGACCATTTTTAGGACACAGGGCCAGGATGCTTTCACAGGGCTGGGACCCTTTGTAGGACACAGGATCAGGATGCTTTCACAGGGCTGGGACACTTTCTGGGTCACAGGGCCAGGATGCTTTTGCAGGGCCGGGACCTTTTCTAGGACACAGGGCCAGGAGGTTTTCACAGGGATGGAAACCTTTCTAGGACCCAGGGCCAGGAAGCTTTAGGTGGGCCATGACCCTTTCTAGGACACAGGGCCAGGATGCTTTTACAGGGCCGCGACCTTTTCTGGGACAAATGGCCAGGATGCTTCCGCAGGGTCGGGAGATTTCCTTGGACACAGGGCCTGGATGCTTCCGCAGGGCCGGGTCCCCTCCTTGGACACAGGGCCAGGTACTTTTCTGGGATACAGGGCCAGGATGCTTTCGCAGGGCCGGGACCCTTCCTTGGACACAGGTCCAGGATGCTTCTGCAGGGCCGGGACAGTTTCTAGGACACAGGGCCAGGATGCTTTCACAGGGCCGGACCCTTTCTAGGACACAGGGCCATGATGCTATCGCAGGTCCGGGACCCTTCCTTGGACACAGGGCCAGGATGCTTTCACAGGGCTGGGACCCTTTCTAGGACACATGGCCAGGATGCATCCGTAGGGCAGGGACCCTTTCTAGGACAGTGCCAGGATGCTTTCGCAGGGCCGGACCCTTTCTAGGACACAGGGCCAGGATACTTTCACAGGGCCGGGAAGCTTCCTTGGAAACAGGGCCAGGATGCTTCCGCAGGGCCGGGACCCCTCCTTGGACACAGGGCCAGGATGCTTCTGCAAGGCCGGGACCGTTTCTAGGACACAGGGCCAGGATGCTATCGCGGGGCGGGACCGTTTCTAGGAGACAGGGCCTGGATGCTTGCGCAGGGCCCGGTCCCCTCCTTGGACACAGGGCCAGGAACCATTTACAGGGCCGGGACCGTTTCTGGGACTCAGGGCCAGGATGCTTTCACAGGGCCGGACCCTTTCTAGGACACAGGGCCAGGATACTTTCACAGGGCCGGGAAGCTTCCTTGGACACAGGGCCAGGATGCTTCCGCAGGGCCGGGAACCCTCCTTGGACACAGGGCCAGGATGCTTCTGCAAGTCCGGGACCGTTTCTAGGACACAGGGCCAGGATGCTATCGCGGGGCGGGACCGTTTCTAGGACACAGGGCCTGGATGCTTCCGCAGGGCCCGGTCCCCTCCTTGGACACAGGGCCAGGAATCTTTTACAGGGCCGGGACCGTTTCTGGGACACAGGGCCAGGATGCTTTCACAGGGCTGGGACCCTTTCTAGGACACATGGCCAGGATGCATCAGTAGGGCAGGGACCCTTTCTAGGACAGTGCCAGGATGCTTTCGCAGGGCCGGGACCATTTCTAGGACATAGGGCCAGGATGCTTTAACAGGGCCGGGCCCCTTACTTGGACACAGGGACAGGATGCTTTCGCAGGGCCATGATCCTTTCTAGAACAGGGCCCGGATGCTTTCGCAGGGCCGTGAGTCTTTCTAGGACACAAGGCAAGGATGCTTTCGCAGGGCCGGGACCCTTTCTAGGACACAGGGACAGGATGCTTTCGCAGGGCAGGGACCCTTTCTAGGACAGTGCCAGGATGCGTTCGCAGGGCCGGGACCATTTTTAGGACACAGGGCCAGGATGCTTTCACAGGGCTGGGACCCTTTGTAGGACACAGGATCAGGATGCTTTCGCAGGGCTGGGACTCTTTCTAGGACACAGGGCCAGGATGCTTTCACAGGGCTGGGACACTTTCTGGGTCACAGGGCCAGGATGCTTTTGCAGGGCCGGGACCTTTTCTAGGACACAGGGCCAGGAGGTTTTCACAGGGACGGAAACCTTTCTAGGACCCAGGGCCAGGAAGCTTTAGGTGGGCCATGACCCTTTCTAGGACACAGGGCCAGGATGCTTTTACAGGGCCGCGACCTTTTCTGGGACAAATGGCCAGGATGCTTCCGCAGGGTCGGGAGATTTCCTTGGACACAGGGCCTGGATGCTTCCGCAGGGCCGGGTCCCCTCATTGGACACAGGGCCAGGAACGTTTCTGGGACACAGGGCCAGGATGCTTTCGCAGGGCCGGGACCCTTCCTTGGATACAGGGCCAGGATGCTTCTGCAGGGCCGGGACCGTTTCTAGGACACAGGGCCAGGATACTTTCACAGGGCCGGGAAGCTTCCTTGGACACAGGGCCAGGATGCTTCCGCAGGGCCGGGACCCCTCCTTGGACACAGGGCCAGGATGCTTCTGCAAGGCCGGGACCGTTTCTAGCACACAGGGCCAGGATGCTATCGCGGGGCGGGACCGTTTCTAGGACACAGGGCCTGGATGCTTCCGCAGGGCCCGGTCCCCTCCTTGGACACAGGGCCAGGAATCTTTTACAGGGCCGGGACCGTTTCTGGGACACAGGGCCAGGATGCTTTCACAGGGCTGGGACCCTTTCTAGGACACATGGCCAGGATGCATCCGTAGGGCAGGGACCCTTTCTAGGACAGTGCCAGGATGCTTTCGCAGGGCCGGACCCTTTCTAGGACACAGGGCCAGGATACTTTCACAGGGCCGGGAAGCTTCCTTGGACACAGGGCCAGGATGCTTCCGCAGGGCCGGGACCCCTCCTTGGACACAGGGCCAGGATGCTTCTGCAAGGCCGGGACCGTTTCTAGGACACAGAGCCAGGATGCTATCGCGGGGCGGGACCGTTTCTAGGAGACAGGGCCTGGATGCTTGCGCAGGGCCCGGTACCCTCCTTGGACACAGGGCCAGGAACCATTTACAGGGCCGGGACCGTTTCTGGGACTCAGGGCCAGGATGCTTTCACAGGGCCGGACCCTTTCTAGGACACAGGGCCAGGATACTTTCACAGGGCCGGGAAGCTTCCTTGGACACAGGGCCAGGATGCTTCCGCAGGGCCGGGACCCCTCCTTGGACACAGGGCCAGGATGCTTCTGCAAGGCCGGGACCGTTTCTAGGACACAGGGCCAGGATTCTATCGCGGGGCGGGACCGTTTCTAGGACACAGGGCCTGGATGCTTCCGCAGGGCCCGGTCCCCTCCTTGGACACAGGGCCAGGAATCTTTTACAGGGCCGGGACCGTTTCTGGGACACAGGGCCAGGATGCTTTCACAGGGCTGGGACCCTTTCTAGGACACATGGCCAGGATGCATCAGTAGGGCAGGGACCCTTTCTAGGACAGTGCCAGGATGCTTTCGCAGGGCCGGGACCATTTCTAGGACATAGGGCCAGGATGCTTTAACAGGGCCGGGCCCCTTACTTGGACACAGGGACAGGATGCTTTCGCAGGGCCATGATCCTTTCTAGAACAGGGCCCGGATGCTTTCGCAGGGCCGTGAGTCTTTCTAGGACACAAGGCAAGGATGCTTTCGCAGGGCCGGGACCCTTTCTAGGACACAGGGACAGGATGCTTTCGCAGGGCAGGGACCCTTTCTAGGACAGTGCCAGGATGCGTTCGCAGGGCCGGGACCATTTTTAGGACACAGGGCCAGGATGCTTTCACAGGGCTGGGACCCTTTGTAGGACACAGGATCAGGATGCTTTCACAGTGCTGGGACACTTTCTGGGTCACAGGGCCAGGATGCTTTTGCAGGGCCGGGACCTTTTCTAGGACACAGGGCCAGGAGGTTTTCACAGGGACGGAAACCTTTCTAGGACCCAGGGCCAGGAAGCTTTAGGTGGGCCATGACCCTTTCTAGGACACAGGGCCAGGATGCTTTTACAGGGCCGCGACCTTTTCTGGGACAAATGGCCAGGATGCTTCCGCAGGGTCGGGAGATTTCCTTGGACACAGGGCCTGGATGCTTCCGCAGGGCCGGGTCCCCTCCTTGGACACAGGGCCAGGTACTTTTCTCGGATACAGGGCCAGGATGCTTTCGCAGGGCCGGGACCCTTCCTTGGACACAGGTCCAGGATGCTTCTGCAGGGCCGGGACAGTTTCTAGGACACAGGGCCAGGATGCTTTCACAGGGCCGGACCCTTTCTAGGACACAGGGCCATGATGCTATCGCAGGTCCGGGACCCTTCCTTGGACACAGGGCCAGGATGCTTTCACAGGGCTGGGACCCTTTCTAGGACACATGGCCAGGATGCATCCGTAGGGCAGGGACCCTTTCTAGGACAGTGCCAGGATGCTTTCGCAGGGCCGGACCCTTTCTAGGACACAGGGCCAGGATACTTTCACAGGGCCGGGAAGCTTCCTTGGACACAGGGCCAGGATGCTTCCGCAGGGCCGGGACACTTTCTGGGTCACAGGGCCAGGATGCTTTTGCAGGGCCGGGACCTTTTCTAGGATACAGGGCCAGGAGGTTTTCTCAGGGACGGAAACCTTTCTAGGACCCAGGGCCAGGAAGCTTTAGGTGGGCCATGACCCTTTCTAGGACACAGGGCCAGGATGCTTTTACAGGGCCGCGACCTTTTCTGGGACAAATGGCCAGGATGCTTCCGCAGGGTCGGGAGATTTCCTTGGACACAGGGCCTGGATGCTTCCGCAGGGCCGGGTCCCCTCATTGGACACAGGGCCAGGAACGTTTCTGGGACACAGGGCCAGGATGCTTTCGCAGGGCCGGGACCCTTCCTTGGATACAGGGCCAGGATGCTTCTGCAGGGCCGGGACCGTTTCTAGGACACAGGGCCAGGATACTTTCACAGGGCCGGGAAGCTTCCTTGGACACAGGGCCAGGATGCTTCCGCAGGGCCGGGACCCCTCCTTGGACACAGGGCCAGGATGCTTCTGCAAGGCCGGGACCGTTTCTAGCACACAGGGCCAGGATGCTATCGCGGGGCGGGACCGTTTCTAGGACACAGGGCCTGGATGCTTCCGCAGGGCCCGGTCCCCTCCTTGGACACAGGGCCAGGAATCTTTTACAGGGCCGGGACCGTTTCTGGGATACAGGGCCAGGATGCTTTCACAGGGCTGGGACCCTTTCTAGGACACATGGCCAGGATGCATCCGTAGGGCAGGGACCCTTTCTAGGACAGTGCCAGGATGCTTTCGCAGGGCCGGACCCTTTCTAGGACACAGGGCCAGGATACTTTCACAGGGCCGGGAAGCTTCCTTGGACACAGGGCCAGGATGCTTCCGCAGGGCCGGGACCCCTCCTTGGACACAGGGCCAGGATGCTTCTGCAAGGCCGGGACCGTTTCTAGGACACAGGGCCAGGATGCTATCGCGGGGCGGGACCGTTTCTAGGAGACAGGTCCTGGATGCTTGCGCAGGGCCCGGTACCCTCCTTGGACACAGGGCCAGGAACCATTTACAGGGCCGGGACCGTTTCTGGGACTCAGGGCCAGGATGCTTTCACAGGGCCGGACCCTTTCTAGGACACAGGGCCAGGATACTTTCACAGGGCCGGGAAGCTTCCTTGGACACAGTGCCAGGATGCTTCCGCAGGGCCGGGACCCCTCCTTGGACACAGGGCCAGGATGCTTCTGCAAGGCCGGGACCGTTTCTAGGACACAGGGCCAGGATGCTATCGCGGGGCGGGACCGTTTCTAGGAGACAGGGCCTGGATGCTTGCGCAGGGCCCGGTACCCTCCTTGGACACAGGGCCAGGAACCATTTACAGGGCCGGGACCGTTTCTGGGACTCAGGGCCAGGATGCTTTCACAGGGCCGGACCCTTTCTAGGACACAGGGCCAGGATACTTTCACAGGGCCGGGAAGCTTCCTTGGACACAGGGCCAGGATGCTTCCGCAGGGCCGGGACCCCTCCTTGGACACAGGGCCAGGATGCTTCTGCAAGGCCGGGACCGTTTCTAGGACACAGGGCCAGGATTCTATCGCGGGGCGGGACCGTTTCTAGGACACAGGGCCTGGATGCTTCCGCAGGGCCCGGTCCCCTCCTTGGACACAGGGCCAGGAATCTTTTACAGGGCCGGGACCGTTTCTGGGACACAGGGCCAGGATGCTTTCACAGGGCTGGGACCCTTTCTAGGACACATGGCCAGGATGCATCAGTAGGGCAGGGACCCTTTCTAGGACAGTGCCAGGATGCTTTCGCAGGGCCGGGACCATTTCTAGGACATAGGGCCAGGATGCTTTAACAGGGCCGGGCCCCTTACTTGGACACAGGGACAGGATGCTTTCGCAGGGCCATGATCCTTTCTAGAACAGGGCCCGGATGCTTTCGCAGGGCCGTGAGTCTTTCTAGGACACAAGGCAAGGATGCTTTCGCAGGGCCGGGACCCTTTCTAGGACACAGGGACAGGATGCTTTCGCAGGGCAGGGACCCTTTCTAGGACAGTGCCAGGATGCGTTCGCAGGGCCGGGACCATTTTTAGGACACAGGGCCAGGATGCTTTCACAGGGCTGGGACCCTTTGTAGGACACAGGATCAGGATGCTTTCACAGTGCTGGGACACTTTCTGGGTCACAGGGCCAGGATGCTTTTGCAGGGCCGGGACCTTTTCTAGGACACAGGGCCAGGAGGTTTTCACAGGGACGGAAACCTTTCTAGGACCCAGGGCCAGGAAGCTTTAGGTGGGCCATGACCCTTTCTAGGACACAGGGCCAGGATGCTTTTACAGGGCCCCGACCTTTTCTGGGACAAATGGCCAGGATGCTTCCGCAGGGTCGGGAGATTTCCTTGGACACAGGGCCTGGATGCTTCCGCAGGGCCGGGTCCCCTCCTTGGACACAGGGCCAGGTACTTTTCTGGGATACAGGGCCAGGATGCTTTCGCAGGGCCGGGACCCTTCCTTGGACACAGGTCCAGGATGCTTCTGCAGGGCCGGGACAGTTTCTAGGACACAGGGCCAGGATGCTTTCACAGGGCCGGACCCTTTCTAGGACACAGGGCCATGATGCTATCGCAGGTCCGGGACCCTTCCTTGGACACAGGGCCAGGATGCTTTCACAGGGCTGGGACACTTTCTAGGACACATGGCCAGGATGCATCCGTAGGGCAGGGACCCTTTCTAGGACAGTGCCAGGATGCTTTCGCAGGGCCGGACCCTTTCTAGGACACAGGGCCAGGATACTTTCACAGGGCCGGGAAGCTTCCTTGGAAACAGGGCCAGGATGCTTCCGCAGGGCCGGGACCCCTCCTTGGACACAGGGCCAGGATGCTTCTGCAAGGCCGGGACCGTTTCTAGGACACAGGGCCAGGATGCTATCGCGGGGCGGGACCGTTTCTAGGAGACAGGGCCTGGATGCTTGCGCAGGGCCCGGTCCCCTCCTTGGACACAGGGCCAGGAACCATTTACAGGGCCGGGACCGTTTCTGGGACTCAGGGCCAGGATGCTTTCACAGGGCCGGACCCTTTCTAGGACACAGGGCCAGGATACTTTCACAGGGCCGGGAAGCTTCCTTGGACACAGGGCCAGGATGCTTCCGCAGGGCCGGGACCCCTCCTTGGACACAGGGCCAGGATGCTTCTGCAAGTCCGGGACCGTTTCTAGGACACAGGGCCAGGATGCTTTCGCGGGGCGGGACCGTTTCTAGGACACAGGGCCTGGATGCTTCCGCAGGGCCCGGTCCCCTCCTTGGACACAGGGCCAGGAATCTTTTACAGGGCCGGGACCGTTTCTGGGACACAGGGCCAGGATGCTTTCACAGGGCTGGGACCCTTTCTAGGACACATGGCCAGGATGCATCAGTAGGGCAGGGACCCTTTCTAGGACAGTGCCAGGATGCTTTCGCAGGGCCGGGACCATTTCTAGGACATAGGGCCAGGATGCTTTAACAGGGCCGGGCCCCTTACTTGGACACAGGGACAGGATGCTTTCGCAGGGCCATGATCCTTTCTAGAACAGGGCCCGGATGCTTTCGCAGGGCCGTGAGTCTTTCTAGGACACAAGGCAAGGATGCTTTCGCAGGGCCGGGACCCTTTCTAGGACACAGGGACAGGATGCTTTCGCAGGGCAGGGACCCTTTCTAGGACAGTGCCAGGATGCGTTCGCAGGGCCGGGACCATTTTTAGGACACAGGGCCAGGATGCTTTCACAGGGCTGGGACCCTTTGTAGGACACAGGATCAGGATGCTTTCGCAGGGCTGGGACTCTTTCTAGGACACAGGGCCAGGATGCTTTCACAGGGCTGGGACACTTTCTGGGTCACAGGGCCAGGATGCTTTTGCAGGGCCGGGACCTTTTCTAGGACACAGGGCCAGGAGGTTTTCACAGGGACGGAAACCTTTCTAGGACCCAGGGCCAGGAAGCTTTAGGTGGGCCATGACCCTTTCTAGGACACAGGGCCAGGATGCTTTTACAGGGCCGCGACCTTTTCTGGGACAAATGGCCAGGATGCTTCCGCAGGGTCGGGAGATTTCCTTGGACACAGGGCCTGGATGCTTCCGCAGGGCCGGGTCCCCTCATTGGACACAGGGCCAGGAACGTTTCTGGGACACAGGGCCAGGATGCTTTCGCAGGGCCGGGACCCTTCCTTGGATACAGGGCCAGGATGCTTCTGCAGGGCCGGGACCGTTTCTAGGACACAGGGCCAGGATACTTTCACAGGGCCGGGAAGCTTCCTTGGACACAGGGCCAGGATGCTTCCGCAGGGCCGGGACCCCTCCTTGGACACAGGGCCAGGATGCTTCTGCAAGGCCGGGACCGTTTCTAGCACACAGGGCCAGGATGCTATCGCGGGGCGGGACCGTTTCTAGGACACAGGGCCTGGATGCTTCCGCAGGGCCCGGTCCCCTCCTTGGACACAGGGCCAGGAATCTTTTACAGGGCCGGGACCGTTTCTGGGACACAGGGCCAGGATGCTTTCACAGGGCTGGGACCCTTTCTAGGACACATGGCCAGGATGCATCCGTAGGGCAGGGACCCTTTCTAGGACAGTGCCAGGATGCTTTCGCAGGGCCGGACCCTTTCTAGGACACAGGGCCAGGATACTTTCACAGGGCAGGGAAGCTTCCTTGGACACAGGGCCAGGATGCTTCCGCAGGGCCGGGACCCCTCCTTGGACACAGGGCCAGGATGCTTCTGCAAGGCCGGGACCGTTTCTAGGACACAGGGCCAGGATGCTATCGCGGGGCGGGACCGTTTCTAGGAGACAGGGCCTGGATGCTTGCGCAGGGCCCGGTACCCTCCTTGGACACAGGGCCAGGAACCATTTACAGGGCCGGGACCGTTTCTGGGACTCAGGGCCAGGATGCTTTCACAGGGCCGGACCCTTTCTAGGACACAGGGCCAGGATACTTTCACAGGGCCGGGAAGCTTCCTTGGACACAGGGCCAGGATGCTTCCGCAGGGCCGGGACCCCTCCTTGGACACAGGGCCAGGATGCTTCTGCAAGGCCGGGACCGTTTCTAGGACACAGGGCCAGGATTCTATCGCGGGGCGGGACCGTTTCTAGGACCCAGGGCCTGGATGCTTCCGCAGGGCCCGGTCCCCTCCTTGGACACAGGGCCAGGAATCTTTTACAGGGCCGGGACCTTTTCTGGGACACAGGGCCAGGATGCTTTCACAGGGCTGGGACCCTTTCTAGGACACATGGCCAGGATGCATCAGTAGGGCAGGGACCCTTTCTAGGACAGTGCCAGGATGCTTTCGCAGGGCCGGGACCATTTCTAGGACATAGGGCCAGGATGCTTTAACAGGGCCGGGCCCCTTACTTGGACACAGGGACAGGATGCTTTCGCAGGGCTATGATCCTTTCTAGAACAGGGCCCGGATGCTTTCGCAGGGCCGTGAGTCTTTCTAGGACACAAGGCAAGGATGCTTTCGCAGGGCCGGGACCCTTTCTAGGACACAGGGACAGGATGCTTTCGCAGGGCAGGGACCCTTTCTAGGACAGTGCCAGGATGCGTTCGCAGGGCCGGGACCATTTTTAGGACACAGGGCCAGGATGCTTTCACAGGGCTGGGACCCTTTGTAGGACACAGGATCAGGATGCTTTCACAGGGCTGGGACACTTTCTGGGTCACAGGGCCAGGATGCTTTTGCAGGGCCGGGACCGTTTCTAGGACACAGGGCCAGGATACTTTCACAGGGCCGGGAAGCTTCCTTGGACACAGGGCCAGGATGCTTCCGCAGGGCCGGGACCCCTCCTTGGACACAGGGCCAGGATGCTTCTGCAAGGCCGGGACCGTTTCTAGCACACAGGGCCAGGATGCTATCGCGGGGCGGGACCGTTTCTAGGACACAGGGCCAGGATACTTTCACAGGGCCGGGAAGCTTCCTTGGACACAGGGCCAGGATGCTTCCGCAGGGCCGGGACCCCTCCTTGGACACAGGGCCAGGATGCTTCTGCAAGGCCGGGACCGTTTCTAGCACACAGGGCCAGGATGCTATCGCGGGGCGGGACCGTTTCTAGGACACAGGGCCTGGATGCTTCCGCAGGGCCCGGTCCCCTCCTTGGACACAGGGCCAGGAATCTTTTACAGGGCCGGGACCGTTTCTGGGACACAGGGCCAGGATGCTTTCACAGGGCTGGGACCCTTTCTAGGACACATGGCCAGGATGCATCCGTAGGGCAGGGACCCTTTCTAGGACAGTGCCAGGATGCTTTCGCAGGGCCGGACCCTTTCTAGGACACAGGGCCAGGATACTTTCACAGGGCCGGGAAGCTTCCTTGGACACAGGGCCAGGATGCTTCCGCAGGGCCGGGACCCCTCCTTGGACACAGGGCCAGGATGCTTCTGCAAGGCCGGGACCGTTTCTAGGACACAGGGCCAGGATGCTATCGCGGGGCGGGACCGTTTCTAGGAGACAGGGCCTGGATGCTTGCGCAGGGCCCGGTCCCCTCCTTGGACACAGGGCCAGGAACCATTTACAGGGCCGGGACCGTTTCTGGGACTCAGGGCCAGGATGCTTTCACAGGGCCGGACCCTTTCTAGGACACAGGGCCAGGATACTTTCACAGGGCCGGGAAGCTTCCTTGGACACAGGGCCAGGATGCTTCCGCAGGGCCGGGACCCCTCCTTGGACACAGGGCCAGGATGCTTCTGCAAGTCCGGGACCGTTTCTAGGACACAGGGCCAGGATGCTATCGCGGGGCGGGACCGTTTCTAGGACACAGGGCCTGGATGCTTCCGCAGGGCCCGGTCCCCTCCTTGGACACAGGGCCAGGAATCTTTTACAGGGCCGGGACCGTTTCTGGGACACAGGGCCAGGATGCTTTCACAGGGCTGGGACCCTTTCTAGGACACATGGCCAGGATGCATCAGTAGGGCAGGGACCCTTTCTAGGACAGTGCCAGGATGCTTTCGCAGGGCCGGGACCATTTCTAGGACATAGGGCCAGGATGCTTTAACAGGGCCGGGCCCCTTACTTGGACACAGGGACAGGATGCTTTCGCAGGGCCATGATCCTTTCTAGAACAGGGCCCGGATGCTTTCGCAGGGCCGTGAGTCTTTCTAGGACACAAGGCAAGGATGCTTTCGCAGGGCCGGGACCCTTTCTAGGACACAGGGACAGGATGCTTTCGCAGGGCAGGGACCCTTTCTAGGACAGTGCCAGGATGCGTTCGCAGGGCCGGGACCATTTTTAGGACACAGGGCCAGGATGCTTTCACAGGGCTGGGACCCTTTGTAGGACACAGGATCAGGATGCTTTCGCAGGGCTGGGACTCTTTCTAGGACACAGGGCCAGGATGCTTTCACAGGGCTGGGACACTTTCTAGGACACAGGGACAGGATGCTTTCGCAGGGCAGGGACCCTTTCTAGGACAGTGCCAGGATGCGTTCGCAGGGCCGGGACCATTTTTAGGACACAGGGCCAGGATGCTTTCACAGGGCTGGGACACTTTCTGGGTCACAGGGCCAGGATGCTTTTGCAGGGCCGGGACCGTTTCTAGGACACAGGGCCAGGATGCTTTTGCAGGGCCGGGACCGTTTCTAGGACACAGGGCCAGGATGCTTTCACAGGGCTGGGACCCTTTGTAGGACACAGGATCAGGATGCTTTCACAGGGCTGGGACACTTTCTGGGTCACAGGGCCAGGATGCTTTCACAGGGCTGGGACACTTTCTGGGTCACAGGGCCAGGATGCTTTTGCAGGGCCGGGACCGTTTCTAGGACAGTGCCAGGATGCGTTCGCAGGGCCGGGACCATTTTTAGGACACAGGGCCAGGATGCTTTCACAGGGCTGGGACCCTTTGTAGGACACAGGATCAGGATGCTTTCGCAGGGCTGGGACTCTTTCTAGGACACAGGGCCAGGATGCTTTCACAGGGCTGGGACACTTTCTAGGACACAGGGACAGGATGCTTTCGCAGGGCAGGGACCCTTTCTAGGACAGTGCCAGGATGCGTTCGCAGGGCCGGGACCATTTTTAGGACACAGGGCCAGGATGCTTTCACAGGGCTGGGACACTTTCTGGGTCACAGGGCCAGGATGCTTTTGCAGGGCCGGGACCGTTTCTAGGACACAGGGCCAGGATGCTTTTGCAGGGCCGGGACCGTTTCTAGGACACAGGGCCAGGATGCTTTCACAGGGCTGGGACCCTTTGTAGGACACAGGATCAGGATGCTTTCACAGGGCTGGGACACTTTCTGGGTCACAGGGCCAGGATGCTTTCACAGGGCTGGGACACTTTCTGGGTCACAGGGCCAGGATGCTTTTGCAGGGCCGGGACCGTTTCTAGGACACAGGGCCAGGATACTTTCACAGGGCCGGGAAGCTTCCTTGGACACAGGGCCAGGATGCTTCCGCAGGGCCGGGACCCCTCCTTGGACACAGGGCCAGGATGCTTCTGCAAGGCCGGGACCGTTTCTAGCACACAGGGCCAGGATGCTATCGCGGGGCGGGACCGTTTCTAGGACACAGGGCCAGGATACTTTCACAGGGCCGGGAAGCTTCCTTGGACACAGGGCCAGGATGCTTCCGCAGGGCCGGGACCCCTCCTTGGACACAGGGCCAGGATGCTTCTGCAAGGCCGGGACCGTTTCTAGCACACAGGGCCAGGATGCTATCGCGGGGCGGGACCGTTTCTAGGACACAGGGCCTGGATGCTTCCGCAGGGTCGGGAGATTTCCTTGGACACAGGGCCTGGATGCTTCCGCAGGGCCGGGTCCCCTCATTGGACACAGGGCCAGGAACGTTTCTGGGACACAGGGCCAGGATGCTTTCGCAGGGCCGGGACCCTTCCTTGGATACAGGGCCAGGATGCTTCTGCAGGGCCGGGACCGTTTCTAGGACACAGGGCCAGGATACTTTCACAGGGCCGGGAAGCTTCCTTGGACACAGGGCCAGGATGCTTCCGCAGGGCCGGGACCCCTCCTTGGACACAGGGCCAGGATGCTTCTGCAAGGCCGGGACCGTTTCTAGCACACAGGGCCAGGATGCTATCGCGGGGCGGGACCGTTTCTAGGACACAGGGCCTGGATTCTTCCGCAGGGCCCGGTCCCCTCCTTGGACACAGGGCCAGGAATCTTTTACAGGGCCGGGACCGTTTCTGGGACACAGGGCCAGGATGCTTTCACAGGGCTGGGACCCTTTCTAGGACACATGGCCAGGATGCATCCGTAGGGCAGGGACCCTTTCTAGGACAGTGCCAGGATGCTTTCGCAGGGCCGGACCCTTTCTAGGACACAGGGCCAGGATACTTTCACAGGGCCGGGAAGCTTCCTTGGACACAGGGCCAGGATGCTTCCGCAGGGCCGGGACCCCTCCTTGGACACAGGGCCAGGATGCTTCTGCAAGGCCGGGACCGTTTCTAGGACACAGGGCCAGGATGCTATCGCGGGGCGGGACCGTTTCTAGGAGACAGGGCCTGGATGCTTGCGCAGGGCCCGGTACCCTCCTTGGACACAGGGCCAGGAACCATTTACAGGGCCGGGACCGTTTCTGGGACTCAGGGCCAGGATGCTTTCACAGGGCCGGACCCTTTCTAGGACACAGGGCCAGGATACTTTCACAGGGCCGGGAAGCTTCCTTGGACACAGGGCCAGGATGCTTCCGCAGGGCCGGGACCCCTCCTTGGACACAGGGCCAGGATGCTTCTGCAAGGCCGGGACCGTTTCTAGGACACAGGGCCAGGATGCTATCGCGGGGCGGGACCGTTTCTAGGAGACAGGGCCTGGATGCTTGCGCAGGGCCCGGTACTCTCCTTGGACACAGGGCCAGGAACCATTTACAGGGCCGGGACCGTTTCTGGGACTCAGGGCCAGGATGCTTTCACAGGGCCGGACCCTTTCTAGGACACAGGGCCAGGATACTTTCACAGGGCCGGGAAGCTTCCTTGGACACAGGGCCAGGATGCTTCCGCAGGGCCGGGACCCCTCCTTGGACACAGGGCCAGGATGCTTCTGCAAGGCCGGGACCGTTTCTAGGACACAGGGCCAGGATTCTATCGCGGGGCGGGACCGTTTCTAGGACACAGGGCCTGGATGCTTCCGCAGGGCCCGGTCCCCTCCTTGGACACAGGGCCAGGAATCTTTTACAGGGCCGGGACCGTTTCTGGGACACAGGGCCAGGATGCTTTCACAGGGCTGGGACCCTTTCTAGGACACATGGCCAGGATGCATCAGTAGGGCAGGGACCCTTTCTAGGACAGTGCCAGGATGCTTTCGCAGGGCCGGGACCATTTCTAGGACATAGGGCCAGGATGCTTTAACAGGGCCGGGCCCCTTACTTGGACACAGGGACAGGATGCTTTCGCAGGGCCATGATCCTTTCTAGAACAGGGCCCGGATGCTTTCGCAGGGCCGTGAGTCTTTCTAGGACACAAGGCAAGGATGCTTTCGCAGGGCCGGGACCCTTTCTAGGACACAGGGACAGGATGCTTTCGCAGGGCAGGGACCCTTTCTAGGACAGTGCCAGGATGCGTTCGCAGGGCCGGGACCATTTTTAGGACACAGGGCCAGGATGCTTTCACAGGGCTGGGACCCTTTGTAGGACACAGGATCAGGATGCTTTCACAGTGCTGGGACACTTTCTGGGTCACAGGGCCAGGATGCTTTTGCAGGGCCGGGACCTTTTCTAGGACACAGGGCCAGGAGGTTTTCACAGGGACGGAAACCTTTCTAGGACCCAGGGCCAGGAAGCTTTAGGTGGGCCATGACCCTTTCTAGGACACAGGGCCAGGATGCTTTTACAGGGCCGCGACCTTTTCTGGGACAAATGGCCAGGATGCTTCCGCAGGGTCGGGAGATTTCCTTGGACACAGGGCCTGGATGCTTCCGCAGGGCCGGGTCCCCTCCTTGGACACAGGGCCAGGTACTTTTCTGGGATACAGGGCCAGGATGCTTTCGCAGGGCCGGGACCCTTCCTTGGACACAGGTCCAGGATGCTTCTGCAGGGCCGGGACAGTTTCTAGGACACAGGGCCAGGATGCTTTCACAGGGCCGGACCCTTTCTAGGACACAGGGCCATGATGCTATCGCAGGTCCGGGACCCTTCCTTGGACACAGGGCCAGGATGCTTTCTCAGGGCTGGGACACTTTCTAGGACACATGGCCAGGATGCATCCGTAGGGCAGGGACCCTTTCTAGGACAGTGCCAGGATGCTTTCGCAGGGCCGGACCCTTTCTAGGACACAGGGCCCGGATACTTTCACAGGGCCGGGAAGCTTCCTTGGAAACAGGGCCAGGATGCTTCCGCAGGGCCGGGACCCCTCCTAGGACACAGGGCCAGGATGCTTCTGCAAGGCCGGGACCGTTTCTAGGACACAGGGCCAGGATGCTATCGCGGGGCGGGACCGTTTCTAGGAGACAGGGCCTGGATGCTTGCGCAGGGCCCGGTCCCCTCCTTGGACACAGGGCCAGGAACCATTTACAGGGCCGGGACCGTTTCTGGGACTCAGGGCCAGGATGCTTTCACAGGGCCGGACCCTTTCTAGGACACAGGGCCAGGATACTTTCACAGGGCCGGGAAGCTTCCTTGGACACAGGGCCAGGATGCTTCCGCAGGGCCGGGACCCCTCCTTGGACACAGGGCCAGGATGCTTCTGCAAGTCCGGGACCGTTTCTAGGACACAGGGCCAGGATGCTATCGCGGGGCGGGACCGTTTCTAGGACACAGGGCCTGGATGCTTCCGCAGGGCCCGGTCCCCTCCTTGGACACAGGGCCAGGAATCTTTTACAGGGCCGGGACCGTTTCTGGGACACAGGGCCAGGATGCTTTCACAGGGCTGGGACCCTTTCTAGGACACATGGCCAGGATGCATCAGTAGGGCAGGGACCCTTTCTAGGACAGTGCCAGGATGCTTTCGCAGGGCCGGGACCATTTCTAGGACATAGGGCCAGGATGCTTTAACAGGGCCGGGCCCCTTACTTGGACACAGGGACAGGATGCTTTCGCAGGGCCATGATCCTTTCTAGAACAGGGCCCGGATGCTTTCGCAGGGCCGTGAGTCTTTCTAGGACACAAGGCAAGGATGCTTTCGCAGGGCCGGGACCCTTTCTAGGACACAGGGACAGGATGCTTTCGCAGGGCAGGGACCCTTTCTAGGACAGTGCCAGGATGCGTTCGCAGGGCCGGGACCATTTTTAGGACACAGGGCCAGGATGCTTTCACAGGGCTGGGACCCTTTGTAGGACACAGGATCAGGATGCTTTCGCAGGGCTGGGACTCTTTCTAGGACACAGGGCCAGGATGCTTTCACAGGGCTGGGACACTTTCTGGGTCACAGGGCCTGGATGCTTTTGCAGGGCCGGGACCTTTTCTAGGACACAGGGCCAGGAGGTTTTCACAGGGACGGAAACCTTTCTAGGACCCAGGGCCAGGAAGCTTTAGGTGGGCCATGACCCTTTCTAGGACACAGGGCCAGGATGCTTTTACAGGGCCGCGACCTTTTCTGGGACAAATGGCCAGGATGCTTCCGCAGGGTCGGGAGATTTCCTTGGACACAGGGCCTGGATGCTTCCGCAGGGCCGGGTCCCCTCATTGGACACAGGGCCAGGAACGTTTCTGGGACACAGGGCCAGGATGCTTTCGCAGGGCCGGGACCCTTCCTTGGATACAGGGCCAGGATGCTTCTGCAGGGCCGGGACCGTTTCTAGGACACAGGGCCAGGATACTTTCACAGGGCCGGGAAGCTTCCTTGGACACAGGGCCAGGATGCTTCCGCAGGGCCGGGACCCCTCCTTGGACACAGGGCCAGGATGCTTCTGCAAGGCCGGGACCGTTTCTAGCACACAGGGCCAGGATGCTATCGCGGGGCGGGACCGTTTCTAGGACACAGGGCCTGGATGCTTCCGCAGGGCCGGGCCCCTTACTTGGACACAGGGACAGGATGCTTTCGCAGGGCCATGATCCTTTCTAGAACAGGGCCCGGATGCTTTCGCAGGGCCGTGAGTCTTTCTAGGACACAAGGCAAGGATGCTTTCGCAGGGCCGGGACCCTTTCTAGGACACAGGGACAGGATGCTTTCGCAGGGCAGGGACCCTTTCTAGGACAGTGCCAGGATGCGTTCGCAGGGCCGGGACCATTTTTAGGACACAGGGCCAGGATGCTTTCACAGGGCTGGGACCCTTTGTAGGACACAGGATCAGGATGCTTTCACAGGGCTGGGACACTTTCTGGGTCACAGGGCCAGGATGCTTTTGCAGGGCCGGGACCGTTTCTAGGACACAGGGCCAGGAAACTTTCACAGGGCCGGGAAGCTTCCTTGGACACAGGGCCAGGATGCTTCCGCAGGGCCGGGACCCCTCCTTGGACACAGGGCCAGGATGCTTCTGCAAGGCCGGGACCGTTTCTAGCACACAGGGCCAGGATGCTATCGCGGGGCGGGACCGTTTCTAGGACACAGGGCCAGGATACTTTCACAGGGCCGGGAAGCTTCCTTGGACACAGGGCCAGGATGCTTCCGCAGGGCCGGGACCCCTCCTTGGACACAGGGCCAGGATGCTTCTGCAAGGCCGGGACCGTTTCTAGCACACAGGGCCAGGATGCTATCGCGGGGCGGGACCGTTTCTAGGACACAGGGCCTGGATGCTTCCGCAGGGCCCGGTCCCCTCCTTGGACACAGGGCCAGGAATCTTTTACAGGGCCGGGACCGTTTCTGGGACACAGGGCCAGGATGCTTTCACAGGGCTGGGACCCTTTCTAGGACACATGGCCAGGATGCATCCGTAGGGCAGGGACCCTTTCTAGGACAGTGCCAGGATGCTTTCGCAGGGCCGGACCCTTTCTAGGACACAGGGCCAGGATACTTTCACAGGGCCGGGAAGCTTCCTTGGACACAGGGCCAGGATGCTTCCGCAGGGCCGGGACCCCTCCTTGGACACAGGGCCAGGATGCTTCTGCAAGGCCGGGACCGTTTCTAGGACACAGGGCCAGGATGCTATCGCGGGGCGGGACCGTTTCTAGGAGACAGGGCCTGGATGCTTGCGCAGGGCCCGGTCCCCTCCTTGGACACAGGGCCAGGAACCATTTACAGGGCCGGGACCGTTTCTGGGACTCAGGGCCAGGATGCTTTCACAGGGTCGGACCCTTTCTAGGACACAGGGCCAGGATACTTTCACAGGGCCGGGAAGCTTCCTTGGACACAGGGCCAGGATGCTTCCGCAGGGCCGGGACCCCTCCTTGGACACAGGGCCAGGATGCTTCTGCAAGTCCGGGACCGTTTCTAGGACACAGGGCCAGGATGCTATCGCGGGGCGGGACCGTTTCTAGGACACAGGGCCTGGATGCTTCCGCAGGGCCCGGTCCCCTCCTTGGACACAGGGCCAGGAATCTTTTACAGGGCCGGGACCGTTTCTGGGACACAGGGCCAGGATGCTTTCACAGGGCTGGGACCCTTTCTAGGACACATGGCCAGGATGCATCAGTAGGGCAGGGACCCTTTCTAGGACAGTGCCAGGATGCTTTCGCAGGGCCGGGACCATTTCTAGGACATAGGGCCAGGATGCTTTAACAGGGCCGGGCCCCTTACTTGGACACAGGGACAGGATGCTTTCGCAGGGCCATGATCCTTTCTAGAACAGGGCCCGGATGCTTTCGCAGGGCCGTGAGTCTTTCTAGGACACAAGGCAAGGATGCTTTCGCAGGGCCGGGACCCTTTCTAGGACACAGGGACAGGATGCTTTCGCAGGGCAGGGACCCTTTCTAGGACAGTGCCAGGATGCGTTCGCAGGGCCGGGACCATTTTTAGGACACAGGGCCAGGATGCTTTCACAGGGCTGGGACCCTTTGTAGGACACAGGATCAGGATGCTTTCGCAGGGCTGGGACTCTTTCTAGGACACAGGGCCAGGATGCTTTCACAGGGCTGGGACACTTTCTAGGACACAGGGACAGGATGCTTTCGCAGGGCAGGGACCCTTTCTAGGACAGTGCCAGGATGCGTTCGCAGGGCCGGGACCATTTTTAGGACACAGGGCCAGGATGCTTTCACAGGGCTGGGACACTTTCTGGGTCACAGGGCCAGGATGCTTTTGCAGGGCCGGGACCGTTTCTAGGACACAGGGCCAGGATGCTTTTGCAGGGCCGGGACCGTTTCTAGGACACAGGGCCAGGATGCTTTCACAGGGCTGGGACCCTTTGTAGGACACAGGATCAGGATGCTTTCACAGGGCTGGGACACTTTCTGGGTCACAGGGCCAGGATGCTTTCACAGGGCTGGGACACTTTCTGGGTCACAGGGCCAGGATGCTTTTGCAGGGCCGGGACCGTTTCTAGGACAGTGCCAGGATGCGTTCGCAGGGCCGGGACCATTTTTAGGACACAGGGCCAGGATGCTTTCACAGGGCTGGGACCCTTTGTAGGACACAGGATCAGGATGCTTTCGCAGGGCTGGGACTCTTTCTAGGACACAGGGCCAGGATGCTTTCACAGGGCTGGGACACTTTCTAGGACACAGGGACAGGATGCTTTCGCAGGGCAGGGACCCTTTCTAGGACAGTGCCAGGATGCGTTCGCAGGGCCGGGACCATTTTTAGGACACAGGGCCAGGATGCTTTCACAGGGCTGGGACACTTTCTGGGTCACAGGGCCAGGATGCTTTTGCAGGGCCGGGACCGTTTCTAGGACACAGGGCCAGGATGCTTTTGCAGGGCCGGGACCGTTTCTAGGACACAGGGCCAGGATGCTTTCACAGGGCTGGGACACTTTCTGGGTCACAGGGCCAGGATGCTTTCACAGGGCTGGGACACTTTCTGGGTCACAGGGCCAGGATGCTTTCACAGGGCTGGGACACTTTCTGGGTCACAGGGCCAGGATGCTTTTGCAGGGCCGGGACCGTTTCTAGGACACAGGGCCAGGATACTTTCACAGGGCCGGGAAGCTTCCTTGGACACAGGGCCAGGATGCTTCCGCAGGGCCGGGACCCCTCCTTGGACACAGGGCCAGGATGCTTCTGCAAGGCCGGGACCGTTTCTAGCACACAGGGCCAGGATGCTATCGCGGGGCGGGACCGTTTCTAGGACACAGGGCCAGGATACTTTCACAGGGCCGGGAAGCTTCCTTGGACACAGGGCCAGGATGCTTCCGCAGGGCCGGGACCCCTCCTTGGACACAGGGCCAGGATGCTTCTGCAAGGCCGGGACCGTTTCTAGCACACAGGGCCAGGATGCTATCGCGGGGCGGGACCGTTTCTAGGACACAGGGCCTGGATGCTTCCGCAGGGTCGGGAGATTTCCTTGGACACAGGGCCTGGATGCTTCCGCAGGGCCGGGTCCCCTCATTGGACACAGGGCCAGGAACGTTTCTGGGACACAGGGCCAGGATGCTTTCGCAGGGCCGGGACCCTTCCTTGGATACAGGGCCAGGATGCTTCTGCAGGGCCGGGACCGTTTCTAGGACACAGGGCCAGGATACTTTCACAGGGCCGGGAAGCTTCCTTGGACACAGGGCCAGGATGCTTCCGCAGGGCCGGGACCCCTCCTTGGACACAGGGCCAGGATGCTTCTGCAAGGCCGGGACCGTTTCTAGCACACAGGGCCAGGATGCTATCGCGGGGCGGGACCGTTTCTAGGACACAGGGCCTGGATGCTTCCGCAGGGCCCGGTCCCCTCCTTGGACACAGGGCCAGGAATCTTTTACAGGGCCGGGACCGTTTCTGGGACACAGGGCCAGGATGCTTTCACAGGGCTGGGACCCTTTCTAGGACACATGGCCAGGATGCATCCGTAGGGCAGGGACCCTTTCTAGGACAGTGCCAGGATGCTTTCGCAGGGCCGGACCCTTTCTAGGACACAGGGCCAGGATACTTTCACAGGGCCGGGAAGCTTCCTTGGACACAGGGCCAGGATGCTTCCGCAGGGCCGGGACCCCTCCTTGGACACAGGGCCAGGATGCTTCTGCAAGGCCGGGACCGTTTCTAGGACACAGGGCCAGGATGCTATCGCGGGGCGGGACCGTTTCTAGGAGACAGGGCCTGGATGCTTGCGCAGGGCCCGGTACCCTCCTTGGACACAGGGCCAGGAACCATTTACAGGGCCGGGACCGTTTCTGGGACTCAGGGCCAGGATGCTTTCACAGGGCCGGACCCTTTCTAGGACACAGGGCCAGGATACTTTCACAGGGCCGGGAAGCTTCCTTGGACACAGGGCCAGGATGCTTCCGCAGGGCCGGGACCCCTCCTTGGACACAGGGCCAGGATGCTTCTGCAAGGCCGGGACCGTTTCTAGGACACAGGGCCAGGATGCTATCGCGGGGCGGGACCGTTTCTAGGAGACAGGGCCTGGATGCTTGCGCAGGGCCCGGTACTCTCCTTGGACACAGGGCCAGGAACCATTTACAGGGCCGGGACCGTTTCTGGGACTCAGGGCCAGGATGCTTTCACAGGGCCGGACCCTTTCTAGGACACAGGGCCAGGATACTTTCACAGGGCCGGGAAGCTTCCTTGGACACAGGGCCAGGATGCTTCCGCAGGGCCGGGACCCCTCCTTGGACACAGGGCCAGGATGCTTCTGCAAGGCCGGGACCGTTTCTAGGACACAGGGCCAGGATGCTTTCACAGGGCCGGACCCTTTCTAGGACACAGGGCCATGATGCTATCGCAGGTCCGGGACCCTTCCTTGGACACAGGGCCAGGATGCTTTCACAGGGCTGGGACACTTTCTAGGACACATGGCCAGGATGCATCCGTAGGGCAGGGACCCTTTCTAGGACAGTGCCAGGATGCTTTCGCAGGGCCGGACCCTTTCTAGGACACAGGGCCAGGATACTTTCACAGGGCCGGGAAGCTTCCTTGGAAACAGGGCCAGGATGCTTCCGCAGGGCCGGGACCCCTCCTTGGACACAGGGCCAGGATGCTTCTGCAAGGCCGGGACCGGTTCTAGGACACAGGGCCAGGATGCTATCGCGGGGCGGGACCGTTTCTAGGAGACAGGGCCTGGATGCTTGCGCAGGGCCCGGTCCCCTCCTTGGACACAGGGCCAGGAACCATTTACAGGGCCGGGACCGTTTCTGGGACTCAGGGCCAGGATGCTTTCACAGGGCCGGACCCTTTCTAGGACACAGGGCCAGGATACTTTCACAGGGCCGGGAAGCTTCCTTGGACACAGGGCCAGGATGCTTCCGCAGGGCCGGGACCCCTCCTTGGACACAGGGCCAGGATGCTTCTGCAAGTCCGGGACCGTTTCTAGGACACAGGGCCAGGATGCTATCGCGGGGCGGGACCGTTTCTAGGACACAGGGCCTGGATGCTTCCGCAGGGCCCGGTCCCCTCCTTGGACACAGGGCCAGGATGCTTCTGCAAGGCCGGGACCGGTTCTAGGACACAGGGCCAGGATGCTATCGCGGGGCGGGACCGTTTCTAGGAGACAGGGCCTGGATGCTTGCGCAGGGCCCGGTCCCCTCCTTGGACACAGGGCCAGGAACCATTTACAGGGCCGGGACCGTTTCTGGGACTCAGGGCCAGGATGCTTTCACAGGGCCGGACCCTTTCTAGGACACAGGGCCAGGATACTTTCACAGGGCCGGGAAGCTTCCTTGGACACAGGGCCAGGATGCTTCCGCAGGGCCGGGACCCCTCCTTGGACACAGGGCCAGGATGCTTCTGCAAGTCCGGGACCGTTTCTAGGACACAGGGCCAGGATGCTATCGCGGGGCGGGACCGTTTCTAGGACACAGGGCCTGGATGCTTCCGCAGGGCCCGGTCCCCTCCTTGGACACAGGGCCAGGAATCTTTTACAGGGCCGGGACCGTTTCTGGGACACAGGGCCAGGATGCTTTCACAGGGCTGGGACCCTTTCTAGGACACATGGCCAGGATGCATCAGTAGGGCAGGGACCCTTTCTAGGACAGTGCCAGGATGCTTTCGCAGGGCCGGGACCATTTCTAGGACATAGGGCCAGGATGCTTTAACAGGGCCGGGCCCCTTACTTGGACACAGGGACAGGATGCTTTCGCAGGGCCATGATCCTTTCTAGAACAGGGCCCGGATGCTTTCGCAGGGCCGTGAGTCTTTCTAGGACACAAGGCAAGGATGCTTTCGCAGGGCCGGGACCCTTTCTAGGACACAGGGACAGGATGCTTTCGCAGGGCAGGGACCCTTTCTAGGACAGTGCCAGGATGCGTTCGCAGGGCCGGGACCATTTTTAGGACACAGGGCCAGGATGCTTTCACAGGGCTGGGACCCTTTGTAGGACACAGGATCAGGATGCTTTCGCAGGGCTGGGACTCCTTCTAGGACACAGGGCCAGGATGCTTTCACAGGGCTGGGACACTTTCTGGGTCACAGGGCCTGGATGCTTTTGCAGGGCCGGGACCTTTTCTAGGACACAGGGCCAGGAGGTTTTCACAGGGACGGAAACCTTTCTAGGACCCAGGGCCAGGAAGCTTTAGGTGGGCCATGACCCTTTCTAGGACACAGGGCCAGGATGCTTTTACAGGGCCGCGACCTTTTCTGGGACAAATGGCCAGGATGCTTCCGCAGGGTCGGGAGATTTCCTTGGACACAGGGCCTGGATGCTTCCGCAGGGCCGGGTCCCCTCATTGGACACAGGGCCAGGAACGTTTCTGGGACACAGGGCCAGGATGCTTTCGCAGGGCCGGGACCCTTCCTTGGATACAGGGCCAGGATGCTTCTGCAGGGCCGGGACCGTTTCTAGGACACAGGGCCAGGATACTTTCACAGGGCCGGGAAGCTTCCTTGGACACAGGGCCAGGATGCTTCCGCAGGGCCGGGACCCCTCCTTGGACACAGGGCCAGGATGCTTCTGCAAGGCCGGGACCGTTTCTAGCACACAGGGCCAGGATGCTATCGCGGGGCGGGACCGTTTCTAGGACACAGGGCCTGGATGCTTCCGCAGGGCCCGGTCCCCTCCTTGGACACAGGGCCAGGAATCTTTTACAGGGCCGGGACCGTTTCTGGGACACAGGGCCAGGATGCTTTCACAGGGCTGGGACCCTTTCTAGGACACATGGCCAGGATGCATCCGTAGGGCAGGGACCCTTTCTAGGACAGTGCCAGGATGCTTTCGCAGGGCCGGACCCTTTCTAGGACACAGGGCCAGGATACTTTCACAGGGCCGGGAAGCTTCCTTGGACACAGGGCCAGGATGCTTCCGCAGGGCCGGGACCCCTCCTTGGACACAGGGCCAGGATGCTTCTGCAAGGCCGGGACCGTTTCTAGGACACAGGGCCAGGATGCTATCGCGGGGCGGGACCGTTTCTAGGAGACAGGGCCTGGATGCTTGCGCAGGGCCCGGTACCCTCCTTGGACACAGGGCCAGGAACCATTTACAGGGCCGGGACCGTTTCTGGGACTCAGGGCCAGGATGCTTTCACAGGGCCGGACCCTTTCTAGGACACAGGGCCAGGATACTTTCACAGGGCCGGGAAGCTTCCTTGGACACAGCGCCAGGATGCTTCCGCAGGGCCGGGACCCCTCCTTGGACACAGGGCCAGGATGCTTCTGCAAGGCCGGGACCGTTTCTAGGACACAGGGCCAGGATTCTACCGCGGGGCGGGACCGTTTCTAGGACCCAGGGCCTGGATGCTTCCGCAGGGCCCGGTCCCCTCCTTGGACACAGGGCCAGGAATCTTTTACAGGGCCGGGACCTTTTCTGGGACACAGGGCCAGGATGCTTTCACAGGGCTGGGACCCTTTCTAGGACACATGGCCAGGATGCATCAGTAGGGCAGGGACCCTTTCTAGGACAGTGCCAGGATGCTTTCGCAGGGCCGGGACCATTTCTAGGACATAGGGCCAGGATGCTTTAACAGGGCCGGGCCCCTTACTTGGACACAGGGACAGGATGCTTTCGCAGGGCCATGATCCTTTCTAGAACAGGGCCCGGATGCTTTCGCAGGGCCGTGAGTCTTTCTAGGACACAAGGCAAGGATGCTTTCGCAGGGCCGGGACCCTTTCTAGGACACAGGGACAGGATGCTTTCGCAGGGCAGGGACCCTTTCTAGGACAGTGCCAGGATGCGTTCGCAGGGCCGGGACCATTTTTAGGACACAGGGCCAGGATGCTTTCACAGGGCTGGGACCCTTTGTAGGACACAGGATCAGGATGCTTTCACAGGGCTGGGACACTTTCTGGGTCACAGGGCCAGGATGCTTTTGCAGGGCCGGGACCGTTTCTAGGACACAGGGCCAGGATACTTTCACAGGGCCGGGAAGCTTCCTTGGACACAGGGCCAGGATGCTTCCGCAGGGCCGGGACCCCTCCTTGGACACAGGGCCAGGATGCTTCTGCAAGGCCGGGACCGTTTCTAGCACACAGGGCCAGGATGCTATCGCGGGGCGGGACCGTTTCTAGGACACAGGGCCAGGATACTTTCACAGGGCCGGGAAGCTTCCTTGGACACAGGGCCAGGATGCTTCCGCAGGGCCGGGACCCCTCCTTGGACACAGGGCCAGGATGCTTCTGCAAGGCCGGGACCGTTTCTAGCACACAGGGCCAGGATGCTATCGCGGGGCGGGACCGTTTCTAGGACACAGGGCCTGGATGCTTCCGCAGGGCCCGGTCCCCTCCTTGGACACAGGGCCAGGAATCTTTTACAGGGCCGGGACCGTTTCTGGGACACAGGGCCAGGATGCTTTCACAGGGCTGGGACCCTTTCTAGGACACATGGCCAGGATGCATCCGTAGGGCAGGGACCCTTTCTAGGACAGTGCCAGGATGCTTTCGCAGGGCCGGACCCTTTCTAGGACACAGGGCCAGGATACTTTCACAGGGCCGGGAAGCTTCCTTGGACACAGGGCCAGGATGCTTCCGCAGGGCCGGGACCCCTCCTTGGACACAGGGCCAGGATGCTTCTGCAAGGCCGGGACCGTTTCTAGGACACAGGGCCAGGATGCTATCGCGGGGCGGGACCGTTTCTAGGAGACAGGGCCTGGATGCTTGCGCAGGGCCCGGTACCCTCCTTGGACACAGGGCCAGGAACCATTTACAGGGCCGGGACCGTTTCTGGGACTCAGGGCCAGGATGCTTTCACAGGGCCGGACCCTTTCTAGGACACAGGGCCAGGATACTTTCACAGGGCCGGGAAGCTTCCTTGGACACAGGGCCAGGATGCTTCCGCAGGGCCGGGACCCCTCCTTGGACACAGGGCCAGGATGCTTCTGCAAGGCCGGGACCGTTTCTAGGACACAGGGCCAGGATGCTATCGCGGGGCGGGACCGTTTCTAGGAGACAGGGCCTGGATGCTTGCGCAGGGCCCGGTCCCCTCCTTGGACACAGGGCCAGGAATCTTTTACAGGGCCGGGACCGTTTCTGGGACACAGGGCCAGGATGCTTTCACAGGGCTGGGACCCTTTCTAGGACACATGGCCAGGATGCATCAGTAGGGCAGGGACCCTTTCTAGGACAGTGCCAGGATGCTTTCGCAGGGCCGGGACCATTTCTAGGACATAGGGCCAGGATGCTTTAACAGGGCCGGGCCCCTTACTTGGACACAGGGACAGGATGCTTTCGCAGGGCCATGATCCTTTCTAGAACAGGGCCCGGATGCTTTCGCAGGGCCGTGAGTCTTTCTAGGACACAAGGCAAGGA